>NC_090278.1:2607030-3258787 GCF_040414725.1 Anabrus simplex | reverse complement strand
AAATGCATTGTTATGCATATTAAAAATGAGCTTAACCACACAACTTGCAGTGCGAAAATATATGCCTTGAATGATACTTGAATACAAAAACGCACGCGCACACATTTCTAAAGAGCCAGCAGGCAGGAAAGAGTAAGGTGAAACCTTAAGAGTTCTTCTGAGAAGAGTTGTATTTTAAATACTGTGTAGAGATGTGAAAGCATCATCTTGAACATGATATAATTTCTTCATTTAACCACCTATGAAAGTCTCTCTCTGTATCACATAGCTTCATTAACACACCATTCTGTAGATGCACAAAATAATCTTGTAATCTTCACAGGTCCGGTATTCAGCTTGACAAGAATATAAAATTGGTATTCAGGAATACGTTTTTGAGAGTTTGGAGGTTGACTGTGCCAGTATTTGTGGTGTATTGTTGCAGCGTTACGTGTAGGGGGGGGGGGGGGGGGAGCAGGTTTCTGTGATGTTTATTGCGGGACATGAGGCGGAAAAGCTATGTCGCGAGATGAAGAAGAAACAGAGCGTGATGTATAGTTTAGGTCTGGGGAGCGGCCATTGTTGGATTAGGAGGGGGGAGGGGAGGAGTGGTAGGGGAGGAGGAGTGGAAGGAGGGGAAGTATGGAGGGTGATGTGGTGAAGGTGTGTGGCGTGACAAAGTATTATGCATAATCTGAAAGACCGATCTGTTTTTCGGGATATTCATGTTTTTGAAAAATTCAATGAGAAAGTCGAATAGGATCTTTGGTTTCTCTGAGATATCATTTAAGTTTAGGTTGGGATTGAAATATTGGTCTAAATGAATATAGAGGTTTTCAGTGACGTCTAGGAGAGAACCTTTGTTTAGAATATCTAGTACCTCAAGATCTTGATTTATTTCAGTAAAGTTGTGCTTAAATTCTTTTATATGTAGGCCGACCGCGGAAAAACGGTTGTGTTTTATGGCATTGACATGTTCTGCATATCTGATTTTAAAGCTGCGTCCTGTTTGCCCTAGGTAAGAACTTTTGCAGTCTTGGCAAGAAAACCTATATACACCTGATTTAGAAAAAGGACTACTTTTATTTATTGATGAAGAGTTGTGTAGAATCTCTGTGCTTCTATTGTTAGTACGAAAGGCTATTTTAACGTTGTGTTTTTTAAGGACGTTAGTGACGTTGTAAATTTCTTTATTGAAGGTAAATGTGGAAAACGTGGCAGTGCTAGTATTGTCTTTTATTAGGGTGGTTTTTGGGCGGTGTCTGAATTTATTGATTATTCTTTCAATAAAGGATTCATTATATCCATTGAATTTTGCTATAGAGCGGATGGTGTTCAATTCTTTATTTAAGTTTTTTCTTGACATCGGAATTTTGAATGCTCGGTCTACTAAGCTATTATATGTAGCCGCTTTGTGTGTTTGGGGGTGTAGTGAGTCATTTCTTATAGTAGTGGCCGTTTGAGTGGGTTTTCTATAGATACTATATGTGAACGAAGAGGGGTGCCTATTGATTGTTAGGTCTAGGAAGTTGATGGAGTTGTTTGTCTCTGATTCTGAGGTAAATTTAATGTCATGATCAATGTTATTAAGGTTTTTGAGGGTGGATGGTGCGTCTATGGAGCGTTCATCTAGGATTATAAAAGTGTCATCTACGTACCTCGCCCAGAGTTGGATATTAGCAAATTTGATGTTATTGTCGATGGCGGTGTGCTCTAGGAAATCAAGGTAGATCTCTGCTAAAATTCCTGAGGCTGGTGAACCCATAGCCAAACCATCTTGTTTGTAAATGATCTTATCGAATGTGAAGTAGTTATTGTTAATTAGTAGTCTTAGTATGGTCATAAAGTCTTGAACTTCTAGTTTACTTAGTTGATTGTTAGCAAGTAAGTTCTTTTCGATGATCGGGAATAATGAGTTGGTTTTTATACTGGGATACATGTTGACTATATCAAAGGAGTGCATTGAATGATATGGTTGAAGCTTGAAACTGTTTAGTTTGTTCACTAATTCTATAGTGTTCCTGATAGATTTATTTGATGAGAATTTATAATGTTTATTAAGAAATTGTTGGATAAACTGAGATAATTTATATAAGGGGCTTGGTCTGTAGTTTATTATGGGTCGAATAGGGACACCGGTTTTGTGGATTTTGGGTAGTGCTTTAGCATTTTCCCATTTTTTGGCTGATGATGACGCCAACACAGCGTCGAAACTAGTCCCAAGTGCAAATACATGTTATAAATAAACTATAACATTTTTGTATTGAAAAGGTGGACCCTTTCTAGTTTTTTTTTTCCTATCTTCCATTCTCAGTTCAATACGGACCAAAAATGAAACTCTTATGTTTAAATGTAAATGTTGTGTCGAATTTAGCGCTAAATTCGTACGAAGTCGTAGTTCGTGTTGAAAACCATAGATGGCATATAAATGAACAGTGCCTCACCCTGACTACCTAAACAGAAGGTACATTCCAACTAAACATGGACCTAAGCCAGTCGTGGTATTATATTGAGGGTGTGGAGGTGAAGTGAGTTATTGTGTCGCGATAACATGACGAGTTACAAACACAGTATACAAAGCGAGGAAATTGAAGACATACTACTGAACGATGATTCTGGTGATGAATTTATCCCCGATTTCAGTGATAGAGTAAGAAATTCCGATGATGATATACCAGACTGTGGGCAAAGTGAAATTCAACACATTCAAATAACCGATACGCATCAGTCTTATTGTCCGCCTGCAATCATGTTCACTGACCAGGTAGGATTAAATGTTGGTATCGAAAATAGCAACAAAACTACATATTTCATCAATTTATTTGTAAATGACGATTTCCTTGAATATGCAAGCCATCAGACAAACCTTTATGCGGAACAATTTATTAGTGCAGCACCAAGTCCATTCACTCATGGAAACTGGTCGACGTAAATGAGATGAAAAGTTTTTAGGACTAATGTTTGTAAGCGGAATAATTCAAAAACCATAATCTGAAAATATAATGGACAGAGGACACTATTTTTGGCTCGCCAATTTTTTCAAAAATCATGGCATGAGCCCAGTTGGAAAACATATTGTCATCCTTGCACTTAAACAACAGCGGTCGTTATGAGTGGAATCTTGATAGGCTATAAAACAATAGGCCGATTCTCAAAAGGCTCAGCGACCAGTTTTCGTACAGTAATATTTCATGTAAAATAGTGCACTATAAAGATGAGGGGAAATAAAAGGCTGGGCTGGAGATTTAAATCACCCATTGAGTAGCTGGTAGTTAATGTGTTAAGAATTCACTAAAAACAGCTTTGGCAAATCCGTCCGTCCGTTCTACGTCATTTTTGTTTTATTCTCTCCAGAATTACCTGCCAGTGAGTACTGAGATATTGATAGGTCTCTAAGTATATCCAACTTTGAGTAATCATAAAATCAAATCATTAAATAATCAGTCCAACAGTTGCAAGCGAAGGCAACACAGTCTGTACTTAGCACGTTGCTAAACGACTAACACTTTTATATTCTGATATATGAATTTCATCCTTAGTAATGTCATTGCATGCAGCCATGTTTGATTACTACCTGTCAAGCCACTTCCTCTGATCACAAAAGAATACTATTCCCTGCTAGATATTCTTTGATTCTCTAACCTTCCCCAGCTTCCAGATATATTCAAAAGATGGCAGAGTGTTCATAATAAGTTACATGCTGCTAAGAGAAAAACATATCTACATACAAACAGACCTCATCACGACATACGCCTTAGAAATTACTTATCAAAGGATAACCTAGCTACGCTAGAAAGATTGAAGACCATGTATCTTAAAAAGTTCACTGCCTGGCGAAAAATGTGCTCCTTTGAGACTAACCTATGAGCTCACAAGACAACCGTTCTATGTCGCAGAACTGCGATTAATAATTCCATTGCCTTCTACAACACAAAGCCAATCTTTACATCAAGAACTGCAGGATAAAAAAGTTAATATATGGATAGATTTTTACCAAGTAGATGGCATGATGTTGCCAGAATGGATATGAATTCTGACTACAAACTGCAGCATACCATAACCCGCTTCTCATTGAATGTTCATAAAACCATTGAAAAGGGCAGGCAAAATAATAGGACTATGATAGACATATCAAGACAAGTTATCTGACCTCCTTATAATGACTTCTGCTGAGCAGCATGGGTCCTCTTAGTTATTTATTTAATTTCCAAAAAATATTCTAGAATTTGTTGACGGCAGATGGAGAAGGACCATACATAGAAGTGCTCCCATCTCTGCTGATTAAATATAAGTTACTATTTGTTGTTGTTTGTATCATCAGTCCATAGACTGGTTTGATGCAGCCCTCCATGCCACCCTATGCTGTGCTAACCTTTTCATTTCTAAGTAACTACTACATCCTATATCTACTCTAATCTGCGTGTCATGATCATACGCATATTTACCCCTACTGTTCTCCCTCAGAAACCAACTGAACAAGTCCTGGGTGTCTTAAGATATGTCTCTTCTTCAGTCAAATCAATCTCCTCTCACCAATTCAATTTAGTAGCTCTTCATTCGTGATTTGATCTATCCATCTCACCTTCAGCATTCTTTTGTAACACCACATTTCAAAAGCTTCCATAGTCTTTCTTTCTGAGCTAGTTATCATCCATGTTTCACTTCCATACAATGTCACGCTCCAGACGAAAGCATATCTTTCTAATTCTTA
Organism: Anabrus simplex; assembly: GCF_040414725.1. Lineage (NCBI taxonomy): Eukaryota > Metazoa > Arthropoda > Insecta > Orthoptera > Tettigoniidae > Anabrus > Anabrus simplex. The sequence goes on along the minus strand of NC_090278.1, from coordinate 3,254,097 downwards.
TATCAGTGTTCTAAGTGAGCAAATTTCTTTTCTTAAACCGGTAGTGGTTGTGCGGCGTCTGAGAGATACTGTTCTAATTTATTTATGTCATTGCAAGGAAACTACCGAGGCCACAGACTGGAAATGCCATCTACTTTTCAAGTAACTATTCACAAACAACATAGTAAAGCATCAGTGTACAAGTGTTAGTCTAACTCACGTGGTGGTGAAGCATTTTTTACACGAGCGTCAATGGCGTCTCATAAACGCCGCGTGAACTTCATCGCTACAAAGAAAGATCCTGTTTTGAAGTAATACCTTCAATATTATTGCAGCAGTTATCCTTCAGAATGTCTCAGATTGCATGGTTTCTTGCTAAAGCGTAATTTCTCATATTGACGACAGAAGAACTGTGCACAGATTGCTTGAGGATGACAACGATGATGAAGAAGATGAATTGTATAGTGATGAGGAGGAAGATGTTGTAGAAATCAGAAGTGAAGATCCAGACAATATCGATGAAGCAGGAGGAAAGGACAGTGATTGTTTCCTAAGGAGAAATACAGTTCTTAAGTGATATAAAGCTAATCCTCCCAGAAATGTTCAAACCTGGCGACAAAATATCGTTATGCATTTGCTTGGTGCGAAGTGTGTTGCAAAGTTTGCTGATATTAAGAATGCTGAGAGCTATCCTTTGATGACACAATACTATCTACTATAATGTAATGCACAAACAGGAAAAACTGAAGAGGTTCAAACAAACTATAGCAGAGATAGGAATGCTCATTCTACCGACATATGTGAAATAAAGGCCCTAATTGGCATGCGATATTTATGTGCTATAAGGAAAGATACCGAAGACATATCAGCTGGCGATATGATGGGTGTACAACTCTCCTGCTTGGTTGTGTCAGAGAAACGATTTTGGTTCCTACTCTGTTGCTCAACGTCCATCGTAAGTAGCTTTTATGTCAATAAACTGGATTCAGTAATTTATGTTCATCCTTCCAAAATGTCCTGAAATTAACGTAAATCCTTATTCGAAACTTGGGATAGCACAATTGGCTCAGAAACGTTCGATGACGTAGAATTATGTGCGACCACTGCAGGGTTAAGAAAGTACTTCCTTTCTTGTGCTAGTCTGTATTTTATGTCCTCCTTATTCCTGCCATCGTTAATTATTTTACAACCCAAGTAACAATAATCATCTACTTCCTTTAAGACTTCATTTCCTAATCTAATATTTCCTTCATCATCTGACTTTGTATTTCTCTTATTTCTTTCACATCTTACGACTGCCAGAAAACCGGATTTTACGACAGCTAGTGATGAGAAATCATAGAAAGAAGACAGGAGGACAATGGATCCACGAAATTCACAAAGATTGCAGAGCAGTTGGACTCGAGATAGGAGATGCAGAGAACAAAATTAATATTAACACCCTTCTTAAGACTTTCAAATTTTCAGCAGAAATGACACATAGAATTTCAGACAAATTGAGAAAATTACGATCGGAACAAATCTGAATGTACTGTGCAGATCACAAGAACCAAACAGTACAACCTTCAAAGAGAAAGTGCACTTAGAATGACTCAAGTAGTTCAATGTGGCCAATAAAGTTAATAATGTTTGTTTGTCCAACCCTTCTCTCATTTCCTGCTTCTCTATGGGGTCAGGTATGAGGTGAGATGAATTTGTCGTGGCGGGTTTTTATGACCAGATGCCCTTCCCGACATCAACCTCATCAGAGGAGCTAATGAGATGAAATGAATGACGTGGTATATGCCAGTAAGAAGGGAGAGGGTGAAATTCTGCTCTTGCTGAATAGCACCAAGGGGGCTGCTCAAGGTTTAACGTTCCCATCCAACGGACAAATCACTATCAACAGCGGCACATGCCCTCAATCCATATGAGCACTGCAGAGAGGTTTGGAATTTAATCCAGGCTTTTGGCACGCAATGTAGTGAATAGAAATTCTATATCACCATCTCCTCTACCCTGCCAGCCAACATCCTGATGATGAAAACTTTTTTCGACCAATGCGACTTGAACCAGCTAACTACGGTGTCAGATTGTTTAGACTTCAACGCCTTAACAATCATGGTCACCAGGCAGGCTCAACGAAGTTATTAATAAAAATAATATAATAATAAGAAGAATGTACAGTTTTACATCTTAGCATTACTGTATACTATGTACACATAACTTCTGTGAATGTTCCCATTAACGCATAGCTTATAAATCAACAAATCAACTGAATTATCTCTCCCTCTCTTACACTTCATTATGAAGTGTCCTCATTGACGCTATCTAATTAAAATCAAGAACGTTCCACCTTTCAATGCATTTATTACGTTGCCAAAGAATGACACTTGTTTATACAGACACGTTTTGTCTCTTATTATGAGTAATATGTAAAGATGACAAAAGGCACACTAATTTTTTTTTTTTTTTTTTTTTTTTTTGCTATTTGCTTTACGTCGCACCGACACGGATAGGTCTTATGGCGACGATGGGATGGGAAAGGCCTAGGAAGTGGAAGGAAGCGGCCGTGGCCTTAATTAAGGTACAGCCCCGGCATTTGCCTGGTGTGAAAATGGGAAACCACGGAAAACCATCTTCAGGGCTGCCGACAGTGGGGTTCGAACCCACGATCTCCCGATTACTGGATACTGGCCACACTTAAGTGACTGCAGCTATCGAGCTCGGTAGGCACACTAATTAAAATGCATACTGTGAATTAATAAAAAGTCTTTAAAAAGGCCATTGTTGTCTTCTTCTTCTTCTTCTCCTTCATGAGAGAAAAACACTGTATATTATATCATTTTCACTGACGGGTGATTAAAAGTATTTAAAAGCAACATAAGCCATGTACTGTGTGTATTTTCTATCTTGTAAATATAAAACAGGGGAAACTCCTCTCAATTATACACTGTAGCTGAATATGAATTCCCAGATCTTATATCTCCAATATATTAGACGTGAGTTTCTCCACCTTTCAAGGCGAGCTAACACACATTCACATTCACTTTTATGTATTACTAAGCTGAAGATGTCTCATATTAAGAGACGAAACATGTCCTTATAAACAAGTGTCATTCTCTGACAACATAATAAATGCACTGAAAGGTGGTAGGTTTTAGGTGTGGCAAAATTTTAAAACTTGGACATTAAATATATAGTTTACATTGTATATCATAAAGACCAGCTTACCTCGCCTGTAATGTCTGATCCCTCTTTGTCTGAGAGACGACCAGCAACAACACACTCAGAACCCAAGAAGAAGATGGGGAACATCTTACGAGTCACTGTTGTGCTGTCCACCTGTAAACAATAAGAAACATTTATAGAGAATGAACTGAACAAACTCACTAGTTCCTGAAAAGCATGCTTCAAAATACACTTGATAAACTTGGTAACTTAATGCTTTATACAGGATATACAGAAACTCCTCTCCAATTATCACAGGCCATGATAAAGGTGAACAGGACAATTAAAATTAAGGTGAAAACCAACCCTCTAACTTCTACCATAGTCATCTAGGATAAGTAATGTAAATGTAGATTAAGATGAGGCCTGTGACCCAAATGCCTTGACTGTAGTCTTAAAGATGTCTTAAATCACAGATATGTTGCAAAACCCATGTTTTCTATGTCTAGTGGTTAGAGGAGTTAAAAATTCAGTAAGGAGTACCACAGGGATGTGTACTGACTCCTTTGTTATTTAATATATACTCTGAAGCAATCTTGAAAGAAGCATTTGATAATATAATGCAGGGATCTGTAAATTATCTGACAATGAGGGCCACATACCGATATTTATCTGCCTTGATGGATCAGTAATAGAATGATTCCAAGTTTGCAGGTTCAAACCTGACTGAGGTAGTGGATTTTTTAAGGATGGTCGAAACTCTTGGCATTGGATGTCATTGTTGTTTGCATGTTACAGGTTCCTTCTGGTGATGCACTTAGTGTCAGATGACAAAATTGAATTAACTCAACCATAGTATCCATTCAGTAGAGTTCCACTTTAGCTGCTAGCAGCACAATCAGAATGTTGAAACTGGTAGGCAGGACACCTAGATGGCACCAATTCAGAAGGTTTGCATGATGTCAGCTGAGGCCATAGGATGATGGTCATTATTATTCTGTTTCTGTGGCCTCATTGGACTGCTTAGGTCAATCTTTTTTTTTTTTTATAGGATTTCTTTCTGAAATGTCCAGCAGCTTTTCATTTGTTCTGATCTTTTCTGTTGTTTCTCATCTGTAAATATCCTTTTCATTGTATGTTGTTGTCCGGCTCCATGGCTAAATGGTTGGCGTGCTGGCCTTTGGTCCAGAGGGTCCCGGGTTCGATTCCCGGCCGGGAATGCATTGGTTAATTCCAATGGCTCGGGGGCTGGGTGTGTGTGTCGTCTTGAGCATTACAATTCATCACAGGGAGGGCCCCATTCTCAAAGACGCGCAGGTCGCCTATACGGCGTCAGCTCGAAAGACCTGTACTCAGCCTCTTCGGAGGCCACACGCCATTATTATATTGTATGTTGTTTTTTATTTTCGGTTTAAATCTTGTTTTTATGTTGTTCAGTTTCTTTAAATTTTCCGTTTTGTTTTACAAATCATCCAGAGTTATTTCTATTTTCCCATCTCCTCTCTAATATTCTTAATCCATCCTACACCGGGCGAGTTGGCCGTGCGTGTAGAGGCGCGCAGCTGTGAGCTTGCATCTGGGAGATAGTAGGTTCGAATCCCACTATCGGCAGCCCTGAAAATGGTTTTCCGTGGTTTCCCATTTTCACACCAGGCAAATGCTGGGGCTGTACCTTAATTAAGGCCACGGCCGCTTCCTTCCAACTCCTAGGCCTTTCCTATCCCATTGTCGCCATAAGACCTATCTGTGTCGGTGCGACGTAAAGCCCATAGCAAAAAAAAAAAAAATCCATCCTACTTATTGCTTCAGATACCCGAGTTTCTCTTGAATTTTTCTTGGTAATCTTATTCTTAGTGTCCTCATGATGTGACCATGAAAAGAGAGATCCTCCTCTTTCGAATAGTATCTACAATTGCTGTACTATTATGGTAATTAAAATTCATTTTTGTATAGAGGAAAGTGTGATCTTTCTAAGTATTCCAAAATTTATTACAATCATTGCTTTCCCTGGCATTGAAAATGTTTTCAAAAACCATTACAAATCCTGTGATTTCTGGAGGTAACACATTCAAATATGGCCATCTCCAATGTGTTAACTGTTAAAGTTACAATCAGTGTTAGTAACAGAAGTCAAGAGTTCTGTATCAATCCGTACCGGTATCCCAGCAGGCCGGGAGAGGGAGTGTCCCGAATTCGTACTTCGAGTTACGTTCACCATATGTACAATTAATTTATTAGTTACTTTCCTACCTGAGTATAGTAAGAAATTAAAATGTACAACGTCTAACTCATTAATGAAGGATTCAGTCAATGAGTTCCACAGCCGAGCTTGGTAGCTACAATCTCTTAAGTGTGGGCAGTATCCAATATATGGGAGATAGTGTCTTTGAACCCCACTATCGGCAGCCCTGAAGACGGTTTTCCATGGTTTCCCATTTTCACACCAGGAAAATGCTGGGGTTGTACCTTAATTAAGGCCAAGGCAGCTTCATTCTCACTCCTAGTCCTTCCCTATTCCATCTTCACCATAAGACCTATCTGTGTTGGTACGATATAAAAACTTGTAAAAAAAAAAATGTGCCACGTACCTTGTCTGGGTCGTACTTGAAGGTGACATTTGATAGAAGTGGAGAAGCCACCTGCTTGTAGAAGTCCCTAAGCTGAAGAGTTGCATCAGCAGCCTCATAGATCTTCCTTGCGAAACCACTGTTACGTAATGACAATTTCTTGAGGAACCCAAAGTCGGCATCATCTCCGAATGCAAGACTAAAGATAGCAGCCGACGGGTTCTCGTTCATCTCACTGACCATGGCATGCAGTTTCTGTGGTCGTGTCTCACCCACGGTCGGCTCTCCGTCGGTCAGGAACACGATGATGGGCTCCGGTTTGCTCTCGGTAGCTGTCACGTTCTGCAGCCCGGTGTGGACAACATTGATTGCAGTCTTCAGAGCATCGTGGATGTTAGTACCTGCAAGGAATAAAAAATATGCACTTGTACACTAACGATGTAACTTAAAAGCATTTCAGTCTGTCGAACACACAAGTTAAATATAAACATTACAATAACATACCTGTAAAAAAAAACAGATTATTTAACAAGGAAAAAAATACACACTATTCCTTATTATTCCCTCCTTAATTATGTGTTTTTTACGTGTATTTATAAGCTCACTGGACAAAAAATTAGTCACTCTAGTGCGCATGCACAGATGGATCGTTAAGCCTGTACAGATTGTGCAGAGAAGTCCCATGCTCAACCGCACACACACACTGCCTCTACGTGAGCATAAGGCAGTACGACCAGCGAGACGTTGATGTTTCAAGCGGACAGCGTACGTCACCAGGGGGAGGTGTAAAGATGTGACACAGAGGCAAAAAGGGGCAATCGTGTTTGGCCATGCCCATGGCCATACGGTGAGTGAAGTTGCTGGATTTGTTGGTGTCCCATATAGCAGACTGTTCAACGTGTCTACAATCAGTGGTGTACTACACATGGCCACGAAACACGACATCAGAATTGTGGTCTATAAAAGATCCTGACCGAGAGGGACCGGAGATGCGTTTCATGGTTTGTGAATCAAAATCACTTCCAAACCCAACAGAAGTTGTTGCAGTCAATGAATGAAGGTCCTTCCCAACCTGTTAGTGAGAGAACATTACAAGAGGAACTGCATGCACATAAAGCTGCGTGGACAGTCGCTGACTGGCAGAATGTAGTGTGATCTGAAGAATCAAGTTTTTGCCTGTAGTCCAATGGTGCACGTCGTCGAGTGCAGCAAATACCAAATGAAGCATTTCATCCTGGAAGTGTGCAAGATCAGGTTCAAGTCAAAGGTGGGTCAGTGATGTTTTGGGAGTGTATTTCATATCGTGGATTGGGCCCGCTCACTGAGGTGACCACCAACATGAACCAGCATGTTTATTTAAACATTCTGGATGGATCAGGTGTTGCCTTTCAGTCAAAATCTGCATGATGAGTATGCTATTGATACCCCGAGTTTTCAAGATGACAACAGCAAAGTTCATCGGGCTGGATGCATATGTGGCTCATTCTATGAACACTCTACCACCCTATTACATCTCAATTGGCCTGCAAAATCTCCTGACTTGAACCCCATTCAAAATCTGTGGGACATGTTTGAACAGCAGGTAACATGCCGGCATCAGCATCCCTGCTATTTGGTGGAATTGCGCAATCAGATCCTCAGCAAGTGGCTTAACCTGGATGCAACGTACCTGCACAACCTTGTGGAAGCACTTCCTAACCAAAATCTGGTGGTTATCAAGTCCAGAGGCAGAGGTACATGGTATTAAATGATGCTTGTAATGATTTCTCAGGGGTGACTAACTTTTGTTGTTAACAGACTGAAAAGCTTTTAAGTTACATTTAACTGAGTCGACACAGGAAAGTATGGCTTCCTTCTTAACAAACACAAAAGACAAATATGAAAACATGAAGGAACAAGGGCAATTTCCACATCTTCAAAAACTCTGTCTTCTCTCTTCTCATGAATCTCATTTCTTCTACTCAGTAAACGATGAGTTGGTTTCTGCTTCGTCGGGAAGGCAAGCATCAATAATTATAAAGGAGTCAATGTGACAGATCTTCAGTCCTGATGTGGAAGGTTTAAGTTCTATGTCTGTGAGCAAATTTCTTAAGAAAGGCTTTCCCTGCCTGTCATTGGATGCCCATGTTCAAGTCCTGATACTAGCAGAAATTTAAGATGGGTAGGAGGGCTGGTGTGTGGTTAAAGAGAAACATGCAGGACACATCCACTCAAAAGAGGTGCATCCCTTTGGGACAAAGACATGTTGGTACTGGTGGTAATTTTTATTTTAATAGGAAGTATAAATTAAAATAAAATTACTTTATATATTCAATGGAGGAATTTGAAAGTGAATTAAAAAAAGACTTTAAGCTGAAAAGGACACAGATGCATCAAAAGGGAATGTGAGTAACAAAACACTTGAAATTTTAATGCCCTTGATTAATCCACTCTACCACATAAAGCAAATGACGAGATCAGCAGTCATCACATCATCGACTGGTATCAATTTGAGTGTCTCCTGCAAGCTGAGGCTCTGTCTTAGGCCTGATAGATCAGCGCACTCTGTGAGGATGTGGGCCGCGGTGAAGTGGCATCACAAGAACACACTGCGGGGGGGGTCTCCCTTCTTTAGGAGGTAAGAATGTGTAGATCGTCCGTGACCTATCCTCAGTCTACACAAAACTACAGCCAGCCTTTCTCCATGAAGGCTGGAAAGTGGACCGCCACATGATAGTTGTCTTCTTAATTGCTCTCAGCTTGTAGGGAGTTTGGATAGCTCCCAGGATGTCAAGATGTTTTGATGTAGCTGAGAACAAATATCCCTAGCAGGTACATTCACATGTCTAAGTAAAAGTACTGCTTTGTTTGTTGTTTCATCTGCAAGTTCATTCCCTGCAATCTCCACGACTTGGGAGCCACAACCTTGCTAGAAGCTTCCTTCCTACATGGAAATGGTCTGGGCAGTTTTGTTTATATATGGATAACAGTAGATTCACTTACTGTGGAATGAGGAGGTACCACTCTAGGGAGAGTTCGAGGACAGATGGAAGTAGCTAAAACATTTAACTGATGCAAACTTTGGATTGGAAGATTTTAGTAAATTTAAAGAAAATTTTAATAAATTGATTATATTTGTATTGAGCTATGTTATAGTGCTTACTACCTACCTCCACCTGCAGTCATCTTGCTGATGACGTCCTTTGCTTTCTTGATGTACTCTGGAGTTGCTGGGAAGGCAGGCACAACTCCAAGACCTGTCTCATTCTTGTTGCTACTGTATGGCGAGTAGACCAAGTTGGCTGAGGCAGAGTCCAGGTTCCACACCTAAAAGGAAGAAGTGATGTTCTTCATTATCATTGGAACTTCATAGGAAATGAGTAACACAGTGACAAAGGCCTGTCATCTAAAAGAGTTAACTCTCATTCACAATTAATATTAAATAAAATGTAAGCATGAAATCTTGTATCCATGTCTTCAATGGATATAAACTTCATGGTTTTGATCCATATTGAATTGTGATCACAATAATAATCATTAAATTAATGTCGTAATGTCCACCTTTTCAATACTATAATATGCAATATCTTTGAATTACATTACTACACTAGGGACTAGCTTTGGCCTTGGCTGGCCATCTTCAGCCTTAATGTCATACATCTAATAACTAAACAAATGTACAAACACACAATTGACATTAAAATCTGGGATGAACTAAGAGTAAAATTTTGAAAAATAAATTAGGCTCTAAATTCTTAGCATCTTGAATATGCTCATCATCCAGACTCTTTCTTGCATTAATATTCATAGAACTGTTAGTTCCATCACTGCTAATCATTACAATTTCAATTGCAAAACAGGAACTGGTAAATGTTTATTCAGATCATTAGTTATGCTACTTATGCCATTCCTTATGCAGCCAGTCCCTGTTATGAATGATGTGAAAATGTTGCTCATAGGGTCAGCTGGTGCATGCATTTCAGTGGGCTTGGCAGACTGATGTGTAAGAGCAACTTCTGGCTCAGTAAGGAAAGCAAAAGGAAACTACCTCACTCCTCATTTCCTTAGCACGCCTCTTCAGTGACGCCTAGGCCATTTATGACAACTGATGGCGGAGCTGTTGAGAATCAAACCAACCTTCGGGCTGAATATCCAACATACAACATACATACATGCAAAAGGGAACAAGAAAACATATTTCCTCTATGCCAAATATCACACAATAACAGCTTTACAAAAGCAAAATACCTAATGTTTTTACAATGGCAAACATACGACAAATTTTACACACCAGTTAAAAACTAGTACTAGGGAGGGGTCTGATAACAGATTGATAATAAAACACAGGAGTAGCATCACAGGATACGTCCCTCCCATAATGCACGCACACCGTTGTCTACCGTGACAGAACGGGCACCAATCCTACCCTGACTCTGCGCCGCTGTGGATTCACAGGTGTACAGCTGTGCGAGTTTGCACAGTGTGAAGCGCTCTGGATGCTACTGGCATAGACGAAAGTGAGAGGCCTGACACAAATAAGTGGAACCAATATCAGGACTCAGCTAGGAGAACCATGGTCGCCAAACGAAGTTGAGAGCCCCTGACCCTACTTTTAGGCCACCTCTTATGAGAGGCAGAGGATACCGTGGGTGTTATTCTACTGTTCCCACTCACAGTGATGAGAAGGAATTTGATCATGTCCTTTCAAGAACAAAACTTACCATTCTATTTTAAGTTGATTCTTTTTCAGGTAATTTATAAATTTTATTTCTGCTGGCCCTGTAGTGTAGGGGCCGGAGGTGCCGGTTTTGATTCCCGGACAGAAACTTTCTTGGCTGGTTCGAGGTCCACTCAGCCTACGTGATTACAATTGAGGAGCTATCTGACGGTGAAACGGCAACCCCGGTCTACAAAGCCAAGAATAATGGCCAAGAGGATCCGTCGTGCTGACCACATGATACCTCATAATCTGCAGGCCTTCGGGCTGAGCAGCGGTCACTTGGTAGGCCATAGCCCTTAGGGGGCTGTTGCACCATGGGGTTTGGTTTTATAAATTTTATTTAATCATAAATTAGTTTCAACAGACTGAAGGAGCTACAGATATGAATTAACTCAGTCGAAACTGAAAAGAAATGGCTTTTACTTTAAGTTAACAAGAAAATAAAATAAAAAAGGAGACTAGCATCACAAAAATGTTGCTAACTTTGTGCTGGGAAGACGTGGGAGTAAGGAGACGAGCTGCTCGACTAAGCAGTATGCTCATATAATATAAATTTTATCTTGATCCATATTGACAGATACTCTACGTTTACTGGGGTAAGACTGGTTCCACCTATTCAGTACACAATTATTAATGATAATATAACTATGTTTTCATTTAAAAAGTCATTGGCTATATTTAAATTTACAAAAGATTTATGAACTTTTAAAGTGTTTTGTTTCATCACATATATTAGATGTTTTGTACGTACTTTTCAGTGTTTTTTAATATATGCCAGTTTTGGTTGAATGTAATGGCTGAGGATGACCTCACACTTTATGAGAATATAGCCAATGATTTTGCAATAAAAATATAGTTATATTGTCATTAATAATTGTGTATTGAATAGGTGAACATCCTATTAAAATGTTATGAAGTGTGCTCCGAGCTGTCAGCGGAGAGATGGCGTGGAATGGCATTAGTGGGCGAATAAGCTCGAGTGGAGCTTTTAAAAGTAGGATAAATAATAATAATAATAATAATAATAATAATAATAATAATAATAATAATAATAATAATAATAATAATAATAACAACAACAACAACAACTGTATGGCCTCAGCTACCATGTGCAGACAGTTCAATTTGACGCCATCTGGCTGTCTGCTCATCAATTTCGATGTTCCATTTTACTCTAGGCCCACTGGATGGCAGACCGAGTAAACAGAAACTTTCTTGGGTGTCTATGGCTGAGATTTAATGAATTTTGTCGGGTAAACACCAAATGTGTCACCAGAGATCTCTTACATGCCGACATCGTATGACATGGAGCATCGAATGGACTTTTTCCGCCCTCAAAAATCCGACTACCTCTGCCGGGTTTGAACCTGCTATCTTGGGATCTGGAGGCTGACACTCTACCACTGATCCACAGGCAGCTTAAAAGTAGGAGAGATCATAATATGAAAATGAAGTTGGAATTCAGGAGGACAAATTGTGGCAAATATTAATTTGTAGGAAGAGGAGTTAGAGATTTGAATAATTGATCAAGGGAAATGTTAAAAAATGTCAGAGTTCTTTGAAATCATTTAAGAAAAGATGAGGTAAACAAATGATAGGCAATCTGCCACCTGGACAAAAGTCCTAAATACAGATGAATGATGGTTGATTGATGATTGATTCGATGCTACATTGTGAATGATGACAATGTTTGTGACATATGTTCAGGTGCTTATGTTAATGTCTAGGATTTCTATGCCATAGGGGCTTAAAGTTCAAGAAATCCACAGTAAAAAAACTACTCACCGTGACGGAATATGAGAACTCGAGGATGTTGAAGTAGTCCCCAGGATTGAGGTCATTCAGGATGATAATCATAGCCTCCTTCAACTGTTCCACTTTACGTCCCTCCATGGAACCACTCACATCCAACACGAACACCACATGTTTGTGGAGAGGGGGCAACTCTGAGGGGGCGAAGAAGTGGACGAAGTAGCCCTCGTTCACCTACACACAGTAAGTACATGCATACATTAGCAGGTATTGGGACACTTGTACACCAACAGATTGAAAAGAGAACCTATTCGCAGCTTTGTTAATAGGACTGTATTTATTACAATATTCAAACCTTTCTATTTGTAGTCCAACTCTCGCAGTACATTCTGAGGAAAGAATTTTGGAAATATTTGCTTTAGCTTTGATGCAAGGAATTAAAAGGCAAGGTGGTGTATTTCAGCTGTCAGTAAAAGGGTAACATGTTAGCACATATCTGAGAAAACTTTATTGCTCACTTCCCATAGGCTTCTTTTTTCCGAATCTATTTCCCTTACCTATTTAACTCAACACTGCACTTTTTTCTTCCCTTTTCCAACAAATGATTTTTTTTTTTTTCACTTTTTTTTTGCACAGGCATTCCAACTCTGCAATATTTATTGCTGTTTCAATACCTTATGGCAGCTGACCACATCTTCATACATATTACAAATTGTTTTCCTGTTAGCTGATATTCATTTCTTTGACAACATCAAGAACATTCTTAACATTACTCAAGACAAGATGATTTACTACCCTAGTGCAAACATAATGAACTTTATAAATTGTAACCTTCCATTTTACTATTATCCAGTTAGACCATGAACTCAGTCTCCAAGATAAGAATAGTGTACCATATATTGGTCACACATATCATTCCTCAATATAATTTTAATTTTTTTAATTATTAGCATGTATTAATAATATTTTCTACTAAAGATGGCCCAGATTCAGGCTGAAACATGTATAGATTTTAAATCTTAAGTGTCAAAACACTTTACTGTATTGAATAGGAGGAAAACTTTGTAATAAATTGTTATACAACTAACTCTATTTTCCTTTTCACTTCTAAACAATGTGGTACATTTTATCTTAAAGATATTTCTATTGTATTTAGAGGGAAAGGGTCTACAAAATAAAGCAGTATCATGTGCTTAGGTGTGAAAGATTTTGGATAAAAATTAGTTGTGTATAAATTGACCAAAATATGTTATACTGAAATGACAAAACTGAAACTGAAAAAAAAAAAAAAATTAAAATCCACAGCCTGTTTCCAGTCATTTGACCAGGTCAGGAATGCAATGAGTGAAACCCCATCTAGCGGAGAGGATAGGAAATGTGCCGGCTGCCGAAGCCTGTCGCACACTGAAATGACAAAATTAAAATTACTAATTTTGGAAATTTCTGAATGTAGTCAGTTTTGTATCTGTGAGTTCCCAACTTTATTGATAAAGATAAATGTACACAAAGATTTTGGCTGCTTGCATTAACTTATAGAGAGAAAAGCAGTTCTGTTTTACTTCTGGATTTAAAATCATAAACAATTAGTGGTCATTACAAAATGCTCACCAAGAACATAATGTAACCAGATTCCCAAGGTGTCTGTGGTGAGCTCATCATGAAGAAATGTTTTCTTCTGAGTTATTTTTCAGTGTGTCATATATCCTGATATGCAACTTAACTATCATAAACACTTATGAAGATATGGCAGCATGTATTGTACAAAGAAGGAATCGGTTCTGCATAACCTTACGATTCAAAATCGCAAACAGTTAGTGGTCATTACAAACATTTCAATCAGCTGGATCAAAGGGACTTTGAATATTTGATTCATTTATTTGGACCTGGGATTTAGAAATGAAACACTTCAGTTCAAAGAGTAAAAATTTGGCTGTGATGCTAAGAAAAATGGAAGCTGAGGACCCTTTTACATAGAATAAAATTTTACAGTTGGCACTTGTTGTATAGACAGGAACACCAGTTTTAGGCCAAGCATTTTATTTCAAGTATTTCTCCTAATATGTGTGAGTACAGCATTTGGCCAACTATGACGGAGGGCCTTTGATAATCATAACATCAGTACCGTATACAGACTAAGCTTTGTGTAACACCAAAACTCCTTTTTTTGGGGTGTAAAACGTGGACTACCTACAGGACACATTCAAAATGCCTGGAGAAATATCATCAGCACTGTCTGCTTAGAATCTTTAAGTTACCCCCTGGAAGGAGCTGTGAACTGATCTTAGTATCTTAGGAGAAACCAGTATTACCAGTATTGATGCCATCATCATTAAACAATGACTTCATTGGACAAATCATGTCATTGGTATGCCCCATTTTTGCCTCCCACAGCAAATCATGTACGCTATGCTCAACTGAATGGTGGCCGACAACATTAGGAAGGTACTGAAGCCAGAAGAACTGTCACATCAACACTAACTGGGCAACTAAAGCAGCTAATTGCCTAACTTGGCAGCATCTTACCAACAAAAGTCTTAAAAACTTTGAACAGCAATGATGGAGCCTTGAAACCAATGAGCAAAATGCCCACAAAGAGCAGCCATTGCTCAGGATGAACAGCAATCCTCAAGATTTTGATGTCGACATTGTTTGCCACCAATGTGAAAGAAATTGGTTTGAAAATTGACCTCTAGGGACCAATGAACTCAGAGTCATAACCAGCATCGTCCAAGGAAGACAATCATACTCATCAGTAAGAGATAGCCTATAATTTTTGTTTTTGGAACCCATAGTATCGGGTTATTACAGATGTCAATTAAATTCGGGCATTTTTTATTGTCTTGCTCCACAGTGCTTTGCAACGCTACTCCTGGCTTGGAGGAAACGTACACAATAACGAATCAATGTATGTGATGTCTAGGAATCTACTGTGTGTTCATAGCAAAACCTATCAGACAGGGGCTTGTACATTGGCAATAAACGGTGCATCATTCATACAAGTCAGCTAGCTGGCAGGTGAAGTTTCTTCATAGGTCATAGAGATAATGTGCCTTGTAGCTGTGAGTGCTCAGCAGTTGACAATATGGAGTATAGCGACACTACTGCTGCCTATTTAGTTACTCCATGTGGAAACTTCCTGTTGTTAAAGAAGAAGAAATTGCTGTGGAGATGGTGGAGGATGACTTATTTGTTTTTAAATTAGGGCAATGTAAGATCGTAACTATTGCACTTCACATTCAAATATGCCTACCTACTTTTCATTCAAATATATGTACCAACCTCCCCTCTTCGCACTACTAGGCTTCATGGATTGTCTTATATTCTGTGATAGTTTCTGAAACGTTGATATTAAAACATCTTTCTTCGTCTTAAAAAGCTGCTTACGGTAACAACTTATTCCGATTGAACCTCTTCCATGCATCATGCACTTTGTTGCGAGCATGGGTCCCAAATTTCTGCTTCTTGCTTATGAAACTCAACAAATTTATATCAGTGAGTGCACAATCCACTTACGACTATTTCCTTACACCAACAACAGGCAGCCAATGCCTGATTTGCACATGTAAACACTTGGAGATGATGAGCATATACTGAGACACACCCGAGCATCATCTATCCAGCACCTGAAGCCATGCTGAGTCCCTTTAAGGATCGTCTAAAACCCACGTCCAAGGCGATCCAGTGCATCTGATTCTGTGAATTACAATTTGCACTGGATCAGGTCAACAGCGTCGCATGTTTTAACATGACTCTTTGTTAATGACGTCAATTATGGGATAACACGCTATCTGCTGTCTCCTTTATAGAACACACTTCAAGTATATTTGTGTCCATAGTTCAAAAGGCATCTCCACTTACAGAATGGGATTACATGCAACAACTTGATAGTGTGTACATGCCTTCAGATATCATGGGTCGCACAGCTGTGAGCTTGCATTCGAGAGATAGTGGGTTCGAACTGCCCTGTCGGCAACCCTGAAAATGGTTTTCTGGGGTTTCCCATTGTCACGCCAGGCAAATGCTGAGGCTGTTAAGGCGATGGCCATTTCCTTCCCACTCATAGCCCTTTCCTATCTCATTGTCATCATTAAACCTATCTGTGTTGGTGCAACATAAAGCAAATTGCAAAAAAAAAAAAAAGAGAGATATCATGGGAAAGGACTGAACATAAATAATTGACATGTCAGAACTAATACTTCACCTCTTCATCAAATACTTCAATACAAAAAGTACTGTTACTCACCAACACTTCACCTCCTTGAGGCTCGCGGTCCACATCGTACTGAACAACAAACTGTCCTCCAAGACCCTTGTCTGCATCCTTGTTTTCTTGATCTTCCTCCTTATCTTTCTTCTTGGCTGCTATTTCCTGCTGCTGTTCAATGCTGGGGGCAAAGTGGACATGAGCTTCGGTTGCTGAAGTCCTCTTGATTGTTGCCAGAGAATTTGCTACAAACAGCAAAAAAATCTCTTTATATAGTATAGTCTCGATTGTTCAATATTCAACAGTTCCCTAAAAATGTATTGGTACAAGGTTTCTATTTATAATGTTCCCAGTGGATGGGAACACAGTGGTATGTATTGCTTAAAACGTCAAGAGCTTCACCTTGTTTTCTGAGGTGGAAAAATCCAAAAAGTCATTATAATGTCTTACAAACAAGAAAATATCATTTCCGCAGTTAAGTTGGTAGAACTGTCAATCTTTACTTCTCTGTCAGAATTTGCTCAGAGACCATTAAAATCTTACCACTTCGTAGCTTTTCTTTTTAAATTCTGCTGCTTACTCCCATACTTATATCCCCCAACCCTCCCTCCGCCCCTTCTCCGCCAAACTTTTTGTTGTCTATAAATGTTTGTACTCCCCCCTCCTCCCCTCCACTTCTAATTCCCAATCTCATCCCTTTTTCCCCTCTGATTACAGCTAACAGAGGATGGTTGCCTAGTTCTACTTCCTACTACCTCTTCAAAAGTACAACATGCAAGAAAATGCACTTGTAACTTGTAATCATCACACAGAGATCCATGGCTAAATGGTTAGCGTGCTGGCCTTTGGTCACAGGGGTCCCAGGTTCGATTCCCGGCAGGGTCGGGAATTTTAACCATCATTGGTTAATTTCACTGGCACTGGGGCTGGGTGTATGTGTGGGCTTCATCATCATTTCATCCTCATCACGACGCGCAGGTCACCTACAGTTGTCAAATCGAAAGACCTGCACCGGACACTCCCGGCACTAAAAGCCATACACCATTTCATTTCATCACACAGAGAAATTATCACTAGATTTACTTTGAGAACTGGAATATACCCAAAGGAAAGCAGCACAATTTGTTCTGGGCAATTTCTGGCTAAAGAGTAGTGTATGTTTTGAGCTGTCAGTGGAGAGATGAAATGACATTAATAGATGAATAAGCCTGAATAGAGTTTTTGAAGATTGGAAAGATCATAATGTGAAGATAAAATTCAAATTTAAGAGGGCAAATTGAGGGAAATATTAATTAACTGGAAGAGGAATTAGGGAGGAGAAGAATTTACCAAGGGAGATGTTTAATAAATTTCTGAATTATTTGAAATCTTTTAAGAAAAGTCCAGGTAAACAACTGGTAAGATAATCTACCACCTGAGTAGCAGCACTAAATGCAATGGATTTTTTTACTGTATCTGCAAACATAAGGGAGTCATTCCCTCTCATCTTGCATGCAGGAGATAGTGGGTTCGAATCCCACTGTCGGCAGCCCTGAAGATGGTTTTCCATTTTCACACCAGGCAAATGCTGGGGTTGTACCTTAATTAAGGCTACGGCCGCTTCTTTCCAACTCCTAGGCCTTTCCTATCGCATCGTCGCCATAAGACCTATCTGTGTCGGTGCGATGTAAAGCCACTAGCAAAAAAAAAAAAAAAAAAAAAAAATCGCAATTCTTCGTACCGGTACCACAGTTTTCGAAAAGTTTATAGCCATGTATAGACGGTATGTGATCATATTTTGCGAAACAAATTTTCGCAATTCTTCACACCACAGTTTTAGATCATTTTAAAGCCATTTATAGTTCATACGTCACGACATTTAGCGAAATAAATATTCTCAGTTCTTCGCTACACAGTTTTCGAAAAGTTATAGCATGTATGGTCGTTATGTCACGATATTTTGCGAAATAAATTTTCGCAATTCTTCACACCACAGTTATCGACAATTTTGAAGTCATCTATAGTTTATATGGGGCTGCCTGGCCGAGGCGGTAAAGGTGTGCTCGGTTCGCCCGGAAGGACGTGGGTTCGAATCCCCGTCAAGAAGTCTTAAAATTAAGAAATGAGATTTCCACTTCCGGAGGTGCATATGGCCCTGAGGTTCACTCAGCCTACACCAAAAATGAGTACCAGGTTAATTCCTGGGGGCAAAGGCGGCCGGGCGTAAAGCTAACCACTCTACCCCATCAAGTGCCGAGGTTACGGATAGTGGAAGCCTTTACCTTCCACCCCTCCCAGGGCCTTCATGGCCTGTACGGAGAAGAAGATAGTTTATATATCCCGGCATTTTACGAAAATATATTCGCAATTCTTCGCACCACAGTTTTCGATAAGTTTAAAGCCATTTATAGTTCATATGTCATGGCATTTTGCGAAATAAATTTTTCGTAATTCTGCGCACCACAGTTTTCGATCATTTTAAAGCCATTTATAGTTCATATGTCTCGGAATTTTGCGAAAGAAAATATTGACAATTCTTCACACCACAGTTTTCGATTATTTTATGTCACGACACTTTGCGCAAGAAACTTTTCGCTTTTCTTTGCACAACAGTGTTCGATAATGTTAGAGCCATAAAGTGTTGGAATTAATAATACGTTTTAATATGAGCGTAACGTACAGCGTACATATATATTGTATTTCACAAACACAGTATACGACATAACTGTAACATTTCTTTATTCAGTTACACGTATCGACTGACATGAGTTTGGTTAACGGAAGTGTATTCTACTTACTCGTGTTCTCTTCATGAGCGTCAATCTCGTTACCAGTACGGAATTCGGGCACTCTCAGGGTGGTGAGGTTCCTGGTCTCCTTGATGTAGATATCCACTTGCATGTCACGTACGAGCTGAGAACAGACACCGGATATGATTAAAAATATGAAATAAAATTACAATAATAAAAATAAAGATCATCTTGATGCATATTATTTAACTGTGTCCTGGAAAAGATCATAAGAGAATGGACCAGGTCATTACCTGAGAACACCGGATTAAGAATGGGGTTTAAATCAGACAACCTAAGGATTCCATGCCTGGCCTTTGCTGATGACCTTACTTTATTAGCAAACGACATGCATGAGGCCACTATGCAGCTTCAAACACTGCACTCTATTGCAGCTAAAGCGGGCCTCATGATCAACATTGGAAAGACCGAGTTTATGACCAACATCAAAGATGCCCCTACAACAATGGGAGTCAGTGATACAAAACACATCAAGAGAGCTAAAAATGTGAAGTACCTCGGAGAGTGGGTATCGGAGGACCTAAGTGAAACGATGGCTCTTGAACAAAGGAGAATCAAATTAGACAAGGCCTACCATGCCTGCAGAAAACTGTATGCCTCAAAGCGTTTATCAAAGAATGTAAAATTGAGACACTATAATGCAGTAGTCAGACCATCAGTCCTCTATGCAGCAGAATGCCTATCCCTAACTAAAAAAAACCCACTGAGAGCCCTGGAAGTGCAAGAACAGAAATTCCTGAGAAGAATAATAGGGCCAAGGATCCTACCAGATGGAAGGCGATGGTACAAACCCAACAATGAGCTCTACCAGCACCAAGAAAACCTCATAGATGCCATCAGGAGAAAACGTCTGACTTTCTATGGACACCTATACAGAATGGATCCTAATAGATTATCCCATAAGATCTTCAAGGTTGCTAACAAAGGCAAAGCTACTGGATTCCCCTGGACCAAACAAGTGGACAAAGATCTTGCAGAGCTTAATATTAATCAAGCCGCCATTACTGACAGAAATGCATACCGTTTAATGGTCAAAACTAAACCTTTCCTAACATCCCGTACATCAGCTAGCCACAAAGGAGCCGGGAATTGGTCAGAGGAGCGCAGGAAAGAATTCAGCGAGAAAATGAAGGAATACTGGGCCAACAGGAAGGCTCAAGAGGCCACTAAGAACACAATCCAGTATGCTAAAAGGAGCAGACGAAGACAAAAACACAGCTAGAACACAAGCACCGTGGTCCACAGATGGCCTAAACGCAAAGAAAAAAAAAAAAAAAAAAAATCATCTTGAAAACATGTACGAATGTAAAGTAACTAGAAATATGCAAGACTACCGTCCAGCCGCCGGTTGTCCGGCCTTGACAGATTGTGGTGTAAAGAAAAGAGAGAGAGAGAGGAGAAAACAGTATTCCCAACCTGTGGCGGTTTGAAACTATAAATGTAACCCTGAAAACACTATTACGAATGTACATTGTGCCGTATATTTTTAATATTAAATCACTGAAAGCAACACCCTTCGTCGATTTGATGTTATTGTTTTAATTACAGTTATTTTAGCGCAAAGAATACTAAGAGTTCTGCTAGGGATAGCATAATTGTCACGGTTTGCAATGCCTGGCATCACTGGCGCGCCAGATTTAAGATTTAACAGGAAGAACCAATCACCGTTCATGTCGCCATGAGTCCCGTGTACTGCTGGTGCGGTGATGCCACTTGTTCGAAGAGAACATCGGAAACGACTAAGAAAAACACCCCAATTGTTATAAGAGCCAAAGCCGTGAATTTATGTACCGACTACGTGAATATTTTGAGAAAGAACGTGATAACGGCCGGTCTCTTCTTCCTGTTACAAAAGTAGTGGATCGAATTTGTGACGCTTTAAAAATAGGTAAAAAGACTGAAAATCTTACTACACCTTCTGAAGCGCTACGTACTACTGAAAAGCATTACCGGGCGAGTTGGCCGTGCGCGTAGAGGCGCGCGGCTGTGAGCTTGCATCCGGGAGATAGGAGGTTCGAATCCCACTATCGGCAGCCCTGAAGATGGTTTTCCGTGGTTTCCCATTTTCACACCAGGCAAAATTTATTTTTTATTCTGTACCTTAATTAAGGCCACGGCCGCTTCCTTCCAACTCCTAGGCCTTTCCTATCCCATCGTCGCCATAAGACCTATCTGTGTCGGTGCGACGTAAAACCCCTAGCAAAGAAAAAAAATCTCCTGAAAAGCAAAGACCAAGACATTGTCCCAAGACATCACTAGATGTATTTAAAAAGGATGCGATAAGGAAACATATTTATACTTATTACACGAGAAGGGAATTTCCCACGTGTGATAAACTACTTTCCTCTTTGGAAGAATCTCGCTTATTCCGTGGAGGAAAGACCAGTTTAGGTAAACTACTGAGAGAACTTGGTGTATTGCCTTTGGATTTGTTAATGTGAGTATATAATTGTTTCATTTTATTGCAGTTTTTAATTATTTCGACACGACTATTCTATGAGAATGTTGAAGGTTTATTGTAAGAGCCACTTTTTTTATTACGACGGTGATACTATTCTCAGGGTTTTATTTTTTATTCTGATTTATTTTAATTACGGTGATACTATTTACAGAGTTCGGGTTTTAATATTGTTATTTTATATTACATTTATAGTCTACTATTGTTGAATTACGGTTATTCTATTCTTTGAGTGTGCTTAATTTTGACTGGAATGTTTTGTTATTATATTAACGCTGTTCTTGGAGTGTGCTTAATTTTGACTGGAATGTTTTGTTATTATATTTACGCTCTTCTTGGGATGCGGTTAATTTTAATTGGAACGTTTTATTATTATGATTACAGTATTCTTGGCTTTTAATATATTAGAGCAGGGCCTCTCAGTGTGCATGCGCCAGTGCATTGCTCGGTGCAAGGTGCAAAAGACGACTTCACTTGGTTGAACAGAGTGCAGAACCTCACTCCTCGATTTGGAGCAATAGCGCTGTCTCTCTCTTTCCCCACGCCCGTCTCGCTCGCTCCGCCTGTCTCCCCCTTCCTCACTTGCTCCGTAGTGCTCCAAATTCGAGCCGATTTTAGCCAAGCTTAGTCGAGTCACCCTGAGACGAAGCGCTGGTCCGAGCCAAGCCGATTGGGACCGATGCACTGTGCACAGGAACTCTGCGCCTCAGTTTGCACGCGTGATATTTTGGGCGTTTGAGAGACCCTGTAGGTAACTTTCACGTTTTTCCGTACGCATTTCCATCGCATGTGGGTGAAATATTTTAGGAGTTTGCGTTTGTTTATATCGCACGATTCAAAATCTGCAACACTGTCTGAGAAACGTCAGGGCTGGACAGCCGGCGGCTGGACTATAGCAGTAGTACCCGTAGTTGACGGAAAAATCATATAAGATATCTAAATACGTCGAGTTCGTCAATTTGAATCACGCGCCCGGAAGTAACAAATCAACCTCATTTCCTAGAAAAGAAACATTTTTTCCGCCAATCCGATAGCACCATCGTTCTTAACATAACGCGAAGAGCATCCCTGATTTTTTGTCGGTCTAGTTTGATACAGTGTACAGTGAGTGCAAATGGCGCCGTGTTTGATACCACTGTCTTTGAGTGGCGTTTCGTCTAGGTCATAGCAAAGCCCCTTACTCGTGGTAACGTCACCGAAGGTGGCAGAAATGTTCTCGTAATATGTACCTTGCGAATATTTATGGCCATAAAATTGTATGCTAAATCAGCGACCATTCCGTTGGACGTTGATCTTGATAGGTGTGACTATCTTGTGACATGGCATGGGAATGTTGTGCGCCCAGGAAAATGCTGGGGCTGTCCCTTAATTAAGGCCACCGCCGCTTCCTTCCCACTCCTAGTCCTTTCCTGTCCCAACGTCGCCATAAGGCCTATCTGTGTCGGTGCGACGTAAAGCAAATAGAAAAAAAAAAAAAAAAACAAGATGTGTGCTCGATCAGCTGCCATATTGTTGGGCGTAGATCTTGATAGGTGAGGCTATCTTGTGATATGGCATGGTAATGTTGTGTGTTCGATCAGCTGGCGTATTGTTGGGCGTAGATCTTGATAGGTGAGGCTATCTTGTGATGTGGCATGGTAATGTTGTGTGCTCGATCAGCTGCCATATTGTTGGACGTAGATCTTGACAGGTGAGGCTATCTTGTGACATTGCTTGGGATACTGTGTGCCGGATCAGCTGCCATATTGTTGGGCGTAGATCTTGATGCTACATATTTCTCCTGTGGATGGAGTCGAAGAATACATTATCTGTATCACCTGCATGTCGTAAGAGGCTACTAAGAGGGAAGCAGCCAAAGAATCTGTACTCACTCTCTCGTCTTCTAAGGTCGAAAATGTATCCATGATTCTATGTTTTTCCGTGTAACGGAGAAATTTACAAATTCTTCAATGTAGACTTACACATTAAACAACACCAGATGACGGTACTGACCTAGTATACATAGACGAACACTGGTTGCCATGGTTACAATTGTGTCGGGAAACTGTTACACTAATTCCAAATAGAACAAAAACATCCAAGATAACTCGATGCCGGTATCAAGAAACAAATGAAAATCACCTGGCGTTTCGCGGCTAAAACCGATAACAGAAGCGTCCGGATATTACCCTTAAAGAAGTGCGGGATCACGAATTCGCTACACGGAACTGACAGAAAGTCATCCCTATAGGAAATAACAACAATGATGAAAGATGTGAAACCCAGGGAGCCTCTTTCTAGCTCGTTGCCAGGGAGTAAAGAATACAGGGAGGTGCCCGCTACACTACTCACTGTGGCTATCACTTCGGCCACGGCCCCCATGTAGAGCAAAACAGGGCAGTTCTTACGTTGTGGATAAATACAAACCACCGCCGTCTCGATCCTCCTATACTGCCTGCTCTATGCCACTAGTTTAATACAGGAAGGCGCGACTACCGATATTTCTCCAAGTCGCCGTAAGAGTGCAACAGTAGACGCACAATCTTCGCTGTCAGTGGGTGTAGCACTGTGTTATGGGTGTATGAATGTGTGTGAAAACCTGAGTTATTTCGTACAATGGGTAAACGTGTCTGGTCACTTTCGTTCGTACAAGAGATATTTTGTATAGAACTGTGAAATGAATTAATCATGTTATGCTTATAGACATTTCAAAAGTGATTTTAAGGTGTTGGTACTTGTTTCTTTCCGTTTGTGTAAGTTATATTTTTCGTAGAACTGAAACTTTAGATTCTTTCCCCAAAATATTCAACTGTTGTGTACCATTTTGCCAATCTCGGCAAGGTGGTTCGCAGCCAGAAAAGATACGACTCCATGAAATACTGTCTAGAAGGGAATTAAGAGAAAAACAGCTGTCGGCTTTATCTAGGCAAGGACCTAATAAAGGAAGAAATTAGATATCCTCAGATTACTCTAGCATCTGTGCCTTTACACCTTATTCCAGAAGGTGATGGAGCCTCCGCGGCTTAGGCGGCAGTGCGCCGGCATCTCACCGCTGAGTTCAGTGGTTCAAATCCCGGTCACTCCGTGTGAGATTTGTGCTGGACAAAGCGGAGGCGGGGCAGGTTTTTCTCCGGATACTTTGGTTTTCCCTGTCATATTTCATTCCAGCACCACTTTCGAATATCATTTTATTTCATCTGCCATTCATTAATCATTGCCCCGGAGGAGTGCGACAGGCTTCGGCAGCCGGAACAATTCCTATCTTCGCTGCTAGGTGGGGGCTTTATTCATTCCATTCCTGACCCGGTCGAATGACTGGAAACAGGCTGAGGATTCAGCAGGTGATTAAAGCCGTGAAGATAGTGGATTCCTTGTGATAAGAACTGTGACGGACAATCACAAAACAAACGTCTTCATGTTTAGACATTTTGGACAACCTCAGATATCCAGTCGGTAATATTCCAGTCAAACTAGAAACAGGAAATCAAATTCTAATTCGCGGGTACTAGGTTCGTGTTGTTGAAGAGAGGATGGACTGTGGCATTTGTGTCAGCAACATGTCACTGCCTAGACCTTCGACACCGCTAAATGGAACTGATTATGCATCAGGGCAGAGGAAGAGTTCGATACCCAAAACCTAGTTTTGTTGCTCTGGTGAAGCATCTGCAGGAGTTCGCTTAAGCTGCTGTGCCCTATTGTCGACGTCCTTCAAACGTACGAGCGTAATACGAGGACTTGCGACGTCTTCGCTTTTAGAATACCGGGCGAGTTGGCCGTGCAGTTAGGAACGCGCAGCTGTGAGCCTTCGTCCGGGAGATAGTGGGTTCGAATCCCACTGTCGGCAGCCCTGAAGATGGTTTTCCGTGGTTTCCCATTTTCACACCAGGCACATTCTGAGGTTGTACCTTAATTAAGGCCACGGCCGCTTCCTTCCCATTCTTAGGCCTTTCCTATCCCATCGCCCCCATAAGACCTATCTGTATCGGTACGACGTAAAACAACCAGCAAGAAAAGAAAACCTTTCAGGATGCGTTTTGTTACAGTGTGAGGTCAAAGAACATCAGCAAACTGTTAGTGATATTATTCTAACCAAGTTCGTAAGACATCTATTTTTTTATATTGCGTTGGCAAGAACACAAAAAGTACGGTACCACTCCAAGCCTTCGTCCAGGAAAATCTTTAAATTGTGCATGAAGAGGCCAACTGCGATTTCATACAGGTAATTTTGCCGATATTTAATATTACTGATGTAATTTACGAGCTTCAGTGGACATATGACCATACTGCATAGTGTTTTGTAGGCTGTCGTCATTAGAATAAGATTAGAACATTGTGCGTCTATGTCTGCCATCTAGCGGAGAAATTACGTCGCAGCGTAGTCGCAAAATGGCTCGCATAGAGCAGGCAGAATAGGAGAATCGAGACGGCGGTGATACAAACAAAGACATTTTCTCGGAGTAGGAAAACTTCATATTGCACAACTATATATAATCTTTTTCAAATTATACGGTGATTAACTGTAACAAAATTTCCTAGCCAACAGACCTATTTTCTATTTATTACTGAGCTCTACAGAAACTTTTCTCATGACTCGCAGGATTAAATCCACTCCCTCGCTAGATGACTATCGGTACTATAAACACATTTTATTGGCCCAGAACCTGTATGCAGGATTTCCTATGGACAAGCCCGACACTACATAGGAAAATGGGTACAAACGAAACAAATGGAAAACGGGAAAAGTACTTCAGGATGCAGGCTTGCAAAGGAACTGATAAAAGGTCCAAACAAGAAGCATACTAAAGAACTGTGAAACTCAGCAGAGAAAATATGAAATGGGTACTAGGACTGTTGACAGGATACTGCCATCTGAAAAAACACATACATAGAAGTGGAGTAATAAGAGACAATATATGTAGGAAATGCAATGAAGCAGAGGAATCAGCTGAATACATACTTTACGAATGTGAAGCGCTGGGTAGAATCAGACTCTCCACTCTAGGACTACCAGGTCAAGAGAGAGAGAAAAAAATCCAAGACGACACAATAAGAATAACCTGCAGCCTTGTGAGGGGAGCAGGTATATCTAGGTGGGAATGAAGGAAAAACATGGTAGCAAAGTATCTTAGAGGTGGACGTTAATTAGGAACTAATATTTAGAGGCCCCATGAAAAGAAGAAGAAGATCTCTTTTACATTTTAGTGTGTCGTACAGTGTTCATGTCTGAAAATTCCCGCAATTACAATTTGCGTTCACCCTATTCACTTCAGTGAGCTGTGATGGGTTTGACTGTCAAAAATCAACATGAGTTCTCGCGCCTATATACAACCACGCCCTCTATGTAGAGCACTGTCAGAGCTCCATGAAACAGAAGTGCTCTCCCAGTCTGTTTCTCTCTTTCGTCTCCCCCTCCAATTCTGGCAAAAAGGAACAGAACTCCAACTGCTCCAGTTGCTGATCTTGGCCATTGGCATATTTACTGGAGAAAGTGTTCCACTGAGAGAACTCGTTTGCCTACATACATTAAAAATAACGGACATGAATATCACCATTTCAGAGAAAACGACATTGTCCATCAGTGTTATATCCACTTTATAGAATTACTATTTCCGGCTAGTGAGGATAGTTGCCCCACTTATACTTCCTCTTAGAACAGTAATCACCACCACAACGAACTGCTGCTAGAAAAACAAACACTATTAATTTTTCTAACACTTAAAGTGATTTATAAGTCCATTTTCATGACATATTTTTTTTACTTTGTTTATTTTCAATTTATTTTACATAGCACCGACACAGATAGGTCTTATGACGACGATAGGATAGGAAAGGGTTTGAGAGAGCAGGAAGAGGCCGTGGCCTTAATTAAGGTACAGCCTCCAGCATTTGCCTGGTGTGAAAATGGAAAACCACGGAAAAGCATCTTCAGAGCTGCCGACAGTGGTGTTCGAACCCACTACAAACTCACACTTGCTCGGTACATTATACGTATACAGGATGAAGCCGAACTACATCGACACATTCTGAGTATATTGGTAGGCTTATAAGGGACCCGTGGTCTCCGGTGTTCTTTACAGCGTAATAGTGTAATTACGATTTATTCGGTTTGTTACTCCCAATCATCCCTGTTTCTTCAAAATAACTTAATATTTGTGAAAAAACCAATAATATGCAATAACCATAACGTAGTATGGCTCCATGGCGAAATGGTTAGCATGCTGGCCTTTGGTCACTGGGGTTCCGGGTTAGATTCCCAGCAAGGTCGGGAATTTTAACCATCATTGGTTAATTCCACTGGCACGGGGGCTGGGTGTATGTGTCGTCTTCATCACCATTTCATCCTCATCACGACGCGCAGGTTGCCTACGGATGTCAAATCAAAAGACCTGCACCTGAGGAGCCGAACTTGTCCTCGGACACTCCCGGCACTAAAAGCCATACGCCATTTCATTTACCATAACACGAAACACAGAGTAACGAGCTCGATAGCTGCAGTCGCTTAAGTGCGGCCAGTATCCAGTATTCGGGAGATAGTGGGTTCGAACCCCACTGTCGGTGGCCCTGAAGATGCTTTTCCGTTGTTCCACACCATGCAAATGCTGAGGCTGTACCTTAATTAAGGCCACGGGCGCTTCCTTCCAGCTCCTAGCCCTTTCCTGTCCCATCATCGCCCTAAGACCTATCTATGTCAGAGAGATGTAAAAAAAGAAGAAGAAGAAACACAGAGTAATGCAAAGCCTGCAATATGCAATAACCAAAACGTACAACACGAAACACAGAGTAAAACAACAACCCTCAGACAAAACACGCACACACTTTTGTCACAGTGTGTTTAATATGTTCTGTCAGTGTACAGTACAGAACAGTACGTAACAAATGAAGGCCTGTTAATGTCGACCATTATGATTACAGCATCGTTGGCTTCAGGCATGTCAGAGAACTCCTGTTCCGACACTCCAACGTTTGTTAAGAATTAGCATTTATTATATTCAGTGCAATACAGGTACAAAGCTAAGTAGGGCAACAAACCAAACGAAAGACAATTAGAGTGTAACGACTCGCCGGAGACCACGAGTCCTTTATACCAATCTACTCAGAAGGTATCCCTGAACAACCTCCCAATGTTTGTCCGCGGAGTTCATCTTCACCCTGTATAATTGTACGGGTATGCAGTGAAACTGTCCAGTATAACTGGTCAGTTGCCCAGGGCCGCATAAGCTTTGTAGGTGCAAAGAAGGGAGAAATACAGCAATACCGATTTTTCGTAATACCGTGTGAATACAGCCTAATGGAGGCCTACTTTCTTTCTTTCTTAATCGTTTTACCGGCCAGGCTTGGTTATTTCCTCAAACTCAGCGAGGGATCTCACCTCCGCCATTTTAAGGTCAATGACCTGGAGCATGAGAATTTAAATCGGGGGATACAACTGGAGAGGAGGATCAGTGCCTTGCCCAGGAGGCCTCATCTCCTAGGTTGAACAGCGGCCGTATGGACGACCAGAAGATTGGAAGGGACAGGCAAGGAAGAGGAAAGGAAGCGTCTGTGACCTTGAAATGGGTACCTTACCGGCATTTCTCTGGAGAAGTGGAAAACCAAGGAAAACCACTTCGAGATGGCTGAGGTGAGAATCGAACCTTCCTCTATTCAGTTGACCTCCCGATGGTGACTGGAGCCCGTTCCAGTCCTCGTACCACTTTTCAAATTTCGTGCAGAGCCGGGAATCGAATCCGAACCTCCGGGGTGGCAGCTAATCATACTAACCACTACACGAAAGAGGCGGACACAGGCCTATTACTTATGTGGTCAATTTAACATTACATGGTAGTTTTAACATTAGAATGCACGCATTTATAAACGTTTTAAATATTCTACAATTAACGGAATTAACAAACAAACCAGGTTAACATTTGCGAGTGGAGATTATGTTGGATTTTTTTTTTTTTTTTAGCAACGGACTGGATTAGCTCAGTGGTAGGGCTACAGGCTACTAATCCCTACTCCGAAGATACCGAGGACTCGAATCCGAAGATGATCGACAAATTACAAATATATAATATGGACAATAGGATCGGGGGAACCACTAACAAGTGGGAAGACCTGAAAAAAAAAAAAAGTAAATTTGAGTGATTAACTCACCTGTCCTGGGTTCAAGTTGATCACTTGGCTGTACTCTCCCAATCTCCTTGTCAACAGTTCTTCGTAGGTCAAGTTGAAGGTTACTTTATGGCTTGGCTCAACATTAACTGACACTGTGAAAGTGTTCGAATCACGGGCACTGAAACATTACACAAATCAAAATTTAGTTAGTTGCAAAGAGAAAAAAGTTTCTAAATTGAAAGTAAATTATGATTTTAAAACGCTTCATTGATGTTAATTTATGATTTTCCAATTTTATTTCCATTCTTCTTCTACCACTTTTCGCACACGTGTGGGGTCACGGGTGCGAACTGTGTCGCACATATGGGTTTGGCCCTGTTTTACGGTCGGATGCCCTTCCTGATTGCGTGTTTCTGTGGTGGTTGGTAGTGTGCTGTGTTGTCTGAGTATGAAGAGGAAACTTTTGGGACAAAACACCCAGTCCCCGAGACATGAATTAATCAGACGCGACTTACCCGGGCGAGAATCGAACCTGGGATCCTCTGAACCGAAGGCCTCAACGCTGACCATGCAGCCTATCAGACTTCCAATTTTATTTCCATATTGTTATTAAATTACGTTAGGACTATAGGTAGGTTCACGATTTCAGTCGTGTAGAAAATAACAAGTTAGGTAATAATAACAATGAATGAATGGAAATGGCTTAGCAGCTGACCAAAGACGATCATAACAAAACTCAGACATGAAATGAAATGCCGTATGGCTTTTGGTGTCCGAGGACATGCTCGACTCGCCAGGTGCAGGTGTTTTGATTTGACACCCGTAGGCGACCTGCGCGTCTTGATGAGGATGAAATGATGATGAAGACGGCACATACACCCAGCCCCCGTGCCAGTGAAATTAACCTACGAGGTTAAAATTCCCGACCCTGCCGGGAATCGAACCCGGGACCCCTATGACCAAAGGCCAGGATGCTAATCATTTAGCCATGGAGTCGGACAATTAATTCAGACATTATTACACTGTCATAAGACCAGAGGCTTTGTATGCAGCGGAATGCCTTGCAATGAACAAGAAAGACCTGACAGAAAAATTTGATTTTTTAAAAAAGAAAGATCTTCTTGGCCCAGTGAAATGAAGTGGCGTATGGATTTTAGTGCCGGGAACGTCCGAGGACAAGTTCGGCTCGCCAGGTGCACGTCTTTCGATTTGACGTCGTGATAAGGATGAAATGTTGATGAAGACGACACATACAGTCAGCCCCAATTACGGTTAAAATTTCGTGTGGCTATTTCTAGCCGGATGCAGCCCTTGTAAGGCAGACCCTCCGATGAGGGTGGCTGGCATCTGCCATGTATAGGCAACTGCGTGATATTGTGGTGGAGGACAGTGGTATAATAATAATAATAATAATAATAATAATAATAATAATAATAATAATAATAAGAATAATGTCCAACCCTTGTCCCGTTTCTTTACGGGATCGAAAATGAAGTGAGGTTAATCTTCGTAGCGAGCTTTTATGACCGGATGTCCTTCCTGACGGCAATCTCATCACAGGAGTTAATGAGATGTAATGAATTAGGTGATAAATAATAGTCAGAAGAGCGAGAGAGAGAGAGAGAGAAACCTGGTGCGGGCACATAGCATACTCCTGACGAATAGCACCAAAGGTTCTGCTCGAAGCTTAAAGTCTCCATCGGACGGGCGAATCAACAGCGTCATATGAGCACTGCGGAGAGGTTTGGAATTTAATCCAGGCTTTTGGCACGTAATCTAGTGATTAGAAATTGTATACCACCACCTCTCCTATCCTGAAAGACAACAGTTTGATGGAGAACATTTTTTCGACCAATAGGACTCGAACCGAGTATCCACAATGTCAGACCATATGGAGATGACGCCTGAATAACGATCATGGGCACGGCTATGGACCCATTTGAGAGACACGTGGGTTCGAACTCCACCGTCGGTCGTCCTGAGAATGTTTTTCCGTGGTTTCCAATTTCCACTTCCAGGTAATAATAATAATAATAATAATAATAATCGTATGGCCTCAGCTACCGTGTGCAGACATTTCAATTTGACGCCATCTGGCTGTCTGCTCGTCAATTTCGACGTTCCGTTTTACTCTAGGCCCCCACTACATAGCAGACCGAGTACACCGAAACTCTCTTGGGCGTCTATGGCTGAGATTTAATGAATTTTGTCGGGTAAACACCAAATGTATCACCAGAGATCTTTTACATGCCGACATCGTACGACATGGAGTGTCGAATGGACTTTTTTCCGCCCTTCAAAAATCCGACTACCTCTGCCGGGTTTGAACCCGCTATCTTGGGATCCGGAGGCCGACACTCTACCGCTGATCCACAGAGGCAGCTACTTCCAGGTAAATGCTAGGTAAGTTCCTTTTCATAGCCGGCTACTTCCAGGTAAATGCTAGGTAAGTTCCTGTTCATAGCCGACAGCCGATTTCTTCCACCTCCTAACTCAAGTACATTCACCATCATTCGTTCCATTTTCATTAAGACCTGAACTGAGATTGGCGACAGGAAGGGCATCCAGCCGTAAAAAGGGCCATATAAATTCATCTGACCTCTTCCCCAAGTCCGTATCAAGAAACGAAAATAACGGGTAGACATACATACATTTCATTATACCTAATATCTGCTATTAATACCCGAAGTATTAATGATAGAAAGCTTGGAACTGAGGAGACAAAAGGATGACATGAAGTTTCGTTACAAAACTGTAAATTCTATCATTGACAACCCTGACTTTTAATGCCTCTTGATCTTCAACGTGCCCCGCTTTAATACAAGGACAAATGTAACTTTTCATAATAAAAGCTGTTAGAACAACCGCTAACAAAAATTCCCCACTCTACAGGTTATGCAATGTCTACAACACTGCAGTTCAGAAAAAAATTCTTTAGACTTCTGTGTACCTTCAAACCTGTTTTTACAATAATTCATCATCTCCGTGAAAACTCTCTCATTTGTAATGCTGATTTGAACCACAAAATGTATTATAAACATTCATCATTAAGCCCTATCCCATAAATGTAATTATACGTGTTAGAACTAGAAGAAAATAATAATTTACATATCAAATTACGATTTTTATTTTTAAATTTTACACTTTCTTGTAAAGATTAAATTAGATTAGATGTGAAATACGGTACTGTTCCTTTCTCATTGTAAATATAAGAATAGTTCAGATAATAGGTTATTTAAGACTAAGTCGAAGCCAAGAAAGAAAAAGCAGATGTAAACATTTGCCACTGTAATTGGGATTAGAAATCCTGTAGTGCGAAATAAATAAATAAATAAATAAATAAATAAATAAATAAATAAATAAATAAATAAAATCAGTGCCCGGAACGTCTGATTGTCACGCTGTTAATGGTGAAAATAATATGCCATTTATTCATTTATAACGAGACAAAATGTTGCCAAGACATGAGGATTAAACAGTTGGTAAAGGAAATCAAAGAGGAATTTGGGAAGGAATCACAATCCAAGGAGAGGATATCAAAACCCTCAGATTTTCCGAAGATTTTGAGTCTGCAGGAGATCTGGAGAAATTGCTGAATGGTTATGGGCAGAGTCTTGGAGAAGGAGAACCAGATGAAAATAAATAAGTACAAAACAAAAGTAACGAGCTCAGTGGAATGAAGTCAGCTTATCCAGGAAATATTAGATTAGGAAATGAAGACTTAAAAGAACATACATATACATCATTATAGACCGTTATGGCTTTCAGCGTTCAGTCTGCAAACCACTGTGAATTTACTAATATCGCCACAATCCTCTATTTGCAACTAGTATTGTGACCTCATTCAATTCTATACCTCTTTAAATCGTTAGAAACTGAGTCTAACCACCGTCGTTTTGGTCTCCCTCTACGTCTCTTACCATCCATAACAGAGTCCATTATTCTCCTAGGTTACCTATCCTCCTCCATTCGTCTCACATGACCCCACCACCGAAGCCGGTTTATGCGTACAGCTTCATCCATCGAGCTCGTTCCTAACTTAGCCTTTATCTCCTCATTCGGAGTACCCTCCTGCCATTGTTCCCACCTGTTTGTACGAGAATCATTCTCGGTACTTTCATGACTGTTACTTCTGACTTATGAATAAGATAACCTGAGTCCACCCAGCTTTCACTCTCGTAAAGCAAAGTTGGTCTGAAAACCGCCCGTTGTAAAGATAGTTTCGTCTGGGAGCTCACTTCCTTCTTACAGAATATCGTTGATAGCAACTGCGAGCTCACTGCATTAGCTTTACTACACCTTGATTCAATCTCACTTACTATATTACCGTCCTAGGCGAACATACATCCTAAATACTTGAAATTATCTAGCTGTTCCAGCTTTGTATCTGAAGTAGAAGTATCAAGGAGGTAGATGAATATTGTTAGGCCTACTTGGGTAGTAGAGTAACTAACCAATGTCGTCCGGCACGCCAGGGTTCGATTCCCGGCCGGATCAGGGGTTTTTAATAATAAATGATTAATATCCCTGGCCTGGGGACTGGGTATTTGTGGCGTCCTTAACGCTCCTTTCCTCACAGTCAACACACT
The DNA here is from genome assembly GCF_040414725.1 of Anabrus simplex. Lineage (NCBI taxonomy): Eukaryota > Metazoa > Arthropoda > Insecta > Orthoptera > Tettigoniidae > Anabrus > Anabrus simplex. The sequence continues at coordinate 3,219,834 of NC_090278.1, read as the reverse complement.
ACACTCCCGCAATCCCAATTACACGCAGGTTCATATCATATGGTGCAAGTAGGGGCAAAACATCTCTATAGGTCGAAGCCCCACCGAGCTCGATAGCTGCAGTCGCGTAAGTGCGGCCAGTATCCAGTATTCGGGAGATCGTGGATTCGAACCCCACTGTTGGCAGTCCAGAAGATGGTTTTCCGTGGTTTCCCATTTTCAAACCAGGCAAATGCCGGGGCTGTACCTTGATTAAAACCACGGCCGCTTCCTTCCCACTCCTAGCCCCTTCCTCCCTCATCGTCGCCAAGAGACCTATCCGTGTCGGTGCGACGTAAAGCAAATAACAACAACAACAAAAAAAAGGTCGACGCCCCGAACAAATAGCATTTAAAAAAGAAACTAACGATGGCAGAAGTAAGGAGGACATAAAATGCAGACAAGCATAAGCAAGGAAGGCCTTTGTTAAGAAAAAGAAATTTGCTCACTTCGAACATTGATATAGGAATTAGGAAAGATGTTTTTGAAGACTGGAGCGTGGCATTGTATGGAAATGAAATATGGACGATAACTAGCTCGTAAAGAAAGAAAGAGAATAGGAGCTTTTGAAATGTGCTGTTACATTAGAATGCTGATGTTGAGATGGATAAAATGAATCACGAATGAAGAGATACTGAATCGAATTGGTGAGAGGAGATTGATTTGGCTTAATTTGACGAGAAGAAGAGATAAAATGATACGTCACATCTTAGACGCCCAGGACTTATTTAGTTGGTTTCTGAGGGAAGTGAAGGTGGTAGGAACGGTAGGGATAGAGCAAGGTATGAATATGGCAAGCAGGTAAGAGTGGTAGTAGCTGCGTAGAAATGAAACATGTACATAGTGCCAACTTTACAAAACGAAAAATTTAGATTTAGATATGAAAATCAGGAAAAATCGGGAGAGACAACTGGTCAAAACTGCTTGTTTTATATGTCTTGTGCAATACGGGAGTTCTACGGTATATTGCAACACCTATTGCCTCAAAATACGACTGTTGCTATACGAGGCGACACGCTTAAAAGTCACACATCTCTATTCCTCACAGGAAGTATGTGAGTGAAGTGATCGGTCCCTGATAAGTCTTCCAAAAATAGTATGAACTCATGCTCCACATGTGTGAATCAGTCATGCACTCAGATGCCATTACTTAGCAAATGCATAGAATATACTGCATCAAACGCCCGCGCGATCATGCGACGAAGTGCAATGCTATTTTTATCAAGTAATAAATTAAAATTCGCCAGAATTGTTCCCGAATGGCTCCTAAAATCTATAGAAAAGTCACTAGGATCTTTGAAATTCTGTCACTAAATGATTTAAAAAGAAACTCCAAACCTAGCGACTAGTCTCTAGAATCAACTAGGCTGATGTGAACGAACACGAACATAGCACGCGAGAACGAAAGATTTACAATCGATATACGCGTCGCGATAACCGGTTTCAATAAACATCGCACATTCGTGCGCATTTCTCGTATTAATAAAAGTCGATATTTCATTCGAAAGCTGCATTGAGCGAAGGACTTCCGGCCACTTGCGTACAAAGCTGAAATGGCAGGACTTGAAAACACATTTTTAAAGTTCAATAAGGTAAAATCGGATGAAATAATAGAATGATCGGTAGGCGGGAAAAACTGTCGAAAATCGGGAGTTTCCCGCCTAAATCGGGAAGGTTGGCAGGTATGCATTTAGCACAGGATAGGGTGGCATGGAGAGCTGCACCAAACTAGTGCAGGGACTGATGATCCAGACAACAATACGCACTGCTTAAATGGTTTTACTCACCTGACGCCTACGTGAGCTGCTGTCTGTCCGCTAGCAACAGCCTGATCGTACTCCTCCTTTGCTTCTTCTTTCTCCTTCACATAGGCTTCGTAAACCTTCCCGTCCACTTCACTGCAATAAAAGAGTGTACCGATGAGAAATCAAATCATGCTTCATAATAATAGGACTACACTAGCGGTTCTGAACCACTTTTGCTCACGGCACACTCATTTAAAGACCTGGCAACAGTTAAAGTGATTAGTTTTATTGACTCAAAGTCAGTGTTGCCAACTTAGCGGATTTTCCGCTAAATTTGGCGGAATTAGAAGACTGTTGGCAGAGAAATATATCATTTAGCGGACAGCGGATTTTTGGTGGAATTCTAGATTTATTATAGCGGAATTTAGTGTTTTATTCATTTTACGTTTTTTTTTTAAATTTGTACTCCAGTCTGTCTCCGAGCTATTCCATATTTCTTGTCAGGAGCTAGCAGTCACATGAGGAAAACATGTTATTTGGATTTGATGTTATGAGATCATGGTATCATAAATTTGTAATGCGTGGGGAATCGGTACTTTTCTCTTAGTTGACGAATAACGACAGATAATGAAACTGTGAGAGAGTAGCATTTATATTTATGCTATGAAGGAAGACCGTTTAATGAACTGGCCTGTTCTGTGTGTGGCCCTTGAGGTAGGGGATTCACCGAGGTAGGGGATTCACCTAGTTTGCACCCGGCAGTAAAACGCCTACAAGTTTAGCTCGCCGGCAGGGTGTTAATCCCAGCGAAACTCCAGATCAGATGAGTGCAGACATTTACTTTTACTTTTATTATTATTATTATTATTATTATTATTATTATTATTATTATTATTATTATTATTATTATTAGAGATCGGATTTCTTGGGCGGAATTTTAGCGGATCTTTAGTGGTATTTAGCGGATCTTGAAAATGTAAGTTGCCAACACTGTTAATGAACTGGCCTGTTCTGTGTGTGGCCCTTGAGGTAGGGGATTCCCCTAGTTTGCACCCGGCACTAAAACGCCTACAAGTTTTAGCTCACCGGCTCGCAGGCAGTGGGTTAATCCCAGTGGAACTCACAGATTAGGTGAGTACAGACATTTATTATTATTATCATTATTATTAATATTATTGTTATTATTATTATTATTATTATTATTATTATTATTATTATTATTATTATTATTATTATTATTATTAGCTGCCTCTGTCGATCCGTGGTAGAGTGTCGGCCTCCGGATCCCAAGATAGCGGGTTCAAACTCGGCAGAGGTAGTCGAATTTTTGAAGGGCGGAAAAAAGTCCATTCGACACTCCATGTCGTACGATGTCGGCATGTAAAAGATCTCTGGTGATACATTTGGTATTTACCCGACAAAATTAATTAAATCTCAGCCATAGACGCCCAAGAGAGATCCGGTTTACTCTGTCTGCCATCTAACGGACCTAGAGTAAAACGGAACGTCGAAATTGACGAGCAGACAGCCAGATGGCGTCAAATGGAAATGTCTGCATACGGTAGCTGAGGCCATACGATTATTATTATTATTATTATTATTATTATTATTATTATTATTATTATTATTATTATTATTATTATTATTAATATTTATAATTTCGCGTGGCTATTTGTAGCCGGGTGCAGCCCTTGTAAGACAGACCCTCCGATGAGGGTGGGCGGCATCTGCCATGTGTAGGTAACTGCGTGTTATTGTGGTGGAGGATAGTGTTATGTGTGGCGTGCAAGTTGCAGGGATGTTGAGGACAACACAAAGACCCAGCCCCCGAGGCATTGGAATTAACCAATGAAGGTTAAAATCCCCGACCCGGCCTGGAATCGAACCTGGGACCATCTGAACCGAAGGCCTGTACGCTGACTATTCAGCTAACGAGTCGAACATTATTATTATTATTATTATTATTATTATTATTATTATTATTATTATTATTATTATTATTATTGCCCATTGTTTGAGATCGGATTTCTTGGCGGAATTTTAGAGGATTTTTAGTAGTATTTAGCGGATCTTGAAAATATAAGTTGGCAACACTGCTCAAAGTGAAACATTTAGTGAAATTGACAGGCTTTTTGGAGGAACAAAACGGGACAATTAACGGTTTTTATAATGCCTTTGCTGGCAGGACCTAGTGTTTACAGTGCACTACGTCTTCTGGTATAGGCTAGAGCAATTTTGTTACTTTCATTGATCTGTCTCTGTCTTATCCTTGGCTTTGACAATATGAAAGTGACTGAGGTATGAACGATGCTAGTATTGCCATTCCTTATGCAGCCAGTCCCTGCTATGAATGGTGTGAAAATGTTGCTCATAGGGTCAGTTGGTGCATACATTTCAGTGGGCTTGGCAGACTGATATGTAATCGCAACTCCTGGCTCGGTGAGGAAAGCAACGGGAAACTACCTTACTCCTCATTTCCCTAGTACGCCTCTTCAGTGATACCTAGGCCATCTATGACAGCTGATGGTGGAGCTGTTGAGGATCCAACCAGCCTTAGGGCTGTGAAATGAATATACAAAATTGAAAAGATCAACATGAATAAGTTTTAATTTGTTATAATTGTATTGCATTCAATTTGTATTCTCTTTACACGACTATCACTTTGACTCATACTCATCACTAAATACAGTTTGTTTAACAACTGCAGGAAAAAAATATTTCGCAAAGTGTGACATGGATTTAAAATTAATGAGAACTGTGATAAGAAATATTGCGAAAAATTTCTTTCGCAAAATGTCATGACGTATGGATTATAAATGGCTTTAAAATTGTCGAGAAATGTGTTGTGAAGAATTGCGATTTTTTTTTTCACAAAACGTCGTGACGTATGGACTATAAATTTCTTTATAATTATCGAGGGCTGTGATAAGAAAAGTTGTGAAAAATTCATTTCGTGTAATGTCGTGACCCTTCTCCTACACAAATCTCCTGGCCTGAGGGACGGCGTCACCGTCTAAGAGGCCCGCCTCCCCCTTCAGGAGAGGAATGCAAACATTTAGCAGTAGCATTAAAAGGTCCAGTACCCAGTTCAAAACTGTGAAATTAAGTAACTTAACCTTCTACAACCCTTATCCGAAATCCACATCTCTAGAGAGCGAGCCGGGCGAGCTGGTCGTGCGGTTAGGGGCGCGCAGCTGTGAGCTTGCATCCTGGTGATAGTGCGTTCGAACCCCGCTGTCGACAGCCCTGAAGATGGATTTCCGTGGTTTCCCATTTTCACACCATTCTGAGGCTGTGCCTTAACTAAGGCCACGGCCGCTTCCTTCCCACTCCTAGCTCTTTCCTATCCCATCGTCGCCATAAGACCTATCTGTGTCGGTGCGACGCAAAGCAAAATTTTAAAGAAATCTCTAGAGAGCCATGAGATATTGTTTTATGTAAGATGAATGGGTTTCCGCTGAGAGAAGGAAGTGTTATCACATTTCAGTCAGGTTGTTCAAGTGTCCGAGTATTAGTGCTTGTTAGTGTCGCTTTACACTGTGCGAGATTTATTATTTATTCGTCTGTGATTAATTTCAAAAACGTATCAGAATGCCAAAGATAAAGCCATCTATAGCCGTCGATTAAAGGAAAATTACTGTTTTTCAAAATTTGGCTAGGATATTTTTTCTACACATTTTATTTTCACATTGCTGAGAAATATGGAAATGAAAAGGGCAGCAGGTAACAGATTTACCATTCAACAAAATGCAGATCGTGACAAACACGTAGTATCCAGAATATCAGTGGATAGCAGAGATTGCGTAATATTCTAATATTGACGACGTATAAATGATGAGTTATTTTGATTGTAAGAATTAAATTTAAAACAAGAACCTACATTTCTATCAGGTGTAGCTGTATCTATTATTAATATTATTATTGACGGCATTATTTTTAGTCACTCCACTACGAGTTAATGGTAACATGGACAATGCAAATATTTACTATTTTGGGTAAATATATTTTTCTTCACATTTCTGGGTAATTTCCTCGCGCATATTTTAAGTCATTTCTTGAGGATTTTATGACATTTTATTGATAATTTTTGAGCATTTATTACTTAATAAAAAACCGGGCCCTGATATTATTAATAATAATAATGATAATAATAATTCAAGAAAACGGTTTGGAAAAATCCACTGCAGAAGAAAGGATAGGCTTACACAAAATGGAAAGAGCATAGGTATAACTAGGAATATCTACAACAAAAAGTATTTATCTACAAAACCTCAAAATGCAACACTACAACACAGTAGTCAAACCGGAATGTGAGTGAATGTCTAGTACTGAATTACAAGCTGGATAAGTTAGAAGTAGACCTACTTGAAAGAAGAATTATACGGAAAAGTACTCGGTCCGATAAGAACTACAGAACTCTGGAAATCATGAACTAATGTGAAATATATCCGAACTTAGAAAACATAACAGAAATATGCAGAAGAGGCGATTTATATTTTTTGACATTTATGCAAAATGGATGACAATAGGTTAACCAAAGAGATCTTCAAATATCTTTGGAACAAGAAGTCAACAACAATTTGGATTCATGAAGTGAAGATAGATTTGGAATGAAACAATATAAGACAAGAAAGAAACAGAGAAAGAGAGAGAGAGGGGGGGGGGGGGAGATTTTTAGAAAGCAAGTGTTAAAAATGGAAGGATTCCAAGGTCGGGAGGAAAAGAAGACATGGTGAGCAGATGAAGAAATATTGGAGGGAGAAGAAGGAACAACAAAGGATGAAACATTAAAATTGTCACGTGGTCCCTAGAAGACCCTAACGGAGAAAGAAAGAAAGAAAGAATAACAATAATATAATAATAATAATAATAATAATAATAATAATAATAATAATAATAATAATAATAACAATCGGAAACAGAAGACCTGGAGGTCTCCCGTTCCAGGGATCGGTGAATTTCAAATCGATCACATTGCCATAGCCTATCTCATCCCATGCAGAGTGAGGTACACGATGTACAGGTACGCCGAGGAGCAAACGTCGATTCTGATCACTACCTAGTGAGAATAAAGGTAAAATTCACCCCGAAGAAAATTCATCATAAGAGGTCATACATACCGAAGTTTGACACGACACAGATTGGAAACACTAATCTGCAAGAAGTGTGGGAAAGGGAACTTGCAGGCACCTGGGAGAAATTCCGCAACAAAATCATCCAGAAAGCTCGAGAGCAAATTCCCCTGAAAAAGAATACTAAACACCCTTGGTGGAATTCTGAATGTGAACGTGCCTTGAAGAAACGAAAAGAACATTCCAGAAATATAACAGCAAGAAATCACCAGAAAACCAAACATATTTCAATGAAACCAGAAAACGAGTAGCCAAAATCATCAGGCAGGTCAAGAGAAAACACTTGAAGCAACAACTGGACTCGATTGAAGATAACTTTCGTAACTACAACGTACGAGATTTCTACAGGGAATTCCGAGGACAAGTCCGTGGGTATGCTCCTCAAAACCTGGCTTTCAAAAGATCAGATGGAAAACTTGCACTCAGTAATCAGGAAAATTGTCAGGAACTAGCAGTTTACTTGGCTGATCTCCTCAACTGTCCAGAGCCCCTTACAAGTTTCCATCAAGAACCCCCAAGGCACACTTTCCCAAAATCTCCACCACCGACAGAGGAAGAAATTCGCGGCCACATCCTAAAACTTAAAAACAATAGGACCTCCGGAGAAGATGGCATCATTGCGGAACTTCTGAAAAATCTTGGACCTAACTCCCTCAAGGAACTCACTCAAATCGTTACAGATATCTGGCAATCGAAGAAATTACCTCAGGATTGGAAGTGTGCCCTAATCCACCCATTACACAAAAGGGGAGATAAGACTGACGTGAACAATTACAGGGGCATTTCTCTTCTCCAAGTGACATACCAAATTCTTTTTTTAGCTTACCTTTTGAAGAGAACGCAGGAACAACTTGAAAACAGTATTGGCGACTATCAAGCAGGCTTCCGCCCTGGTCGCTCGAGTACAGAACAAATATTTAACTTGAAGGCAACTCTTAAATACAAAGCATTGAGGAACAAACCGGTCATCTGCATTTTTGTTGACTTCAGGAAAGCGTACGACTCGGTTGATCGACAGTCTCTCTTCGTTATTCTTGAGGAACTGGGGCTTGATTCCAAGACCCTCAACCTCATCAAGGCAACACTCACTGATACTATCTCCAAAGTTAAATTCATGGGGGAGATCTCTGAACCATTCCCGATTAAAACTGGCGTCCGACAAGGTGACGGTTTATCTCCGCTTCTTTTCAACCTCGTCCTAGACGAAGTTATCCGCGAGTGGGAGAAGGCATTGAAAGACATGGGATACTGGCGCCCCATACGACTAGGACGACCCAAAGACGGTATTGAGATATCATGCCTCGCTTTTGCAGATGACCTTGCCATACTGACAGATGATGTAGTCACAGCCGTTAAACAAATTGAAACCCTTAGTGAATGTGCTGGAAAGTTTGGTCTACAAATTTCCTTCGAAAAGACCAAGTTCTTCTGTTCAAAACTTGACATCCAAAATTTGAACACGACATATGGGCAAATCAGCCGAGTACCACACTTCAAGTACTTGGGAGAAATACTTGAACCAACGGGAGGCGAGAAGGCTGCCCAGAAAACTCGCCACAAAAATTTCGGAAAGCCTACGGTAGGGTTCACAACCTATATAATACAAAGTGCTTGTCCCGCCATGCAAAGATCAGACACTATAATACAGTAATCAAGCCCGAAGTCTTATATGCCAGTGAGACCCTTACACTAAATGGGAAAGGTGACCTAGAAAATATTTTAAAAGAAGAAAGAAGAATGCTGAGGAAAATTCTCGGCCCCCGAAAAACAGAAGATGGATATAGACTGAGGTCACGCAAAGTGACAGAAGAGCTTTCCAACATTGCAGCAGACATCCGCAAAAGACGTTTGGAATTTTATGGGCACGTTCGCCGGCAAGTAGACTGACACACAAGATTCTCACCTACATAGAACATCTAAAAAATATTCCATGGGTACTGGAAGTGAAGAAGGATCTGGAAAAAGTCCATATGGACTCAACTGACACCGCAATCAGAAACCTCTACAGGAAAAAGATTAATGGATGGAAAGTGCAACCAGAGAACGAAGTGAAAAAAGAAGACTGGAGCAAAGTGGACAGAAGAACGAAAAAGGATCCACGGAGAAAGGATGAGAGCTGTTTGGCAACTCAGAAAACAGAATCGTTAGAGCTTTGCGTGATTCATTGGGTCCATACGCACATAATAATAATAATAATAATAATAATAATAATAATAATAATAATAATAATACAAGTACAATAAATAGGTTATACCTATAAATGTTACTTCTATGGCCAAAGGATGTGTCGTTAGTGTTCTACTCACAGGTTAAATCCCGCAATGAAGGCTGTTTCTGGTAGCACCATGCTGAAGAACACTTCCTGTGCTTTAGGAGCAGGGTTGGCTATCCTGCTCACTACCGTAGTCTTGGCGTAGCGGTGAGCGATCCTCGAATCTACGTGCATGCTGTACATTTCTGGCTTCTGCAGCTTCGGAGCCTAAGAACAAAAAATTATTGTATATTATGTACAGGATAGAAGATATCCATGAACTCTGTAAGCCAAGTAATGCAAGAAAAGGTTATTTATGAAACAAATAGGCTAATGTATGTTGTATTGCTACTGCCGGGCCGAATAAACTCTTTATTGGGCCCCTAATTAGATGAGAAATATGAGGTTCCTGTCACATTTCATAAAGTTTAATAATAATAATAATAATAATAATAATAATAATAATAATAATAATAATAATAATAATGTTCTTGTTTAGGTCATCATTGATTTGATGAAGCTTCAGAAACTAACCGAACAAGTCCTGGGTGGCTTAAGATGTGTCGTATCATTCTATCTCTTCTTCTGGTCAAATTTCGCCAAATCCTTCTTTTCTCATCAATTCGATTTAGTATCCTTTATTTCTGATTCGATCTACCCATCTCACACTCAGCATTCTTCTGTAACACCACATTTCAAAAGCTTCTGTTCTCTTTTTTCTGAACTAGTTATCATTCATTTTTCACTTCCACACAATGCCGCGCTCCAGATAAAAGTGCTCAAAAACGTCTTTCTAAATCCTATATCAGTGCTCGAAGTGAACAAATTTCTTGTCTTGAAAAAGACCTTCCTTACTTGTGCTAGTCTGCGTTCTATGTCCTCCTTACTTCTGATATGGTTAGTTATTGTAATACCCAAGTAACAATATTCACCTACTTCCTACTTCCTAATATAATATTTCCTGCATCACCTGACTTTATTTGACTGCATTTCATTACGTTTGTTTTGGATTTATTTATTTTCATCTCGTACTTTCTCCAAGAGTTTGTCCATACCATTCAGCAATTTATCCAGATCTTCTGTACACTCAGGTAAAAAACAATATCATCGGCAATAATAATAATAGTAATAATAATCTATACCAGTGGCGTATCCTGGCATCTCCACTGAGGCATGCAACTTGTAACCATGCAGTTAACACAATGTATTAAGTAAATTTCAATTCTACTCACCCTAATTACATGTAGGTGAACTCGAGCCAAACAGTTTTACTGTAAGTTTCTGGATTGAACGTGCGTACACAATTCTGGTTTTCTCTTTTTAAATTTACGAGGGTCCGCCTCTGTGGTGTAGTAGTTAATGTAATTAGCTGCCACCCCCCCCCCGGAGACCCGGGTTCGCTTCCCGGCTCTGCCACGAAATTTGAAAAGTGGTACGAGGGCTGGAACGGGGTCCGCTCAGCCTCGGGAGGTCAACTGAGTAGAGGTGGGTTCGATTGCTACCTCAGCCATCCTCGAAGTGGTTTTCCGTGGTTTCCCACTTCTCCTCCAGGCAAATGCCGGGATGGTACCTAACTTCAGGTCACGGCCGCTTCCTTCCCTCTTCCTTGTCTATCCCTTCCAATCTTCCCATCCCCTGCAAGGCCCCTGTTCAGCATAGCAGGTGAGGCAGCCTGGGCGAGGTACTGGTCATCCTCCCCAGTTGTATCCCCCGACCCAGAGTCTGAAGCTCCAGGACACTGCCCTTGAGGCGGTAGAGGAGGGATCCCTCGCTGAGTCCGAGGGAAAAGCCAACCCTGGAGGGTAAGCAGATTAAGAATAAGAATAAGAAGAAATTTACGAGGGAAGGTAGAGGTCTCGCGGCTTTAACTATTTGCATCTTTTCATCAAACGAACGGCCAGTAAATGGCTTTTCAAACTGATTTACAATTATATCCGTTTTAGACTCATCCATCGTTAATACCACATTACGCAAAATATAATAAAACGACGAATAGCACAGGAACAGCACACACAGAATGAACTCGCTAATCAGCAAAACACACAATGAATTAACTCACTAGTTAGCCACAACTTAAGCACTGGAGGTAAGTCACCCCAGTGGCATTGGTCAGTTTCGTCACGTTGGGTTTTCGCTAGGGGGTAATCTGTGTGTCCCGTTCGCTGTAAACATGTCGACTTTCTCCAAGTTGCTAACAGATGGCAGAGGGTAGCACGGGTATGGGGCGACAAATTCTGACCAAGTTTCAATTGCAGCGACATCGTTCGGAGGGTTTCAGAACTACGTCTGCCACTGAATGCAATTTTAAGATTGAATGCCTTACGTCGTTAACTCCTGCATTTGCTGTCTCTTTCTTCCGAGAGTGGAGTAGACGGCGAGACTACACCAGCACCACACGTAATCAAGCAACGGAACTAGTACAGTTGCGCGGACCTTTTGAACTTCTGAGAGATGAAATCGTTAATATTTGACCTGAAACAACCTAAAATCGTAAATCAGACAGTTCTTTGTGTTATCATAACGCATGCAATGAATGCCTTGCATTCAAGGAGAATACGCCCCTGATCTATACCCAATGTGATATACCGACTTTAGGAAGGGAAATTGTGAGAAAGAGACTGAACAGATTTCAGTGATCGAACCCTCATTTTAGATACCGGTAGTCTTAAAATCCTCTGAAAAAATAGTAGTTTTTTATGACTGCTGAGTTTCGTACATAATTTTCTTATTTTGTTCAAGTAGATCGTGCGTTAGCTGACTTATTAGTTAAAAGGCCCTGGGCTACGCACCATGTGTCAGCTGGTATCATCGCTACTAGCTACAGGGAAAATTGCTCGTTTCAAACAGGAGTGTTAGCGTACTGTTAAGACGGTAGCCTGAAGTAACTACGAAGTATGGTTTGAAGCCTTGTTGTTCTGAACAAATAGGGTTACGTTTTCTATATGAAATTTACCTAGGGAGTTGGTCGTGCGGTTAGGGACGCGCACTGTGAGTTTGCATTCGGGAGATGGGTTCGATTCCACCGTCGGCAGGTCTGAAAGTGTTTTTCCGTGGTTTGCTATTTTCACACCAGGCTATATCTTAATTACGGCCACGGCTACTTCCTTCCCAATCCTAACCCTTTCCCAACCTGTGAGGTGTTAGTGCGACGTTAAAAAGAAGTAGGATTTCACGAGATATGATAAGGTATCTGAAGGTGCAATATTACACGTCTTTTATTTGTCATTTCCACTCTGCAGCATGTCTTTCAGTACAGTTCATTAGAGAAGCCGGTAAAGATTCACCTGTCTGCACGAAGATGTTTGCCAGAGGGCAGAAATCTTTCGCAGAGTTCCGGGTCTCACGTTGTGATGAGCAAACTGGTTTCTTGCTGCCGCCGTGTGTCTAGGGGACACGTGACGTCACAGTGCCTGACTTCTGGCGAGAAGACGAGAAGAGAAAGAGAAAGCTATATCGGCTGCCAGTATCATGGCCTTCTATAGCAAGGGACAATATGGGACTGACCTGCTTCAGGACACTGGTTACCACAATGCTGCATCATGGTAGGGCTGCCATACGTCCTGAAAAAGCGGGATTTTAGCGTCGAAGGAGATAATAATACTAATAATAATAATAATAATAATAATAATAATAATAATAATAATAATAATAATAATAATAATAATTTTTTATGGTTTTCGAAGACGCCAATATGCTTTCGAATACCACCGAACCTGTCAAGCTGGGGTCAGAAGGCCAGCGCTTCAAGTGTCTGAGCCACTCAGCTGTAACATAAGTACATTCAGTGTTTAGACTCTGTTTTCGAGACATTTTCTACCATTAGAGTAAGTTTCCATTTTAAATTTTATAAGGTCCCTATTTCTGGTAATCTCCTTGATATTTGGTTATTTTACTTCAGGTTATTACTTTTTTTAAATTATTTAATCCGTTCACCGTCCAGGGTTGGATTCTCCACCAGACTCAGCGAGGGATCCCACCTGTACCGACTCAAGGGCAGTGTCCTGGAGTGTGAGACATTTGGTTGGGGGCGGGGGACCAGTACCTCGCCAAGGCGGCCTCACCAGCTGTGCTGAACAGGGGCCTTGTGGGGGACGGGAGGACTGGAAGAGACAGGCATGGAAGAGGAAAGGAAGCGGCCTTTGCTCAAGTTAGGTACCATCCCGGTATTTGCCTGGGGAAGAAGTGGGAAGCCACGGAAAACCTCTTCAAGAATGGCTGAGGCGGGAATGGAGACCCTCCTGCTCAGTTGACCTCTCGATGCCGACTGGATCCCGTTCCAATCCTCGTGTCACTTTTCAAATTTCGTGGGAGAGACGGAAATAGAGCCCGGGTCTCTGGAGGTGGCAGCTAATCACTTTAACCACTACACCACAGAGGTGGACGTTATTAATATCATCTATTTATTGATTTATTGTCCGGCTCCATGGCTAGATGGTTCGATTCCCGGTAGGGTCGGGAATTTTAACCTTAATTGGTTAATTTCGCTGGCACCGGGGCTGGGTGTATGTGTCGTCTTCATCATCATTTCATCCGCATCACGACGCGCAGGTCGCCTACGGATGTCAAATCAAAAGACCTGCACCTGGCGAGCCGAACTTGTCCTCGGACACTCCCGGCACTAAAAGCCATACGCCATTTCATTTCATTGATTTATTTACGTTATTTATTTTATTATTTATTTTACATCGTTATGCCCTACTTAGGAGCTTAGCTGATGTGTCGGCCTTCTTCTCCCAAAATCTCTTCATCCTCTCGGTGAGCTTCTTCCTTCGTTCTTCTGCCCAAGGTATAGTGGCTCTGGTGTCGGGTTTGTCTTCAAACTGGTGATTGTCGAGTTTGGTTCTGAATTTACATCTGTCCTGTGCATTGTCTTCCGAGATGTTGATTTCCTGGATATCTGTTTCAATTTCACGAAGCCAACTGTTCTTGGTTTTAGGTGAAAGGGCCAGGTTGAGAATTCTTTCAGTCTGTTACTGTTCATTCTGATAATATGTCCATAAAATTTCAATCGTATTTTTCCGAAAAGTGTGAGATACATTTTCAGAATGACAATATATTTCCTGGGATGATTTTTTCCCTTCAGATTCCCTCTATACAAACTGGGCCAGGATTCTTTTTTTTTTTTCCGGAATCAGTGAGGAATCCCATCTTTACTGCCTCAAGGGCAGTGTCCTGGAGCGTGAGACATTTGGTCGGATATAAAACTGGGGAGGAGGACCAGTACCTCGCTGTGGCGGATGGGAACGTAAGCGGCCGTAGCCTTAAATTAGGTACACTCCTGGCCAGTACGGGTTACTGGGGTCAGAAAACCCTTCATGGAATTTTTACTAGAGAAATTATAAATAAACTGGCAATAAACAATTGAAAGTCTACTCAGTGAGTTGGCACTTTTGAACATTCACGGGGACACAATTGTAAAACCAACAGATCTCTTGAATTTATTTTCTTCGAAGCCCCGGAAGTTGAATTTTAGATTGTGATCTGAAATTACCATTCACTGTTGACCTTGATCATTGTTCTGTATTTTAATGTAAGATTTTTTAGTGTATCGGTACTGCAATCTGAATATCAACAGGCGCCGTTCCAGTCCTCGTATCACTTTTCAAATTTCGTGGCAGAGCCGGGAGTCGAACCCGGGCCTCCGAGCGAAGGTGTCAGCTAATAACACTACCCACTACAATGTCATTAAACATGAATTAATATTAATTTGTGTAACATTTATGCATTTACAACAGTAGTAATATTGTTGTAGTCCGCCTCTGTGGTGTAGTGGTTAGTGTGATTAGCTGTCACCCTCGAAGGCCCGGGTTCGATCCCCGGCTCTGCCACGAAATTTGAAAAGTGGTACGAGGGCTGGAACGGGGTCCACTCAGCCTCGGGTGGTCAAATGAGTAGAGGTGGGTTCGATTCCTACCTCAGCCATCCTGGAAGTGGTTTTCCGTAGTTTCCCACTTCTCCTCCAGGCAAATGCCCGAGGCGACGGCCGCTTCCTTCCCTCTTCCTTGTCTATCCCTTTCAATCTTCCCATCCCCCCCCACAAGGCCCCTGTTCAGCATAGCAGGTGAGGCCGCCTGGGCGAGGTACTGGTCATTCTCCCCAGGTGTATCCTCCGACACACTGTCTCACGCTCCAGGACACTGCCCTTGAGGCGGTAGAGGTGGGATCCCTCGCTGAGTCCGAGGGAAAAACCAACCCTGGAGGATAAACAGATTAAGAAAGAAAGAAAGTAGACCGAATATTGTTGTAAATTTTGATGCTGGGATTTTTCTCTGGAAAGGAGAAATTCTATTGCTCTGGTAGGGAAAAATGCTGTTGCCCATCTAGCAACACTGGCATGCCGGCTAAAAAGCGAGCCAAGTGTAAGGAAGGTGATACACATCTTAACACATCTCGTGGTGAAGCGTGGAGTTATGAGATTATCCGACTTGGCGCGTGAGTGCGCGCTAGGCATAACTAACACATACCAAGCGTGACGCATATGGAGGCGGCTTTATGGCTTGTTCCACACTTATTTATTCCTTGTACATAACCTTACTCTCCGCTGAGTGTAGTACTATGTGTAGTACGGCGGAACGTCACCAGGTTACAAACGAGTTCATTTTCTTTGTAAATTAAATCATTGAAATTCTTGGGAAGATCTGTTGGCAGCTCTTCTGATGGAAATCAACCGCTACTGGCTGTTGAGTGAACGCATTATAATTGAGTCGATGAGTCTGAAAAATAGTCATCTCTATCAGAACATTTTTTTTTTTTTTTTTTTTACGGGAGATGAATAAACGAACACTTTCAAAACACAACAGACGTATAGAGGTTTGTATTTTTTCAAACTTAAATAGGTTCTTTTACACAATATGCCAACAAAGATTTGTAATAAGATCTATATATGTCGGTGCGACCTAAAGCAAATTGGGAAAAATCATCAAGTCTAGACTAAGATGAGAGGACATCTTAAATCGTGCATCGTCTGAGATTTTTTAATAGAGTAAAAAGAATAATTTTGTAATAGGCCTACTTTTCGTGCTGGGTTAAACTCTATTTATATACAGTATTACACAATACGCAGTATATATATTCGTTTAGGGCCAATGAGACCAGATTAAATAACTGTTAACATTTTTTTTTTTTTTTTTTCAGCCCAGAATCGCTGCATTCTTGTCTTGGCAGTCTGCCGTCTTTCCATCGTCCAAACAGAGTTCTGCTTTTGTTCTTCATGACAGCCCTTGAAGTTGTTGATTTATAACCGGTACTGTGCTCGATGTGAGATGTCCTCTCGCCCTAGTACAGCCTTGCTGAAGTCCTTGCTCACCTCCTGGAACCACTTGTCAGAAATCTTAGGTCTACTACCAAGTATCTGAAATCACTTCCCATCTCCCCCTGTAGGTGGGGCGGTTGCATATAAAGCCCACGGTATCCCCTACCTGTTGTAAGCGGGTACTAAGACGGGCCCCAGCGGCTGTTAACTTGCGAGCGTGGGTTGGCGACGACGGTACCCTTAGCTGAGTCTTGGCATTGCTTCCACTTACTTGTGCCAGGCTCCACCCTTTCATCTATTCTATCCGACCTCATCAATTCTTCTTATGTTCGACCCGAACGCTATTCGGTTCTGAGGCCTAGGAATTCTTTCATTTTCACGCCCTTCGTGGCCCTTGTCTACCTTTGGCCGATATTTTCATTTTTCGAAGTGTTGAATCCCTTCCATTTTTTCCCCTTTGGTTAGTGTTAATAGAGGATGGTTGCCCAGTGTCCTTCCTCTTAAAACAATAATCACCACCACCCGGCTTTCCATCCATTCTAAAGAGGTGCCCATAGTATTTCAGTCCTCTTTCCTAACAGTCTCCATCTGTCGTTCATTTTTCCGATACAGATCTTCATGTCCCCTTAACCTCTATTGTCCATTTACATTTGTTGCGCCCGTTATCCTGCCAAGCATTTTTCTCTCAACTTTCTCAGCATCTCTTAGACAAGCCTTCCCAGTCATTCGGAGGCACTCAGTGGACAGAGTATTCAATCCCCCTATTTATTTGTGAAGTAATATTCAGTATATTATTGGAAAAATCTTATAGTCCGGCGTTTTAAGGGTATACGGAAAGCCCTATCTTCACAATGTTAATTTACGTCACCTTTAAGGAACATTTTCTCAGAAACTGTTTGACGCAGACTCTTGAAAATTTTATATATTATAAACAGGCATATTAGCTGTGTACTGATGCTAAGATCATTAAAATAAAGATCATTTTTTGGAAAAAATATATATTTTTAATAATGCAAAATTTTTTGCTAATATTCTCCTGAATTTTTTCCAGCCTACCTCAGAAATTTTGCAATATGTTTGTTTATATTGCTTCAGAATATATGGCATACTCTTACAAAGGAGTACTGAAAATTTCATAGTGATATCTGTAATAGTTTTTGAGATAATGTTCCTTTTGCAGGAAAAAAGTAACTTTGTGGGAAATCGCTTCCAAAGTTTCAACATCAATGCATGCCTGGTGCATTGCTGAGATAATCAGTATCCTCTTGCAATTCATCAAGAAGCTTTTTCTTGGTTGCTCTCCTGTTTCTTCCACAGTTCATGATGTACTTGGTAGCATTTTCAGATGATCTTAGTCTCTCCATGTCTATAGAATGCATAGCATTTACTGTTCGGGAGCCCACCTGCTGCTCTGCCCTTCCCTAATGACCGAGTGCCATAAACTAATCTAATATTTATAGTGTAAAGGCTCTTGTCTTGTTGTAAACTATTTATAGCTGAGGAATTGAAAAACTTGACACTGTATTAACAACAAGCACAGAAAAGTTCTAAGTCAGTAGCAAGGCCAATATGTCTCTTTGTTTTCAAGGAAATTCCATACTTTCCACACTCTTTGCAACATAATTTATGCTTTAATATATCAGATAAAATCGATATATCTATCACTTCGTTAATTTGAGGTCCAGTACGAAAGTTATCGTATTTCTGTTGGACACCATTCAGTTTTCTATTAGATGAGCACTCAGTCCCAGCATCCGTCTTATCAGACGGGGTTTCAGAAATATTTTCACTCACGTTTATTAGGTTAGGTGTATTCGGCCCTGCTTCACATCGTGGATGTTCTAAACAATGGGTTTTGGCAGAGTTGAAGAAGGACATTTCATCTTTCGCCACACGTTTCCTGAACATTTTGTTCGAAAATCGAGGCATAACTTCCACAAACTTTACATAAACTCACAGAAAGATCTTGCGAAAAAACGTGGCCCAACCTGTTGCTAAACAGCAAACAAAGGACTACCAATAATGTAAGCTGTTACAATATGACTAAAATACAATAATCTAAGACAACGCTACTTTCAAACAAAGAAATAATTCCTAGATCAGCACGATATGCACAAAAATAATGAAACGTCAAAATGTTGACAATAAGTCATCCGCCATGCCATGGCAGAATACTCACCGTGCGTAAGACAATAAATTTTTAAAAAATCATTTAAAATGCTTCTATACATTATTTGTTCAAGATTTATATGTCATTTTAAAGAGGAAATTCCAAAGTTTAATAACAACCAAAAAACCTTTTTTTGATTTTCCCCTCCAAAATTGCTTTCCGTATACCCTTAAAGGAGTTTCCATTGTCTTTGAATGGCGGTTCGTCTGGGTCACAGCAAAGTCCCTTCTTACACACTGTAAAGTCACCGAAAGCATCAGAATTTTTGATATAATACGTATCTTGCGAATATTTATGGCCAAAAATTGTGCTCTAAATTAGCAACCATTTTGTTGGACGTAGATCTCGATAGGGGAGGGAGGCTATCTTATGACATTACATGGGAATATTGTGTGCTGGATCAGCTGCCATATTGTTGGACGTAAATCTCGATAGGCGAGGGAGGCTATCTTATGACATGACAAGGGAATATTGCGTGCTGGATCAGCTGCCATATTGCTGGACGTAGATCTCGATAAGTGAGAGAGGCTATTTTATGACATAACATGGGAATATTGTGTGCTGGATCAGCTGCCATATAGTTGGACGTAGATCTCAATAGGTGAGGCTATCTTATGACATGACGTGGGAATAATGTGTGCTAGATCCGCTGCCATATAGCTGGACATAGATCTCGATAGGTGAGGCTATCTTATGACATGACATGGAAATATTGTGTGCTGGATCAGCTGCCATATTGTTAGACGTAGATCTCGATAGGTGAGGGAGGCTATCTTATGACATGACATGGGAATATTGTGTGCTGGATCAGCTGCTATATTGTTGGACGTAGAATTCGATAGGTGAGGGAGGCTCTCTTATGACATGCCATGGGGATATTGTGTGATAGATCAGCTGCCAAATTGTTGGAAGTAGATCTCGATAGGTGAGGGTATCTTATGACATGGCATGGGAATATTAGCTGCCTCTGTGGATCCGTGGTAGAGTGTCGGCCTCTGGATCCCAAGATAGCGGGTTCAAACCCGGCAGAGGTAGTCGGATTTTTGAAGGGCGGAAAAAAGTCCACTCCATGTACGATGTCGGCATGTAAAAGATCTCTGGTGATACATTTGGTATTTACCCAACAAAATTAATTAAATCTCAGCCATAGACGCCCAAGAGAGATTCGGTTTACTCTGTCTGCCGTCGAAATTGACGAGCAGACAGCCAGATGGCGTCAAATCGAAATGTCTGCACACGGTAGCTGAGGCCATACGATTATTATTATTATTATTATTATTATTATTATTATTATTATTATTATTATTATGGGATTATTGTGTGCTGGATCAGCTGGCATGTTGGTGGACGTAGATCTCGATAGGTGAGGGAGGCTATCTTATGAACTTATGACATGCCATGGGAATATTGTGTTCTGGATCAGCTGCCATATTGTCGGACGTAGATCGTGATGTTACATACCTACTTATCTCCTCTGTGGGTGGAGTGGAAGCGTGAATTATTTGTACCCCCGGCATGTCGTTAAGAGGCTACTAAGAGGGGAACAACGAAATAATCTGTACTTGCTCTCTCGTCTTCTTAGCCTGAAAACGTATTCATGATCGTATGTTTTTCCTTGGAGCAGAGAAATTTACATATATTTATTGCCAAGGCTATCAACTACGTGATACGGAGGTAATTAAAAGAATGAAGCGAGGGGAGAGAAAGTTGGGGGGAATGAAAGATGTCCCTGTCCTCGGATACCCAAGTATCATCAACTCGCAAGAAAATAGTGTGATGAGCTTCTAAAACTAATCAGGAATAATAATGCACTGACTGAGAATGTCAAGGTTTGGGTACAGTTCAACGCTACAGACTATACTATACGCGAACCTTTTCTTGAGCCCTCAGCTCCCTAGTGCTGAATCGGTAGACCTCGGTTATCTTCGACATCCATATTGGCAACCTTTGAAACACAAACTATGCATCGCTGTACGACATCTGGCGTACACTTTACGAACTAGTACTGATGTTGTTTACACAGCAAAGCCAAACTATATAATTCATGCTAAATGATGTATGTGTGACAGAGTTTTGGCGTAAGGTAATAAATGTTTAGAAAATTCATATCGATCGATCATATTATCGATTCAATTCAGATTTCATTTCCAGCCAGTTGGCAGTATAACCTGAACCGCCAGCGCTCCCTCCTTACCCCTCACCCCGTAAAAATCGGGCTCAAGAAAAAGTTCGCGTATAGTACATATGCCTTCGTTATCCGTTTACGAAGGGGGAGGGCCATTGTACTTCGACATGACAGGGGCTGTTGGTTAGAGAATGCTTGCTATTCTATTCTTTTATATTTTGTGGCTTAAGAGAATAGATTAAATATTTGCTATGTCTGGCGGGGTTTCTCAGTGATTATGTAAACAGTTTGAGAGGAACTTCTGTGTAACAGGCACTTTGCCAATGTGGTATGGGGTATGGCCTGACATTTTCCTTAAACCCTTGTCACTTACGCAAAACTTCACACAGAGCGATTCGCATGAGGTCGATCAAGGAAATAATAATAATAATAATAATAATAATAATAATAATAATAATAATAATAATAATAATAATAATCACATGATTAAAATGGGAATGGCTTATCAACTCAGCAAAGACGTTTACATCTAAAAGTCCATATGCTTGAACGCAAAACTTAGACATTGCACTGCCATAAGACCAGAAGCTTTGTACGCAGCAGAATGCCTTGCTATGAACAAGAAGGGTCTGATAGAAAATTTTGAAATTAAAGAAAAAAACATATTAAGGAAAATTCTTGGCCTAATTGAAGACAACTGTAGGTCTACCTCTCTGAAGTAGTGGGTAGTGTGATTAGCTGCCACCCCCGGAGGCCCGGGTTCGACTCCCGGCTCTGCCATGAAATTTGAAAAGTGGTACGAGGGCTGGAACGGGCTCCACTCAGCCTCGAGAGGTCAGCTGAGTAGAGGTGGGTTCGATTCCCACCTCAGCCATCCTGAAAGTGGTTTTTCGTGGTTTCCCACTTCTCCTCCAGGCAAATGCCGGGATGGTACCTAACTTAAGGCCACGGCCGCTTCCTTCCCTCTTCTTTGTCCATCCCTTCCAATCTTCCCATCTCCCCACAAGGCCCCTGTTCAGCACAGCAGGTGAGGATGCCTGGGCGAGATACTGGTCATCCTCGCCAGTTGTATCCCCCGACCCAGAGTCTGAAGCTCCAGGACATTGCCCTTGAGGCGGTAGAGGTGGAATCCCTCGCTGAGTCCGATGGAAAAACCGACCCTGGAGGGTAAACAGATAAAGAAAAAGAAGATAGAATGTAGACGTCGGAATAACCATGAGCAGTATGCTCAAGTCCACAAGATCTCTGATGTCATGCGGAGAAGGAGAATTGCATTTTATGGCCACTTGCTAAGAATGAAACCCTCAAGATTATGGAACCAGATCGTTACCAATTTTAAAAGATAGGAAGACCCAGCCAACTTGATTCAAGGAGGTGGAAAGGGACCTACAGTACATGGGGATCACTTATGAAGATATACAAGAACGCAACCCACTCAGGAGGAAACTAAAAGACCACCAAGGATTTCAAGAAAGGTCAAAGTTGAAGACGGGAAAGACGTGGACGGAAGAAAGAAAAGAGCAACACCGGCAAGGAATGAACGAGCACTGGGTAAAGATCAAAACCCAGAGAAGAACGTGGTCCTTAGTAGGTCGATACGAGTGAATAATAATAATAATAATAATAATAATAATAATAATAATAATAATAATAATGGCTTTACGTCCCACTAACTAGGCCTACTTTTACGGTTTTTGGAGACGCCGAGGTACCGGAATTTAGTGCCGCAGGAATTCTTTTACGTGGTAGTAATTCTGCCGGCACGAGACTGACGTATTTGAGCACCTGCAAATACCACCGGACTGTGCCCGGATCGAACCTGCCAAGTTGGGGTCAGAAGGCCACCGCCTCAACTGTCTGAGTCACTCAGCCAGCGAGCAGGAAAATTACCATCTCTAGTAGAGGAAAGGAAGACGAAAAGCTCAGTCTGATGCGGATAACACCGTTTTTTCTTTCCTTCCATCCTCAGAATGACTGGTACCGGCAAAGTAAATGTATTTCGCCTTAAGGTATCAAGGTAAGGTCGTGAGATCTAGCATGACAGAGGTAGCATGATTATATCACACTTAACAGAACTATTAACAGTTTGTTATTGATTACTTGGCTATAAGAGTTACATTACATTTAATGATGTAATTACGATATAGAAGTCGTCACGCTCCATTGCTTACAAAATGGACTAATATAATTCACTGGGATGTCAGTTTTCGAGCCAGTGATGAGCGATTTCCATGTTTTCTTTTTCTATCAATCAATCAATCAATCAATCAATCAATCAATCAATCAATCATGAATAGTGTCATCTTTGTGGATTGGATTCCTCGTAAAGCTGTAGATCCTCTGACACTGAGCGAGTGGTTGTGCGGGTTGAGTCACGTAGCTGTCAGATTGCATTCGGAAGATAGTGGGTTCGAACATCACTGTCGTCAGGTATGAAGATGGTTTTTTTCCGTGGTTTCCAATTTCAACAGAGTTCAGATGTTAGGACTGTATTTTAATTAAGGCCATGGTCGTTTCCTTCGCACGCTTTCCCGTCCTTCTGTCGCCATTGAAACCTGTCTGTGTAGGTGCGACATAAAGAAAAACATAATCTTCACGGAGGTTCGACAAAATATGTGTCCTCCACACTATGGAATCCCCTTACGAGGCTTGACGAAACACATCATGGATGCCTCGTGCCTATAGAACGAATTGATGTTATATCCTGTCATGTGTATAGGCGAAATATTGAACTTATCGCATAATCTCAAAAATATCTCTCAAAACGCCGATAATGTTTGAATTTTCATTATTATTTTCGTGTTTCTCTCAGGATTACCAAAAAAATCAACGAAGAAGAATGATGAGAGTTCTGAAAACGTGGCTAGACGTGGTCATGGATGGAAATAGCTCCTTCACTTGTTACATTGGAGGAAGGCAGGTAGATGAGGTCAGTCAGACGAGCCAACAGGCAGCCAGGGATGCTGTAAGGAGCTTGATCCAAGGCCGTGGGAACCTGCTGGCCACTTTCGCCACACCGCGCTGCCGTCTCTCTCTCTCACTCACTCACTCACTCCTGGCGTATTAAATGAGGGGTGCCACAAGGTTCGGTTCTGGCACCGCCACTATTCTAATCATAACTTACAGTAAGTTATTGTCACCTTCTTGAAATTATGGAGTACCGCGGGGAATCTGAAAAGATTTAAGAATAAGTACTTTTCACTGTCTATTCCTAGGTGAATTATTGCAAATGGAGAGATAAAGAATGAATGTATCAACTGTTTGGTTTTTCTCTTCCCCAATCTACTGACAAGTGAGTTATCACAACGATAGCATATAAGACTTGTGTAAAGACAATCAAATTGCATGTATTATTTCTTCTTGTTTCATTTCGGCCAACTAAGGGCCACGTTATTTCAACTGTTTCCCTTGAGCTTTAATGTTGGTCCAGTATTCCTTCATTCGTACACGGTGTTACTCCTTTCGCTCATCCGTCCATGCCTTTCCAGTTTTCATCTTCGGCTTTGGTAGGAAACTCTGATGTTCTTGGAGTTTTTTCTTAAGGGGGACACGCTCGTGGATATCTTCAAATGAGATCCCAATCTCCTGCAGATCTTTCTGTACCTCACTGCACCATGCCTCCTTTGCCTTTTTCGCTTGGAAGAAAGTGAAAATGCGGTTGGTTAACTGTGTTGAATTCATTCGGGCCATGTGTCCATAAAAAGTAATCCTCCTTTTTCGCATCACATCAGTTATTTTCTCCACATGCGAGTACAACTCCTGGTTGTGCCGTCTCCTAAACTCGCCGTTGTCTTTGACTGGACCTAAGATTTTTCTCAAAATCTTTCTTTCCTTGGCCTCCAATTTCTCCATCATGCCTTTTTTGTTCATGGCGTGACATTCCGCTGCATATAGAGCCTCTGGCCGGATAACAGTGCAGTAGTGTTTGATTTTTGCATTTGTTATAGACATTTTTAGTCAGATGGTAAGCCATTTCCATTTTATTCATGCGTGAAGAAAAGGCTTCTTTTTCGGACAAGTTAGGTTCTATCCATTCACCAAGATACTTACATTTTTCAACTCATGTATTATTATTATTATTATTATTATTATTATTATTATTTAATCAAAATGTGTTTTTTACTTTAAAAATTAAACTACTTTGGTTGAATATCTCTAAACTAACTATTTAGTACTTAGCTCCTTTAAGCGTTTCAATTCCATAATTGTGTTTCGCCAGATTAAAGAGGAAGTATATTTCAGAGAACTAATTTTCACTCGTAATGTTTTACCATCTACTTAAGGGGAATCATAACTGAAAGTTTGAACTTCTACAATTTACCACTCATCAAATCGAATTTAAAACACAAGCGCATATTAATAAAATACAACCCCACGCAAAACTTGGAATTGATTAGTAGTTAATTGGCCGCAAAGTTATTGACAAATATTTTTTATATGTTGCGTGAAAAATGCTCCTTGCGAAACAGTTTTCATTTTTGGTGAGCTGTAATCTGGTATACTTGTAAAAAATACACGTATACGGTATTTAAGAACAACTATGAGTTTTGAAGTCAGATATAAAGTATTGGAGATATATTATTTTCAGTTTTCCATTGTTCGTTCAATAAGAAAAAATCTAGTTTCATGCTATTTCAAGAGTAAAATTATGAAGGTAATATTGGGCTGATATGAAAATGTAGACCAACTTTTAATTCCTGTACATATTCCAACATTCTATGAAAATCTTAGGTGAATTCGATAAGAACTCTCTCGGAATGAGCACTTTATGCTGAAAAGGTTTTAAAGGTATATACATAAAACTGCCCTGGACTGCAAATTACTCCCTCTGATGTCTTTATCCTATGTCGCAGAGCCTAGGCCTACTAAAATGTAAATATATATTGAAACAGTAGTCCGAAAGAACCTTGAAGCTAATTTTGTCTGACAGTGTGAGAGAAAGCGGCGTGAGCTTGCTCTGTATCCGCCGAACCGCTACTCTTTAAATGCGGCATTTAGAGCTGCAAAAATGCCCTTAGGGAAAAGCTGATAACGAGATTTCAAAGAGGAAGAATTCGGGGATCTTTTAAAATAGAAAATTCGATTTTCTTGTTGAAAAATGGCAACATTTCAGTAATGCCTCCTCTTATTAGTGACACAAGAGTGAGACTGATGCAAAGTTATTTGTTTTTAGGACCCCAACTAAACGAGTTCTTCTTCATAACTTAGGAATCTTCGGCCTGGAAGTTCATCAACGAAAATAATAACCGCGCCTGATCCCAATTACCTTATTTGCTCACCTCTGAGGCTATCCTAGCCAGCTGTTTCGTTTGATTTCAGACTGTTGGTAGGTTTCATAGGTTGTTCCATTATAAGACATCATACTCTTCTTCAGTGCACCGTTCAGGTCTTTCTCTATATGACTTTGATTTTTAAAATCAGTTTGTTTGTTATCTGATTGGCAGTTACTTGAGTAAAGTTGTGCCGTATGCTTTAACTTATTAACTGAGCTAACTTCATGTACTTGGATCAGCTTGATGCCTATTCTACCACAATTCTGCGGTAAGAAAGTCTTTATTTTTCACTATCAACAAAGTTGTGCTTGTTTGATGTTTGTTGTTTTAAGGGGCCTAACATCGAAGGTCATCGGCCCGTCAACAAAGTTAACCATAGATTATAGGTCCTTTTTTAGTGTCTGGAAGTCGAAAAATATCTGCTAAGGTTTCTAATTCTGTAAATATAGGTAATATCTTCTACCGCAATACCTCTGTACAATCTGTACAAAAATCACTCTGCAGTGATAAGAATCGAAGCCTATGACAAAGTAGCAGCAATCCAGAAAGGAGTGAGGCAAGGCTGCAGTTTGTTCCATCTCCTTTTCAGTGTATACACAGAAGAGGCGGTAAAAGGAATCAAAGAGGAATTTGGAAAAGGATCACAATCCAAGAACAGGAAATCAGAACTCTGAGATTTGCCGATGATCTGAGTAAGCAGAAGATCTGGATAAATTGCCGAATGGTATGGACACAATCGTGGAGAAGGAATACAAGATGAAAATAAACAAATCCAAAACAAAATGAATGGAGAGCAGTCGAATGAAGTCAGGTGATGCAGGGCACATAAGATTAGGAAATGAAGTCTTAGAGGAAAGAGATGAGTATTGTTACTTGGGCAATGTCAGGCTCCATGGCTAAATGGTTAGCGTGCTGGCCTTTGGTCACAGGGGCCCCGGGTTCGATTCCCGGCAGGGTCGGGAATTTTAACCATAATTGGTTAATTCCGCTGGCCCGAGGGCTGGGTGTATGTGTCGTCTTCATCATCATTTCCTCCTCATCAGGATGCGCAGGTCACCTACGGGAGTCAAATCAAAAGACCTGCACGTGACGAGCCGTAGTCCTCGGACGCATCCCGGCACTAAAGCCATACGCCGTTTCATTTT
This sequence comes from Anabrus simplex, assembly GCF_040414725.1. Lineage (NCBI taxonomy): Eukaryota > Metazoa > Arthropoda > Insecta > Orthoptera > Tettigoniidae > Anabrus > Anabrus simplex. Next base: position 3,192,723 of record NC_090278.1, on the reverse strand, counting down.
ACATGGGCAATACATTTAATAATGATGGCAGAAGTAAGGAGGACATAAAATACAGACTGGCACAAGCAAGGAAGGCCTTTCTTAAGAAAATAAATTTGCCCACTTCGAACATTGATATAGGAATTAGAAATATGTTTTTGAAGACTTTCGTCTGGAGCGTGGCATTGTATGGCAGTGAAACAAGGACTATAGCGAGCTCAGAAAGAAAGAGAATAGACGCACTTGAAATGTGGCGTTACAGAAGAATGCTGAAGGTGAGATGGATAGTTCAAATCATGAATGAAGAGATACTGGATCGAATTAGAGGAGAACGATTTAGCCAAATTTGACGAGAAGAAGAGAGAAAATGATAGGACACATCTTAAGACACCACGACTTGTGTAGACGGTAAGAACGGTAGGGGTAGACCAAGGTATAAACATGACAAGCACATTAGAGTAGATGTAGGGTGCAGTAGTGCATAGATTAGGGTGACCTGGACGGCTACATCAAACCAGGCTATGGACTGATGACCCAAACAACAACAACAACAATCCCTGTTGAAAACATGGCAAGATTCTCACTCTAACGAGCGAGTTGGACGTGCGGTTAGGTGCTCTCAGCTGTGAGTTTGCATTCTGAAGATAGCGGGTTCGAATTTGTGTTTGTGAATTAAAATTCTGAATTGTATTCTATCTTGAATGGTTTCTTCATTAATGCCAATTTCATTTAGGTCTTCACTGATTTCTTTTAGCCAGTTATTGTGATTTTTCATTGATAAGGCTTAGTTTAAAATTTTCTTTGTGAGCCTGTTATTATCCATTCTAGGTAAGTTACCATAAAATTATAATTGCCCTTTCCTTATTGTATCTGTGATTTTTTCTGTTCTTTTTTATTTTTTCATGCTATTTCTTTTTCATCCAAATTCCGTTTTCGTACTTTGGTCCTAACATTTTCGCGAGGATTTTTCTTTCTTGTTTTTCGATCATCTTTATTCGAGATCTACCACCAATTATAACACTTTCAGATGCATAAAGTGCTTCTGTTTTAACTACTATGTTATAATGTCGTAATTTTGCCTTTTTTTGACAACATTCTTTTCTTCTTCTTCTTCTTCTTCTTCTTCTTCTTGCGTTCCGGCCTTCTAAGGAGCACGTTACAATTTCAATTCTTCCTCCTTAGTTGTTCTTTCCTTTTCTTCCAGTGTTCTTTCATTGTTTCACTGTGCTTCTTTTTCCTGTCTTCAGTCCACTTTGTGCCTGTTTTCTTTTCCTTCCTCCCTTGGAATATTTCCATTTGTAAGACTTTCTTCCTAAAAATCTTTCTTTCCAATAATTCTTCTTCTCGTATGTTGTTCCTTTCCAGGTCTTTCTTGACTTCTTGAATCCAGGTGGTAGTTGATTTCTTTTCCCAAAGGTACTTGAAGATTCGTTTAGTTAGTCTATTGTCATCCATTCTGTAAATGTGTCCAAGAAATAGCAATCTCCTTTTTCTTATTGTTTTTGATATATTTTCTATGTTCTGGTAAATTTCATTGTTACTTCTTAATTTCCAAAACTCTGCAATTCTTAGAGGACCTAATATTTTTCTTATAATTCTTCTTTCTAATATTTCTAATTTATCGAGCTTGTAGTTCAGTGCTAGACATTCGCTGGCATAAAGGCATTCTGGTTTCACTACTGTTGTAGTGCTTTATTTTAAGTTTTCTTGATAAGCACTTTTTGTTTTCTTAGTTATACCGTAAGCTCTTTCCATCTTTTGTATCCTCTTCTCTAGAGCAGATGCTTCTAAACCATTTTCTTGAATTGTCTCACCCAAATATTTGAATTTCTTTACCTTTTCTATTTGACCAATATCCGTTACTAAAAACTTTGGGGCACTTTTTATATTCGTCAAAAATTTTGTTTTCTCGGCAGAGATTCTCAAGCCTGTCATGTTGGCTGTCTTTTCAAGGAGATTGACTTGCATTGCTGCATCTGTAAGGCTTTCTGAAAGTATGGCAAAGTCATCTGCAAATGCTAGGCAATTTATTGCAACATTTTTGTTCTTCTTCCCCAGTATGAGTGGCAATATTTTGGATTCTTTCAGTTTTTCATTCCAAATTCTTACAATTTTCTCCATGACACAATTAAAAAGGAGTGGAGATAGACCATCGCCCTGCCTGACACCTGTATTTATTTTGAAAGGTCGAGATATTTCACCCATAAATTTTACTTTCGAGATAGTGTCTGTAAGTGTTTCACGAATTAGGTTTTCCAATTTAGTTTTAACTCCAAATTCCCGGATTACTTTATCTACGGTTTCCCTATCAACAGAGTCAAAAGCTTTTTTATAGTCAATAAATGTTACAACTATGTCTTTGGAAATTATTAATCTGTGTCGAATTAAAGATTTCAGGCTGAAAATCTGTTCAGAGCAAGATCTTCCCTCTCTAAATCCATCTTGATATTCACCCAATTGACTATCCAGTCGATTTTACTCTGTTTAGTAGTATTGTTTTTATTGTATTTTATTATTATTATTATTATTATTATTATTAATATTATTATTATTATTACATGCAAAATTCTTGGTGGTACATTCACGTCAAAATAAGTGGCGGGAATATATTTCTCTGCCTAGAGGCGCGAAGTAGCTAAATTCGCCCTTGCATGTATTTCTGACCGGTTGCGACACTCACGGAGCATCCGCGATGAAAAGCGAACTCCAGCGGCGGCGATCATCTCGAGTTTGGACACTCGCGTGGGAACCATCTTACACACAACTTTCTGCGCTTAGCTTCTTTCTTTTCCTCTCTCTCTCTCTCTCTCTCTCAGTTGTTCCCGCTGCTGCTACAATCGGCTGTTATTTTCTTTTCTTTGATCTTCTTGTTTTATTCTCTCACCTCCCCTCCACCTACTCTCCGTTTACTATTTACTCTCTGGATAAAAGGTCAAGTAAGGCCTATGACTTCACGAGAGGAAGATGACATTGCATTACGTCATGCCGGGGAAGGAATTCGTGGAAACAAGAAGCTGCAGTCCTGATCAATTATCTTGTTTCCCTTTCTCTCTAATCTCCTGGAACTACAACTAATTTATTTCCGTGGCTGAATGGTCAGCGTCAGGGATGTAACATAAAGGCCTGCAGGACTTGCAATGCAGGCGGGCCTCCGTCTATAAGAGGCCCCGTAGACGTCTCGCCAAAAAAACAAAAACAAAAAAAAACAGCCTAATGTAACCCTGCACGGAGATGATCAGGGAGGTTTTGTAGAATAAGTCGAAATATATATATATTTTAGAATTTGTACGTTGAGGAATTGCCATTTGATTGAGTGTAACACAGCATTGCTGTAAAAAAAAAAAAAAAAAAAAAAAAAACTACTTAGACTTGCCGTCTCTTACAACACCGCCTGCCACACGTTCCTCAGAAAAGACCTGCACCAAATTGTTGTGTTGTTATTATTAGTCATCAATCCATAGACTAATTTGATGCAGCACTCCATGCCGCCCTATCCTGTGCTAACCTTTTCATTTCTACGTAACTAGTGCTCTAATCTGCTTGTCATATTCATGCTTTGGTCTACCCCTACTGTTCTTACCACCTAGCCGCGCTGAGTGGCTCAGACGGTAGAGGCACTGGCCTTTTGACCCCTACTTTGCAGGTGCTCAAATACGTCAGCGTCGTGTCGGTAGATTCACTGGCACGTAAAAGAACTCCTGTGGGACTAAATTCAGGCACTTCGGCGTGTCCGAAAACCGTAAAAAGAAGTGGGTAGTGTAACGTAAAAACAAATAACATTTTTTGATTCGTTATGCCCAACTAAGAAGCGCATGTAAACTTATTTAGAACAACGTTTCTTCTTGTCTTCCCGAAATCTCTTCATCCTTTCGCTGTGCTTCTTTTTGCGTTCTTCCGTCCGTCCTGTAGCTTGTCTTTTAGATTGATCAGCAAATTTGTGTTTGTTTATGAGATTTCTGGAAGATTCTTTCATTTATACCAATTTCCTGAAGATGTTTGTTTATTTCTGTAAGGCAGTTGTGCTTTTTTAGAGATAGTGCGAGATTAGTATTTTCTTTATTAGCTTATTGTTATCCCTCCTGATCAAGTGTCCATAGAATGTTAATCTTCTTTTTTCTAATGGTGTCTGTGATTTTTTCTGTTACTTGATAGAGTTCCTGTAATTTCATTTTCATCCAAATACTATTTTCGCATTTAGGTCCTAGAATTTTTCTGAGAATTTTCCTCTCTTGTTTTTCGATATATTTTATTTGTGATCTGCCACCAATGATCAGAGTTTCTGATGCATAAAGGGCTTCTGGTTTGACAACTGTGTTGTAGTGTCGTAATTTTGCGTTTTGGGTTATAGATTTTTTGTTGTATCTACTCCAAACAATTTTGTATGCTTTTTGTAATTTTGTAATTCTTTCTTTGTCTGCTTGCTGATTTATCCCGTTTGGTTGTATAATTTCGCCTAGGTATTTGAATTAATTTACTTGGGAGATTTTCCCATATCTAGTGATTAGTGGATAGTTGTTAAACCATGATTTTGTACCTTCCATATACTTTGTCTTTTCATATGGAATTTGCAGACTTGTTCTTGTCGTTATTTCATGAAGATTTTCTACGGACTGGCACGATTTGTTCTGAGTGATTTTTGACAAAAAAGTAGTGTTAAGAAAATGTTGCAAACTTTGGACTGGGAAGACTTGGAAGTAAGGAGACGAGCTGATCGACTGAGTGGAATGTTTCGAGCTGTCAGTGGAGAGATGGCGTGGAATGACATTAGTAGACGAATATGCCTGAGTGAAATTTTTAACACTAGGAAAGATTAATACGAAGATGACACTGGAATTCAAGAGGACCAGTTGGGGCAAATATTCGTTTATAGGAAGAGGTGTTAGGAATTTGAATAATTTATCGAGGGAGATGTTTGATAAAAGAAAAAAAATCCAACTCGTTTGAAATCATTTAAGAACAAACCAGGTAAAGAACTGACAAGGAATCTGCAATCTGAGTGTCAGTTCTAAATGCATTAATGGTGATTGATTGATTGATTGATTGATTGATTGATACTTAGAGAATCGTATATTTTATAGCATTTTGTAATATTATGGTATTTCATGTATAATCATGTTTATTTGACTGCAGATATCTCGGCAGTGAATATTGAAGCTGGATGAGATAATATCTATTTTTCTCCATTGCTAACTCAGCTGTGGACAGCAGAATGAAGCTTCTACTCCCGCTGTGTTTTGGTTTCTTGATCCATCAGTAAACAATGCGATATATGAAGGATTGTGGTTCATCCCGAAACTCTACACGTTAACCTTCGGGCAAGCAAGTCAATGTTGAAAACATCCTAAGGATATGAATTTTAGGTAAATAAAATTTTATAAAGTATGAGAATGTATTCTTTATTTATTCCTAAAAATTACAATCCTTTTCTTCATTCGTTCGTAATCTTTTTATCCTCCAGGGTCGGTTTTTCCCTCGGACTCAGCGAGGCATCCCACCTCTACCGCCTTAAGGGCAGTGTTCTGGAGCTTCAGACTCTGGGTCGGGGATACAACTGGGGAGGATGACCAGTACCTCGCCCAGGCGGCCTCACCTGCTATGCTGAACAGGGGCCTTATGGGGGAATGGGAAGTTTGGAAGGGATAGACAAGGAAGGGGGAAGGAAGCGGCCGTGGCCTTAAGTTAGGTACCATCCCGGCATTTGCCTGGAGGAGAAGTTGGAAACCACGGAAAACCACTTCCAGGATGGCTGAGGAGGGAATCGAACCTCCCTCTACTCAGTTGACCACCCGAGGCTGAGTAGACCCCGTTCCAGCCCTCGCACCACTTTTCAAATTTCGTGGCAGAGTCGGGAATCGAACCCGGGCCTCTGGGGGTGGCAGCTAATCACACTAACCACTACGCCACAGAGGCGGACACAATCCTTTTCTTAATCATCTTTATCCGGTCGATTACATTAGCAGTTGCCTTTTTCTATCACTACGAGCGGTAATGTCAGTCAGTGCATTGTTTCACTTAAGCACCACTACGAGCGCCAGTGTGAGTCAATGCAGAGTTTCACTAAAGCCCTTATAACTACACTCGTTCTGGACATTTTTCAAAAAATCAAAATGCCTGAGAGTATTGAACCAAGGAACACATTGCTGAAAGAATTATGTAAATAAATTAATTTGGCTGTTTTTACGGAATTGCATTTAGGCCAGAAATGATTTTCGAAATTTGTTTTCTTTTTAGTTTGATAGAGCTATCCAATACTCACAATTTGAATCTTTTTCGGGCCCTTTATCCCATCAACTTTCGGAACAATTCAGGAAATTGCTTAATGTTAAATTTGTTGTAGTATGGGGGACTCCTGTTTTGTCTGTAAAGAAGTGTTTTCAAGATTAAAACATGGCGCTTCGATAGTAAAATCTCCATGGGAAAATCGTAAATGCCTTGTCATTCACGAGACATTTCTCTACGTTACAGATGGCCGTGGTGTCGAGTCCTCTTGTTTACTCTCTAGCATAGCATGACAAAAGAATGCACGAGCTTCGGAACAAGTGAACAGCGATTTTTAAAATATAAAATAAAACATGGGTGGGAGAAGGAGAGGCTATATAACCTTGGCGAAGCTATTTTCCCACGCCCCGGGAGACACCGCCAGGAACACAACAACCAGGCTGAATAAATTGTCTTGTTTTAAAGACGATCCAACCGGCAGAGGCGTGCCAGTCAATGCTCCATTGTGTTTGGTTACAAATTCTACCAACAAGAATCCCGAGTCGCACAGACGGGAAAGTTATAAAATTCCTTTGGAAATAGTAACGTGAAAGAGGACATTTGTAATTGTAATTTATATACAGTCTTCAGAGATTTTAACATATGAAGGAGTATTTATGCAAAGCAGTTTGTGTAACTGAAACATTAGGGTTTCCAAACAAAATTGCGTTACGATATTATGTATCATGACAGCCTGTAGTTGTTGTACGACGATTAATAATTTATAAATGAAATACTAGATCAACCCCTTTTCGTTTCTTTCACAATCATATGAATGGATGAAAACCATAACGGTATAAGTAGCATTTTGGTCATTCAGAGAAAAAGGCATTTAAACATCTTCAACACTCATATAAAGCATGCTATTTATAGTTATATCACCCATCACTAGAGTGCAGAATATTACCGCTATCCCTTGTATCTCTTTGCTAGTGGAAGGATACAACCTGAACTTAACTCATTTTTCAAAAAATGTCACTTATACCATTATGGTTTTCATTCATTCATATAAAGTCACTTGCAAAATGTCCGACTCGTTGGCTGAACGGTCAGGGTACTGGCCTTCGGTTCAGAGGCTCCCGGATTCGATTCCCGGCCGGGTCGGGGATTTTAATCTTCATTGATTAATCCCAGTGGCCGGGGGGCTGGGTGTTTGTGCTGTCCCCAACATCCCTGCAACTCACACACCACACATAACACTATCCTCCACCACAATAACACATGACAGATGCCGCCTACTTTCATCGAAGGGTCTGCCTTACAAGGGCTGCACTCGGCTAGAAATAGCCACACGAAATTATTATTTACGTGCAAAATACACTTCACAACGTTCCTGTTGTATTTTCTATGTTCTGATAGATTTCATTATTACTTGTTAATTTCCACAATTCTGTACTCTTCATTGGACCCAGAACTTTTCTATTGATTCTTCTTTCTGATACAGTATCCCATGCTTATCTAATCTATTATTTAAAACTAAGCATTCACTCGCGTATAAACATTTCGGTTTCACTACAGTATTAGAGTCCCTTATTTTAAGAATTTTCGATAAGCACTTCTTACTGTAAATATTCTCAGTAATACCATATTTCCTTCCCATTCTGTGTATCCTTTCTTCCATAGCAAACTTTATTGATAACAATTTGTTATTAGGGTTAGTATTTATAGGTACGAAAAGCAGTTAAAATATCCTAAATGGCACCAGTCCGCCTCTGTGGTGTAGTGGTTAATATGATTAGCTGCCAACCTCGGAGGTCCGGGTTCGATTTGAAATGTTGTACGAGGACTGGAACGGCGTCCATTCAGCCTCGGGAGATCAACTGAGTAGAGGGGGTTTGATTCCCTCCTCAGCCATCCACGAAGTGGTTTTCCGTGGTTTCCCACTTCTCCTCCAGGCAAATGCCGGGATGGAACCTAACTTAAGGCCACGGCCGCTTCCATCACTCTTCCTTGCCTATCCCTTCCGATATTCCCCCCCCCCCCTCACACCACCACCACCACCCACCACAAGGCCCCTGTCCAACAGAGCAGGTGAGGTCACCTGGGAGAGGTACTGGTCCTTCTCCCGAGTTGTATCCCCGACCCAAAGTCTCACGCTCCAGGACACTGCTCTTGAGGCAGTAGATGTGTAATTCCTCACTGAGTTCGAGCGGAAAAACCCCTGGAGAGGAAACGGATTAAAAATTAAAGAAGAGAATGATTATTATTATTATTATTATTATTATTATTATTATTATTAGGGTAGTATTAACAGACACGGAAAACAATTAAAATAGGCAGGCTTATAGGTATTCAAATAGCCAAAATAGGCACGTAAATAGGCACCGGGCCGCCTCTATGGTGTAGTGGTTACTGGGAATAGCTGCCACCCTCTGAGGCCCGGGTTCGATTCCCGGCTTTGCCACGATATTTGAAACGTGGTACGAGGAGTGGAACGGGGTCCATTCAGCCTCGGGAGGTCAACTGAGAAAAGAGGGGGTTCGATTCCCACCTCAGCCATCCTCGAAGTGGTTTTAAGTGGTTTCCCATTTCTCCTTCAGGCAAATGATGGAACCTAACTTAAGGCCATGGCCGCTTCTTTCCCTCTTCCTTGTCTATCCCTTCCAATCTTACCATCCCTCCCCCCACAAGGACCCTCTTTAGCACAGCAGGTGAGGCCGCCTGGGCAAGGTACTGGTCCTCCTCTCTAATTGTATCCCCGACCCAATGTCTCAGGCTCCAGGACACTGACCTTGAGGCAGTAGAGGTGGTATTTCTCGCTGAGCCCGAGGGAAAACCCAACACTGGAGGGTAAACGGATTAAGAAATTATTATTATTATTTATTATTAATTATTATTATTATTATTATTATTATTATTATTATTATTATTATTATTATTATTATTGAAACACGTAACGAAAATAAATGGACTCTCTTTTATCCGAATCCTTAAGAAAAGAAGGGCTATCAGGGACACGAGGCTCGCTGTATCGAGACCAGCTTCTTGGCTGTGTTTTGAACCTCTTTGACATTCTGTACGGCAAGACACCGAATGCACTGGAATGTTCTGTGAGTCAGAGCAAGACGTTTGGCCTTCACAAGGTGTTATGTGAGTGAGTGTGTGGGAACCTGCTTTAACGAAGATCTCATCTCATCTGATTTCTGATCACGCACCCACCGAACTTGACTGATGATCGCTTTTGGGGAATAACGTCCATTTAAAATAAACATAACCTCCACATGTTCGTTCTATTGTTGATGTGCATGAGCGTAGGTTTATTTATATGTGTGATGAAGTAAGGTGGGAAATACCTGTAGTGCTTCTCTTACTTCCTTATCCACTCTCCGAGCATGTTATCCAGTGCTAGTATAAGCTAGAAAGGTAGAAATGTAGTTTGAAGCAGTGGAATTCACAAACAAGAGATGGGTCACAATGTTTTAGGTCTTTCACGCCGGTCTTATGCCCGGGTGCACCATTCTCCATAAATATCAGGCGTTACGAAACAGTGGTAAAACTCTTACCGTGGTTTTGTCAATAACCTGTTGCACCATTGCTAATCCTTGGTTTCGAAGCTGCGGTTTCTTGCGCTCGTCTTTTCTCGCTGTTATGCCGGTGGGAAGTAATTCAAAGTAGTATTCAGAAGGCAGTGATAAGTTCGAAAGTCACTTGTCTTTAATTTATCCAGAAGGCATTGATACTTTCGACAGTCATGTGTCTCTAATTTATCCAGTTCCCAGCTGTTTAATTTTTCCTGGAACCGTCAGCTGTCTTTTTATTTCTAGGGTGAATATTATTTAAATTGTTTTACACTTTCATACGAGTTTTATCATTTCTTTTGTAATCCGTTTACGCTACTGGCTTGGTTTTTCCCTCGGACTCAGCGAGGGATCTCACCTCCACCACCTGAATGCCAGTGTCCTGGAGTGTGAGACTTTGGGTCTGGGGATACAACTGGAAAGGAGGACCAGTAACTTGCCCAGGCGACCTCACCTGCTATGCTGAACAGGGCCCTTGTGGGGGGATGGGAAGTTTGGAAGGGATAGACAAGGAAGAGGGAAGGCTTTTGAAACTAAGCACCTCAAACCTAACCTGATTCATTTCATCATCATCATCATCATCTGTTTACCCTCCAGGTTCGGCTTTTCCCTCGGACTGAGCGAGGGATCCCACCTCTACCGCCTCAAGGGCAGTGTCCTGGAGCTTCAGACTCTTGGTCGGGGGATACAACTGGGGAGTATGACCAGTACCTCGCCCAGGCGGCCTCACCTGCTATAGTGAACAGGGGCCTAGTAGGGGGATGGGAAGATTGGAAGGGATAGGCAAGGATGAGGGAAGGAAGCGGCCGTGGCCTTAAGATAGGTACCATCCCGGCATTTGCCTGGAGGTGAAGTGGGAAACCACGGAAAACCACTTCGAGGATGGCTGAGGTGGGAATCGAACCCGCCTCTACTCAGTTGACCTCCCGAGGCTGAGTGGACCCCGTTCCAGCCCTCGTACCACTTTTCAAATTTCGTGGCAGAGCCGGGAATCGAACCCGGCTGATTCATTTCACTTGGTATAATCAACATATCAAACACAAGTAACACTTGAATATTTACACCTCAACAAGAACAAGAACCAAAATAGACCTTTTCTAAAACGTGAACAGCGATATGCACCGTATGGCATCCCTAAGAATTTTTACAACAAGAAATGCTTGTCTAAGAATCTTAAAAAAAGGCGCTACAATACACTGGTGAGTTATAGTTTAGATCAGGGGTTTCCAAAAGGCGGCCGCATATGGCCCGCGAAGCCATTTTTTTCGGCCCGCGAGAGTACTGTAAGGAATAATGTGAAGAAAAGTCACAAAAATATTTAATAGTTCGTCCGGCTCCATGGCTAAATGGTTAGCGTTGCTGGCGTTTGGTCACAGGGGTCGCGGGTTCGATTCCCGACAGGGTCGGGAATTTTAACCTTAATTGGTTAATTTCGCTGGCACGGGGTCTGGGTGTATGTGCTGTCTTCATCATCATTTCATCTTCATCACAACGCGCGGGTCACTTACGGGCGTCAAATCAAAAGACCTGCATCTGGCGAGCCGAACTTGTCCTCGGACACTCCCGGCACTAAAAGCCATAACTTACGCCATTTTTTTATTTTTTATTTAATAGCTCGTTCAAAAACGTATTCATTTTTATACACCTTATAGACCCAAGTCAAAACTAATCTTCTTTAATACTAGTTCCTCTTTTCAAGTATTCACTTCTTCTCAATAGATTATATTTAATTTTAAAACATTTAAAATCGAAATTTCAAGTAATAAATGTTGTTTTTGCGTTCCACTGACTACTTTTGATGGTTTTCGGAGACGCCGAGGTGCTTAAATTTTGTCCCGCAGGAGTTCTTTTACGTGTCAGTTAATCTACCGACACGAGGCTGACGTATTTGAGCACCTTCAAATACCCCCGGACTGAGCCAGAATCGAACCTGCCAAGTTGGGGTCAGACGGCCAGCGCCTCAACCGTCTCAGCCACTCAGCCCGGCTCCAAATTTCACTCTTTTAAGCAATTAAAATTGTGTGGCTTGGTTCTAAAATGGCCAATGTCAATGAACGTGTTTTTAAGCTATGAGCATTTGAAGTTTTGCTTATAGTTTTCCAACTACTTTTTTCAACAACTAACTTTAAATAACATTATACTTTCTTTGTGGAAGTCACCTGATTAAACGCTAATTTTTTCTATCGTATTTTTAAAAAATTGCCAGGTCTCTAATCTTTATTGGTAACCTAACATTATTGGCAAGGACTTATTTAATTAAACGTTTACTGTTCGTTTAGTACTTATCAGAGACATTGGCCCTTTCAACATGTTGCAAGCCAGGATAAAACGCGTTTGTATCAGTTAATATCTCAATTTCGATAAAAAAAAAAGAGAAGACATTGGCCCTTTTAGAACCAAGCCACAGAATTATCAAACCCTCCTTTCAATTGAACTATGCATATTATTTAACAATGGTGCTTCTGTACAATTAGCAGAATTTTACGAAAATTGGCCTATTAAAGTGCGGCCCGCGAACATGACTAAGGTTTCCAAAATGGCCCTCGAGTCCTTACAAATTGAAAAACCCTGGTTTAGATAAACTCGAATTAGTAGAAAGAAGGACCATGATAACAATCTTAGGACCATGAAAACAACAGAACAATAGAAATTAAGAAATAATAAGGAAATATACCAGAACATAGAAATTATAACAGAAACAAAAAGAAAAACGAGATTACTATTTTTTAACATATCTATGGAATGGGTGATAACAGACTGACAAAACAGATATTCAAACAACTTTGGGAGAAAAAGTCAACAACGAGCTGAACACAAGAGGTCAAGAAAGATTTAGAAAGAACGAAAACAGAATAGGAGAATAGGAAATATAGAAATATTTCAGAAAAGAAAGTTTTAAGAATGGAAGGAATCCAAGGAAAATGAAGAGGAAACCCGGTCCAAAGTAGTCTGAGGAGAGAAGAATAAAGCATAGTGCAATGATGAAGGAATAGTAGAAGAGGAAACTACAAGGAAGGATGAATTAAAATTGATATGCGATTCCTAGTAGACCTCAGTAATTAAAGAGAAGAATTTGTCCAGGAATGAATTTCTGTAATTTTATACAGTGGTCTTGACTCTGATCATTTGTGAAGATCAGCTTGTTCCCACCAGGATTACTTGATTCATGAACTGGAAAAAGTCCAAAGAAAAGCAGCTCGATTTGTTCTGGGTGATTTCCGACAAAAGAGTAGCGTTACAAAAATGTTGCAAGTTTGGGCTGGGAAGACTTGGGAGGAAGGAGACGAGCTGTTCGACTAAGTTCCCAGCTTTCAGTAGAGAGATGGCGTGGTATGACATTAGTAGACGAATAAGTTTGAGTGGTGTCTTTAAAAGTAGGAAAGATCACAATATGAAGATAAAGTTGGAATTCAAGAGGACAAATTGGGGCAAATATTCGTTTATAGGAACGGGAGTAAGGGATTGGAATAACTTACCAGGGGAGATGTTCAATCAATTTCCAATATCTTTGTAATTATTTAAGAAAAGGCTAGGAAAACAACAGATAGGGAATCTGCCACCTGGACGACTGCCCTAAATGCAGATCAGTAGTGACTGATTGAAGATTGTTTCATGACTGCAGTTGTAGTGTTGTAGACGCTAGCGTGGAAAGTTCCTGGTCGAGAGTGAAACCAGCAAAGCCATCAGGCAGCGACGATCCGTCTCACTCATTATCGCCTTCAGATGTGACCAAAGGAAAACAGACCTGATAATAATTTACGTACACTTGCCGCGTGGAAACGTTTCTGAATATCTTCAGATAACAAACAAGTCAAGTGCTTTCAGCAGACGTTTGTTTTGGATTTATTCACTTCCATGTCGTAACTCTCTGAGAAGCTAGGAAACATTACTTTCGAGATGTACCAGTTAAAGAGCATTCCAAGATTCTTGTCAAGTGATTTACAAGAAGAGAGACGTAATGACACTTTCTCGCATTGCCAATGATTGAGTAACACATTTCTATTAATACTGGTGTATTGACAGCTGAGAATGAAAACCTCGTATATATGCTTTAACTATGAGATATTCATGAACCACGAACCTACTATGCTGTCGTAGCAGGGGGAGAGGTGATACTCCCACGTGGCGCGTCCCAGGTGGCGGATAGGCAGACTTGAGCGAAATAAAATAGCTCTCCGGACCAAACACACAACCCCCTGTGGCTGGGGGGACGCAGACGAATAATACACCCACGGTATCTACTGCTTGTCATAAGAGGCGTCTAAAAGGGGTGACCAAGAGATGATTGAATTAGAACCATGAGACTACTTGTAATTATACAGTACCATCACGCGAGGAACACCATGGGTCGTCTTTACTTGCGAGTAGTACCACTATGTTCGGTACACAATAGGTTTGTGATTAGTGGCAACAGAGGATGAATCAGTAAGGGTTTTACAGTACCCGCTATATGCGGAAGACCACGGGCTTACGTTGCCTGTGATTAGTACCATTATGAGAGACACCACGGGGCTGGGTGTTGCCTGTACCACTATATGAGCGACACTGTGTGTCTGCGTTGTCTGTGATTAGTACCCACTAGGCCTATATGAGGAACACCACGGGATAGTACGAGTCCCCGTGATTAGTACACCTGTGCGAGAAACACCGTAGGTCTGCGTTACCCGTGCGTATTATATTACCTGTGAGTAGTACCACAATGTGTGAAACACTCATGATTAGTAGGTCTGCTGCTACCAAGGTTCTTACTTTTCTAGCTATAGGTACCATTATGAGGGGCCGTTGACCTGGATTTTGGACCCCTTTAGACAAGAAGCATCATAGATTCAGGATTGTGCTTTGGAAGCAACTCCTTGGTCAGTATATACTATTGTTTTAAGATAATTACTGGGGAGGTGGGCCATTGTGGGTCGAATCCACTGATTGTTATAAGTTCATAATCATTGTCCATGGTCTCTTTTTTAAAAATTCTAGTTATGGATTCATTTTGGAATTGTTTTTATCTTTGAATATTGTAAGCTGGATCCGTTGATAATTTTAAATTCATATTCATCCATTCATTCTTCATCATCACGTTTTAAATTCTGGTCATTGGATGAGTTTTGGACTTTTAAATTGGAATTACATTTCATACCATTAGGGGCCGATGACCTAGATGTTAGGCCCCTATAACCAACAAGCATCATCATATTCATGAATTTAGTTTTTTATTGCTTAGTCTACATGAATGCCGAGTATCACTAAAAAGGAAATATTATTCAGTCATGTTAATTGGCGATGGTGGTGTGGTCATCAGCCCATATCGCCATGAAAAATTGCGTAGATGACTATCAAAATGAGAGGAAAAATCGTGAAGGAACGAACACTTGAAGAATAAGACAACAGGCAGGACTCCCTTTACATTAGATGCCCTAATATCACAGAGTCGGAAGAAAACCTCGTTCTTTCTTTCTGAAAACCAGCGAGACACTTCGCGGCAGTATTGGCTCACATACACTTCGCAGTTTTGTCAGCCCTCCCTGTCCTGCGCTCAGCTGAGTCTCAATGTGCGTGCGGCCTAAAGCGGCGATTTCTTTTGATGTTACTTCTGATTAGATGTCGGAGAAGAAGCGCATTCAGAGGAATATTGCAAGAACTTCCTGGCGGTGTTTCCTGGTACCGTACTGTACTGGGAATGCTCATGCCTTGAATGCCATGGACGAGAAAGACAAGGCCAACTGGATTATTACCCGTAGCATTGGCAAATATCGTCTCCATGGAGATATGATAGGAGATAGTCAAATGTTTGACATGCACGTGATTCTCAGCTGTTGTGTAAGTACCACGTTATTGAAGTTTTCCATGTCAACGATGGACCCGTTATCATTGCTCATAAAAGAAGTGTACATGGCGTCAAATATTTCATATTAGATTTCCTACGACTTTTGTTATTACATAGAAACAGTCTTGCCAACTCTCGAACACAAAAAGTACCTAAACTGTATTAAAAATATAGTTAAAAGTCTCTAAATTTACAGACTGTAATAGCTTTAAAGGAAGGCTAGATGAACTCACCTAATTATTGAAACATATATGGTCTCCTCATCATGCTATTTGCCTCCAACATAATTTCTAGGGGTAACAAAAGGTACAGTAGGAATACTAGAAGCACCCGTAAATGAGTATGCTGCTTTGGTGCCAATTATTTTAAGCACACTTATAGGCTAAGGATTTTGTATAAATGGCAGGAGCTATCGGTTTTTCTGGGGCCAAAACGTACAAGCAGAATTACATCTAATGATTTTGTCATCAGTCCCTTTCATGATTTTGATTTTAACAATATTAACGTTCACACCAGCTTTGAATATGGTAATCTTAATAAAGGAAATGCCAAGGATACAAATTACTTATAGGAATTTTCTTCACTATCATCTACCTCAATCCAAAACTCTATTGTATTCAAGTATTTTGTTATTTGGTGGAAGTAATATTTTTCAACTCGGTTGCCAGTAAGTCTATACAAATACAGTAGAGACAATACGCGACACTCAGCGAGCTATCGAGGGACAGCTATTAGAGCTCTCTCTAGCGGGTAGACCTGAGAACTACTGATTCTGTCATAAGAGCACGTGTATTTGTGTGTGAAGTTTTTGGTGTTATTTATGCGTTTTCAGTGAGTTGACATAATTAAATAGTAGCGTGTGTCATTCCTTGATATCTCCTCTCAACATGAGGGGAAAGGTATGTGCTGTGTTTGGCTGCAGTAACTATGAAGTAGAGAAGAATGCGCGGTCTTTCTTTTGCTACCCTCGTGACAAGAAAATGTAAGTAATATTGTGTTTGCATATATATTCTTCTAGTGACAGAGAGACTTTTATAGTACTTCATAATCTTTTGACCTGCTCGAGCCATATTTTAACTGGCTTATAATACGCATATTTTATTGTATAGTGCAGCAGTTAACCTTCAATACCGATGTGTTGTTGTAGGTGAGATCTGTGGGTTTTGAAATGCCACAGAAGTGATTTTGATAAGGTGTACAAGAAAGAAGGGACGTTACGCTTATATAAGAATTATAAGATCTGTTCAGATCATTTCCAGGCCAGCGACTTTAAAAATCTTCGACTATACAGCCAAGGGTATGTTACATTTTTACTCTGAAAATGAAAACCTACCACCTGTTTTCCAGTCATTGTCCGGGTCAGGGATGGAATGAATGAAGCAGATATAGGCTATTAGTACGATGGGGTCGCCACTCCTAAAGTGATTTATTAATGACTGATAGATGCTATGAAATGAGAATGGAGAGTGTTGCTTGAATGAAAGATGACAGGGAAAACCGGAGTACCCTAGAAAAACCTGTCCCGCCTCCTGTTTGTCCAGCACAAATCTCACATAGAACGACCGGGATTTGAACCACGGTATCCAGCGGCGAGAGGCCGACGCGCTGCCGTCTGAGCCACGGAGGCTCACATTTTTACTCTAACTCTATGTAAATATTCCTCAAAGCATCACTATCGACAACATTTTCATACTTTTCTTTCTTTTATCCTTCTTCTCAGATTAAAGCCGGGATTTTATAGATTTTCTTTCTGTTAGTAGGCTTCATCTTAAGAGGAAAATTGTCCAGCTTTTAAAAGTTAATTCATTGCATCATGTGTGTAAGGAATGTGCCGATATTTTTATTGACAAGTGTCTTAATGTGATGATACAATGTTTCTTAAATGAGAAAAAAGACAAATCTAACCGTAAAAGTTCAGGCAGGAATGCTAAAGCAAAAAAAGTAATGCATAAATGAAAGATCAACCCATTTCACAATAGTCCGTTTCACATCTTATTTATATGTCTAATTTCAGTCTTTAAATAATACCTTTTAAATAATTCTTCATTCATTTATCCAGAATTGCTTTAGCAACGTCGAAGTTAATATTTCAATAACACTTTCTTTCTAGATGTAATTTATTTATCCATTTTCGTATATGCATTTCCAATGATATTTGAATTTAGCGCGACTTTTCAGGTCAAGTCTCTAGGAGCGCCACCGTCGAATTGTCTCCCACTTTAACAAGGCTAAATCCGGAAGTGTCGCGTATTGTCTCTACTGTATTTGAGGTCACGTGCGATATCAACAATTGAAGATTGAAGTACTACTACTACTACTACTACTACTACTACTACTACTACTACTACTACTACTACTACTACTACTGAATTGTTTTCATTCCTCCCCTGAAGGGGGAGGCGGGCCTCTTAGACGAAGACGCCGTCTCTCAGGCCGGGAGATTTGTTACGGTGAAGGGGATGCTCGGAGAAGGCGAAGGGTTTGGCGGCCGTGACCTTTACGAGGAACTGTCCCGGCATTCGCCTTCGTGCAGGAGAATGGAAAACCACGGAACACCATTATCAGGACAGCCCACGGTTGGTGGAAGGTTTTACTACTTTCAGGTTTTCCCCAACAACAGTAAAATGCTTGTCATTTGCGTAGTATTTATATCGTGTGGAAGGCGTGACCGCAGTTCATCAGTCAATTTTACAGTAAAATTTGTTCATCTTTGGCGTATGTTAAACTCAGTGTCAGTTATGATACTATGCCTGGTCACTTGTGAGTCACAAAGGCATAACATTACTAACTGTGGAAGTGTCGAAGTTGTCTGGAAATGGATTTGTTCTGTGCTAAGACGGATGACATGATCATCTCATTCTAATGAAGCTCACAGAACAGTACACAGATTTCGGTACTCACTTGAAATTTTCGCGAACTTGGCTTGCCATGGGGTATCTCTATTATGTCCAGAAAAACGAACAGTGCTGCCTGAACTCATTCATCAGCCTTCTAAAAGATGCCATATTGAAACGTGCGCCACCGACAGGTCAAGGAACTCAAGAGTGTTTCAGTGTAACATTCGAATGATCATACACAGTGTGTTTTGTGCCAATGTTCTTCTTCTCCCTTAGCTGAAATGGCTGTTTTCTAGACAAATAGTGTCAGAGTAAAATAATGTAAAGTGTATTGTTCAAAGATCAAAAGGACATGTGACAAGTGAAAGAAACAAAACATTGAGCGATGGGTGTGATTTGTTTGTTCTGTTACTTTTGTTTGTTACTCCTATATCTTGTCAATGGTGAGAAGTAATATAAACACGATAAAACTACAATGTTCTGACACAAATATTTCTATTTTACCTCCTGCCTCACTACGTCTTGTAGTGTGAACGTCTGTTGTTCGCTGATACTGGTGAAGGGATCGGCCGGTCTTTCAAAGATTATCGCGTTGTGCATGTGATCTTTGATTTTATCTTGCTATATTAAAATATGCATGAATCGTAAAGAAAAGTGTTAAAATGGAGGTAAGCAGAAATTTCTCACGTAACGGAAATTTATACCTCAAAATGCAGCTAATAGTTAAACTCAAAATCTTCTTCTCCTTCATCTGTTTACCCTTCCTTAAGGGCAGTGTCCTGGAACTTCAGACTCTGGGTCGGGGGATACAACTGGGGAGGATGACCAGTACATCGCCCAGGCGGCCTCACCTGCTATGCTGAGTAGGGGCCTTGTGGGGGGAATGGGAAGATTGGAAGGGATAGACAAGGAAGAGTGAAGGAAGTGGTCGTGGCCTTAATTTAGGTACCATCCCGGCATTTTCCTGGAGGAGAACTGGGAAACCACGGAAAACCACTTCCAGGATGGCTGAGGAGGGAATCGAACCCCCCCTCTCTTCAGTTGACCTCCCTAGGCTGAGTGGACCCCGTTCCAGCCCTCGTACCACTTTTCAAAAATTTCGTGGCAGAGTCGGGAATCGAACCCGGCCCTCCGGGGGTGGCAGCTAATCACACTAACTACTACACCACAGAGGTGAACTTTTCAGACACTCGAAAAGAAAAAAAACCTGGAAGGAATTTTTCGAAGTTACGAGAAACAAGACTAAATTTTAAGTCTTTCTGCCCGTCACTCTTACAAACTGCTCTTGCGCCACTGAAGGTATTTTATCAGCCATAACAGGAAGCATTGATATTTGAACCACATTCTAATGTGTGACAAATTTCCTGTTAGTTGGGTGATCCGTATCAGTGATTCACATCCCGACAAGGAAAATAGAGAACACTGACTTGTTCGTATTCTTAGAAAGGCTCCTGTTTACACACACACTCCCATTGTGTGTCCCCGTGAATGGTACTGCAAGGTACGGCTGGCACATTCTGGGAACTTACCAAACCTTTCTCTGGTTCTGATTTCCTAAGACTTTGAATCAAGGACAATGTTGACCTGAATGATCTACAATGCAGTGGACATCTCCTAAATAAGTTTATGCAATATTTAACGATTGGTAATTTGACATTTTACAATCTGTACAAATATCAGTCAGCAGTGATAAGAATCGAGGGCTTTAAAATAAGAAGCAGCAATGCAGAAAAGAGTGGGGGAAGGCTGCAGTTTGTCCCTCTTTCATTTCCAATCTTGATATAGATCAGGCAGTAAAGGAAATCGGAGGGGAATTTGGAAAAAGAATCACAGTTCAAGGAGAAGTAATAAAAACTCTGAAATTTGCCGATGATATTCTTTTAAGATGTGGAGAAATTGCTGAATGGTTTGAACAAAGTAGAAGATGAAAATAATAAAATTAAGGGAGCACAGTCTAACGAAGTCAGGTGATGAAGGAAATATTAGATTAGTAACTTAAGTCTTAGAGGCAGTAGATGAATATTGTTACTTGGGTAGTAAAATAACTAATGATGGCAGAAGTAAGGAGGACATAAAATGCGGACTAGCACAAGCAAGGAAGGCGATTCTTAAGGAAAGAAATTTGATCACCTCGAATATTGATACAGGAATTAGAAAAATGCTTTTTAAGATTTTCGTCTGGAGTGTGGCATTGTATGGAAGTGAAACATCGCGGATAAATAGCTCAGAAAGAAGGAGAATAGAAGATTTTGAAATGTGGTGTTACAGAAGATTGCTGAAGATGAGATGGGTAGATCGAATCACGAATGAAGACCCGCTGTAGGACCCGTGCTTCGCTACGGATCAGAAATGGTTTAAATCAAGCAAGTAGCCACGCGGTTTGAATCACTTTGCTATCAGCTTGCCTTCGGGAGATAGTGGGTTCGAACCCCACTGTCAGCAGCCCTGAAGATGGTTTTCCGCGGTTCCCATTTTCACACAAGGCAAATGTATGGCTTGTACCGTAGTTAAAGCAACGGTCACTTCTTTTCCCACTGGTAGCCCTTTCCTAGCCCACCGTTACCATAAGACCTATCTGTGTCAGTGCGACACGTAAAGCCAATTGTAAAAAAATTGTTAAACGTCAATTTTGTAATATTCGAGGGCAATTGAACTTACATTGCACGAACGAACATTATTTCATGTTTCAATCATAGGTAATAGTGTCCCACAGTTTCGCGTATATCCTGGGGGGGGGGGGGGGGGAGAGTCCGTATCAAATTTATAATATTGTTCAACATTTTTATTATTTTCTGGGTTAAAATATTAAACATTTAATGTTTTTGGAATGTATCCGTCAGTTTCAGGATAACAGTTATAAGAATCCCAAACTCTTGGTTTTAATTACTGTCCTGATGGGTTGAAAGTACCTCGTAGAGATCACTATAAGTACCTAGGGGAATCACATACAAGGGATTGTAAATAAAGGATGCAGATCTCTGCATACAGTTATGAGAGTATTTGGAAGTTGTAGTAAGGATGTAAAGGAGAGGGCATATAAGTCTCTGGTAAGATCCCATCTAGATTATGTTTCCAGTGTATGGGACCCTCACCAGGATTACTTGATTCAAGAACGGGAAAAAATCCAAAGGAAAGCAGGACGATTTGTTCTGGGTGATTTCCGATAAAAGAGTAGCGTTACGAGAATGTTGCAGACACTGAGATGGGAAGACTTGGGAGAAAGGAGACGAGCTGCTTGACTAAATGGTATGTTCCGAGCTGTCGCTAGAGAGGTGAATGGTATTTTTAAGAGTAGGAAAGATTATACGCCTAACAAAACAATTTTGGAATTCAAGAGAACACATTTGGCCACGTGAGTTTTTCGATAAATCTTTAGCTTATTTGAAATCATTTAAGAAAATATTCGGTCAACAACTCCTAGGGAATCTGGCACCTGGGCGACTGCCCTGAATGCAGACCAGTGGTGATTGATTAATTTCAAGTTGCCCTCAGCATTTTTTCGATCGAGCAAATAGCTGCCAGCTTGAATTCGGGAGATTCTGGGTTCGAACGCCACTGTCGACAGCCCTGAAGATGGTTTTCCATGGTTTCCCATTTTCACACCAGGCAAATGCTGGGGCAGTACCTTAAATAAGGCCTCGGCCGCTTCTTTACCACTCCCCTACTCGTCGTCCTATGAATATATATTTACCCCAATTTGTCCTCTTGAATTCCGACTTTATCTTCATATTTTGACTTTTCCTACTTTTAAAAGCTCCGCTCAAACTTATTCTTCTATTAATGCCATTCCAAGTCATATCTTCACTGACAGCTCAGAACATACCGCTTAGTCGAACAGCTCATCTCCTCACTCCCAAGTCTTTCCTGCTCAACGTTTGCAACATTTTCGTAGCACTGCACGTTTGTCGGAAATCACTGAGAACAAATCTTGCTGCTTTCCTTTGGATCTTTTCCATTTCTCGTATCAAGTAATCTTGGAACCATACTCTAGCTGGGGTCTTACCTGACACTTATGTGCCCTCTCCTCTACATCCTTACTAATACATCAGCCCGAAGGCCTGCAAATTACGGTGGTCGGCACGAGGAATCCTCTCGGCCGTTATTCTTGGCTTTCTAGACCGGGGCTATTGTAATGATGTACGCGGACTGTAACTTGAACCAGCTCTGAGGTGCAGGTGAAAATCCCTGAAATGAACCTGGAATTGAACCCGATGCCTTCAGCAGACACGCTCCCCCTACACCGCGTCGTCGGCCTTTACATCCTTACTACAATGGTATAGTGATCGTAGCCTTATAGTATCACGTGAATTAATGTTGTGCGGATAAAAAGTAGAGTTCAAAAATGTCCAAAAGAAACTTGGTATGCTATTTTTTAATAGCACCTACTGAAAAATATAAGGAGGAGTAATTTTTTCACTATTCAAGGGAAGAATGCGAGCACTGAAAGATTGCTTTCTCAAGTGAACTGTTATGAATCAATGCCAGTAGCAAAATTGTTCTTGCAAAAACACGTTATGTGTGCTGCAGTATCCTCTGAACTACGCTGACCATTCAGCCAAGGAGCCGGACACAATTGTTATGGTTCTCAGAGACGCCGAGGTGCCGGAATTTTGACTCGCAGGAGTTCTTTTACGTACCTGTAAACCTACGGACACGAGGCTGATGTTTTTGAGCACTTCAAAATAGCACCGGACTGAGCAAGGATCGAACCTGTCATGTTGGCCTCAGAAGGCCATTTCTCTTCCGCCTGATCTACTTAGCCCGATTTGAGAATACTGACGACAATTACTTAAAGTCTCAAAAGGCTAATGATATCACAGAATTGATATACTACTCATGCATCGAACAACAGTCCAGTGACCTCTTAATTACCAGCGAAAAGAATTGTAGACTCTAATAGGTTAGAAAGGAAATGTATTTGAACAAGGCGCAAATGTATTCTGGTCCGCACAACAGTTATGCTATGAGATTTGCATAATTATTAGCGGTCTGAACTATCAGAACCCCTAAAGCTTATGCAACTCAACCTACATAACTGAGGAGCGGCTAGACAGATGATACTTGCGCCTTGTTCCAATATGTTTGCATTCTAACCTTATTACTGACTAAAAATCCAACATTTACACCTTCTGGTAAAATAATAATAATAATAATAATAATAATAATAATAATAATAATAATAATAATAATAATAATAATAATCATACAGTAATAATCATTACTATTATATGAAAGCTGGTAGCCTATATCCTTTACGCTTTTCCTAAAATTTATTTAAAGAAAATATTTCTCCTTTCTTCTCCGTGGTTCAAATCCCAGTCACTCGATGTGAGATTTGTGTTGGACAAAGCGGAGGTAGGACAGTATTTTCTCCGGGTACTCCAGTTTTCCCTGTCATATTACATTCCATGAACACTCTCCAGTATCATTTAATTTCATCTATCATTCATTAATCATTGCCCCAGTGGAGTGCGACAGGTTTCGGCAGCCGTTACAATTCCTATCCTCGCCGCTAGATGGGGGCTTCATTCATTCCATTCCTGACCCGGTCAAATGACTGCAAACAGGCTGTGGATTTTTCATTTTCCTTTTCTTCTTTCTTAGGCCGTTTACCATCCAGGGTTGGTTTTTCCCTCGGACTCAGCGAGGGATCCCACCTCTACCGCCTCAAGGGCAGTGTCCTGGAGCGTGAGATTTTGAGCCGGGGGGAGAAAACTGGGAAATAAAACAAGTACCTAGGCTAGGAGGCTTCACCTTCTATGCTGAACAGGGACCATGTGGTGGGATGGGAAATATAGACAAGGACGAGGGAAGGAAGCGGCCGTGGCCTTAAGTTAGGTACCTCCCGGCATTTGCCTGGAGGACAAGTGCGAAACCACGGAAAACAACTTTGAAGATGGCTGAGGTGGGAATCGAACCCACCTCTACTCATTTGACCTCCCAACGCTGAATGGATCCTCGTACCACTTTTCAAATTTTGTGGGAGAGAATCCGAACCCGAACCCGGGCCTCCGGAGGTGGCAGCTAATCACACTAACAACTACACCCCAGAGGCGGACTTAAATCGAATAATATTTGTTATTCTTAAATATTTCACCAAAACCTGGGAGATCTACTAGCTTTACGGATTGAAATTATACCCGGCATTCTCTTCTTATTTTGGAAGAACACCTTCACAACTCTAAAAACATTCATTTTCAGGAGGAGCATTTTTAAATAAGTACATATTAAAATCGTCCACCTCTGTGGTGTTTTGGTTAGTGAGATTAGCTGCCACTCTTGGAGGCACGAGTTCGATTCCCGGCTCTGCCACGAAATTTAAAGAGTGGTACGAAGACTAGAACGGGGTCCACTCAGCCTCCGGAGGTCAACTGTGTCGAGGGGTGTTCAATTCCCACCTCATCAATCCCTGAACTGTCTTTCCGTGGTTTTCCACTTCTCCAGAAAAATGCTGGAATGGTGCCTAATTTAAGGTCACGGCCGCTTCCTTCCCTCTTCCTTGCCTATCCCTTCCGATCTTCCCATCTCACACAAGGCCCCTGTTCAGCATAGCAGGTGAAGTCGCCTGGGTGAGGTACTTGTCCTCGTCGCCAGTTGTATCCCCGACCAAACGTTTCACGCTCAAGGACACTGCCCTTGAGGCGGTAGAGGTGGGATCCCTCGATGAGTCAGAGGGAAAAACTAACCCTGGAAGGTAAACGGATTATATAATAATAAATAACGTATGAAAATCTAGATGTAGTATCTCAAAGTTTTAACGTTCAAGAGTCAAGGAATCTAATGGGTGAAATTTAGGTTTGTTAGTTTTTACGACGTCCGGACGTCAACCTTATCAGAGGAGTTAACAAGACGAAATGAAAAATAGTAGGAAAGGATAGTAGGAAGGGAGAGGATGAAACCCGGTGCCACAGAGCCCACTCCCGTCGAATAGCACCAAGGGGACTGCTGAAAGCTTAACGTACCCATCCGACGGACAAATCACCATCAACAGCGTCATAAGCCCTCACTCCATATGAGTACTGTGGGTTTTGGCACGCGATATAGTGGCTAGAAAATTGTGTAATACCAACTCCCCTACTCCGCCGGCCAACATTCTGATGGTGAAAATATTTTCGACCAACAGAACTCGAATTGGCTAACCTAGGTGTCAGATCGTACAGACTATACGCCTTGACGATGACTAGCAGGCGGGCAGTTGATGCAGCTCTCCAAGCCACCCTATGCTGTGCTAATCATTTCATTTCTACGTAACTGCTGCTCTGCTCTAATCTGCTTATCATACTCATACCTTGGTCTAGCCCTGCCCTTCCCTCAAAAACTAACTGAACAAGTCCTGGGTGTCTTAAGTTGTGTCCTATCATTCTCTCTCTCCTTCTCGCCAAATTTAGCCAAACTGATTCAGTATTTCTCCATTTGTGATTTGATCTACCCATATCACCTTCAGTATTCTTCTGTAACACCACATTTCAAAAGCTTCTATTCTCTTCCTTTTTAAGCTAGCCATCGTCCATGTTTCGCTTCCATACAATGCCACGCTTCAGACGAAAGTGTTCAAAAAAACCTTTCTAATTCCTATATCAATGTTCGAAGTGAGCTAATTTCTTTTCTTAAGAAAGACCTTCATTGCTTGTGATAGTCTGCACTTTATGTCTCCCTTACTTCTGCCATCGTTAATTATTCTAATACCCAAATCAAACCTCATAGCGCAACAGCCCCGAAGGGCCTTGGCCTACCAAGGGACCGCTGCTCAGCCCGAAGGCCTGCAGATTACGAGGTGTCGTGAGGTCGGCATGACGAATCCTCTCGGCCTTTATTCTTGCCTTTCTAGACAGGGCCCGCTATCTTACCGTCAGATAGCTCCTCAACTGTAATCACGTAGGCTGAGTGGACCTCGAACCAGCCCTCAAATGCAGATAAACATCTCTGACCTGGCCGGAAATCGAACCTGGGTAATAAGCAGATACACCACCCCTACACTACACGGCAGGCAATATTCATCTTCTTCCTTTAAGACTATTTCTAGGCGGGCTAATGAGTGAAATATAGGTATAATTCTCAACATGCTCATGCATTGCCTCTAAATCAACCCTAATTTTGATTTATGGCAATGTTTCCAAATCCTATCAAGTTCAACTCATGACAATTTTCCTCATAAAAATATGCACCTTTTGGGGGTGCTTCATAACGAAAACTAAACAATGGCAGTTTTTGACGGTCATCTTCCAAGCCGTCGCTATTTGAACTCAAAATGCAAAGACACACGCGTATATTTTGAGGTCTAGAAATAATGTAATATAAGCTATAGAAATATAAATCGCTTGCGAATTCTTAGACAGTGATCGGTTAAAAATGAATGTAAATTCTTACCTCCGTCGTGGATGGTGAAGGTGATGGTTGGTCATCGATGCTCGGAAGGGGTGGAGGTCCTGTAGAAGCCACCAGATCTTGTATCGAAGTTCTGGCGAGGACCGCGAAACAAGTTAACCACAGAAGAGTCTTCATCTCACAGGTGACTACGAACGAGTTGTGAGCAGCCCGCTTCTCTGCGCACCTTTATAACAACACCTTGTCTTCCTCCTCCTCCCCACCACGCAGTTCTCACAACCTCCCGGACCTACTACAAGTCCGCTCTTACCGGGAATTAATAAGCTATCCAGATCTCATGTTGTCCCCCAAATGGTTTCGTTTCGCCACCAGCCCCTTGATAATACAGCTTGGAATTTCCTTGCTGTTTCCTCATTTTTCAACTTAAGGTAGGGAAATCCTAAACTCTCGTAACCCAGTCACTAGTAACACCAAAGAGCACTCAATATAATAATTCCCGTCACATTCCAGAAACATAAGAGACTGAAATTTAGAACGACAGCGTAGATACCAGCTATTTTCCTTCATAAAAATTATCACCACCACCACAATCTATAGATCTATATATCTAAAATAACATGTCCTGACTGACTGACTGACTGACTGACTGACTGACTGACTGACTGACTGACTGATTCATCATCGCCGAGCCAAAACTACTGGACATAAAGACAATAAATGTTGGGAATACATTTATGTATTACAGTGTAGAGGCTCTCTAAGGGAAGATTTTTGGATATTCCATCCCTAAGGGGGTGAAAAGGGGGTGCATTTTTAAAATGAGTATATCTATATCTCAAAACTGAACAGTGTAAAGACGTGAACATTCGTATTTGGAATCTCCTTTAAAAGTAAATAAGCACGTATATTTTGTTTTCGGAAAATCCACTGAAATGGGTAAAAATAAGTGAAAAACGGATGCATCCTTTTTATGAGGATACTAACATATCAAAAACTGAAGATGTTACAGATGTGGAAATTGGTATTTGGAATCTCGTTTAAAAACAAAGAAATTCGCATTTTTTATTTTAGGAAAATTCAATTAAGAGGGTAAAGATAAAGTGAAAATGTGGTGAATTTTTAAAATGAGTATTTCTCAAAAACATAACATATTTCAGACGTAAAAATTGGTATTTAGAATGTCCTTTTAAAATGCAGAAGCACGCATTTTTCTGTTTTCGGAAAATATACTTAACAGAGGGGATGGGGTGGAAAGGACTGAAAAAGGGGTTGAATCCTTTAATCTGGACACTTAGGAGTATATCTCAAGAACTGAACCAGACGTGAAAATTGGTATTTGGAGTCTCCTTTAAAAATAAAGAAACACACATTTTTGTTTTCGGAAATCCATTTAAAAAGGTGAAAAGGACCGAAAAAGTATTTGAACTCTTTTTATGAGGATACTTCTATCTCAAAACCTGAAGATGTTATAGACGTTAAAACTGGTGTTTAGAATCTCCTTTAAAAATATATAAACACGTATTTTTTTGGAAAATCCTCTTAGGGGGCGGAAAGAATTGAAATTTGGGAAGATTTTTAAAATTCGTATATCTACAGTATCTCTACACTTACCATGTACCAGAGGTAAAAATTTGTATTTGAAATCTCCTTTAAAAATATAGAAACATATATTTTTGTTTTCGGAAAGTCGATTTAAGAGTCGTGAGGAGGGGGTGGGGTTGAAAGAAAGGGGTTAAATTGTTTTTATGAGAATATTTATATCCCAAAAACTTAAACATGTTACAGACGTGAAAATTTGTATTTGCAATCTCCTTTAAAAGTAAAGAAACATTTTTTTAATTTTCAGGAAATACACTTAGGTGGGGGTGGGGAAGGACTGATAAAGTTTTTGAATTTTTATGGGGATACTTACATCTCAAAAATTGAAGATGTTGCAGACGTTGAAATAGGTATTTTGAATCTCCTTTAAAAATAAAGGAACACGTTTATTTTTTTCCCGACTTGAGAGAGGACTGTTTCTCACATGTACATTTCTATATTGCATGTTTCAGAGTTAGCTCTGCCAGTATTCTGGTCATCTTAGCCCCGGAAGGCAGTGGTTTTTCAAAGAGTTTCGGGGGTAAATGAAACTCAATTTTTTCGCGAGTTTAGGGATTTTCAGATAACGTCTTAGTGCAGTACCGTGGAACGATTACTTTTATTAAATAACGAAATCCACGTGAGCGAAGACGCGGATAAAAGCCAGTTACAGTAAATAAGTCCGACTCGTTGGCTGAACGGTCAGCGTACTGGCCTTCGGTTCAGAGGGTCCCGGGTTCGATTCCCAGCCGGGTCGGGGATTTTAACCTTAATTGGTTAATTCCTACGGCACGGGGGCTGGGTGTATGTGTTGTCTTCATCATCATTTCATCCTCATCACGACGCGCAGGTCGCCTACGGGAGTCAAATAGAAAGACCTGCACCCGGCGAGCCGAACCCTTCCTGGGATATCCCAGCACTAAAAGCCATACATTTCATTCATCTTATTATCATGAAATTTTGGTCCTATGATCTTTCTTAAAATTGTCCTTTCTTTTAGCTCAAGTTTCTCCATCTGGCCTTTGAAATTCGTGTTTAGTGTTTCTACTGCATATAGTCTTTGACCAGAGTGTTCTCCCTGTACTGATTTACGGTTGTGAAACCTGGACATTGAGCGAGTTTGTTAAGCAAAAACTCAGAACAACCCAAAGAGCTATGGAACGGTTCATGCTAGGCTTCACCAAGAAAGACAGGAAGAGAGCAGATTACATCAGGTCAGTCACAAAGGTCAGTGACATTTTAGAAAGGGTGTTTACCCTAAAATGGCAGTGGGCAGGCCATGTTGTTCGGAGAACTGATGGTAGGTGGACAAAGCTTGTGCTTGAGTGGAGTCCGAATGATCATCTGAGACTTAGGGGAAGACCACCGGACAAATGGGATAAAGACATCCGTAAGATTACTGGGATCAATTGGCAGAACATCGCTCAAGACCGTCCCAGATGGAGAGACCTCATGAAAACCTACCTTGCTTCGGACTTAAAGAGGCCACATCGTAAAAACGATTGAATATGGCTGATAGTGATAGTGATAGTGCTTCTGGTTTAATCACTGTTTTCTAATATGTAATGTTGGACCCCGTGAAAGGGACTTCTTATTGTGTGAATCTTTAGTTCAAGTTTATATTTCCTGGATTCCACAGCATTGCAACTAATCCATTCTCCGAGATATTAGAATTCTTTTATTATTTCAATGTTTTACTCTTGAAATTTGAGGTATTTATGTGGGTAAATATCTATGTTATTTTTAGTCGATAAATCGATAAATACTACATAACTAAAGTTGTACAGAATTCAATTTCCGATCATTTTGTTGCTAAGTCCATATCAGTGCCGAAGCATGAGAAAATAGTTGACAGAACTGAATGAAAATCGGTATGTAATGTCAGAGAATTGGGAAGATAAAATATTAGAACACTGCTTCACTCCCAAATATCTAGGAGTAACTGTTGACCGAGCATTAACCTATAGAACACACTGTCTGAATACCAAAAGGAAGGTAGGGGAGACCGGGGCATGTTGTTACGATTTTTTGTTTTCATTTTTTTAAATTTTAAGGTAAATAGTAAATGAAATTTCAATTTTTCTGATAGAAGGAACAAACTTTTATCATAAGAATAGCAGTTGAAAAATTCTAGAACATGCACACATTTGTCAATAAGATACATTATTATCAGCTGAGGTATTCTGTAACAACATGCCCCACAGCGGGGCAGGTTGTTACATGCGAGGGGCACTTTGTTACACAGAGTAAAATGTCACTGAAAATGTGATAAATATTTATAATTTTCATTTTAAATTCAAAATATGTTTAGCCCATTCACTAAATATAACATAATTACCTGTTCAGTCTTATCTTTGGCTTTGACAATATGAAAGTGACTTAGGTATGAGCGATGCTAGTAATGTCATTCCTTATGCAGCCAGTCCCTGCTATGAATGGTGTGAAAATGTTGCTCATCAGGTCAGTTGGCGCATGCATTTCAGTGGTCTTGGCAGACTGATATGTAATTGTGACTCCTGGCTCGTTAAGGAAAGCAACGGGAAACTACCTCACTCCTCATTTCCCTTGTAAGCCTCTTCAGTGATGCCTAGGCCATCCATGACAGCTGATGGCAGAGTTGTTGAGGATCCAACCGGGCTTATGGGCTTAGGACTGACCGTACATACACAATTAATATAATAGGTTATCACCTCACCCTATGACCTAATTAACATCATTTTAAACCAATACTCTGCTAAGTTTATAATGGTTTGAGCTGAAGTTTATTCCTCGTAGCCTACAGTGAAGACAAAAAATATGGAAAAATGCCTCTCTATATTTATGTCTCAAACATGCCGTAATGCTGAATTTTCATCTTCTAATGTTTCTGGTAATTTGAGACCATCTGTGCTAATGGTAACTGTGGATCTACTTGAGTCAGGCTTGTTTCACGAAGAATCGTCTGCGTTAGATCTTTGGAACTGCGATGAAACAGCTATCACAAGAGTGCAGCATCCCAGCAAAATTTTGGCAGTAAAAGCCGCAAAGCAAGTTGATGCAGTAACATTAGGGGAAAGGGGAAATTTAGTGCGCAGTTAGAGCAGTTGGTAATTCTGTTCCTCACATGTTCATTTTCCCGAGGAAATTCTTTCTAGGTACTGTGAAATGGTGCAACGTATTAATTGATTTCCGAACGCTATAGCAGCTTTCCTAATGGAAGATTCATTTGATCTTACTTCTAAAGCGACTGCTTCGAATGTCTCCATGTCTGTGTTACCCCTTTCAGTTGTTTTCTTAGGGGAACGAACCATGTTCGTTGAAGAAACATGAGAAACGAAATAAGAACTGCATGGGGCACGTTTGTTACATGTATCAACGTGCCCCGCGTGGTAAGTAACTACTAGCCCCAGTAGCCGCCATCTTATATTTTGTGTTACAGTTAATCACGGAGGAAAGATAGAATTACCTTACATTAGAAAACTAAGGCTTATGTCTGAGGGTTTAAATCACAAACAGAAAAAATCTGTTTACCTGTATATTTGATCACATGGTTAAAGATCGGAAAGGTGCAAGACGCTGCCTAAACACAGAGCGAAAATAAACTTTTCCATTTTAAAAATTTCACAGATCCACATGCAGCCTGAGACTCCCTTGGATTGTGAGGGATGGCAAGGTCAACACATTATATGGAGAGGGGTGCGCTGCTCCTATTGGTTTTTTCAAAAAGATGTTTGTAACAACCTGCCCCTGTAACAACTAGCCCCGGTCTCCCCTATTTGCAAGGAACAACATTATCCGGAAATTATCGGGTTCAACCTGGGGGACGCATCCTCTCCTTTTAAGAGCATCAGCAATAGCCCTCTGTTAATGAGCAGCAGAATACGCCTGCTCTGTCTGGTGTAGATCTAGCCATGCTAATCAAGTGGATGTCGCCTTAAATGAAACCTACAGACTCATTACAGGATGTTTGAGATCTACACCACTTGATAAAGTTTATTGTCTAGCAGGTATCCCACCTCCAGATATCCGTCGTGAGTGTGCATCCAGACTGAAGAAATCTAAAGCACTGAACCTGACGACCCATACTTTATATGGGTACCATCCAGCAACCCAACGGCTCAAATCAAGGAAAAGCTTTCTCCATACAACTGAAAGCCTCACTGAATCACCATCGAACTTCAGAGTGAATTCATGGCGTTCCAGATCCAGCCACCTTGCAGGATAGATGACGCCTTCCGAAAGACTTCCTCCAGGCCACTAGGAAAGCTGGTCAACATGGAAGAGCTCAACAGGTTGCGTTCAGGAGGTGGAAGAACAAAGACCAACATGAGAAAGTGGGGTTTTGTCTGTGACTCCACTTTATGTGAATGTGGTGAAGAACAGACAATGAGTCATCTCCTTGTTTGTAACTTGTGTCCAACTACTTGCTCTCTCCAGAATGTGATGGACGCTACCAAGGAAGCATGTAAATTAGCCGCGTACTGGTCACACCACATTTAATTAATTTTGTATTTATGGAGAACTTAAATCACATCGTTACCTGCCATCATCAGAAATGATTAATGATTATAGTACCAGATTTGTTATTGTCCTGTTATTATTATTATTATTGTAAGTATAATGCATGTTTCTGACACGATTAAATAAATAAATAAATAAATAAATAAATAAATAAATAAATAAATAAATAAATCAATCAATAAATAAATAAATAAATAAATAAATAAATAAATGTCAGAGAATAAGGCACTACAGTCCAGGCATTAAATAATTTTATTCGTGCTGTATGAAATGGTAGTTTAGAGGAAGGTGCCTAAAATTCAGTGTTGTAAATACCTGTGTTATTGGTATTATATTACGTATTACAGTTTTACCGTACCGAGTATGATAATACGATTCATGAATTTAGACCCGTGTTGTTTAGTCCACATCAAGGTCGAGCATTGCTGACATAGTAATATTGTTCAATGGTTTTTGTCATGCTTCTCTTAAACCCGTGTGGTCAACGGTCAATAATGAGAACGAGAATTGTGAAAATTATTATTTAAAAAGTGAGAAAAACCCGTAGAGGAAGGATCGCTTGAAGAATAAAACGAAAGGGAGTTACGAAAGAAGGGACTACCTTTACGTTAGATGCCCTCACCTCATAGTAGAGTTGAAATAAAACTACATGTGAAGGCCTGCAATATCGAAATCTTATAAAACCGATCAGCAATAACATTATATTGACGATTGTTGTGATGTGATTTGACCACGGCCGACTGGATCCCTTGCTGCGTTCGGAGCTACCTAGTTGCTTCATGATGATGCTTGTTGTTTAAAGGGGCCTAACATCGGGTGGATTGGGTGGATCATGGGAGACTACTGGCAAAAATGAGTGCAATTGGACTAGACAAAAGAGTGATTGAATGGGTTACTATATTTCTAGAAAATAGATCTCAGAGAGTTAGAGTAGGTGAAGCTTTGTCTGACCCTGTAATAGTTGAAAGGGGAGTTCCTCAGGGCAGTTCCTCAGGGCAGTGTTATCGGACCTTTATGTTTTCTTATATATATAAATGATATGAGTAAAGGAGTGGAATCGGAGGTAAGGCTTTTTGCGGATGATGTTATTCTCTATAGAGTGATAAATAAGTTACAAGATTGTGAGCAACTGCAACGTGACCTCGAAAATGTTGAGAGATGGACAGTAGGCAATGGTATGTTGATAAACGGGGTTAAAAGTCAGGTTGTGAGTTTCACAAATAGGAAAAGTCCTCTCAGTTTTAATTACTGCGTTGATGGGGTGAAAGTTCTTCTTGGGGATCATTGTAAGTATCTAGGTGTTAATATAAGGAAAGATCTTCATTGGGGTAATCACATAAATGGGATTGTAAATAAAGGGTACCGATCTCTGCACATGATTTTGAGGGTATTTAGGGGTTGTAGTAAGGATGTGAAGGAGAGGACATATAAGCATCTGGTATAACCCCAACCAGAGTACAGTATGGTTCCAGTGTATGGGACCCTCAGGTTCCAGTGTATGGGACCCTCACCAGGATTACTTGATTCAAGAACTGGAAAAAATCCAAAGAAAAGCAGCTCGATTTGTTCTGAGTGATTTCCGACAAAAGAGTAGCGTTACAAAAATGTTGCAATGGTTGGGTTGGGAAGAATTGAGAGAAAGAAGAAGAGCTGCTCGACTAAGTGGTATGTTCCGAGCTGTCAGCGGAGAGATGGCGTGGAATGATATTAGTAGGCGAATAAGTTTGAATGGCGTTTATAAAAGTAGGAAAGATCACAATATGAAGATAAATTTGGAATTCAAGAGGACAAACTGGGGCAAATATTCATTTATAGGAAGGGGAATTAGGGATTGGAATAACTTACCAAGGGAGATGTTCAAGAAATTTCCAATTTCTTTGAAATCATTTAGGAAAAGGCTAGGAAAGCAACAGATAGGGAATCTGCCACCTGGGCGACTGCCCTAAATGCAGATCAGTATTGATTGATTGATTGATTGATTGATTGATTGATATTGATCGAGGTCATCGGCCCGGAGCTAGCTAGAGCGACGCATCAAGTCGGCCGTGATTTGACTCTTCTGGTGCCACTCATCTCGAATAGATGGGATTAATGCTGCGTCCCGAGTAAAACAGTCTGCCTGAATATTGGCGGGAAGTAGCTGGGAGTTAGAGAACTTTGCACATTCTATATGGTTGCCCCATCAACAACGGATACTGCAGCTAGAATTATTAGAAAAAGCAGTACCGGTTCATAGTTGAATAATGGCTACTCCTCCTTCGTCTTTTACCTATCTCGTTTGGTTCAACACTCAGGGCTGTACCAAGGGGGTGGCGAGATTGACTGCTGCGCAGGACACAGAGGGGGCGCAAAAAATACCATTAAAAACAAGAAAGAAGCAAGGTTCAAGTGTTAGATTCGTACGATCTGCTGTGAACATAAAAATACTGTAATCAAGTGGTTGTTGAAAAATATTTACAGCTTTTCAACCAAAATGTCCCAGTGAATTCAACATTTTGATTTTTAAAAATAATTCTTGTCCGCCTCTGTGGTGTAGTGGTTATTGTGATTAGCTGCCACACCCGGAGGCCCGATTTCGATTCTCGGCTCATCCACGAAATTGAAACACTGGTACAAGGGCTGGAATGGGGTCCACTCAGCCTCGGGAGGTCAACTGAATAGAGGGGATTCGATTCCCACCTCAGCGATCCTCGAAGTGGTTTTCCGTCGTTCCGTCGTTGCGCACTTCTCCTCCAGGTAAATGCCGGGACGGTACCTAACTTAACGCCCCGGTCGATTCCTTCCCTCTTCCTTGTCTATCCCTTCAAATCTTCCCATCCCCCACAAGGCCCCCGTTCAGCACAGCAGGTAAGACCGTCTGGGCGAGTACTGGTCCTCCTTCCCAGTTGTATCTTACACTCCAGGATACTGCCGTTGAGGCGGTAGAAGGTGAGATGCCCGACTGAGTCTGAGAGAAAAAAAACAACCCTGGACGATAAACCGAATAAAGAATAATAATAATAATAATAATAATAATAATAATAATAATAATACAAGCCTAAATTCGGCAAAATTAATCAAGTGAATAAGTTCAGGTACTTAGGAGAAGTAATTCAGCCATCAGGCTTGAATCATGAAGCAAATAAGGAGAACATCTGAAAATTACAAAAGACTCACGTGGAACAGATATAACAAAAATCAATTTCCAGGAAGGCAGAATTAAGATATTAAAACTCAGTTATCAAACCTGAAAAATTATACTCCTTTGAAGCCTTGATCGTTGGAGGCAGATCACTTATTAAAGAGCTAAAGAAACAGGAGAGGAAAATACTGAGGAAAATCTTTGATCCACTCTACCTCAGAGGGAATCTGGATGAAACGGAAGTTTCGGGAATTTTATCATCATTCTGAAAACATCACCGACACCATCAGGAAAAGTTCTATGGCTTCATTCTCAGAATGAATAATGACAAGGCTCACCAAAGGGATTCTTAACCTTGCTCTCTCAATGAAAGTCAAGTGAAATGGAAAAAGACATTAAGGAAATTGTTCAAGATCGATTCCAAGTCAAAAAAAGAAAAGGAAGTCAACAACCATCATTTTGCTGATAAAATGGATACCAGGACCAATAAAACATAGGCTAAAGAATGGAGGAAAATTTTCAGTGCCCAGATGAAGAGATTTTGGGGGAAGAAAAAATGAACAGCTAAATTTGAATATGCCTTTGCTGGCAGGATGTAGTGTTTATAGTGCACTATATCTTCTAGTATGGGCTAGAATAGATTTCTTACTTCCATTGACCTGTCTCATTCTCAATCTTGGCTTTGACAATATGAAAGTGACCGAGGTATGAGCGATTCTGATATCAACGTTCCTTATCCAGCCAGTCCCTGTTATGAATAGTGTGAAAATATCGCTCATAGGGTCGGTTGGTGCATACATTTCAGTGGGCTTGGCAGACCGATATGTATGAGCAACTTCTAGCTCAGTGAGGAAAACAACGGGAAACTACCGCACTCTTCATTTCCCTAGTATGCCTCTTCAGTGACACCTAGACTATCTATGACAGCTGGCGATGGGGCTGTAGAGGATCAAACTAGCCTTCGGGCTCAAAACCCATAATTTGAATATATGTATTTATTACATAATAACACTTCCTCAATTTTGAGGTTGCCTAAACGACAAAGTATCCTTAATATCCACTAATACTATGTAATGGAAAAATGCCTCCGTGTCTCAGTTGGCTCACCGCTGGGTCCCGCTGCTATACAAAGCAGCTAATGGTCTATTTAGGTCTCCAGATTTAGTTTCCTTATTCCCCCTCCACGTCCCATCCCGTAGTACCAGAATGAAGACCCTATTCCATATTCCTTACTCCCGGCTTTCTCTCACCAAAAGGTTCCTTTCTGTACGTATTCCAGCAATGTTTAACACATTATCTATCAACAGGAACCTAGACATCTTCGTAACGTTTCCTTCCTTCTGTCATGATATTTCCCATATAAAATTTTCCTTCTTGTTCTTTCCTGCTCTGCTCCTGTATTTACTGTAAATGTATTTTCCTTTGTTAATGTCGTTGTTTATGTAAATATGTATTATATATGATTGTACAGTTTTTGCTGTGTATATTTGTGTCCTTTGTAAATATTTATATATCTTTCATTTTAGATTAATATCTATTGTACATAGTTCGGATCTTTGTAATTCGGCGTTATGCTGTTGCTGATCCTAAATAAATAAATAAATAAATAAATAAATAAATAAATAAATAAATAAATAAATAAATAAATAAATCCTGGTCAATCCATGTGAGATTTGTGCTGGACAAAGCGGAGGCGGAGAGGTTTTTCTCCGGGTACTCCAGTTTCCCCTGTCATAATTCATTCCAGAAACACTCTCCAATATGATTTCATCTGTCAGTCATTAATCATTGCCCCAGAGGAGTGCGACAGGCTTCGGCAGCCGGCACAATTCCTATCCTCGCCGCTAGATGGGGGCTCCATTCATTCTATTCCTGAGCCGGTCGAATGACTGGAAACAGGCTGTGGATTTTCACTGTACAATGGAAAATAAATAAAAGTCTATCGAATTTTAAAGAAAATTACCGAAGATGATTTCATGCCGTAAGATTCTTATTGACAATAAGTCAAAGATTTTGACAGGTGGAATCTCTTGCAGAATCATCATCATACACTGTAGGCTAAGATTTGTCGCTCCAACCTCTCTCTTCTCACTTCTGCTGTTCTATTCACTTTCTTGT
The DNA here is from genome assembly GCF_040414725.1 of Anabrus simplex. Classification (NCBI taxonomy): domain Eukaryota; kingdom Metazoa; phylum Arthropoda; class Insecta; order Orthoptera; family Tettigoniidae; genus Anabrus; species Anabrus simplex. Next base: position 3,154,668 of record NC_090278.1, on the reverse strand, counting down.
AGTTTTTACATTCCATCAAGTATGTCTGCATTGATCTTCCTCTTCCTTTATTTCCTCATATTTTTCCTTCAAAGACATTTACTTCTACAAGTTTCATCTTCCTTCTTTCCATATCCTTTATTAGTCTCCGTAGTTCATTGATTTCCTTTAGAACATCATGATTCGTCTTCTTTTTTCAGTCCAGCATGTTCTGGTCATTTTTTCCAAATCCACATTTCAGCTGCTTCCAATGAATCTCTCCTCCCCCCCCCCCCCAATAGTCCAATTCTCACAACCGTAAAGTAGTACACTCCAGGCAAAAGATTTTACACAAGCCTTTCTTGTTTTTAAACTTATATGCTTATTTGTTAAAAGACTTCTTTTTATTTTGAAAGACCTGTTTAGCAAGAGCTGCTCTTCTTTTGATTTCATTGGTGCATCTATTGTGTTCAGTGATGATGCTTCCTAAGTAACATAATTGTTGCAGAATTCAGCGAATTTTCGAGGTATCCTGCTCCTACTGGCGATTAGGAAGACTATAAATTCTATTGTTTTTAGGTTGTATGCTTCCACCAACACTCATAGCAAACTGTTTACAGCTTCTCGACCAAATGTTACTGTGAATTCAACAACATTTTGAATTTTTAACCAATTCTATATTCTCATTTTGTATTAATATAATTTTAATGCTGCTCATAATGTTCTCAACTCCGAATCACATCCCTCTTTTTCTGTTATTTCTAATTAATAATTTATGTGCTGTACGTAGTGTGGGGGAAATAAAATATATAATTTACTATACAACGCACAAAAACACAATGCTCTGTAGCTGCCATAAACAGTACGATAGTTTTCGCTGGGCTGAGTAGCACAGACGGTAGACTGTTGGTCTTCTGAGCTCAACTTGGCGGGTTCGATCCTGCCTCAGTCCGATGGCATTTGAAGCTGCTCGAATACGTCAACCTCGTGTCGGTAGATTTACTATAACGGAAAAGAACACCGAGCAAGTAGTTGCGTGGTTTGAGTCACGCAGCTGTCAGCTCGCATTCGGGAGATGGTAGGTTCGAACCCAGCCGTGAAGATAGTTTTCCGTGGTTTCCCATTTTCACCTTAATTAAGGACATGGTCTCTTCCTTCCACTCCTAGCCGTATCCTATACCCTCTAAGACCTATCCATGTCGGCGCGACGTAAATAAAATTGTAAAAAAAGAACTCCAAAGCAAAGTCACATCCGTACAGGCCATGAAGTCCTTTGGAGGAGTGGAAGGTAAAAGCTTCCGCCATTGTTAACCTCGGCACGTGATGGGGTAGAGTGGTTAGCTCTACGCCCGGCTGTCTTTGCCCCCAGGAATTAACCTGGTACTCATTTTTGGTGTAGGCTGAGTGAACCTCAGGGCCATATGCACCTCCGGAAGTGGAAATCTCGTTTCTTAAATTTTACGACTTCCTGACGGGGATTCGAAGCCACGTCCTTCCGGGCGAACCGAGCACGCCTTTACCGCATCGGCCAGGCAGCCCCTAAAAAGAACCCCTGTGGAACAAAATTCTGGCACCTCGGCGTCTCCAAACCAAAACCAAACCAAACCCCATGGCACTACAGCCCTTGAAGGGCCTTGGCCTACCAAGCGACCGCTGCTCAGCCCGAAGGCCTGCAGATTACGAGGTGTCGTGTGGTCAGCACGACGAATCCCCTCGGCCGTTATTCTTGGCTTTCTAGACCGGGGTCGCTATCTCACCGTCAGATAGCTCCTCAATTCTAATCACGTAGGCTGAGTGGACCTCGAACCAGCCCTCAGGTCCAGGTGAAAATCCCTGACCTGGCCGGGAATTGAACCCGAGGTCTCCGGGTAAGAGGCAGGCACGCTACCCCTACACCACGGGGCCGGCACCTCGGCGTCTTCGAAAACCGTAAATATACTTCGTGAAATGTTAACCCAATAATATTATTATGGTTTTACTTTAATTTTTTAGAACATAAAATATGTACAAATTGCAATTTATTTACAGCAGTGAATATCTACATTTAATTTGTTGTGTAGAATATTTTTTATCAATATACAGTAGTTCATTAAAGTATAGCTCCCTCTTTATAGTGGGTTCGAACCCGACAGGAGTATTTGGATTTTTGAAGGGCGGAAGAAAGCCCATTCGACACTCCATGTCGTACGATGCCGGCATGTAAAAGATTTCTGGTGACACACTTAGTGTTTACCCGACAAAATTCATTTAAACTCAGCCGTAGGTGCCCAAGAGAGATTCGCCTAGAGTAAAACGGAACGTGGAAATAATTGACAAACAAGCAACCAGATGGCGTCAAATTATTATTATTATTATTATTATTATTATTATTATTGTTGTTGTACCGGGCGGTACACCTCCACGCCGCTAATTTAAAAATTGCGCCAGTTGAAACTCCTCTGGCGGAGGAAGTCTGAACTTTATCTAATGTATTAATTTTCAAGTTACCCAGAAGATGTCACTACTTGGAAATTTTGAAGTTTCTGAACTGGGTCGTTTTCGACGTATTTTTGTTTTGCTTATAGTAAGAAGTGTGAACTTTCTCTTCTAGAGGACACTACTGAAAAACTACAATGGTGCACCCTAGTGCAAGGTGAAAGAACTGGTTTTTTTTGGAGAAATTTTTATTTCAAAAGTTTGTTTCTTGTTAAATTTCTTTCTGGTATTGTTTAAGTTGGCTGTATTCCCCTTTCTTTCCCCTTGTTTTGAATTTAGCCAATCCCGAATTTCTTTAATTAATTTACGACCAATAAGGTGTTTCTTCTTCAAATTGGATATGCTGCTTAAACCTAACCAATAAATGATTGTGGGCGGGTGTTTTCTTTCCTGAAACGCCTCGAACTTTCCGCGAGAGTATATAAACTGCTGATTTTAGGGTCTCTGCGCCACTTCAGTACCATCTTTCAGTGTGTAAAGTACATAGCAGGGGGCGGGAAGCGCCTCTTTCTCCGGGCAGCAGTTCAACAACCAGGTAATGGCCGGTTAATAACTTCTTTTCTTGCTAGCTCAGCAGTTTAACTCTCGGGGCGGGTCCGAAGCGTTTCCACCATGTAACTTTTCCCTAAAATGTAACGACTCTTAGCTCTATTTTATTTTAAAGTCACATATTGGGATAGAGAGTGCTTAACCCTCTCGAGCTCCCACTCATATTGTTTTGAGGTGAACTTATTTCTCACAACCGATTCTTCCTTAATGTAATGTAAATTGTTCTTTTCTAAAGTCACCTCTGTAGTATGGGATTAGCCCTTGCATTAGCGGCCTAGAGCCAGATTAGGTTTTAAACAAAATGTATTAGGAGTGCAGATCGCCTCCTCTCAAATTGTTATTTTAGAGGTCATGTAATTAAACCTTTTCTCACTTAATAGGCCTCAGTAGGTTGGGTATTTTACCCCTGTGTCTATGTCCTTAGAGGACAACTTGAAGGTGGAGTTTGGTGTGGCCTTTGATAGGCTTAAAGTTGAGAGCGAGTGGCTCTTTCTCGAAAATTGAGTGTTGTATGCCTCGAGGAGGCTTTTCTGTGTAATTTAGAGCAAGTGCTCCTGGGCATGAATGGGGTTTTCTGCCCCTCTGTTAAATCTTGTTTTGAGGTAAAGTTGGGCTAGTTGCCCAAGAATTGCGCGTTCGGGGCTCGAAGCCCAAATCCTGTAAATACTGTAATTGTACTTTTGTTGCCTTGCTACTCTGTACCTGCCATTCGTGTTATTTCTGAATTTTACAAAGAAAATATAACCTTGTTAAATTTTGAATTAACTTTAATTTCGTTGCCTGAGACCTGTTCACCCCCGCACCTTCTTTCACCTCTAACTACCACAAAAATACGGTAACAATTATTATTATTATTATTATTATTATTATTATTATTATTATTTCTTCATCGTTAGGCCCAGTAAGGACCGCGAGATCTCAACTGTTTGTCTTTTTGCGGTCACACCAGGCTTTCATCCTTTCGGCGTCACTGAGATGAATAGTGGCGCTCCGAATGACGTATATGTCTCCACAGGCTTTGGGGATGAAATGGGTGAAAAAATAAGAAAAAGTCCTCTCAGTTTTAATTACTGCATTGATGGGGTGAAAGTTCCTTTTAGGGATCATTGTATGTACCTAGGTGTTAATATAAGGAAAGATCTTCATTGGGGTAGTCACATAAATGGGATTGTAAATAAAAGATACAGATCTCTGCACATGGTTATGAGGGTATTTAGGGGTTGTAGTAAGGATGTAAAGGAGAGGGCATATAAGTCTCTGATAAGACCCCAACTAGAGTATGGTTCCAGTGTATGGGACCCTCACCAGGATTACTTGATTCAAGAACTGGAAAACAAATCCAAAGAAAAGCAGCTAGACTTGTTCTGGGTGATTTTCGACAAAAGAGTAGCGTTACAAAAATGTTGTAAAGTTTGGGCTGGGAAGATTTGGAAGAAAGGAGACGGGCTGTTCTACTAAGTGATATGCTCCGAGCTGTCAGCGGAGAGGTGCGTGGAATGGCTTTAGTAGCCGAGTAAGTTTGAGAGGTGTCTTTAAAAGTAGGAAAGATCACAATGTGAATATAAAGTTGGAATTCAAGAGGAGAAATAGTGGCAAATATTCGTTTATAAGAAGGTATTTAGGGATTGGAATAACTTACCAAGGGGGATATTCAATAAATGTCTTTGCAATCATTTAAGAAAAGGCTAAGTAAACAACAGATAGGGAATCTTCCATTCAGTAGTGATTGATTGAAAGAAAATATTCAAAATAACCAATTGCAATTTGCTTTACGTCGCACCGACACAAGTAGATATTTTGGTGACGATGGGATAGGAGAGGGCTAGGAGTGGGTTAACAGAACTACTATGAAATGTTAATGTCGACCGACTACTTAAAATATAAGCTAAGAGAAGATACTCCTGTGTAAAGCTAATTTATAATATCACACTGAAACTGATATTTGCTGTCCTGAACAGCAACAACTTTCACATTCGTTAGTTAAACATGGTGCCTGTTGATGGTTCGTGCAGAAGAAATTCAGTCCCAGTTGTCTAAACATTTCCTGGTATTTCCGATAGCACTATTTGTCTCCTGATAATGATCGTCACAGGTTTCCTAGAAATACCACTGTGTCTCCGCTGGTAAATAGTTCCTTTTAAACGGCCCACTCACTATCAGAGATCGCTTTTAGTCATGTCATGTGTAGTGCCAGGGACTGTCTCTTGACTGATAAAGGCCCGATAGTCAGTCTGACCAAATCAGGTGTTGTTAGGGTGACCAGATTCAAATAGATAAAAAAAAGAGGATAATACCGAGAAAAAGGACATAAAAATTCTGACAGCTGTGAAGAAGAAAAATCGCGTCGGTGGTTTCAACATGATTTAGCCCCTGCTCATACAGCAGAAGATTCCCTCCTTATAATCTCGGAAGTGTTTGTAGACAGAGTGATCAATGCTTTTCTATTTGTCCCTCGTTCTCCAGATGTAATAATGTGTGATTTTTATTTGTGGGAATAATTGAAAGAAAGTGTATCGAACAACTCCTGACACATTATAATAATAATATTTCTAGGCGAGTGGAGCCCTTGTAAGGCAGACCCTCCGATGAGGTTGGGCGGCATCTGCCATGTGTAGGTACCTGCGTGTTATTGTGGTGGAGGATAGTGTTATGTGTGGTGTGTGAGTTGCAGGGATGTTGAGGACAGCACAAACACCCAGCCCCCGGGCCATTGGAATTAACCAATGAAGATTAAAATCCCCGACCCGGCCGGGAATCGAACCCGGGACCATCTGAACCGAAGGCCAGTACGCTGACCATTCAGCCAACGATTCGGACTCCTCACACATTGGAAGACAGTGTCAGAACTCACTCGCGTCAACCAGAATGTGGTTACCAGATACAGGAAGGACGACACTTCCTGCATCTTATATGAGACTAGCTGATGTACCCGTGCTTCGCTACGGAATTCTAGCGTACACCTTGTGAGGAAGATTGTATTAAATTGCACAGCTCTTAACGTTACCCTAGAAACGCGACGGGGAAGTGACCGAACATCTTTTCTCGTATGAAGACTGAGATAGGGAATTTTCACTGTAATGGTAGACCTGCTTGTATACCATCAGTCACAATCAGGTTGGGGAGTTTTCATTGTAATGGTAGACACTCACTCTCCACCTACCTTTTTACATCCTCAGAAAGACTGTCTTAGTGGTTTTCCCAACTGAAATGAACATACATTACAATGTCAGTAGGAATGGCGCAATTAAAAGCAATGCTTTCATATGAAATACGCGATCAAATGAAACACCACACATTTTCTCACTTTTACCGAACAGGACAACACTGCCGATCTAACAGTCCAAAGGTCCAGAGCTGTAATGACCAAGCGGCAGACAGCCGTGATTCATGAACACTCTTCGTCTTTTTTCGGTGGAGAGAGGGTCTAATAGTGCAGACTCCCAGGGCAAAAACTATGCCCTTTTACTAATCGGTTTCCTAGGAGTACCCGATGAGTGGGAAAATATCAATTCACTACACTGGCGGCGGTAAACTCTATCTGACGTGGAGGCAGATTTTTCCTCCAAGCCAGAAGAGAAACCCCCTCTTCACTGATAATTTGGAATAAAATTAATGTAGAGTTTAATAAAAGTGAAGAGGAAGAAGCTTTTCTTAAGAAACGGCTCTTTTCAGGGTTGAATTTTGGGTTATTTAGTGAATTGTGGTGCTATAATTTGGAATAGGCCTAAATTGTTATTCTAGACCAGTTCATACTACTACTACTACTACTACTACTACTACTACTACTAAGTCAGCCTCTGCCTTAAGTATGCACACTGCTCACTCAAAACAGCGCGTCAAAGTAGGCATCGAATAACTGGAATGCTATGAAGAACCAGTGTGTTACGTACCAGCTGTATCAGAAAATGATGAACCAAAGCAATGGCATGCTAAAGAAGAAAGTTTTCTAACTCCCCGGCTATTTCCCTCCAATTTTCAGTCAGGCTATTATACTCGGTACGCAGCAGTAATCCTATCTATCGGAGTTGAGAGGCAGCATAAGAGACAAATAACATCACAACAAACAATGGCTAATGTAATGTTATTGTTGATCAGTGTTATGCGCTTTCGATATTGTAGGCCTTCATATTTAGTTTTCTTCCGACTCTGAAATACCACTCTTATCATAGTCGGTACGGTAAAACTGAATAAAACATAAATGATCGAAAATTGTATTCTCTGTAACTTTTCTTATGTAGTACTTTTCGATAGGACCAAAAACATAGGTATTTAAAAATTAAATTTTAGGCGCCTTCCCCTAAACTACAATTAAATCCAGGTTGAATAAAATTGTTTATAGCTTAGACTGTAGTTTCTTATTCCTCGACTCTATATACCGATTTTCATCCAATTCTGTTAACCCATTTTCTCGTGGCTCGGCGTCGATATGAACTTAGCAACAAAAATACAAATGCATGAATATCTGTGTTATCATAGCCAGTACGGTAAAAATGTACAAACATAAATGGTTGGAAATTTAATTCTCTACAACTTTGGTTATGTGGTATTTATCGATACGACCACTAATAATATAACTATTTGAGAAGTAAATTTAATCCTTCCCCTAAACTACCATTTCATTCAGCGTGAATAAAATAATTTCTAGCCTACATTGTAGTGGCTCATTCTCCGACTTTGTGTACCAGTTTTCAATGAGATATGACCACTAATGACGTAAATATTTAAGAATTAATCTTTAGGCCTTCACCTAAACTACGATTTCACTCAGGGTGAATAAAATTATTTGTAGCCTAGATTGTAGCAACATATTCCTCGACTTTTCATACCGATTTTCATAAAATTCTCTTTAGCCGTTTTCTAGTGATGCGTGGACAGACAGACAGACAGACAGACAGACAGACAGACAGACAGACAGACAGACAGACAGACAGACAGACAGACAGACAGACAGACAGACAGACAGACAGACAGACAGACAGACAGACAGACAGACAGACAGACAGACATTACGGAAAAGTAAAAAGTGCATTTCCTTGTTACTGTGGACATGAGCGATACAGAAATACCATTCTTTTCAAATTCTGAGCAATGTACAGACAAAACTCTTATTTTATATATATATATACCGTGCATAGTTGTCACTTTATATGCCTTATCTCTTGACTAATAAAATGTTACAACCCCAGATCAGACATTTTTTACCTCAAAACCTGATCCAGAATTCATTTTAAACTTGGAAACAATACGTTTTCGTATACAAGTGAAATATCAAGATCTCTGGTTTAGATATCTCTATGTCATAGCCGGTAACAGGAGCAGAAAAGAGCTGTATAGCACTCGTTACGTAACCCTATACTGTACACTGAAATGAAATGTCGTATGGCTTTTAGTGCCGGGAAATCCCAGGACGGGTTCGGCTCGCCAGGTGCAGGTCTTTCTATTTGACTTCCGTAGGCGACCTGTTGTCGTGATGAGGATGAAATGATTATGAATACAGCACACGCACCTAGCCCCCGTGCCATTGGAATTAACCAATTAAGGTTAAAATCCCCGACCCGGCCGGGAATCGAATCCGGGACCCTATGAACCGAAGGCCAGTACGCTGACCGTTCAGCCAACGAGTCGGACTACTGTACACTAAAAGACAGATATAGCCGCCGTACTCTTAATGGTTCATCACTGCTGCCAACTTTAGTAGTTACATATTGAAATCAAGAGACATAACCATCAACAAACTAACATCAATGTAAATATAATTAATGGAGGTTCCCTTACACAAGCAAATGATAATAAATAATCAGTCAAGATATTCATAATTAAGTCTGTTTTAAAGCTCAATGAGGAATTAAGGAAATACGCACACACTCTGCCTCACACTTATTAATTTCATAGTTATATACTTCTGCCTTTATTTTGATTTCACGAAAAGGGTCTTGTGGCGACGATGGTATAGGAAAGGCCTAGGAGTTGGAAGGAAGCGGCTGTGGCCTTAATTAAGGCACAACCCCAGCATTTGCCTGGTGTGAAAATGGGATACCACGGAAAACTATCTTCAGGGCTGCCGACAGTGCGATTCGAACTCACTATCTCCCAGATCAAAGATAGATAAATAAAGAGAAACCATATTGATAATGATTTTTTTATTTCTTATGTAATCTTGATTAAAATTACAATACAGCCCCAATCAAGATTACATAACGAATTGTCCTTTGACACTACATGGCCATAGCTTTCAACCCATATGGCCATACTTCAAAGGGATTTTAAAGAATGTTAATAAAGAGATACTTCTGTCGAAATGACAAATTCTTATTACTGTCTTCTGTTTCCTTTAACACACGTGATATTGTAATACAATTTCAAGATCGTTATTTTCCATTAATTTCGCTGCATTTTCGCACTTATAGCAGAAATAAGTAAATTTCGCTTTAAACTGGCCTTGTCGCTTTAATTTGCTGTAATTCGCGAAAACAATTCACTAATTTCTTAACCAGAATCGTATGATTTATTAAGATATCTCACAATCGCTTCAGAATATGTTTTGTCGCGTTTATCGTTAATACGGAAAAATCATGCCCCTACGCATTGCTATAACGGTATTCTTCCGTGTTTGCCTGGTGTAAATAATTCAGTTCCTTTCTTCAAATTTGCCACTAGGTACGGTACTTGTCGGACTGAAGAACATAAACAAATATGTTACAAGTACATATGCCGTAAGTCAATAAAATACACAAAGGCTAAGTCTGCAAACCGTACTAAAGTACTGAGTGGTGGTGGTGGTGATTATTGTTTTAAGAGGAAGTACAACTAGCCAACCGTCCTCCCAAAGTCGTGACCAGACAAGCAATAGCGGCGCTAAGAAGCTCGCCCGCGCAATAATTGAAAATAAGGGCGCCTCGTTTCCTGATAAGGAAAGCTACAAGTTTTTTTGTAGTACAAGGTTATATAATATTACAATGAACACCAACGGTGATAATAATAATAATAATAATAATAATAATAATAATAAATACAAGTAAATCTTCTGGAAGAGACAGCCAACATAGCAGGCTTAAGAATTCCGGAAGAGAAAACAAAATTCATGACAAATATAAAAAAAAAGAAAGCTCCGAAATTGCTATATAGGAACAGATGTTGGTTCAGTCGAAAGGGTAAAGCAATTCAAATATTTGGGGAAACAATCCAAGAAAGGGGTTTGGAAAAATCTCCTATAGAGGCAAGGATACACAAAATAGAAAGAGCATATGGTATAACAAAAAATACATACAACAGAAACATGTTTATCTAAATCTCTTGAAATAAAGCACTACAACACAGTTGTGAAACCAGATGCTTATATGCCAGTGAATGCTTAATACTCAATTATAAACTTGAAAGATTGGAGGTACTCGAAAGAAGAATTATAAGAACAATATTAAATCCTCCAAAAACTACAGAATTTTGGAAATTAAGTAATAACGAAATTTATCATAACATAGAAAACATATCTATAAGAGTACGGAAGAGGAGACAGCTATTTTTGGACATATTTACAGAATGGACGACAATAGACTAACAAAAAAGATCTTCACGTATCTTTGGAAGAAAAAGTCAACAACCACCTGGATTCAAGAGATCAAGGAAGACTTGGAAAGAAGAAGTAATGGAAAGAGAAATTTTCAGGAAGAAAGTTTTAAAGATGGAAGGATTCCAAGGGAGAGAGGAAAAGAAAACGGGCACAAAGTGGTCTGAAGAAAGAAGAAAGAAACATAGCGAAACAATGAAAGAATATTGGAAGAAAATGAAGGAACAACAACAAAGGGTGAAGAAATGAAATTGGAACGTGGTCCCTAGCAGGCCCTAACGCAATAATAATAATAATAATAATAATAATAATAATAATAATAATAAGTTACACAATTTAGTTTTCAAATCCGAAGGAATGAAAATAGTACACTTGTATGGTACGAACACACGCACACACACACACACACACACACACACACACACACAATGCATATTCCAATTACAGTAACCAAAATACGCTGACCGCCTTTTCATTTAGTCCTTGTGCAACATGTTCCTTGATGCAATCCCTCAATTTGTCTAGATCCCATATCTTTGTATTCCTTCCTTTCTTCAATTTCTTCAACTTCAGATGGCATTTCATGACCAAGAAGTTGTGATGAGAGTCCACGTCTGCTCCTGGGAAAGTTTTGCTATACAACGCCTGGTTTCTGAATCTCTGCCTAATCATAATGCAGTCTATTTGATACCTTCCAGTGTTTCCAGGTCTCATACACGTATACAGGTGTCGTTTGTGGTGTTTGAACCAAGTATTAATGGACTAAATTATGATGGGTGCAAAATTAAACCAGCAGACTTCCTCTTTCATTCCTTTGTCCCAATCCGAACTTTTCTATTGTATTACCTTCTCTTCCTTGGCCTACCATTGTATTCCAGTCTCCCATCACAAATTCTCGTCTCGTTGCTTTCAGCCGTATAGCAGTACAATGCAGAGGACGACTCAAAGTTTGAAATTCATACAGAAGACAATGAGTTACCTGTGTATTTTAGATGGAACAGGATAGGACTTGCAAGTTAGTGGTCTTATTACATCTTGCAGGATGTTTTTTGATTTCATATAATTTGTAATCATACGAGGGGCGTACTATATTGATTTACACTTTATTCTTTTGTACGTCCGGGATGGTTCACATTTTGCTTTTGAAGGTGGTGACGTATAACTAGTGTCTTGTTCCACCATTTGGTAGCAGCACACGCACAAGGGCCGCCCAACGAATGCACTAGTCATAACAACACTGTCAGTGTAGGAGCAGACAACATGAAAACAACCGTCACGGACAGCGATATACGACTTGGTTCCTATGGAAGGAAGGCGTAACCACTGCAGAAATTCATCGGCGCTTGGTGGCAGTCTGTGGAGAACATGCGCCGTCACGGAAAACAGTTTACAACTGGGTGGAAGGTTGAAAAACATCGGTGGACAAGTGAACGAGTTTTGGAAGGAATGTGGCAGTGTTAACACCAGCCAACATTGCCCGGGTCGAACAGGCCATCCAAGAAGACAAATGCATCACATTTACGGAAATGGAGACAGCCACGGGAATTAGCCGAAACACCCTGCGGCGGATCGTGCACGGCCACTTACAGTTGGGGAAGGTGTCATCCACGTGGGTGTCTGCAGCCCAGTGCCATCAGTTAGCAAACGAATGGCGACAGTGTTCTGGGACACAAAGGGCATCATTCTCATTGACTGGCTGGAATTTGGGGCCACGATTAACAGTGCAGCATATGTGGAATCCTTAAGCGCTTACGTCGTGCCATTTCAACTAAGTGGCCAGGAAAATGGGATAACCGTGGGGCCTGGCATTGTCATGTTGCAGAAGGCCCCACACTAGCCGAGAGAGCACCGCTGCCATTGATCAAATGGGATTCACGGTGCTGCCACATCCACCATATTCTCCCGACTTGGCACAAAGTGATTATCACCTGTTCGGAAACACGAAGAATCCTCTGCGTGGTCGGAGTTTTGCATAACTGGACACAGCTGTCAAGGCATGGGTACGCAGCACTCCGAAAGAATGGTTTCAGGAAGGTCTGGAGGGACTGACACAGCGATGGCAAAAGTGCATACAGTTACAAGGAGATTATGTTGAGAAGGTGGACATAACAACAGATGTGTAATGTACTTCAATTGGGTAGAAAAAATAATGTGTAAAACAATACAGTACGCCCTTCGTCGTTACTTGTTGTAATTAAATAAAGGCTTTGTAACGTTCCAGACGTCACAGTGTAATTGTGGTAATTTTATTATGTTTAATTAATTCAAGTATGATCTATTTTTACTTCATGATATTTATCTTCGTATGTAATTTTATTATAATTCATGTTTGATCATTTGCTCACTATCATTTCATTACTTTGTAACTACGACTTGTAAATGAGGGCTGAATATCCTAATATTAATCTAGACTCTTGCGACATTCGTTTAAATTTAACTTGCAGTAGATTTTCCTCTATCTTGCCACATCACCGAGGAAGAAGGAAGGACAAATTTAGACATCAAATTCTGGGAAAAGCGAGCACGTGTTCAAGCGTTGTAACCACAGCTACTGTATTTCGAGCTGAGTAATTCAAACTGATCACCGCCTATATTTTCAAACGAGCGTCATGTTGCCATGGATACTGAGTGAAAGGGCTAATAGAAGAACAGTTGATATCATGGTTGAGACCCATCAACATTAATATCTGGAGAAGGGAGAGACGTGTCACCTGTTTGGACCACGTGTTTTGACCATTAATTAGGGCCAGAAAAGCTTACTTAAGGGCGTGTTGGAGCTCTTGGCATCATTCTTCTATCTTGTATTTCGCTTTAGGTCTGATAACTTGTCTTATGGTTGTTGTACCATAGTGGACTAGTGTGATAGTTTATCACTTCTACATTCATTACTTCGTTACCACGACGTGGTACTTAGGAATTTCTGAATGATGGGTGTATAGCCACTCTCATCAGGAAGTACGAACAGCTCTGTATTAGACCAGTTTGTACCAGTCTAAGACAATAGGTAGCATTAAACTAGATAGAAATGAAACTTCGGTGCAAATTTTCAGTAAAGTTGGAAGGATTGTTAATTGAGTATCCTCTCCACATAACCCAAGGAGGTTTTTCTAACTATGATTTAGGGCTCATCTCCAATATATGGGATAGAGCATAATAGGGAGTGTTAGTATCGAAGCCATCTTCCAATTAGTGGTCGGTGCACTTGGCAAGGCAGGAATGGTACTTGGCGGCAGATGGAAAGACCTCAAAGACGACCGGCAGTTTTCCAGCTACAAGGACGGAGGCGTTCTCAGGACAAGCAGAACAAGACTACATGGTGAGCAAGCGAGTTAAAAATATTGCAAGTTTTCGCGAAGTAGAGTCATTCATTTTTTTGTTAAATTCATTTCCTATTTTCAATTCAGTTCTCGTCAAACCGTCGTCATTTTTATTTAGCATAATAAATGTTATTCTCTTGGTTCATTTTAATCAGTCTGCCTTAATTAGCCTTTTGATTTCTAATTCTCGTGCTTAATGATTAGTGCACTATCACCCCATCCCTGTGATGAGAGTCCGTCCAAGCTTTATTATAAATTTTTGTTTTTAGGTCATAAACTTAAAGACTGGCGCCCTTAGCTTGCATAGTTGCATTTCTCGTTGAATTGTTGTTCTCTAAGAGGGGTACGTCACAGCTTTTCTCTTTTGAACCAGCATTAAGGCATCTCTTTCCCGTTACGTTATGATAATATTTCTAGGTCCATGGGAAGAGGGGAAATACTCGGTGAATCCAAACTATATTAGTTAATAACTAAAATACTCAAATATTTGAAATATTTTCAGAATAATAGTTCCCAAGTGAACATCAATCTACAATGAAAAGTAATTTTGAATATCTATCAGCCAAAGGAAGTAATAAGATTTTCGCGTTACCTGAAAAAAAGTGTTGTGGTGCACTCACAGAATTTTGCTTCTGATCGCTTCATCTATGGAAAGATTGGAAAAGTCAATCGATTCCGGTATCTTGGTGAATGGGTCCACCGGAGTCCACCTCAACAAGTTAGAATTCTAGCTTATTGGCCCTTATTGGAACCTTCATTTTAGACAGATGTGCCAAACTCAACGCAGCGTACCAACTGTCGCAGAACCGTTACAACAAGAAGTGCGTTTCGAAAAACGCCAAAATATGCCATTACCCCATTTTTTACATGCTGCGGGGAGCTAACTGCCGAACAGGAAGGACACCATGGATGATCTGGAAAAAGTCGAAAGACGCATCCTCCGAAAAATTCATGGGCCAAGAGTCCTTCCGGATGGAAGTTACCAACTAAAAGTGAACTCTGAACTGTACCAAGGGCTGTAAAGTACTGGGTTCATTTTCCGACCAGTTCAAGGATTTTCATTCTGGACTGAGGAGTAGAACGGGGTTCACAAGCTCTTAGTTACAAGAGTAAGAAGATATCGCTACTGACCTGGTGTACATAGACGAACAATGGTTGCCATGGTTACAGCCGGTAATTCCGATTCCTAGAGTGGGGGTAGTATGGTGTCACTATCTCGAAAACGGTTGGATTTAGGGCCTTACAACGAGAAGGGCATTTTGAAAAACGCCAAAATATGACATTACCCCACTTTTTTACATGCTACGGAGACCTAACTGCTGAACAGGAAAGGCACCATGGATGACCAGTAGGGACTCACCGAGTGAGGTTTAAAACCAGCTTTGTCTCGTCCTTGTGCGACAAAGTCGATATTTCGCCTATATTACCCTATGCCAATATGTGAAAGGGTCTAAATCTATGGAATGGAGAGGGCTGTTTAAATTTCTTGTATACAGCGTTACTCGGAGGATATTAAGAGGTAAGTATACAAAATTTGGTTCAGATTGGTGAAACGGTATCGGTTTGTATAAGAGACAGACAGAATAAGTTTCGTTGATGAGTAGTTGATTAGAACATGATTTTTTTCAATTAGTTACGCCAATGGTCTAAAAGTGAGATGCGGAGAAGTCTACGTAAACACCGTGTTTGAAGAATCTCCAGCTTTCTGGAGGTCTTCAGCTAACAGTGTCCAGATTCTGGAACCATACAAAAAGAATCAGAATAATAGCACCATCATAAACCCTCAATTTTATCTTCAGGCTGGTCATTTTTCTTTTCCACAAACACCAACCTTTAAGCTGGTAAATGCTGCCTGAAGTCCGCCCCTGTGGTGTAGTGGTTAGTGTGATTAGTTGCCACGCCCGGAGGCCCGGGTTCGATTTCCGGCTCTTCCACGAAGTTTGAAAAGTAGCACGAGGGCTGGAACGGGGTCCACTCAGCCTCGGGAGGTCAACTGAGTAGAGGGAAGTTCGATTCCCACCTCAGCCGTCCTGGACGTGGTGTTCCGTGGTTTCCCACTTCTCCTCCAGGCAAATGCCGGGATGGAACCTAACTTAAGGCAACGGCCGCTTCCTTCCTTCTTCCTTGTCTATCCCTTCCAATCTTCCCATCCCCCGACAAGGTCACTGTTCAGCATAGCAGGTGAGGCCGCCTGGGCGAGGTACTGGTCATTCTCCCCAGTTGTATCCCCCGACCCAATGTCTCATGCTCCAGGACACTGCCCTTGAGGCGGTAGAGGTGGGATCCCTCGCTGAGTCCGAGGAAAAACCGACCTTGGAGGGTAAACGGATAAAGAAAGAACTTGGAATTCGATTAGGATGATAAATCTGCATGAACTCTTCTGAAAAGGAAAGCAACATTACCTCCTCTATAAAGATCAGTTCAGTTCAAATGGAAGGAAATTTCGTTATCAACCTAACCTAACCTTGTCTTGTCACGATCTTGGTACGGTTTGCAGACTTCGCCTTTGTGTATTTTTATTGACTTACGACATATGTACATGTAATAAATTTGTTTGTGTGTATTATTACAGCGGGCTTTCTCTTCAGTCCGACGAACAATAGCAAACTCCAAAAGGGAGCTGAATTATTTACACAAGACAAACACGGGTATAGTAATTCGTATATCAAAATAAAGGCAGAAATATATATCATTAAATTGAGTGACGGTAAGTATTTCCTAAATTCCTGATTAAGCTTGAAAACTTATTTAATTTTGAGTATCTTAATTGATCATTTATTTGGGAAAGGGAACCTCCATTGTTGATACTTACATTGAGGTTAGTTTATTGATGGTTATGTCCCGCGATTTCAATGTGTAAAACTAGTCAAGTTAGCAGCAGTGATGGGCCATTAAAAAAAAAGGAGAATAGGGCGGCGATATTTCCCTTTTAGTGTATAGCTTTACGTTACGTGTACTATACTGTATACTAAGTCTTCGTAATTTTCTTCCTCACGTTATTACCGTGTGGCAGAACACTGAAGGTACAAACGGCGCCGTGTTTTAGACGAGTTTCCATTGTCTTTGACTGGCGTTTCGGCCATTCGGAGCAAAGCCCCTTACACACTACCTTCACCGAAGACAGCAGAATTTCGGCATACATATGTCTTATTGCTGGGTGTCATCTGAACATTTACATCATGCCAATATTATTAGTGAGCCGATGACCTTCGATGTTAGGCCCCTTTAAACAACAAGCATCAATATTATTAGTGGCGTGTTTTCGAGAACAGAGCTAGCTTTTAGTGGAATGGCGCCAAGGCTTGAGGCATTCTCATCACACTGCAGCTTGAGAAGGGGTGGGACTCTTATTCATGTCACGCAGACACTGCACATACTATTGTAACTCTTCAGCTTGTATGCTGTCCCTCCTTTCTCATTTAGTCTCTTCAATAAATGATACGGACTGGAAACGAATAGTAATGGTAAATATCGGCCAAGTCCTGTAATTACTCCAGTAACTGATGTGCAGTCTTCATCACAGTATAATCAGTGCTTTTGACTATGGCTGGAGTCATCTCAAACTAGCGATATAAAATGTGTGACGCTATGTTACCTAGCAACCGTGCAGGCCGTAATATAATAATAATAATTATTATTATTAGGCTATCACTCGTTAAGGTGACACTCCGGAGATAAAAATATACTTTTACCTAATGCATGCATTTTCACGAAACTTTGTGGGAATGTCACATAGAGACAAGTAAATATATCACGAACATTTCTTTCATATACAATTAATAGTTTTTTCCAAAATAATGTTTTATGAAATTTTTAATTCCATTTTTTAATGAAATGTAATTAACATGTTGATGTAAATTCGTAATTAGGTAGGTAATACTTCTTTTATAAGCACTACGTATAGAGTTTTCTCTACCTAATTTATATAAGGAGATATATCGTATTAAAGTTTGTGTAATTTTCACGTTCTAAAATGTTGGAATTAAACAATGCCTACTACTTGGAAAAGTTCTGCAATAAAAAATTCCATAGGTAGGTTTCTTAATACAGCTGTGCTGCATATACCATACAAATTTTGTTACATTTGGCAGAAAAATGGGATTTAAATGTAAAATTACAACTGGCAAACAACGTATTATTACAGTGATGAATTGCTGGAATTCAGCGGAATAACATCGAGACAAAAAAAAAAAAAAACCTCAGTCCTTTCAATTTCATTCATAAAAGATCCCCGGAGTGTCGCCTTAACAAGTATGATTGTCTTCCAAAGGTAAAGTTCAAATCACATGAGTTGTTTTCTATTTTATTTTCATTTTTTTTATATTGGAGACGAAGCGCACTCAGCCAGTGAATTATATGAGGAAGGGATTTGTAGAAACTTATGTATTAATTCTTTCTTTCTTTCTTTCTTAATCTGTTTACCCTCCAGGGTTGGTTTTTCCCTCGGACCCAGAGAGGGATCCCACCTCTACCGCCTCAAGGGCAGTGTCCTGGAGCGTGAGACATTGGGTCGGGGGATACAGCTGGGGAGTATGGCCAGTACTTCGCGCAGGCGGCCTCACCTGCTATGCTGAACAGGGGCCTAGTGGGGGGATGAGAAGATTGGAAGGGGTATACAAGGAAGAGGGAAGGAGCCGTGGCCATAAGTTAGGTACTATCCCGGCATTTGCCTGGAGGAGAAGTGGGAAACCACGGAAAATCACTTCCAGGATAGCTGAGCTGGGAATCGAACCCACATCTATTCAGTTGACCTCCCGAGGCTGAGTGGACTCCGTTCCAGCCCTCGTACCACTTTTCAAATTTCGTGGCAGAGTCGGGAATCGAACACGGGGCTCCGGGCGTGGCAGCTAGTCACACTAACCACTACAACACAGAGGCGGACATGTATTTATTTGTTGCTCGGATATAGGAGAGATGGACTCATAAGGGCCTTTATGGCTTCCAGTGGTACACGTGAGTAGGCCATGGAACAGAAGGAGGTAGGAGTGTCGTAGTTCTGCTTGAGTAAGATCGATGTTGTCCGGCCTCGTGGTGTAGGGGGCAATGCGTCCGCCTGTTTGATTCCCGGCTGGGTCAGGGTTTTTTAATTGTAAATGATTAATGTTACGGAGTTTTCCGTGGTAGGTAGAGGTGAAAGAAGGTGCGGGTGTGAATAGGTCTCCAGCTACGAAAGCAAAATTAATTTAAAATTTAACAAGGTTATATTTTCTTTTCAAAAACAAAGAAATAACAAGCATGGCAGGTACAAAGTAGCAAATCAAAAAGGGTAGTTACAATATTTACAGGAATTGGGCTTCGCGCCCTGATTTTACACTGCTTGGGCAATCAGCTCAGTTTTACCCCAAAAACGAGTTTTAACAGAGGGGCAGAAAACCCCATTCATACCTAGGAGCCCTTGCTCCAAATTACACAGAAAAGCCTCCACGAGGCATACAACACTCAATTTTCAAAAGAGCCACTCGCTCTCAAAATTTAAGCCTCTCCCAGGCCACACCAAACTCCACCTTCAAGTTGTCCTCACTGGACATAGACACAGGGGTAAAATACCCAACCTACTGAGGTCTATTAAAAAATAAAAATGGGCAATTACATGACCTCTAAAATAACAATTTGAGAGGAGGCGATCTTGCACTCCTAATACACTTGTTTTTAAAGACCTAATCTGGCTCTAGGCCACTAATGCAAGGGCTAATCCCATACTACCGAGGTGACTTTAGAAAAGAGCAATTTGTTTTACATTAACGAAGAATAGGTTGAGAAAATAAGTTCACCTCAAGACGATGTGAGTGGGAGCTCGAGAGGGTTAGCACTCTCTATCCCAATATGCAGCTTAAAAGAGAATAGAAGAAAAGATCGTTACATTTTAGGAAAAGGTTACATGGAGGAACGCTTCGCACCCGCCCCGAGAGTTAAACTACTGAGCTAGCAAAGAAAGAATTTATTAATCGGCCATTACCTTATTGATGACCACTGCCGAGGAAAGAGGCGCTTCCCGCCTCCTGCTATGTATTTTATACACTGAAAGATGGAACAGAAGTGGCCCGGAGACCCTAAAATCAGCAGTTTAAATACTCTCGCAGAAGGTTCTAGGCGTTAGGGGAATGAAAACACCCTCCCGCGATGATTTTATTGGTAGATCAATAAACCCCCTACACAATACTAAGAAGAAACACATAATTGGTGGAAAATTAATTCAAGAAATTCGGGATAGGCTAGATTTAAAACAAGGGGAAAGAAGGGGTTAATATTGCCAACTTAACCAAAGACTGAAAAATTTTTAGCAAAGAACAAACATTTGAAATAAAAATTTCTCCAACAAAATAGTTCTTTGACTCCGCACTAGGTTGCACTATTGTTGATCTTCAGTAGTGTCCTCTAGAAGAGAAAGTTCACACTTCTTACTTCAAGCGAAACAAAACCACATCAAAAATGACACAGTTCAAAAACTCAAAATTTTCCACGTGGTGACATCTTCTGAGAAAGTAGAGAATTAATAGCGTAGATAAAGTTCAGACTTCCTCCAGCAGAGGAGTTTCAACTGGCGCACATTTTAAATTAGCGGAGTGGAGGTGTACCGCCCGGTACAATTAACATCCCTAGCTTGGAGACTGGGTGCTTGTGTCGTCCTTAACGTTCCTTTCCTGATAGGTGAAGGTTTTAGACTTGTATATAATGCATATAACTCAAAGTAGGCAGATTGGTTACTTTTGTGGAGAATTGACGAAATAATAGGTGATAATTGGAATTCCAATGACAATAAATTTGGTAGCCGGCAAGTAGTGCGAACAAAGTGGTGTGGACATCCAAAGAATATTTGATTAAGATCTGCAACTGTATCGGCTGAACATGAACAGAAGGGAGATTGTAGTATTTGGATTTTGTGCAGATGCTGAGGGAAACAACCACGATGAAATGTCATTCTTGCGATTGCTCTGATGAATGGGCGCGAGTTCGGAACGTCTGAATTGATAGTGGCATAGTGTTTTCCACGTTGTTGGGAGTTACCATGCCACTCGTTGTTCCATGCCGTCAATTGCCGACGACGAAGCAAGGAGGTGTAATCCGATGCTGGCATTGTAGTGTATATCTGCTGGCCTTCAGTGGCAATTGATCGTGATGCTTTGTCTACTAGCTCATCGCATGAGTTCTTTGATGGCTGTATAATCCAATTCTGGAACCACAGACTCTTCCACAATGTTGGCATACGGTGTCTTTGGTAGCCACTGGTCTTTGAGGGTTGATACTTCTGCTAGTCATACGCTCCTTCCTAGCATTGCGTTTGTCAGCCAGAAGTTTCCTCCGTTGTAGTTCAAAGGATAGATACCCTTTGTGGACGAGGCAACGCCATTCTGGAGGGTCAATTTGACATTTCTTCAGATTCGCCTTCAGATCGTCTTTATAGCGTTTTTGTTGCCTACCGTAGTTTCTCTGTCCGACCTTCAGTGATTTGTTTTGGTAGACGTGACTCAGGCATGCGAATTTTATGATCTGTTCATCGAAGCTGGTGTTTTATTATAAGAGACTCAACGCTGATTGTTTTAGATTGCGTCTCTCTTGCCATTTTATTCCTAGGATTCTCCTAATGCAACGTTGATGGTATTTTTCCAGATTAGTAAGTGCCTTCTGTATGTAAACCAAGTTTCACCACCATAAAGTAGAGCTGGAACAACAACGGCTTGGTGTACGTACAGCTCAGGTTGAGCACTGATGTTACGGTTGTCAAACACCCTAATTCGTATACCACCATAGTCTGCGCTGGCACATTTGAGACGATGTTGAATTTCAGCTTCAATGTTCCATTTTTTGAAAGGTGACTCCCAGATAAGGAAAGTATTCAATATTTTTAAAGCTGGTTCCATTAATCATGAGAGCAAGAGCAGCAGCATTACAAGATGGTGCAGGTTGATATAAAATTTGCGTTTTAGTGGTGTTTATGTCTAGACAAATGCTTCTATATGCCTCATTAAATGCATCCAGGGTATGCTGAAGATCATCTTCTGTAATAATGGAGAAGAACGGATACACGATACGGAACTTGCTTCTTTTTTTTTTTTTTTTTTTTTTTTGCTAGTTGCTTTACGTCGCACCGACACAGATAGGTCTTATGGCGACAGGAAACGGCTAGGAGTGGGAAGGAAGCGGCCGTGGCCTTATTTAAGGTACAGTCCCAGCATTTGCCTGATGTGAAAATGGGAAACCACGGAAAACCATTTTCAGGGCTGCCGACAGTGGGGTTCGAACCTACTATCTCCCGAATACTGGATACTGGCCTCACTTAAGCGACTGCAGCTATCGAGCTCGGTACGATACGGAATGAGCATACGGTATAACTAGGAATATCTACAACAAAAAAGTGTTTATCTAAAAACCTCAAAATACAACACTACAGCATAATAGTCAAATCGGAATGCCATTACGCGAGTGAATGTCTTGTACTGAATGACAACCTGAACAAATTACAAACACTGTAAAGAAAAATTGTACGGAGAATACTCGGGCCATTAAGAACTACAGAACTTCGGATATCAAGTGTAATGATGAAATATACCGGAACACAGAAAACATAGCAGAAACAAGCGGAAGAGGCGATTGATATTTTTTGGACGTTTATACAGAATGGGTGACAATAGGTTAACCAAACAGATCTTCAAATATCTTTGGAATAAGAAGTCAACAACAACCTGGATTCATGAAGTCAAGAAAGATTTGGCAGGAAACAGTATAGAAGAATAAGATACAACAGAGAGAGGGAGATTTTTAGAAACGGAGTGTTAAAAATGGAAGAATTCCACGGTCGGGAGGGAACTAATAATAATAATAATAATAATAATAATAATAATAATAATAATAATAATAATAATAATAATGTTATTTGCTTTACGTCCCACAACTCTTTTACGGTTTTCGGAGAGGCCGAGGTGCCAGAATTTAGTCCCGCAGGAGATCTTTTACTTGCCAGTAAATCTACAGACACGAGGCTGACGTATTTGAGCACTTTCAAATTCCACCGGACTGAGTCAGGATCGAACCTACCACGTTGGAGTCAGAAGGCGAGCGCCTCAACCGTCTGAGTCACTCAGCCCGGTAGGTTGAGATGTGAAGTATTGATGGATGGCCAGGACTGAGAGATATATAGAAGACTCTGCATCTTGTATTATTATTGTTATTGTTGTTGTTGTTATTGTTGTTTTGGTCACCGGTCCATAGACCGATTTGATGCAGTTTAACATCCTCCCCCTATCCTGTGCTAACCGTTTTATTTCTACGAAACTACAACATCCTACATCTGCTCTAATCTGCTTGTCATGTTCATACCTTGGTCTACCCCTACCGTTCTTACCGTCTACACTTCCCTCAAAAACTAACTGAACAAGTCCTGGTTGTTTTAAGATGTGTCCTATCATTCTGTCCCTTCTTCTGGTCAAATTTCGCTAAATAGTTCTCAGTTCACTAATTCGATTCAGTATCTCTTCATTCGTAATTCGATATATTCATCTCACCTTCAGCATTCTGTAACACCACATTTCAAAAGCCTTTTTTCTTTCTATCTGAGCTAGTTATCGTCCATGTTTCACTTCTATACAATGCCACGCTCTAGACGAAAGTCTTCCAGAACGTCGTACTTATTCGTATATAACGTTCGATATGAGCACATTTTTTTTCTTTTGATAATGAAAGGCCTTTCTTTCTTTCTTTTGCTAGACTGCATTTTATGTCCTCCATACTTCTGCCATCAATATTAATCTACTTCCTTTAAGACTTCAGTTACTAATCTAATATTTCGTGCATCACCTGACGAGCCGAGCGAGTTGGCCGTGAGGTTAGATGCGCGCAGCTGTGAATTTGCATCCGGGAGATAGTGGGTTCGAACCTCACAGTCGACAGCTCTGAGAATGGTTTTCCGTGGTTTCCCATTTTCACACCAGGCAAATGCTGGGGCTGTACCTTAATTAAGGCCACGGCCACTTCCTTCCAACTCCTCGAACTTTCCTATCCCATCGTCGCCATAAAACCTGTCTGTGTCGGTGCGACGTAAAGCAAATTAAAAACGAACATAAACAATGAATGTCAACTCTAACACAATGATTAATAATGCTCTCACTGTATTCAAACTTTGAAAATGAACTTGGGACTGTATCTTCATTCATTGTCCACAATGAGGTAATGCCGGCAGTCTGAAATCATGAGGATGAAGACGCAGAGGTTTGGGCAATTTGGAGCAGTTGTTGCAATCAGACCTGCGCTATTATGGCTCACTTGGTACTGCGCAAGGCGTGGACGTTCCTATTCTATGACCAATCATCTTGTTGTTCTTGTTGTGAAAGGACATTCTGTTTGTACGGCGGCGTCAGAAATTTAGTTCACGACAAAAATATGTTTTGGCTTTCACAAGAAACAACCCTAAATGGTTGCGGTTTCATACGTGCTTTCAAAATGTCGTCATTTCACCCTGTTGTGGTCTGAATGGTAGCCTTCTGAGGAACTAATTAATGGCTAACCAACCAATACAGAAAATACTGCCACCTCTTGCATTATTATAGAAACAAGAAAGAAAGTATCACTGCAACATGATGACATTTCTGGTTCATCCCACCGCACACTGATTCTTTTATTCTCATTTTTGGGAGGACCATTCACCATTTAGCTCTGTTCACTACACCAACATACAATTTGTTCATTTATTCATAGATGGCATATTACCTCATTTTCCAATTTTTCTGACATTCATTGCTTCCGCCCTGTATCCATCATATGTGAACTTTCCTCAAATATGTACAAACATGTATGTACTAAGGGTGGAATATAGGCAAAGAAGGAAAATAAAATATGTTATAAATCACTCCAAACGTCCTAATTCATAAAGATGTGACATGGTTTTAACAGTAGCTAATGAAAACAAACACACACACATATATATTTATTTACATAGGAATCCCAACCCTGTTCATCACGTAGGCGACAGAGAAACAAAATGTCCATAGCAGATGCACCTTCAGTGGCCTGTAGTCTTTCACTGTGAGTCATCTTTTTAACAAACCACCCTGGCGTACAGCAATGGATCTTGAAAGAAGCTCTTTTCATGTTAACAGTTCATGGAAAGTCCAGTGGGATCAGTCTTCAGTAGTGAACAAACATCTAGTTGAGAATCCTTCCAAACGAGTACAAGGATTTGATCTTCCAAGACGACAAGTGGAGAATCATCAATCGAATAAGAACTGGACAAGGCAGATGTGGTTATCTGTTGTGCAAATGGGGTTGGACTAGGTCTGCAGATTGTGATTGTGGTGTCTCTTCTCAGTCAATCCACCACATTGTTGCTGACTGCCCAATTCGAGCTTTCAAAGGAACGCTAATGGACATTCACCGCACATCGGATGAAGCAGTTGATTGGGTCAAAATGCTAGACCTAGAGTTATAGTATTGTACGGACTTGTGACTACGCACATTTATCCTAAACTATATGCATGTGTGCACATAGATTCATCATACGATAAATCAATAAATAATATTTTTTTAACTTTTCAGCTGTCTTCCAACTCTTCGTCTTCTGATTCATCTTCATTTGTATCTTCGTTCTCTTTCACTACAGCAGCTATTTCACTAACTAATAGTTCAAAATTTTTATCCTGCCCCATACATTCTCCAACGTCGCCACCAGTAACATCTTCGCAGTCCAGAATTTTCCCCAATAAATCCACTACAGTATTTCACAGTTTTCTGTCTCTTCCCTGCTTTCCTTAAACTATTTTTCCTGAATGGCGCAGCAACTTTATCCAGGCACAAACGAGGCTTATGTGCTGCATTTCATTCCAAGATTCAGATATCCACCCTAGTACGTCCAGCATGTCTATTTTCTTTAGTTTATCGAACATGTCACAGCCTTCCTGCACGGCTAAGACAAGAAAAGGAAGAAGTTTACGTCTGTATCCCTTCTTCATTGCTTCCAAAAGTGAGCTGGTCCATTGATTGAAACACTGAATTCACATTAGGAGGGAGAATGAGTGATGACAATAATATTAACGAAAAGTCTATCTCTCGAAATGCAAATATTACACATTATCGAACTGTAATTAGACCTGAAACATTATATGCAGCAGAATGTTCAACACTTGGAACACATAGCCTGTTAAAGAAAGGAGAATTATCCGAAAAATGCTTGGTCGCAACCTCAAAGGTGGTGTTTACGGACTTCGGAGCAATTTATAAATATACACCTCACACCGAAAAGATATGAAGCGTAATCAGGAAAAGAAAGATAACTTTTTCCTCTCTCCTCTTTAGAGTGCCAGCTGAAGGAATCTGTAAACGTTTGTTATCCTACTTCAGAAGTCTCAAAAGTCCTCCTTGGTTAGTGGAGAACGATACGGATGTTTTAAAGTATGGAATCACAGAAATAGACATTCAACTCTGAGCACCCACACAACCACCAACTTAGACAGGTTCACCAAGAAGTCCCAACTCGACTGAAGCATGTGCGTTCTCATGCATGGAAGAAAGCACACTCCGAAAAGGTTGAAATCCTGGTGGGCCCGCAAGAAGACCAACAGTTGAGATCTCGCGGTCCTTAGTTACCCTAACGATGAATAATAATAATAATAATAATAATAATAATAATAATAATAATAATAATAATAATAATAATAATAATAATAATAATAATAATAATAATAATATATTTAATGGTTGTATCGATTACTACTGATCTGCATTTTGGGCTGCCACCGATGTGACAGATTCCCTATCGGTAGTTCACCTAATCTATCCTTAAATTATTACAAGGAAGTTGAAAAACTGTCATCCACTACCTTAGTAAATTATTCCAATTCCTCTTCCCATAAACGAATATTTGTTCCAATTTGTTCTCTTGAATTCCAACTTTATCTTCATATTGTGATCCTTTCTACTTTTAAAATCTCCACTCAAACTTATTCGTCTACTAATAACATTCCATGCCATCTCTCTACCGACAGCTCGGAACATACCACTTAGTCGAGCAGTTCGTCTCCTTTCTCCCAAGTCTTCTCACTTCAAACTTTTCAACATTTTCGTAACGCTACTCTTTTGTCGGAAATCACCCAGAACAAATCGTGCTGCTTGTTTTTGTGTGGATCTTTTCCACTTTTTGAGTAGAGCAATCCTGGTGAGGTTCCCATACATTAGAACTATACTCTGCTTGTTTTCTGACCAGTGAGGTGGTGGCGGTCTCTTATTTACCTATTTTAGTGCCGGGAGTGTCCGAGGACATGTTTGGCTCGTCTGGTGTAGGTCTTGCTCTTTGACTCCCATAGGTGACCTGCGCGTCTGGATGTGGGATGGTGATGATTAGGTAGGGAGATGGTGAAACCCAGTGACAGCACGTAGCCTACTCCTGTCGAATAATACAAACGGGTCTGCTCAAGGCTTAACGTCCCCATCCAACGGACAAATCACCATCAACAGCGGCATAATCCCTCATCATATGAACACTGCAGAAAGTTTTGCAATTGAGTCCAGGATTTTGGAACGCAATCTAGTGATTAGAAATTGTATACCATCACCTCTCCTACCCTGCCGGCCAACATTCTGATGGTGCACATTTTTTCAACCAACGGGACTCGAACCGGCTAACCACGGTGTCAGGCCGTATAGACTTAAACACCTTAACGATCATCACCTCCAGGCGCGCTGGTGATGTTTACTGTTTTAATATGAAGTAGCCTACTTTATTTGCAGGTTTTATTGGTCACGCAAGTATCTCGTCACAATCTGGTGTATTTAGTAGGCTATGTAAAAGGAAGGTGTGGAAAATGTATACGTTTTAAAGCTAAATCACATCATTTTATGTTTTCATTTTCTTTAGCAAAAAACATTCAGCATACATTCAGTAGAAAAATATAGGAATGTGAAAAGAACTCCGTTGAAATAGATCTTCAGCGTTCTGCATCTTATTAGGCTGGTGAAAGAACTTGACATGTCTGGTTACTTTATCAATAAAGTGTTGTTGAGTTTCTTGTAAAATTACCTATGTATACTGTAATATTCCGATGCGTGTCCGATTTGTGTCGGTGGATACATTGGAAGTTTATGGTAAGATAAAGATTAATGGAACCGTACGTTCAGTTATTACACGTCCGAGCATGTCGGAAACTTAAATAACTCGCTCAACTACATGAATAACAGGCAAAGGATTGAAGGTACCGGCAAGAATGATAAGCTCAGAACCCCGTAGTATCTCGTTAAATCACGAGTGATAATAGTGCGTCGTAGCACGAAATACAGAATTAAAGAAACATCGCAGTTTCCTCAAGCCAAGATTAATAAATGTAAATAAATTGCGAGAAATATCAATGGCAGGATGTATCGGGCGCCATGGAATGAGTTGGATTAAATGGGCCAAGTAAAATTTATATATAATGGTCATACCTTGCCCATCTAGTCCGATATAGTTCGAGAATCGAGACTGGTGATGAAATAGTCGATCGGTAAACCAAGATATCATGTGACGGATTGTTAGATGAATTCCTTTGCCGGTGTTAATGATTGTGTAGGAGTACTCTGTATCATAAAGTCAGGTGTTTAACGTTAAAAACGTATGGGAGCTACGGAACATGGAAGAGTCTGTAAAAGCAAACCGACTTTTATTATTGGAGTATAGTACTAGATTTTGTTTTTCTAAACAAGATAAAATTACATTTTGTTGAAAGATCCTAAAGCTCTAGAAAGGGCTGCACACGGTTTAGATAGAGATCAGATAGAAAATTGAATTGTATTACGATATAATCACCTGTAATAAGAATAATTTTTGTAAAGAGGCGAGATACGGATCTGGTTCTCTAAAATATTAAGGCAAGTGTTGCATAAAAATATTGTAGGTGATATTCATGTGTGTAACGTTATACTAATAGCATGTTACAAGTTTCAGGTATCATGAAGTCAAGTACTAATGGAAATATTTATAAGATGTTCGCAAATCCCAACATGATTTGCTAAATTATGATGCGGTCTTAACAGTTTTGAGGAGTACTGGGATGAATACCAACAGATTTGATAGGGTAGGTCATGGGAATCTACTGGAAAAAATGAGTGCAATTGGACTTGACAAAAGAGTGACTGAATGGGTGGCTGTGTTTCTAGAAAATAGAACTCAGAGAATTAGAGTAGGTGAAGCTTTATCTGTCCCTGTAAAAATTAAGAGGGGAATTCCTCAAGGCAGTATTATTGGACCTTTATATTTCCTTATATATATCAATGATATGTGAAAAGAAGTGGAATCAGAGGTAAGGCTTTCGCAGATGATGTTATTCTGTACAGAGTAATAAATAAGTTACCAGATTGTGAGCAACTGCAAAATGACCTCGATAATGTTGTGAGATGGACAGTAGGCAATGGTATGATGATAAACGGGGATAAAAGTCAGGTTGTGAGTTCCACAAATAGGAAAAGTCCTCTCAGTTTTAATTACTGCGTTGATGGGGTGAAAGTTCCCTTTGGGGATCATTGTAAATACCTAGGTATAAATATAAGGAAAGATCTTCATTGGGGTAATCACATAAATCTGATTGTAAATAAAGGGTACAGATCTCTGCACATGGTTATGAGAGTATTTAGGGGTTGTAGTAAGGATGTAAAGGAGAGAGCATATTTGTCTCTGGTGAGACCTCAACTTGAGTATGGTTCCAGTGTATGGGACCCTTACCAGGAATACTTGATTCAGGAACTGGAAAAAATCCAAAGAAAAGCAGCTCGATTTGTTCTGGGCGATTTCCGACAAAAGAGTAGCGTTACAAAAATGTTGCAAAGTTTGGGCTGGGAAGACTTGGTAGAAAGGAGACGAGCTGCTCGACTAAGTGGTATGTTCCGAGCAGTCAGTGGAGAGATGGCGTGTGAGGACATCAGTAGAAGAATAAGTTTGGATGGTGTCTTTAAAAGTAGGAAAGATCACAATATGAAGATAAAGTTGGAATTCAAAAGGACAAATTGGGGCAAATATTCGTTTATCGGGGAGGGGGTGGGGGCGAGTTAGGGA
Source organism: Anabrus simplex (assembly GCF_040414725.1). Taxonomy (NCBI): domain Eukaryota; kingdom Metazoa; phylum Arthropoda; class Insecta; order Orthoptera; family Tettigoniidae; genus Anabrus; species Anabrus simplex. Next base: position 3,124,799 of record NC_090278.1, on the reverse strand, counting down.
TTGGAATAACTTACCAATGGAGATGTTCAATAAATTTCGTTGAAATCATTTAAGAAAAGGCTAGGAAAACAACAGATAGGGAATCTGCCACCTGGGCGACTGCCCTAAATGCAGATCAGTATTGATTGATTGATTGATTGATTGATTGATTGAGATAAAATACCAATGCCAGAGGATGAGAGGAGTCTTCGTCCTGAAGCCAACGACCGATAAGTAGGCCTACTCAATGTCTTACTATCCCGCTATGTAGATGCTTAAAATAGAGTAGTATATTTTATAGTGTCAAAAATGTGACATGTTCAGTTATACAACTTGAAGGTAACCATTTAGTCATCAATCATTACTTTATGATGGGTAGGAATGTTGTAAGTTGTGACGTGAATAATCCTGAAAATGGGTACGATGCGCATTGGCATCACCCAAATATCACTATAAAATTTGTCACAAATGGAACATAATACTTGCTTTTACACATATCAAATGAAAAATCTGCGGCAAATTAAGAAATACCGTCGTTATTTGAGAAATATGAAAACATACTTAAGGCTTATAGACAGGACTGGTTTATGTCGTACTCCGCTGCTGGTGCCTTCTTTTGTTACTTTCTTCAGGTCCAGGGCTAGCACCGTGGAATGGGAGGGCTATGTCTGTGGATTCTCATTATCTTTGTCCATTCGCTGCTGGTGCCGTCTTTTGTTACTTTCTTCAGGTCCAGGGCTAGCACCGTGAAATGGGAGTGCTATGTCTGTAGATTCTCATTATCTTTGTCCAGATAACTAGAGCGGCCAGTTCAAACAGCAAAATGGAGGTCAACAGAAAAATAGCATGATCCCTGGACCAATAAATATTTTTATTTCTGTTCGAACGAAAGTAGCTCGATCCCTGGACCAATAAATTTTTCTTATTTACGTTGGCCATACCATTTTGTCGCCTATGAAATATTGCATATCGCGATACAATTCATGAAATGATGTCATTGGCAAGTGAAGCAATGAAACGAAAGCAAAGAACTTCAGTGAACACAGATATCACACACGAAATTGTTGAAAGTGTAAGACAAAAGACATACATGTGTCACTGTGAGCGCAACACCAAATGTACTTGTAAAGTGGTAAAGTACGTATACATAATATTCTCCAAACATCAAATATTTCTTAATTTGCCGCAGATTTTTCACTTGATATATGTAAAAGCAATTATTATGTTCCATTTCCACGATTGTGAATTGTGAATTATGATAATCTAAGCGGTCGCTAGTACCGGTAAGTGTCACACAGGTAAGACTTAGGCGTGGATAATGCATGTGATGCGATAGTGTCATTATACGGAATCTTAATTTAATTTATGGTTCAGATAAGTGTTTGAAGGAATCGGGAAGTAATGTGTGCGTGATTTAGAGTCATCTACGATCATATTTTACGTTAGTATTCGCGAGTGTGATTGTGATATTGTTGCGATGATATTGTGTTGATTATTGTGTTAAGATGAAAAGTTTTCGTAATATAAAGTGCCTGAGTATATTATAAATGGAATGAGAAATCGTTGAGCGTGACATGTGTATAAATTAATGATGAATGGTTTATTGCGATAGGGTTGTCGAATAATGTGGTTGATTACTGTTATATGGATCGTCGAAGAATGTCTCATTGGGATTAAGCATTTTATGGAATAATGCGATGTAGAGGTCCTGGTGATATTTGTTGTGGTGAGGATTGATTTCGTCCGTGCGTATGAATTTGATTTGTAGTAGTGAATGGTGATTACTTGGGCATAGAGGCGATGTTTGTGAAGATGTTTTGATGCGTATCGATGGCACTCGTAGGATGATCGTCAAAGATATCTTAATTAAATACAGTATAGGTAATTGTGCACAACATTGGAAGATGATATAAGATCTTCATTAGTTAATGACACTATATAGTCGAGAACCATGTCGCAAATGGAATGTGTAACCTTCACTGATGTGTAGTGTGTAGACTGATTTTCTTGCTAGCTGAATTTCTTCTTATAGATCATTGAATTGACGCTTAGAGCTGAAGTAATTATTTTTAGGTTTATTTCACGGAAGACACTAGAGCTGCAGAGTCATCGTAGATCTTGAATCATTGTAGTTGATGATGATGATGATGATGATTGCATTTTCAGATATTATTGTTTAGGTGCAGATGCCGATGGAGCTCAGAAGAGATCAACATTCTGTTTGTTCAATATTAATTTTTGAAAGGTTATAAATGTTGCCCTGTATTTCTTTGATCATTATGTGACATGAACGGTAGTAATATGCATAGGTTATCGGTGCGTTCAAGTTGTTTAGATAGATTCTTAATGAATTAAGCAATGATTTAGGGATAATAACGGGATGTGAAGACGTATTTGAGATCAGCGAATAGGTGTGCCAAGTCGACAAGATTTTATAATTTTAACCATCAGTTAAAAGACAGATATGACAGATACATGGATTTATTTAAAAAATAAGCCTTCAGCAATGCGAGGTTGGTTTTCCTTTTGAGTTTTAAGATTCATTTTAAAGTTTATTGTTTGATGCTGTGACCAACATATCATGATAAGAACATGATGATGTGAAACGTACTTTTAACAAGAGTCAAATATTTAGATTTATTTTTAGTAATGTCATATTCAGTCACTTCTAACATCCATTTGTGTTGCGTTTATGTTATTAATATTCTAGTTGTCATCTTGAATGTTAGTCATTAAACGGAACATCCTGCCACGAAAAGTAATATCTTCGGTCTTCTGATTTAATATAGTAAGGTATATTATGATGATTTAATTTAAGATATTAATTAATAAACGTCTTCATATATCATTCAGATCAATGTAGAGCCAACGATACGATTCTGTGTCCCAACTCGATGAACTTTCACGACCCTAGAGTGGAATCGTTCGCATCTGCACATGACACCAGCCGAAGCATAACTTTTTCAACAAGAACCCAGAATTCAGAGATGCGTGAAAGGTCACAATACGGTTATTCACTCTTCTTTTCTGTAGGCCTATTCACAAGAATTTAGATGTAACATTTCACTGACCTTATAAAATCATTTCATCGAAATGTTCGAAAAAAAGGGTCCTTTTTCCTGATTCTTTTCCTGGCCACCCTATGATAAGATACAACTGTTTTAAATGAAAATTATCTTGAAATCTTATTAAAGTATATGTCAGGTCAAGGTGAAGCTTATGATCACGTTATAGATGGATTACAGTAAAAGAATTTAAATGGATCTTGCATTTGAAGGTGAATTTGAAAGTAATTAAACATTAATGCCCGGTTTCTGCTATGTCATAAACCTAACCCTCAATTTAACAACATGACCACTTCATCAAGTTTTGTTGCTGCTTGTTGTTTAAAGGGGCCTAACATCGAGGTCATCGGCCCTCAAGTTTTGTTAACACTAACAAATTGTTAATACTTGTGTTAAATTAACATGGCATCAAGCCGGTGTTAAACCTCTTAACAGCTGTTAAAATTCCAAAATGGCAGCATATAGTAGAGGTATGGTTGAAGTTTTATTGCTGTATGAAGAAAATTTATAAACTGAGGAAGGCAAAGGACGACCCATACTAAGAAAATTCAACATTTTAGAGTTGTCAGAAGAAAGTATTCCATAAAGGATATCGATTTTGCAAAGGCATAACGAACAACGCAGTACCTAGAAATTGAAAACAGGTTACAGTTTCTCCACAGATCTCCAGTTCCTCAGTTGCTTATAGTTCTTATATATTATGCTTCGCAGTCTTTCCAGGTAATTGTAGGCGACTTTTGGTAAAACCAGGAAAGAACAAGGAGTAATTCCCAGTTTTACGGGAATGAAAGATAAAGGATCAGCAGTCAACAATAACATTTATTATAATCTTTCAGAAAAAAAAACAATAAATTATTTGAATAATTTGATCCATGATTAAATACGAAATTCAAGTGACGTACACCTAGCCTTGAGCCGAACTGACCACCGGCCGTGCACATGATAGTGATTATAAATTGAAACTGAGAAAATTCAGAATTATCTGAATATTGCATTAAATGTGAAAGGCTGGCGCAAGCCAAACCAGTATTGAAACTTTACATAGTAGTAAATGAATATTCAAAAACATCAAATGACGAAGCTAAATAGAAAAAAACATGGGTTGCTTTAACAATAGATTGAAAAAGACACGAAATTTAATAACGAACTTGAGGCAGACTTGCAACATTAAATTCTCCACCGGGGAGATAAAATTAACATTGAGCTGTCAGATTAATAGTCCAACACTGCAGTGTAAAATACAAATCCTTTTAGGCAAACCAGCTCAGTAGAAAATGTCATCTTCTAGATCAGACATGCCGACAAACGTAGATTAAAAGTGTCCATAAAAGTACAGCAGAATGCTAACTCCAGGCTGACATTAGTGAATTTTAATAAAATAGAATTGCTGAACAGGCCAGCTGGTGCGAAGTAGAAGGTACTCGGCTTGACATAGTTTTGTTTATACAGGAGGGCAAGCCCGTGTCAACGGCCCCAAGCAGGGCGAAGTGATTACATGTCATGAGAAATGCCGCTTCCAAACACGCGGCGAGGCTTGCAGGCTGGGAGTGTAGTCCCCATGGACGTTGCTGCGAATTGACAGTTCTAGCGGGCTGCCCGAACGGAGTCCAGGTTCGGAGTCCAGTGCAGAGTGTAGAGCAGAGTGGGGTGGAGCATGTTGAGTAGCAGTCCTTAAAAAGCACTGCAGAATATTCCAGATTCAACAAGAAGTAGTGCTGCAAGACTAACAGTAGTAATTACTAAAAAGTACGTGAGGAACCTTATCATAAAATACAAAATAATGAAAAAAGATAAGTGCAGAAAGAATATTCATAATTTCCACACAATTAATAATATAATAAAGGCAAGGGAAAAAGCAGAAATAACCAATGAAAAAATAGAAAGACGCGGAAGAACACATTCTCGGTACCAGAAGGAGACAAGTTACCGGTGACGCAAGCAGTCATGTGAAGGTAATGTGACCAATCAACAGGCGACGTAAAAATGACGTAGGATAGCGAAGCGAAAGGAAGAAATAAGCAAACAGTGATCGTATGACCTGTAACATGAGTGCACGCCAAGGGGAACTTGTTATAAATCAACGAAAAATAACTAAACGTAACATAATTAAAGGTAAGCGCAACATCATACTTACATTCAAACAAGTAGAAAAGTACCGAAAATAGTGAGAATTGCCAATAAATCATACGTTCATGGGCGCATGAACCATACTGGGGGGAGGGCGAAAAGAAAAAAAGAAAAAAAGATATTCTTTCGGGACTTACAATAACAAAGGTTACAACTTCATTCATTTACGTCAAGAGGGAGAGGGCACAATGACGTAATGGGTCAAACAAAAATTCCATTACTAGTGCGGACCTTTACCACCCTAATCCTTTTATCCTGACCAGAAAAAACTTGAACAATTCTGCCCAACGGCCATACTAAAGGAGGACTTGGATCCCGCAAGAGAACCAAATCGCCTTCCTTAATGTCGGGTTGCTCAAATTTCCATTTGCTCCTTACCTGAAGCTTCCCCAGGTATTCCAGGCGCCAGCGCTGCCAGAATCTTTCACGAGCAGCCTCTACTTTTCTCCACAAAATCGGCAAAGGTAAATCTAGCCTTCGGAGCAGTGCCGGAGGAGAGGATATCAAGAAATGTGAAGGGGTAAGGGGAAGAAGATCTTGAGGGTCCTGAGATAAAGGGGTGAGTGGCCTAGAATTTATCACAGCTTCAATCAAAATAAGTAGCGAATTAAATTCTTCATAGGAAAGAAAAGATGAATTCAAAGTTCTCCTTAAATGCCGTTTTAGAAGTTTAACACAAGATTCCCATCTTCCTCCATGGTGGGGCCCATATGGAGGAATAAAATTCCACTTAAATCCTTTTAAATAGGAAAAATTTTGAATTTCCTGCTGAGCTGAAGAAGAAGTAATAGCTCGCCTTAATTCTTCGGAAGCTCCACAAAGTGTTTTAGGATTGTCAGAAAAAACTTCTGAGGGGAAGCCTCTACGAGAGAAGAACCTAGAGAAAGCAGCTAAAAAATAGGAAGTAGAAGCATTAGTAACAAGCTCCAGATGTATAGCCCCAGTGACCATACAAACAAAGAGAACAACATAAGCCTTACCTAAAGTCTTAGAGGCAGGCCTTAGAGGATTGGTTTGACCAGCATAATCAACACCGGTGTACTCAAAAGGGCGACATGGTTGAGATCTAAAAGAGGGCAGGTCACTCATGAGCTGAGATGAAGGTTTAGGATTGGCACGAAAACATTTTACACATTTACGTATCACAGAATTAACCTCATGAATCCCGTTAATAATGCAATAATGTTCACGAATAAGGTATAGCAAAGTGCGAGCACCGGCATGCAAATGCTGATAATGAAATTGTCTTATAATCAATTCAGTAACGTGATGTTTAGAAGGTAAGATGATGGGATGCTTCTTATCTTCTGATAGAACAGAAGAAGACAACCGACCACATACTCGTAAGAGAGTATCTTGATCAAGATAGGGGGACAACGACAGAAGTTTACTGCCCTTTTTTAAGGGAGTGCCCTTACTAAGTGATCGAAACTCCTCCAAAAATACTTCTTGCTGCACTAAAAACAATATTTTATTAGTAGCTGTTCTTAATTCTAAAGCAGTTAGAAATTCTCGAGGCCTTAAAGGTTGATCTAATACAAAAAATTTCCATCTGAGAACATAAGCCATAACTCTTACGAGCTTGTGAAAAGTGGAAAATTTGTGAAGCAATGGATAAGTTGCAATAGCAACATGCGCAGAAATTAAAGTCGTGCGAACTTCAAATTGCTCAACAGACTCTAAATTAGGATGGCTAGGCCATAGAGAGGTAGGTTGAACAAGCCAAATAGGACCGTGCCAATATAAAGCAAGGTTAGCTAAACGCCTAGGACTACAACCTCTCGAGATCACGTCAGCAGGGTTGTCGCGAGTAGGAACATACCGCCAAGAGTCTACTGATGTTTGTTCCTGAATTTTAGCAACTCTATGAGAGACAAAGGGTTGCCAATGATATGAAGGCTTAGCAAGCCAAGACAGAACGATAGTCGAATCAGTCCAGACAAAAGTTTGAGAAATGTGAACCTTTAAATTTTGAAGTAGTTTATTAGACAATTCCACAGCAAGTAGGGCTGCACGAAGTTCTAACCGAGGCAATGAAACGACCTTCAAAGGAGCTACCTTGGATTTCGAAGATACAAGATTGGAAAAAAATGGTTCGTTTCTCGAGTCAAGGTAAGCGCAACACCCGTATGCCTTTTCAGAACTATCAGAAAACAAATGGAGTTCCAGAATATCAGCAGGGGGATACTTAATGAGAACTCTAGGTATAAAAATAGTAGAAACCTCAAGAAGGCTGTCTCTATATTTAATCCATTTTTTGAAGATAACTAAGGGGGACAACTTCATCCCAAGTTGTTTTCAACGTCCACAACTCCTGCATGAAAAGTTTAGCCAGGACAACGATAGGAGCTAAATATTGCAAAGGATCATAGATTTTTGCAATTTCAGAAAGGATTTGACGTTTAGTGGTAGGCGGCTCTGAAGAGAATACCAATTTATAAGTGAATATATCCTGCTTAGGACTCCAATATATCCCAAGAGCCTTAATGGTAGTTTCTTCCTTAAACGATTCAACGCAATCATTAATCAGATCTCTATCCTTAAAGGCGTTTAAGAATAGGTCGTGATTGGAACACCACTTGTGTAAGACGAATCCACCACCTTCAAGCAATTGAATCAGACCTGGGCAGCTTCTTCGATTGAATAAAAAGAGGACAAGAAATCGTCCACATAAAAGGATGTAGTTAGAGCCTGACTTACCTCAGGAGGAAAAAGATGACCATCTAATTCAGCAAGATGATGAAGAGTTCTGATCGCCAAAAAAGAGGAAGGTTTCAATCCATAAGTTAGAGTTTTTAACCTGAAGACCTTTAGCGGTTTCTTAGGATCATCGCGCCAGAGGATCCTTTGCAGGTCACGTTGAGCGGGATCAATCAGAATTTGCCGATACATTTGTTGAATGTCAGCCATCACGGCAACCGGGAATAATCTAAAATTTAACAAAATAATAGATAAATCAACTTGAATAGAAGGACCAGCCAAAAGAGTATCATTTAAAGAAGTTCCTTGATCATCCAGAGCTGAACCATTAAATACTACTCTTATTTTCTTAGATTTTTCATTGCCACTCTTCCAAACGGGACGCTTAATAAGCATGTTCGGCTTCCAACCCCATTTAAGAAATCTAATACGTGCATATACTCTCATTCTGCTGCGTTAAATCTACTCCCATTTTCGCAAATAATCATAAATTTATCAGCTATCATAATATACTTAATACACTGACTGACAGTGACAATGCAACACCAAGGAGGAGTGGTTCGAAAGGGATGAAAGTTGGGGAAAAAAACAGAGACGGCACGGAAGAATAATTGATGTTTATTTCAAACCGATATGCAGGTTACACAATGCGCACGGCATCGACTCATTAGGATGTAGGACCACCGCGAGCGGCGATGCACGCAGAAACACGTCGAGGTACAGAGTCAATAAGAGTGCGGATGGTGTCCTCAGGGATGGTTCTCCATTCTCTGTCAACCATTTGCCACAGTTGGTCGTCCGTACGAGGCTGGGGCAGAGTTTGCAAACGGCGTCCAATGAGATCCCACACGTGTTCGATTGGTGAGAGATCCGGAGAGTACGCTGGCCACGGAAGCATCTGTACACCTCGTAGAGCCTGTTGGGAGATGCGAGCAGTGTGTGGGCGGGCATTATCCTGCTGAAACAGAGCATTGGGCAGCCCCTGAAGGTACGGGAGTGCCACCGGCCGCAGCACATGCTGCACGTAGCGGTGGGCATTTAACGTGCCTTGAATACGCACTAGAGGTGACGTGGAATCATACGCAATAGCGCCCCAAACCATGATGCCGCGTTGTCTAGCGGTAGGGCGCTCCACAGTTACTGCCGGATTTGACCTTTCTCCACGCCGATGCTACACTCGTCTGCGGTGACTATCACTGACAGAACAGAAGCGTGACTCATCGGAGAACACGACGTTCCGCCATTCCCTCATCCAAGTCGCTCTAGCCCGGCACCATGCCAGGCGTGCACGTCTATGCTATGGAGTCAATGGTAGTCTTCTGAGCGGACGCCGGGAGTGCAGGCCTCCTTCAACCAATCGACGGGAAATTGTTCTGGTCGATATTGGAACAGCCAGGGTGTCTTGCACATGCTAAAGAATGGCGGTTGACGTGGCGTGAGGGGCTGCCACCGCTTGGCGGCGGATGCGCCGATCCTCGCCGATCCTCGCGTGCTGACGTCACTCGGGCTGCGCCTGGACCCCTCGCACGTGCCACATGTCCCTGCGCCAACCATCTTCGCCACAGGCGCTGCACCGTGGACACATCCCTATGGGTATCGGCTGCGATTTGACGAAGCGACCAACCTGCCCTTCTCAGCCCGATCACCATACCCCTCGTAAAGTCGTCTGTCTGCTGGAAATGCCTCCGTTGACGGCGGCCTGGCATTCTTAGCTATACACGTGTCCTGTGGCACACGACAACACGTTCTACAATGACTGTCGGCTGAGAAATCACGGTACGAAGTGGGCCATTCGCCAACGCCGTGTCCCATTTATCGTTCGCTACGTGCGCAGCACAGCGGCGCATTTCACATCATGAGCATACCTCAGTGACGTCAGTCTACCCTGCAATTAGCATAAAGTTCTGACCACTCCTTCTTGGTGTTGCATTTGCTCTGTCAGTTAGTGTACATGTATAATCCCTTCTTCGAGATATGTCGTTTTTATTACAACTTAACCTCGTAATATATAATTTTTTTTGATAGTTGCTTCACGTCGCACCGACACAGATAGGTCTTATGGCGACGATGGGACAGGAAAGGGCCAGGAGTGGGAAGGAAGCGGCCGTGGCCTTAATTAAGTTACAGCCCCAGCATTTGCCTGGTGTGAAAATGGGAAACCACGGAAAACCGTCTTCAGGGCTGCCGACAGTGGGATTCTAACCCACTATCTCCCGGATGCAAGCTCACAGCCGCGCGCCCCTAACCGCACGACCAACTCGCCCGGTATTTAGATTTCACTCACCGTAACAACACTATGATCAAAGCTACACTTTCGCGTACAGTGGAGTGTTGCTTTAATGTTGATAATATTATGATATTTAACATTATGATAATTATTTGGGGATATTAGTTCACGTAATGTTAATTATCAACTGTCCGACTCGTTGGCTGAACGGTCAGCGTACTGGCCTTCGGTTCAGAGGGTCCCGGGTTCGATTCCCGGCCGGGTCGGGGATTTTAACCTTAATTGGTTAATTCCAATGGCACGGGGGCTGGGTGTGTGTGTTGTCTTCATCATCATTTCATCCTCATCACGACGCGCAGGTCACCTACTGGTGTCAAATAGAAAGACCTGCACCTGGCGAGCCGAATCCGTCCTGGGATATCCCGGCACTAAAAGCCATACGACATTTCATTTCAATTATCAACTGACGCGTTTCGATCCTGCGACCAGGATCGTCTTCAGGGCAGTGACAAAGCATAATGACAAATGTCACTCCATAGTAACCAGATTCAAGATAGAGAGACCTTGTTTGAAATATAGTTGATTCCAGTACATCCAGAGTCATGGAGAAAGACGTTGACGAGTTATCTATGGAGCGTAGCCATGATCTACTCAGTATATAGCCGTCACCTTTGTTAAAATTATTCGGGTGTTTAGCAATGTCTATCGCCTCACGAATGATTCTAGGAATAAAATGTTTCTCTTTATGAATGACAGAAGTTGCATGAAAAATTATTTGATGGTCATTATGTATGGCATGTTCTGCCACAGCAGACTTCTCTGGCTGGCGAAGACGTAAGTGCCTGCGATGTTGCTTCCTTCCTACATGTTTGGCCAACATACAACGATCCACAGTAGCAAGAAATCATATATATTTCAGCGCAGTTTAAACAAATAGGATCTTTGACAGAGGCTATAGAAATTTCTAAACGCCCGAATAATTTTAACACAGGTGACGGCTATATACTGAGCAGATCATGGTTACCCTTCATAGTTAATTCAACATCTTTATTCGTGACTCTGGAGGCCCTCGAATGAACTATATTACTAAAAGGGTCTCTCTAACGTGAGTCTGGTTACTATGGAGTAACAGTTGCCATTATGCTTTGTTACTGCCCTGAAGACGATCCTGGTCGCAGGATCGAAGTGCGTCAGCTGGTAATTAATATTACACGATCTAATATCCCCAAATAATTATCATAATGTCATTTAGTGGTCGTGAAAGTCTACGTATTAAGATTATATTTAATTTCCACCGAAAGCAATATTCTTAACCAAGGGCCCCCATAGGATAGTTTGTAGAGGGGGGGTGGGGGCTGTACCTGGGGGTATGTAGTATTTTTGATATTTTGGGAGATGAATGGCGACTTGTATTCCACGGTAGAATACCACACACGGTATCCTCTACCACTTCTACGTAATACGGATTTTTAAATCATTTTCTTGAAAGAGAAACACCTGACTATATTAGATTTTTCCTTTCCCTGAAAGCTATGGTGGGGGGGGGGGGGGAGAAGCGTTCCCACCTTGCCCCCGGGCATGGGCGCCCATGTTCTTATCTGTGGGCAAGTCGTGCTCATGCTTTGCGATATTTGAGAAATGTGTAGGACGACAACAGCTGACTAACGTTTGGCGCACTCACCGACGAATTTCATTCGTTGTGACAAGCAAAGAGTTGCATGGAAGATACTTCTATTTCCATTTTCGAACCAATATTGAAACTTTAAACGATGCCTATCTAAACACCGGCTGAATGTTGTTTATACAATGGAAGATCGTGATCGACTTAGACGTTGTCTAAGGCGTAAAACTAGTCATCGTTTCTGCAATCGGACGAACGAGCTTCTTCTTCCAACAATCATTAACTTACAACTTACACTTCAGCAACGAGGAAATGTCACCAGTGACGTCAAAGGATGACGAACCGTGTGCTACAAACGTGGAAGGAACTTATCCAATAATGTAAACTTCTAACGTCAAACTTGTTCCGTGAAACACAACATGAATGAAAAATGTACTTCCCATTTGGCGTCACGGTCTCAAATAACGAATATTCAATACTCTGTAATTGCTTGTACAGTTTAGAGTCAACTACCGTACTTAAAGAGTTCAAGGAAACACTTTTCCCGACATTTATCATGCTGTCAATAATGCACAGCCCACTAGGGCATAAAGCCACTGGATAAAAGAAAATACATAAATGATCGGAAATTGTATTCTCTATAGCTTTTGTTATGCAGTATTTATGGATAGGACCATTAATAACATAGATATTTCATAATTACATTTTAGGCCTTACTCCATACTACCATTTCACACAGGGTGAATACAATTATTATTATTATTATTAGCAAATACATCGCGAATGGGAAATATCCTGGCGAAAATGGTCACTTACAGTGGTGTGATAATAAGGTAAAGTTAACAACCCCACAACAACAACAAAAAGGAGAGTACAACAAGCAATTCCATGGAAAGAAAATATTACAAGAAATACTTGAGAATATTTGAGAATTAATTTTTTTTCAAGTTGTTTTACATCGCACCGACACAGATAGGTCTTATGGCGACGATGGGGCAAGGAAGGGCTGGGAGTGGGAAGGAAGCGGCCGTGGCCTTAATTAAGGTACAGCCCCAGCATTTGCCTGGTGTGAAAATGGGAAACCACGGAAAACCATTTTCAGGCCTGCCGATAGTGGGGTTCGAACCTACTATCTCCCGAATACTGGATACTGGCCGCACTCAAGCGACTGCAGCTATCGAGCTCGGTAATTAAATTTTAGGCCGTACCCTACAGTACCATTTCACCCAAGGTGATTACAATTATTTAGAGTCTAGACTGTACTGCCTTGTCCGACTCATTGCCTGAATGGTCAGCGTTGAGGCCTTCGGTTCATAGGGTCCCGGGTTCGATTTCCGACCGGGTCGGGGATTTTAATCGCCTTTGATTAATTCTTCTGAACCAGGGACTGAGTGTTTATGTTTGTCCCAACACTTTCCTCTTCATATTCAGCCAACACACACTACCAACCACTATAGAAATACGCAATAATGATTACATCCCTCCATATAATGTTGGCGTCAGGAAGGGCATCCGGCCGTAAAACGGAGCCAAATTTCCATGTGCGACAAAGGTCACACCCGCGACCCAACAGCTACGGGGAAAAGCGGTTAAAAAGAAGAAGAAGAAGAAGGAATTTAGTTCCTTATGTCCTGATTTTACATACATATTGTACATACATACATACATCCACCTTCATTATAGATTGTTATGCCTTTCAGCGTTCAGTCTGCAGTCTCCGTGAATTTACTAATCGCCGCCACAATCCTCTATTTGTAACTGGTGTTGCGACCTCATTCACTTCTATATCCCTTACCCTTCAATCGTTAGAAAGTGGGTCTGACCATCGTCGTTGTGGTCTCCCTTTACTTCTCTTACCCTCCATAACAGAGGCCATTGTTCTCCCAGGTAACCTATCCTCCCCCATTCGCCTCAAATCACCTAAGCTGGTTTATGCGTACAGCTTCATTCATCGAGATCATTCCTAACTTAGCCTTAATCTCGTCTTACCGAGAGTAGTATAATTGGATGGTTCGGGCGCCGCCTCCGCCTCCGCCTCACGGGGGGCCCTCCCAGAGGCCTCCTCCGCCTCCCGAGGGGCCTTCCCAGAGGCCTTCTCCGCCTCCCGCGGGAAATTTGAATTTGTAAACAAAGCCACGTGCTTTTTGACAGCTGTCATCGACAACAACGCATCGCTAACCTCACTGCTGCCATCTTGACGGGCCTAAACCTCAGTGGTACCAACTTAACCTAACTAGCGCGAGATTTGAATTGGTAAACAAATCCACGTGTTTTTGACAGCCACGTGCTTTTTGACAGACAACGCATCGCTAACCTCAGTACTGCCATCTTGACGGGCCTAAACCTCAGTAGTACCAACTTAACCTAACTAGCGCGAGATTCGAATAGGTAAACAAATCTACGTGCTTTTTTGACAGCTGTCATCCGCCATCTTTAAACCACAGAGCACTGTGCAGCCCTCTTTATCGCAGTAGCTGTAAATTCGTCACCTGTCATCCGCAGTGCTGCCATCTTAACGGGCCTAAACCTTAGTGCTACCAACTTAACCTCACTAGCGCGAGATTTGAATCGGTATAAACAAATCCACGTGCTTTTTTGACAGCTGTCATCCGCCATCTTTAATCTATAGAGCACAGTGCTGCCCTCTTTAGCTACTTACCTTTGAAATGTGGTGGCGGATAATTTGAAAAATGCTTTTTGACAGCAGCCATCTTTAATCTAGAGAGCACCGTGCTGCCCTCTTTAGCTAGATACCTTTGAAATGTGGTGGCAGGCAATTCCACATGACAGCAGCCATCTTTAATCAAGAGAGCACCGTGCTGCCCTCTATGTGGTGGCGGTAATTTGAAAAATTCTACATGCTCTTGTTTGGAAACAAACTCACGCGCTTTTTTGACAGCCGTCATCCGCCACCTTTAATCAACAGAGCACAGTGCTGCCCTCTTTAGCTAGATACCTTTGAAATGTGGTGGCGGCAAATTCCACGTGCTCTTGTTTGGAAACAAAGCCATGTGCTTTTTGACAGCTGTCACCCGCCATCTTTAATCAACAGAGCACCGTGCTGCTATCATGCTCGCAATTTCGTCAGCTGTCATCCGCCATCTTTAATCCACAGAACACCGTGCTGCCCTCTTTATGGCTACTACCTTAAGCACGTAGTAGCGGGCAATTTGAAAATTGCTGTTAGCTACATTCCGCCATCTTTAATCAAGAGAGCACCGTGCTGCCATCTTTAGCTAGATACCTTTGAAATGTGGTGGCGGCAAATTGAAAAATTTCACGTGCTCTTGTTTGGAAACAAACTCACGTACTTTTTTGACAACTACCATCCGCCATCTTTAAAAAAGAGAGCATCGTCCTGCACTCTCTAGTTGAAATGTGGTGGCGGCAATTTGAAAAATTCCACGTGCTCTTGTTTGGAAACCATGCTACATGCTTATTTGACAGCTACCATCCGCCATGTTTAATCAAGAGAGCACCGTGCTGCACTCGCTAATTGAAATGTGGTGGCGGCAATTTGAAAAATTCCACGTGCTCTTGTTTGGAAAGAATGCCACATGCTTATTTGACAGCTGTCATCCGCCATCTTTAATCTATAGAGCACATTGCTGCCCTCTTTAGCTGAAATGTTGTGGCGGATAATTTGAAAAATGCTTTTTGACAGCAGCCATCTTTAATCCAGAGAGCACCGTGCTGCCCTCTTTAGCTAGATACCTTTGAATTCCACGTGACAGCAGCCATCTTTAATCAAGAGAGCACCGTGCTGCCCTCTTTGTGGCGGTGGCAAATTCCACGTGCTCTTGTTTGGAAACAAACTCACGTGCTTTTTTCTGACAGCTGTCATCCGCCATCTTGCATCACAAACCTCAGTGCTGCACTCTTTAGCTAGATACCTTTGAAATGTGGTGGCGGCAATTTGAAAAATTCTATGTGCTCTTGTTTGGAAACAAAGCCACGTGCTTTTTGACAGCTGTCATCCACCATCTTTAATCAATAGAGCACTGTGCTGCTATCATGCGGGCAATTTCGTCAGCTGTCATCCGCCATATCTAATCTACAGAGCACCGTGCTGCCCTCTTTATGACAAGTGGTAGCGGGCAATTTGAAAAGTTCTGTTAGCTGTCATCCGCCATCTTTAATCAAGAGAGCACCGTGCTGCCATCTTTAGCTAGATACCTTTGAAATGTGGTGACGGCAATTTGAAAAATTCTATGTGCTCTTGTTTAGTGAACAAAGCCACGTGCTTTTTTGACAGCTGTCATCTACCATCTTTAATCAATAGAGCACTGTGCTGCTATCATGCGGGCAATTTCGTCAGCTGTCATCCACCATCTTTAATCTACAGAGCACCGTGCTGCCCTCTGTAGTAGCGGGCAATTTGAAAAGTTCTGTTAGCTGTCATCCGCCATCTTTAATCAAGAGAGCACCGTGCTGCCATCTTTAGCTAGATACCTTTGAAATGTGGTGGCGGCAATTTGAAAAATTCTATGTGCTCTTGTTTAGTAAACAAACTCACGCGCTTTTTGTCAGCTGTCATCCGCCAACTTACATCGCAAACCTCAGTGCTACACTCTTTAGGTACATACCCTTGAAATATGGTGGCGGATAATTTAAAAAGAAAAATTCTACAGCTGCCATCTCTCGACGCTAATTGCACAAGATGGTGGCTATACATGACTCCTTAAGGGTGCTTATGCAAGATGGCCGCTATACATAGGTACTTATGAGAAGCCCTTGGGATGCTTGCGCAAGATAGCGGTTATACAAGGCTCCTTATGAGACGCCCTAGAGATGCTTGCGCAAGATGGCGGTTGCTCTTATGAGGCGGCTTAAGGGTCCTTGCACAAGATGGCTAGAGACGCCCTAAGGATGCCTGCTCAAGATGGCGGACGCAAGATGGCATCTATACACGACGCCTTAAGGGTGCTTGCGCAAGATGGCTGCTGCTCTTATGAAGAAAGCTAGCTTAGAGGCTAACGTGTCATGCTAGTTCGATTCATTAAATTTGGGGCTTAAATGTTAAATATCTCGAAAACGGTGCATCGTAGAGCAAAACGGACAAAATTTGTCTGCCCAATACCTCGGTTCGCAGAATGAGGAACAAGAAAAGCATAGTCTAATGATGAGATCAACGGTTCGGTTCCTACGTAGGCCCTTTGGCATTCGCTCTGTTTTACCTTGTATTGAAGCAAGTCTTCGTAACATGATCAGGTCTAGCTATGGTAGAGAGTATAACGTGCCGTACAGGTTCGATTCATTAAATTTGGGGCTTAAATGCAAACTGTTAAATATCTCGAAAACGGACAAAAAATTTCCACCGAATACCTAGGTTTGCAGTATCAGGAACATGATAGCATAAGAAAAATATAGTCTAATGATGAGATCGACGGTTCGATTCCTACTTAGTCCCTTTGGCATTGGCAGCTAACTAATTCTACAAGATGGCGGCTATACATAGCTTCTTATGAGACAGCTTAAGAGCGCTTGAACAAGATGGCTGCTGCTCTTATGAGACGCCCTAGGGGTGCTTGCGCAATGTAGCAGCGACAAGACGGTGACTATACACAGCTCCTTATGATACGGCCTAGAGGTGCTCACACAAGATGGTGGCTGCTCTGATGAAGAAAGCTAGCTTTGCATCGTGCAGGTATCTTTACAGCACTAAACCTCATACCTTTGAAATGTGGTGGCGGGTAATTTGAAAAATTCTACATGCTTTTTCTTAACAGCAGCTATCTTTAAACAATAGCGGCTATACATAAGCTGTTAAGGCCTCCTCTTATGTCAAGGCATAGCTCTAACGGGATAGCTAGAGTAAGCACGTGCTGCAGTGATGACGTCATTATGCATGTTTAGACTTGCAAATCACAAAAGAAACGTAACAAGACTAGAATCGAACACTGCACTCTATGCCGTTATCTCTATCATGTGATCGGAACATTGATTGAAGTGTTTAGAACACTAAATAAGTGATCAAGACTAAAATAGAACACTGTACTCGATACAACATTTGTTTAGAACATGTCAGGGGATACCTTTGTTCTAAGAATATTAGATTACCGCACATTCCTTGTAGGGCTAATAGGCTAAAGGGCTAATGGGCTAAAGGGCTAAAGGGCTAATGGGCTAAAGGGCTAAAGGGCTAAAGGGCTAAAGGAGCAACAACCTCATCTACCGCTATAAGCAAGAACGCTTGTAGTTTGTTAAGTGTAGAAAATTATTCTTTATTGGTAAATGGTTTTATATTCAAAACAAGGAATGGAACCTTGGGGTTACGTCTTACCTAATAAAATCCCCGAGGTGCGATGAGTTACGTTTTTCTAACTAGTGTTTGGAACACTGAACTTTTTAAGATGATAGCAGAGAGGTTCGCAATGTTCTGTTGCTGGATTTTAAATCCCGCGCTACAACATTTATAAGGTGGCAGCCTTGAGGTTTACCGCCGTAAAGATGGCAAGAGTGAGGTTAGCAATGTTCTGTTGTTGGATTTTAAATTCCGCGGTATAACATGCATAAGGTGAGGTTTACCGCCGTAAAGATGGCAGCAGTTAGGTTAGCGACGCTCTATTGTCCTTCAAAGTGAGGTTAGTGTCCGTCAAGAAGACAGCTGTCAGAAAAGCACGTGGCTATGTTTACCAAACAAGAGCACGTGGTCCTGACGTCACGGTCACGTAGTATGCTGCTTCACCATGCAAAGTTCAATGTCTACACCTACGTAGTTAACACTCTGGTATGTTCACAAGATTTTTACACATAACTATTCTTTATGCTTTAAGTTCCTGCACATAGGTTATGTTAAGATAGCAGCACAAGTACAAGCGATGTTGTAGCGCGGGATTTAAAATCCAACAACAGAACATTGCTAACCTCTCTGCTATCATCTTGAAAAGTTCAGTGTTCCAAACACTAGTTAGAAAAACGTAACTCGTCGCACCTCGGGGATTTTATTTGGTAAGACGTAACCCCAAGGTTCCATTCCTTGTTCTGAATATAAAACCATTTACCAATAAAGATTAATTTTCTACACTTAACAAAGTACAAGCGTTCTTGCTTATAGCGGTAGATGAGGTTGTTGCTCCTTTAGCCCTTTAGCACTTTAGCCCATTAGCCCTTTAGCCCATTAGCCCTTTAGCCCTTTTGCCCTTTTGCCCATTAGCCCTTCAGCCTATTAGCCCTACAAGGAATGTGCGGTAATCTAATATTCTTAGAACAAAGGTATCCCCTGACATGTTCTAAACAAATGTTGTATCGAGTACAGTGTTCTATTTTAGTCTTGATCACTTATTTAGTGTTCTAAACACTTCAATCAATGTTCCGATCACATGATAGAGATAACGGCATAGAGTGCAGTGTTCGATTCTAGTCTTGTTACGTTTCTTTTGTGATTTGCAAGTCTAAACATGCATAATGACGTCATCACTGCAGCACGTGCTTACTCTAGCTATCCCGTTAGAGCTATGCCTTGACATAAGAGGAGGCCTTAACAGCTTATGTATAGCCGCTATTGTTTAAAGATAGCTGCTGTTAAGAAAAAGCATGTAGAATTTTTCAAATTACCCGCCACCACATTTCAAAGGTATGAGGTTTAGTGCTGTAAAGATACCTGCACGATGCAAAGCTAGCTTTCTTCATCAGAGCAGCCACCATCTTGTGTGAGCACCTCTAGGCCGTATCATAAGGAGCTGTGTATAGTCACCGTCTTGTCGCTGCTACATTGCGCAAGCACCCCTAGGGCGTCTCATAAGAGCAGCAGCCATCTTGTTCAAGCGCTCTTAAGCTGTCTCATAAGATACTATGTATAGCCGCCATCTTGTAGAATTAGATAGCTGCCAATGCCAAAGGGCCTAAGTAGGAATCGAACCGTCGATCTCATCATTAGACTACGTTTTTCTTATGCTATCATGTTCCTGATACTGCAAACCTAATTATTCGGTGGAAATTTTTTTGTCCGTTTTCGAGATATTTAACAGTTTGCATTTAAGCCCCAAATTTAATGAATCGAACCTGTACGGCACGTTATACACTCTACCATAGCTAGACCTGATCATGTTACGAAGACTTGCTTCAATACAAGCTAAAACAGAGCGAATGCCAAAGGGCCTACGTAGGAACCGAACCGTTGATCTCATCATTAGACTGTGTTTTTCTTGTTCCTCGTTCTGCGAACCGAGGTATTGGGCAGACAAATTTTGTCCGTTTTGCTCTTCGATGCACCGTTTTCGAGATATTTAACATTTAAACCCCAAATTTAATGAATCGAACTAGCATGACACGTTAGCCTCTTAGCTAGCTTTCTTCATAAGAGCAGCAGCCATCTTGCGCAAGCACCCTTAAGGCGTCGTGTATAGATGCCATCTTGCGTCCGCCATCTTGCGCAGGCATCCTTAGGGCGTCTCTAGCCATCTTGTGCAAGGACCCTTAAGCCGCCTCATAAGAGCAACCGCCATCTTGCGCAAGCATCTCTAGGGCGTCTCATAAGGAGCATTGTATAACCGCTATCTTGCGCAAGCATTCCAAGGGCGTCTCATAAGAACCTATGTATAGCGGCCATCTTGCATAAGCACCTTTAAGGAGTCATGTATAGCCACCATCTTGTGCTTAGCGTCGAG
Source organism: Anabrus simplex (assembly GCF_040414725.1). Taxonomy (NCBI): domain Eukaryota; kingdom Metazoa; phylum Arthropoda; class Insecta; order Orthoptera; family Tettigoniidae; genus Anabrus; species Anabrus simplex. The sequence continues at coordinate 3,104,471 of NC_090278.1, read as the reverse complement.
AGATGGCTGCTGTAGAAATTTTCTTTTTAAATTATCCGCCACCATATTTCAAGTGTATGTACCTTAAGAGTGTAGCACTGAGGTTTGCGATGTAAGTTGGCGGTTGACAGCTGACAAAAAGCGCGTGAGTTTGTTTACTAAACAAGAGCACATAGAATTTTTCAAATTGCCGCCACCACATTTCAAAGGTATCTAGCTAAAGATGGCAGCACGGTGCTCTCTTGATTAAAGTTGGCGGATGACAGCTAACAGAACTTTTCAAATTGCCCGCTACTACAGAGGGCAGCACGCTGCTCTGTAGATTAAAGATGGTGGATGACAGCTGACGAAATTGCCCGCATGATAGCAGCACAGTGCTCTATTGATTAAAGATGGTGGATGACAGCTGTCAAAAAAGCACGTGGCCTTGTTTACTAAACAAGAGCACATAGAATTTTTCAAATTGCCGTCAGCACATTCCAAAGGTATCTAGCTAAAGATGGCAGCACGGTGCTCTCTTGATTAAAGATGGCGGATGACAGCTATCAGAACTTTTCAAATTGCCCGCTACCACATGTCATAAAGAGGGCAGCACGGTGCTCTGTAGATTAAATATGGCGGATGACAGCTGACGAAATTGCCCGCATGATAGCAGCACAGTGCTCTATTGATTAAAGATGGTGGATGACAGCTGTCAAAAAGCACGTGGCTTTGTTTCCAAACAAAAGCACATAGAATTTTTCAAATTGCCGCCACCACATTTCAAAGGTATCTAGCTAAAGAGTGCAGCACTGAGGTTTGTGATGCAAGATGGCGGATGACAGCTGTCAGAAAAAAGCACGTGAGTTTGTTTCCAAACAAGAGCACGTGGTTTTTGCCACCGCCACAAAGAGGGCAGCACGGTGCTCTCTTGATTAAAGATGGCTGCTGTCACGTGGAATTCAAAGGTATCTAGCTAAAGAGGGCAGCACGGTGCTCTCTGGATTAAAGATGGCTGCTGTCAAAAAGCATTTTTCAAATTATCCGCCACCACATTTCAGCTAAAGAGGGCAGCACTGTGCTCTATAGATTAAAGATGGCGGATGACAGCTGTCAAATAAGCATGTGGCATTGTTTCCAAACAAGAGCACGTGGAATTTTTCAAATTGCCGCCACCACATTTCAATTAGAGAGTGCAGCACGGTGCTCTCTTGATTAAACATGGCGGATGGTAGCTGTCAAATAAGCATGTAGCATGGTTTCCAAACAAGAGCACGTGGAATTTTTCAAATTGCCGCCACCACATTTCAACTAGAGAGTGCAGTACGATGCTCTCTTGATTAAAGATGGCGGATGGTAGCTGTCAAGGAACACGTGAGTTTGTTTCCAAACAAGAGCACGTGGAATTTGCCACCGCCACAAAGAGGGCAGCACGGTGCTCTCTTGATTAAAGATGGCTGCTGCCACGTGGAATTCAAAGGTATCTAGCTAAAGATGGCAGCACGGTGCTCTCTTGATTAAAGATGGCGGATGATAGCTAACAGTACTTTTCAAATTGCCCGCTACTACGTGCTTAAGGTAGTAGCCATAAAGAGGGCAGCACGGTGTTCTGTGGATTAAAGATGGCGGATGACAGCTGACGAAATTGCCCGCATGATAGCAGCACGGTGCTCTGTTGATTAAAGATGGCGGGTGACAGCTGTCAAAAAGCACATGGCTTTGTTTGCAAACAAGAGCACGTGGAATTGGCCGCCACCACATTTCAAAGGTATCTAGCTAAAGAGGGCAGCACTGTGCTCTGTTGATTAAAGGTGGCGGATGACGGCTGTCAAAAAAGCGCGTGAGTTTGTTTCCAAACAAGAGCATGTAGAATTTTTCAAATTACCGCCACCACATAGAGGGCAGCACGGTGCTCTCTTGATTAAAGATGGCTGCTGTCATGTGGAATTGCCTGCCACCACATTTCAAAGGTATCTAGCTAAAGAGGGCAGCACGGTGCTCTCTAGATTAAAGATGGCTGCTGTCAAAAAGCATTTTTCAAATTATCCGCCACCACATTTCAAAGGTAAGTAGCTAAAGAGGGCAGCACTGTGCTCTATAGATTAAAGATGGCGGATGACAGCTGTCAAAAAAGCACGTGGATTTGTTTATACCGATTCAAATCTCGCGCTAGTGAGGTTAAGTTGGTAGCACTAAGGTTTAGGCCCGTTAAGATGGCAGCACTGTGGATGACAGGTGACGAATTTGCAGCTACTGCGATAAAGAGGGCAGCACAGTGCTCTGTGGTTTAAAGATGGCGGATGACAGCTGTCAAAAAAGCACGTAGATTTGTTTACCTATTCGAATCTCGCGCTAGTTAGGTTAAGTTGGTACTACTGAGGTTTAGGCCCGTCAAGATGGCAGTACTGAGGTTAGCGATGCGTTGTCTGTCAAAAAGCACGTGGCTGTCAAAAACCCGTGGATTTGTTTACCAATTCAAATCTCGCGCTAGTTAGGTTAAGTTGGTACCACTGAGGTTTAGGCCCGTCAAGATGGCAGCAGTGAGGTTAGCGATGCGTTGTTGTCGATGACAGCTATCAAAAAGCACGTGGCTTTGTTTACAAATTCAAATTTCCCGCGGGAGGCGGAGGAGGCCTCTGGGAAGGCCCCTCGGGAGGCGGAGGAGGCCTCTGGGAGGGCCCCCCGTGAGGCGGAGGCGGAGGGGGCCTCTGGGAGGGCCTCCCGTGAGGCGGAGGCGGAGGGGTCCCTGGGAGCCCTGAGGCGGAGGCGGCGCCCGAACCATCGAATTATACTACTACCGAGTACCCTCCTGCCAATTTTCCTATCACCGAGCTCGATAGCTGCAGTCGCTTAAGTGCTGTCAGTATCCAGTATTCGGGAGGGAGTGGGTTCGAACCCTACTGTCGGCAGCCCTGAAGATGGTTTTTCGTGGTTTCCCATTTTCACATCGGGCAAATACTGGGGCTGTACCTTAATAAAAAGGCCACGGCCGCTTCCTTTCCACTCCTAGCCCTTTCGTGTCCCATCGTCGCAGTAAGACCTATCTGTGTCGTGCGACGTAAAGCAACTTGAAAAAAAAATCCCATCTCTCGCTACTTCCATGTCTGTTAGTTGTAACTTATGAACAAGATATCCTGAGTCCAGCCAGCTTTCACTGCCGTAAAGCAGAGTTGGTCTGAAAACAGACCGACGTAAAGATAGTTTCGTCTGGGAGCTGACTTCCTTCTTACAGAGCACTGTTGATCTGACTTCCTTCTTACAGAACACTGTTGATCTGACTTCCTTCTTACAGAACACTGTTGATCGTAACTGCGAGCTCACTACATTAGCTTTACTGCACCTTGATTCAGTCTCACTTACTATACTGTCCGACTCGTTGGCTGAATCGTCAGCGTAGTGACCTTCGGTTCAGAGGGTCCTGGGTTCGATCCCTGGCCGAGTCGGTGATTTTAACCTTCATTGGTTAATTCCAATAGCCGGGAGCTGGGTGTTTGTTCTGTCTCCAACATCCCTGCAACTCACACACCACACACAACACTATCCTCCACCACAATAACACGCAGTTCTCTACACATGGCAGATGCCGCCCACCCTCATCGGAGAGTCTGCCTTACAAGGGCTGCACTCGGCTCGAAATAGCCATACGAAATTATTATTACTAAATACTTGAAATTATCTACCTGTTCCAGGCTTGTATCTCCAATCTGGCATTCATTTCTTTTGGATTTCTTACCTACTGACATCAATTTAGTCTCGGAAGGGCTAATCTTCATACCATACTCATTGCACTTATTTTCAAATTATAAGATATTAGACTGCAAGCCTTTGGCACAATCTGCCATTAAGATCAAGTCGTCAACATAGGCCAAAATACATTTTCACCTAGCGGAATCCCTCCCTACCGCATAATACCTTTCAGCAGTTGATCTGTTCGGCTCCATGGCTATATGGTTAGCCTGCTGGCCTTTGGTCACCTGCACCTGGCGAGCCGAAGTCCTCGGGCACATCGTGGCACTAAAAGCCATACGCCATTTCATTTCGGCAGATGATCCATGTTCATTATGAACAACAAAGTCTTGTCTAACCCCTGTAAGTAGCTTGAATCAAGAACTCATTCTGTCATCAATTCTCACTTTGGCCAATTGTGAATATAAATGCCTTTGATTGACTTCAATAATCGGCCATTAACCCAGTAGCCCCCCAGTATGGAGAACATCTTTTCCCTCGGTACTCTGACATCCCCTTTCTAGATCTACGAAACATAAACATAACCGTCTATTCCTCTCGCAGCATTTTTTAATTACGAGTCGCATACTGAAAATCTGATCCTGACAACTCCTCTGTGGTCTGAAACCACACTGGTTTTCATCCAACTTACTCTAACCACTGATCGCACCCTCCCTTCCAAGATGCCAGTGTACAACTTGCCTGCTATACTGATCAATGTGATACCGCGATAGTTGTTGCAATCCTTCCTGTTCCCTTGCGTGTAAACAGGTGCAATTACTGTACTGTTTCTGTCCAATCGCAGGGATGAGTGGCTCAGACTGTTGAGGCGCTGGCCTTCTGAGCTCAACTTGGCAGGTTCGGTGCTATTTAAAGGTGCTCAAATACACCAGCCTCGTATCGGTAGATTTACTTGCACGTAAAAGGACTCCTGCGGGACTAAATTCCGGCACCTTGGCGTCTCCAAAGGTACCTTCCATCTCGATCTTATTACTCTATAAAGCCATTTTATCCCAGCCTTCCCACTGTATTTCACTATTTCCGGTCTAATTTCATCTGTGAAAAAATTATCCACCAGCGTCTTCTTTCTTTCACATTTCCTTATTTACCTATCATCCCAGCAGCATGGTTTTCTTCCTGGTAGCTCCTGCCTAACTAATCTGGCTGTTCTTCTCCATCGTGCAACATCTGCTCTTAATGCCGGTTCTCAGCTGGACGTGTGCTACATTGATATTGCAAAGGCTTTTGATACCGTAGACCACGCACTTCTTTCCCATAAACTCTCAGAACGCTTTAATATCTATCGTCGCTTCCTAACTCTCCTGCAGAGCTTCCCGAATACCAGATCTCAGCGTGTGGTTCTTGATGGGTTCAGTTCGACTCTTGTTATGGTACATTCTGGCGTCCCACAGGGCAATGTCCTAGGTCCGCTTCTTTTTGTCTTATTTATTGACGATCTCATTAAGACTATATCCTCCGTTTCTTGTGAAATTCTACCATTTGCAGATGACTGTAAAATATTCAAACAAATCGATTCATTATCAGACGTAAACTCCTTACAGAGTGGGCTTAACTCACTCTCTGAATGGTGCTCCACATGGCGTCTTAAGCCTAATCCTACCAAGTGTTCCTCTATTTCGATCACGCTTCGTAAATCCCCTATTCTCAGTAAATACTCCCTCCTCGGTAACCCGTTCCCAACTCTAACAGAACAAAATGACTTAGGAGTGTTGTTTGTCAGCAAATTGGTATTGGTCCCCCATATACAAAAGATAACCTCACGAGCAATGTCACTTCTCGGTATGTTGTATAGATTTTCTGACATCACCGATGTCCACGCCCTCCGAGCCTACTATGTATCTTGCATCCTACCGATTATTGAATTCGCATCTCCTATTTGGTCTACCTCTTCACCCACTAATCTGAATCACATTGATCGCTTGCAGTCATTCTTCTGTGCCATTGTTAGAGCCAGAGTATCTGATTGTCGAAACTTGAGCAGTAATCAGATATCAGATAAGTTAAACCTTCGCCCGTTATCTAGTCGCAGGAAGGTAGCCGACCTTAGATTCCTATATAACGCTGTTAACGGTTTATTTCGTTCTCCCGAACCTGCATCCTTCTTTTCCTTACATGTTCCAACTCGCAAAACCAGGATTAATCCGCCCCTTCATATTCCATATTCCCGCCTCTCTCTCGTTCAAAGAAGTTTATTTATCCGGATACCACCCTCCTTAACTCTTTATCTTCTGACAGGAACTCGGACGTTTTTCTTCGTATGCCTCCTTTAATCGATTCTTCCTTAACTTAATCTAGTTCATTTTCTTCATATTCCTTTTTTCTCTCTTCTCATTGCTGTCTTCTCTTTTGTACATAATGTAATATTCATTTATTTATTTATTTATTTATTTATTTATTTATTTATTTATTTTTTACTCTACTATACCTTTACTTGTGTGTTATACCCGTATTTATCTTACTGTGCCTAGCTATAAGTTCTTCTCTTCGTTTTACCTTCAATCTTCAATTTTCCTCGTTGTTTCTTTTGCCTTTATATTTTGTTCTTATTTGTTGTGTCTCTATAGTTATTTTGTTATTTTGTGAATTTTTAAATTTTTACTCTATTTTTATCATTAGATGTTATTTCCTCATTGTTCTTCCACTCGTTTTTTATGTTTGCCTTGTGCTACTCCACTGTAAATATATGTTTCCTTTGCGGAACTCGGTAATTCGGCTTCTCGCTGTTTTGTTTTCCCAAATAAATAAATAAATAAATAAATAAATAAATAAATAAATAAATAAATAAATAAATAAATAAATAAATAAATAAATAAATAAATAAATAAATAAATAAATAAATAAATAAATAAATAAATAAATAAATAAATAAATAAATAAATATTTCTGCTGCTTAATGACAATGGAGTTTATTTATCATCCTTTTCACTTTCTCAAGTGTAATTTAATCAGTATCATGACACATGTTTGCGAAATTAATAATTGGCTCGATAGAAGGCAGTTCGGGTTGAAGCCCTTGTCTTCCTTTGGCCGATACCTTCATTTTTCGAAGTGTCGGACCCCTTCCATTTTTTCTCTCCGATTAGTGTTATATAGAGGATGGTTGCCCAGTTGTACTTCCTCTCAAAACAGTAATCACCATCACCACGGTAGGAAAAGTTAGTACACTGAAGCTCAACTTCTAGGATTCCAGCAAGATAAAACAGATATCTTAGATTCGGGATCTCAAATGGACTGTATCGCGATTGATTTATCTAAGGCATTTAATAGGATAGACCAGGGCCTCTCAAACGCCCAGAATCTCACTCGTGCAAACCGAGGCGCAGAGGTTCTGTGCACCGTGCATCGGTCCAACTCGGCTAGGTTCGGACCAGTGTTTCGTCTCGGGGTGACTTGATTCAGCTCCGCTCAACTCGGCTCGTATGGTGAGGCACTGCAGAGCGAGTGAGGAGGGGCGAAACAGGTGGAGCGAGAGATACAGGCGTAGAGAAAGAGAGAGACAGGGCTATACCTCAAAATCAATGAGTAGGAGGTCTACACTGTCGTTAACCTAGCGAAGTCGTCTTTTGCACCTTGCGCCGCGGAATGCACCGGTGCATGCACTCTGAGAGGCCTTGTGAAAGATCATGGCAGACTACTGGCAGAAATGAGTTCAGATGGATTAGACAAAGTAGTGACTGAATTTGTGGCTATATTTAAAATAGAACTCAGAGTAGTTATCTGATCCTGTTATTATTACGAGATGAGTTCCTCAAAGCAGTATGATTGAACTTTTATGTTTTCCTATACCAGGCGGTCAGCCAGCCCGGTACTTTCTACTTACAAATATCCCGCGTGCACCAGTGATGCATGGGATGCCTAATCACTTGATTTCGAAGGGGTGCTACAACGTACTGTATTGTGGTTGTATTTAAGGCATACAACAGGGTGCATTTGTAAATACGCCAAAAATGCAGGAAAGAAAATTTAGCAACTGATTCATTTATACACGTGCAGACAAAAAGTAATACATGCTAGAGGACCCATGCTGCTTCGCAGTATTCCTTATAAATAGGTCAGATAAGTCATCTTGGTATGCCTTTCGTAGTCATATTATCTTGCCTGCTCTTTTTATAATTTTATGAACATTTAATACTGGTAGTGTAGTTTATAATACAATATTCTCTGTACTTTGACCATTCAGCCGTATCTGGTTCTTAACATTCTCAAACGATCTTTCCTGAGAGAGTGCAACATACAATCGACCGTGGCTGAATGCTGGTTCGGGGAAATAGACAGCCACTTTTTCAAGAGGTTGTATCTGCGCTTTATTACTGGTAATGGTCAAACAGATGGCTGGTCGCCTTGATACCTTCCCGTCTGTACGTTCGTAATCTATTTTCTGTTAGCAGCATGTAAGTTATTAGGAACGTTCTGCCATCTGTTGAACATGTTCAGAAGCTGGGGAAGGTCACAGAATCAAAGAGTAGTCCTATCTAGCAGAGAATAGTATTATTCCATGATCAGGGGAAGTGTATTCTCTGTGGCTTGACAGGTAGTAATCAAACATGGCTGCATGCACGGCTGACATTACTAAGAATGAAAATCACATATATCATAATAATGAAAGTGTTAGTCGCTTAGCAACCCGCTATGTAAAAAATGTACTGTGGGTTAGGTTAAGCCTTTGCCTGCAGTTATTGGAGTTATCATTTAATGATTTGATTTTATGAGTACTCGAAGTTGGCTGAACTTAGAGACCTATCAATGTCTAATGATTCACCGGCAGGATTTGCCAAAGCTGTTTTTTTGTAAACTCTTCTAAGATATAGATATAGATTAGTATAGCTTCGCCGGGCGAGTTGGCCGTGCGGTTAGGAGCGCGCAGCTGTGAGCTTGCATGCGGGAGATAGTGGGTTCGAATCCCACCGTCGGCAGCCCTGAGGATGGTTTTCCGTGGTTTCTCCATTTTCACACCAGGCAAATGCTGGGGATGTACCTTAATTAAGGCCACGGCCGCTTCCTTTCCATTCCTAGGCCTCTCCTATCCCATCGTCGCCATAAGACCTATCTGTGTCGGTGCGACATAATGCAAAATAGCAAAAAAAAGTATCGCTTCAAAGCTCAGAAAATTAAAACGTCACACTTGGTGTACCAAAAAGCTTCCTTCTACAACTACTCATAATATGGGTACATATGCTCAAAAGCCTGTCTCTGATGGTACAGGCAGTGCTGAACACGTTATGCAATGTCTGTATGTACACGTTTCATCATTTCAGGTATCACTGCAGAACAGGCCTCATGAATTCGTTGTTATAATTGTTCAGTATTTTCTGGCTCAGTTTCGTACAATTTCGATTTGATGTATCTCTACAGAGGAAAGTCCAGAGGGGTGAGATAAGGCGATCGTGGTGGCCACTGCCAGGATTCAATGTTGCAGTACTACCTGCAGTAGAATATATTCTATGATTAGTCTCCCAAAATATCACACCAAACATTAACCCCCAATTGGAGTTGCATATGCTGTGCTCGAATCCAAAGGTGTTGTGCTGAAACCCAGTAATGTAGATTGTGAGTGTTGACGAGCGAATCATTCGAAAAGTAACATTCATTTTTTCGCAGGATAGTCCTGATCAAATGTGGATCTGGCTGTAATGCCGTAGCCATTCTTCAGCAATATGTTACCCTGGGATCAAAATCATCTCCATAGAGTTGCTGATGCAGGTCTGCTCTGTATGGGTGCCACATCCTCTTCCTCCTCAGGATCCTTTGTATTGACGTTCGGGATACTCCTATTGTTCAGAAACAGTATTGCTCTTATGACAACAGGGTTGCCATATCGAACGGCTCTGCTCAACACCATCACGGGAAAACGGCGACACATAAATTTTTTAAATTCAGTATTTAAGTTCAAGATAAAATACGAAAGAAATTAAGCTGCAAATTACTTTATGAACTAAAGGGGACGGGGATTGACCGGAGCTATTTTTGGTTTGTACGGAATCAGAGGTACACTACGGCATATAAAAAACCTCAGCGTTGAAGTGTAAGACAAATTGGGGGAGAAAATAGAAGAATAATATTGTTTATGGCCTCGAGGTGTGAGGGGTGCATTTAACTGCATTTAATAAATTTTGTATCACTCACAAAAATAATATTAAAAGTTAAATGCGGTCCTTAAAAAGTGGCAGAATTCATATACGCCTAAGAAAGAACAGCTAAATAACAAAACCAAGCACAAATAAAACACACGGCAATTTTTTTATCAGTACAAGTTACGCCATGACGTATCGCTGCACAGCACAACACCAAAATCTTCAGTAACAACTTCTGTACAGTACGAAAATAATAGAACACACACAAATACTATGCAATATACAACCAACTCTCAATAATAATATAAGAGAATTTATTGGACTCCAACCTATTCAATATATTACAGGATGTTAACATTTTTAGTTAAACATCGTTAAAATGGAGACATGTTTCGCCCCCCATATGGGGCATCATCAGTCATATCAAAGCACCAACTCTCACTCAACACAAGTCAAGTATGCACTGATTCAAGGCCTAAAACACACACAGAACAAATAAATACTGTAGATGATTTCACTACAGAAGTGAGCTGTCGGTTGTTCATAGAGGGACTACAGAAAGCTTGTGTAAGTGCAACACAGAAGAAGGAAAATGAAGGAAGGCAACGAAGTGAAGGCTGTTCCTGCCATTGTGCTTCCTCCCTACGAATTTATTTATGAACAAGAAAATATTATGTAGTTATTTTAATAACTCAGGGCAAAAATGTCTCATCCTTTTTATCTGTCTTTAATTACACATTACAAGTATAATATCCCTTATTCACGAGTAATTACGGGTGTCTCAGAGGGGGAGTGTTCACTCCTTGTAGGTCCGTAAGAGCAATACTGTTTTCTTAACGTGGAATAAGCTATAGCTCATCTGTGTTCTTCTTTGCCGTAAACATATTATGCACGTTGTAACAATGATGACTTATGTATTGTTATTGTTATTATTATTTTATCAACATAATATGGTGAAATCCAACTTACCGAGTGAACGATTGGATTCAAAGTATTGCAGTTGAAGCAGACGTGTCTGCTCCTGCTGGTATGCGCCTTGAACGATCCATTAACCCTTAATTGTAGTTCTGTTCGGTGAAATACGTGTGTGGAAGGCAGGTATACCGTCCGCGGGCTCCGGGTGCATTCCGACCAGATTCTGCGGGTGCTGCTGTACCAGCCTAGTACTATGTGTCCGAAAACGAGACTTACCAGGTGTATGAATAAGTTTTTTCTGGTAAAGAAAACACGTAATTTTCAAGAGGAATTCATTTTTTATTTATTCAAAATATTGGCCATCGGCTTCTGCACACTTCGCCCATCTCTAAGGTAAGTTATGGATACCACGTCAGAAAAACTGCTTGTCTTTTGCAGCAAACCATTCGTCGAGCCACTTCGTCGAAATTGCTGAAGTGATGCTCTGCGAGCGCGTGTCCCATTGATGCGAAGAGGTGATAGTTCAGATGGTGCCAGATCGGGAGAATACGGCAGGTGCGGAAGGATGTCCCATCCAAGCGATGTCAAGGTGTCTTTCACTGATTTTACTGTGTGAGACGGCGTATTGTCGTGTAACAAAATCAGTTTGCCATGTCTACTGGCCTATTCCGGTCGTCTTTCGATCAATGCGTGATTTATATTAATCATTTGTTGGCGATAGCGTTGTGCATTAACGGTTTTGTCGGGCTTCATGTGTTCATAATACACACTGTTTTTCATACTGAAATCACCACGTTTAAATTGTCAAAACCATGTCTCACATGTTCTAATCGATGGAGCGTGTTCATCATATGTTTCTACCAGCAAACGATGACTTTCCGCAGTCTTTTCCTTTTGATTAAATAAGAAAAGCAACGCGTGCCGCAAATGTTCTTTTTCAGGCACAAACGACGACGTGATCACTGAACGATACAACACAGACGCTAGTGTTTAGCGGACTCAACTTGTGTGTGTTGGTAGGTTAATATGAGACGAACATACTGACGTATGTGTCAAATTCATACGCTGCGTACTGTTCGCTGGCGCCATCTCTTAGTGAAGACTTGTGCATAAACCTGGTACTAATGCAAGGGATTGCAACGGATACGCCAGGTGTATATATAAATGATATGTGTAAAGAACTGGAATCAGATATAAGACCTTTTGCGGATGATGTTTACAAGACTGTGAGCAATTGCAAGAAGACTTCGACAATGTTATGAGATGGACAGCAGGCAATGGTAAACGCTGTTAACAGTCATGTTGTCGGTTTGACTAATAGGAAAACACCTCTCAGTATTAATTAGTGTGTTGATGGAGTGATAGTACCTTGTAGGGGCCGGATTTTTACGCAGTAATAGGTTAGAATGCAAACTTACTGAAGCGAGTGACAAGTAGATTCTACCTGCACAACGGTAATGCTATGAGGTTTGCATAACCATTAGGGATTAGGCCCATTAGAGTCTACCTAGACACGGTAATGCTATGAGGTTTGCATAACCATTAGGGGTTCGGCCCATTAGAGTCTACGTACACAACGGTAATGCTATGAGGTTTGCGTAACCATTAGGGGTTCGGCCCGTTAGAGTCTACCTACACAACGGTAATGCTATGAGGTTTGCATAACCATTAGGGGTTCGGCCCATTAAAGTCTACCTACACAACGGCAATGCTATGAGGTTTGCACAGCCATTAGGGGTTCGGCCCATTAGAACCCCTAATGGTTATGCAAACTTCATTGCATTACCGTTGTGCAGGTAGACTCCACTTGTCACTCGCTTCAGTAAGTTTGCATTCTAACCTATTATTGCATAAACATCCGGGCCCTAATGCGGATCAATGTAAGTACCTAGGTGTTAATATAAGAAAATATATTCATTGGGGTAGTCACATAAATAGGATTGTAAATAAAGGGTACATGGTTATGAGGGTATTTAGGGGTTGTAGTAAGGATGTAAAGGAGAGGACATATAAGTCTCTGGTAAGACCCCAACTAGAGTATGGTTCCAGGGTATGGGACCTTCACCAGGATTAATTGATTCGAGAACTGGAAAGAAATACAAAGAAAAGGAGCTTGATTTATTCTGGGTGATTTCCGACAAAAGAGTAGCGTTACAAACATGTTGTAAAACTTTGGGCTGGGAAGACTTGGGAGAAAGGAGACGAGCTCTTCGACTAAGTGGTATGTTCCGAGCTGTCAGTGGAAAGATGGTGTGGAATGACATTAATATACGAATAAGTTTGAGTGGTGTTTTTAACAATAACAAAGATCGCAATCTGAAGATAAAGGTGGAATTCAAGAGGACAAATTGGGGCAAATATTCGTTTATAGGAACAGGAGTTAAGGATTGGAATAACTTTTCGTGAATAATCAACTCTGTTTTAAATATGACTTTGTCGTTGATAGGAGCATAATATTTAAACAGAAACAGTCTAATATGTAGGTCAGTTAAAACCACTATAAGCATACGCGATTAAAATCCCGAGAATAGAAGCCAGAACCCCACGGTCCGAAGACTGGAATGTTGACCATTGAGGCACAGAGTCGGACAATGCTCCTGCTACACACGCAGGAGTTAGCAGTGGCTAGAAAGGTCATCCACCTACTGCTCGTGTACGCAAGGCTCTTCTCGGGAAACGACCTTGTGACCTGCGCATCACGATAATCACTTGTTTATGAGCAATAAAGTGTTCTGTGGGAGTCAGGGACGTGATGGCTAGAAACATGCAAATATGGCATCAAATAGAGAGAAATCTCTCCTAAAACTCGTTGAGGCCATGCAGTACCGGTTAGAAGTTCAAGAATACCATGTAAAATGAGAGAAAATTTATTTTCAAGCAATACTTAACACCACAATTTCGCTACAACTTATGTCTGTAAAAGCATTACATATCCTCATCATAGCCTATTATCGATGTCTTTCTTTCTTTCTTTCTTTCTTTCTTTCTTTCTTTCTTAACCTGTTTACCCACCAGAGTCGGGTTTTCCCTCGGACTCAGCGAGGGATCCCATCTCTACCGTCCCAGGGCAGTGCCCTCGAGCTTCAGAATGGGGAGGAAGATCAGTACCTCGCCCAGGTGGCCTCACCTGCTATACTGAACAGGGGCCTTGTGAGAAATGGGAAGATTGGAAGGGATAGACAAGGAAGAGGGAAGGAAGCGGCCGTGGCCTTAAGTTAGGTACCATCCCGGCATTTGCCTTGAGGAGAAGTGGGAAACCACGTAAAACCACTTCCAGGATGGCTGAGGTTGGAATCGAACCCAACTCTACTCATTTGACCTCCCGAGGCTGAGTGGACCCCGTTCCAGCCTTCGTACTACCTTTCAAATTTCTTGGCAGAGCCGGGAATCGAACCCGGGCCTCCGGGTGGGTGGCAGCTAATCAGACTAGCACTTACACCACAGAGGCGGACTATTTAATTAATTAATTAATTAATTAATTAATTAATTAATTAATTAATTTATTTATTTATTTATTTATTTATTTATTTATTTATTTATTTATTTATTTATTTAGACTCTAGCAGTGGTGAAGTTAGGGCTCGTGACCCTCTCTTACACTTAAGGACGTAAATTACAAGATAGTATACCATCATTTTCATTTCCCCTTGTCCAGCTCCTGCCAGGTCGGGGTGTTGATGGCACTTCTCCACCGTTGCCTCTCCTTCCATCACTCCTCTTCAATAATTCTATTCCAGCCCAGTTTTCTTTTTCTTATACTGTTCTTGACAGAGTCCGCGTCTTGTTCTGAGCCTCCCTCTTGCCCTTTTTCCTTCTATCTTAGCCTCCAACACTTGTTTCGGTATCCTCCCTCCTCCATCTTCATAACATGTCCAAACCATCTCAATTTATTTTTCTCCATCCTATCACTCAGTTCTTTTTTTACCCCTATTTCTTTTCTGACCTCAACATTTCTTATTTTCCTCTCCTTGCCTTCCCTACTATACTCCTCTGGAACATCATCTCACTGGCCTGAATTTTACCCTCATTTCTTGCTGTCAAAGTCCAAGTATCTGTTGCCAGTCATTCTAACGGGTCAGGGATGGAATGAATGAAGCCCCCATCTAGCGGCGAGGATAGGAATTGTGCCGGCTGCCGAAGTCTGTCGCACTCCTCTGTGGCAATGATTAATGAAATGATATTGGAGAGTGTTGCTGGAATGAATGATGTTAGGGAAAACCGGAGTACCCGGAGAAAAACTTGTCCCGCCTCCGCTTTGTCCAGCACAAATCTCACATGCAGTGATAGGGATTTGAACCACGGAACCCAGCGGTGAGAGGCCGGCGCGCTGCCACCTGAGGCACGAAGGCTCCCCAAGTCTCTGATGCATATGTTAATATAGGGGTATAGTACACCTTGTACATTATCTCTTTACATTTCATAGGAGCTTCTCTGTTCCACACCAGGTTCATTTCCCGTTTGTACCCTTCTGCAGATCTCCTTATCCAACCGTCCATTATTTCACTCCCAAATATTTGAAGTATTCAACAACCTCAAGGTTTTGATTGTGACTGATGTTAGGCAAGAGGGCCTACCATTACAATGAAAATTCCTTAACCCAGTATTCACATAAGAAAAGACGTTTGGTGACTTCCCCATCGCTTTTCTGGGGTAACGTTAAGAGCTATGCAATAATTTAATTCAGTCTTACTCACAACGTGTACACTCTGATTTATTTGTGATATATTAAACTGGAAGGTCTTCGTAAGTGATAAGAGTAATTTGTTTTGTACAAAGTGATGGTAAATCATTGAGAAAAAAATGAAATGGCGTATGGCTTTTAGTGCCGGGAATGTTCGAGGAGGGTAAAGTGAGGTAATTTGGTGATAATTTTCGATTATAGCAACATAAAGGGGGAAAATGCATAATTTATTTCTTTTAAATTCCATGTATCATATAGAACAGAACATTAGCTAACGGTTTTGATCATGAATGTATTCTTGCAATTACTTCACCTTCAACTCTTTATAATTTTATGTAACTCAACTGAGTTAGGTAATTTGGTGATAGTTATTTTAGAACACTTTTTACTTTCAGGAGTTGTATAACTACATTTCACAGGAGTTTTTGTCTTATGATGAGTCTTCACAGCACACGTGACACATTCACATGATTATGTTATCAGTATCTTGTGATTGGCAATCTTCATGTGTACAAAAGCTGCACTGAATCCACTTTTCCAAAGTTTTGCATTTTGAATCATTAGAGTACGATTTTTTGCATATGACACATATTCAATCTTCATCTAACTTTACACCTGAAGGTCCAGAACCGCTGTTAGGTCATCCTTCCTACTACTGTCGCTGCTCGGCAGGAGTGTGACACCTCTCGCAAGAGTCTCTTCTGTTTTTTTGTGATCACGTCTTGGTTCTCTGGGAAGCTGAAGGTAGTGCTCAACATTGGAATTTGAGTCTGCAGATTCACTTATTTCTGAGAAAGATCTCTCGGTTATGAGAGATGAGGCAATAGCTACAGAAGAGATCACATTTTGGTTAAAAGGCACTATTCCAGCCTTTCTAAATCCACCTGTTATGTTGGCATGGGAGAAATTTGAAATAAATGCAGGATTGAACAATGAACGGAAATTAAACTGGTTTGGTTTATCGTTGGGGTGATTTCGCATGTAATCAAAGTTTGCGTAAGATACCTTCTGCAATATCTCCTTCTTCACTGTTTTGGAGCATTCTTTTGAGAGACGACCACGACAAACTTTTGAATTTTGAGGCTTGGTGCTCTGTCATTTTACCTTCAGTCACTAAACTAGCCACCTCCACTAAGTCTGCACTGTTGTACTGCTTGTACAATTAAGGATTGTCATCTTGTCGAGGCTTTCGTTTCATTGTTGTTTTTTTTTGTGGCATTTTACCGTAAGCTAATTTTGTGACGGTCTATTTTCAGAAAATGATGATGAAATTTGTTAATTTATACTAACTACAACTGAAATATATATAAAATTCTCATTCCTTCAGGCATTTAATGAACCAAGCTAAAAATAGAAAATAACATTATTGTGGGTTACCATCAGCTGAGTAGAAACTGCTTAAATATTTCGGTATTTTCTTAAGGTTTGTCCCGAAAATTGTTAAGGCATTAAACTTTTCTCTCAATGCAAAAAATAACTCACTTTCTTAAGAATAGTTCGATACCAATACTAACTAAAACAAACAGTTTATTGCCACAGTTTATTTCACTTGAATAGCACACTGCATTTAATAAGTCTGCACTTGCCAAATCACGACAGCTGAGTGTTACAAAATCTCATACCTCAGTAAGTGAAAGAATCCAAGGATTATACCTGAGCGCGGGACAAAGGAAAAACCTAGGACACCCAGCTGACAACCGACGAGCACAAAAACAGAACAGGTTTTGTGGTGGCATTCGTTTCAAACATTATCACCAAATTACCCGTATCATCAAATAACCTTACTTCACCGGACATGTTCGGCTCGCCAGGTGCAGGTCTTCTGATTTGACATCCGTAGGCGACCTGCGCGTCGTGATGAGGATGAAATGATGATGAAGACGACACATTTGTTAAAAATGAAGCCATGTTTTCCAGTGTTGAGTTAGTTAAATGTAACAAAGGCTTTTCAGTCTGTCAAACACACAGCAAATACAATGTAAATTACTGTAAAACACACACTAACATACAAAGAATGACATGTATCGTTCTACAAGAACATCCTCAGATTCTATCAAAACACTTTAAAATAAGCTTATATATGTACAGTATTGTTTACGTAGCGTAAACTTGTCAATGATAGAGAGATTAGTGATAACATGAAACGGTAAAGACAAAAAATAAAATATATACAATTATTAATATAATGAAAAACTTACGTATTTATCTAGACTGCCGATGTTAAGTCTGTTGTCACCAAACACTATTTCAGGAAGACGACACACACACCCAGTCCCCATGCTATAGAAATTAACCAATTAAGGTTAAAATTCCCGACGCTGCCGGGAATCGAACCCGGGACCGCTGTGACCAAGGGCCAGCACGCTAACCATTTAGCCATGGAGCCGAAGACGGTAAATCATTGCTATCATAACATTGTTGTTGTTGTAAATATGGAATCTTCCAGCACTATTTTGTGTGTGTATTATATGTATGTATGTATGTATGTATGTATGTATGTATGTATGTATGTATGTGTATTTTGGTGTGTTAATGAGGTGCTCATGCAATGATTTTATTGAGAATATAGCTAGTTATTTTAGAATCAGTGGAGTTATTGATGAACCTGGGTGCAATTCCTACCTATTTAGTCGTTTTCAGAAGGTTAGGTAAGGCATGAAACAGAAGCACCAGTGCGCAGCTTTTATGTACACGCCCTGGGAGTGAGAGAATTATTTTCATGCTCTATCAAAATTCGAGGGATCCATTCTGGTGAACTCTGGCGCCCATACTACGGACATTTCGATTAATTATTTTTATAAATTTAATTTATTTGAATTATTTTATTAAGTTTTTGAGTAATTTTATTTATGGTCATTTATCATTATTCACAAACAGTTACAATACTACCTAACCTAGAATTCTGTATACAATGTAGAATTCCGTAGCGAAACACGGGTACATCAGCCAGTAATTAAATAAATAGAGGAAATTCCGACACATGTGATAGAAAACCGTTCATCGTTTCGTTCGAGGGAGAAACACGTATACCCACGGGAGAACTCTCGTTTTGAATTTCATGACGTCAAATTGAGAATGTTGACTGTTCTTGCCATGCTCTAGCTTCTCAACATCAGTGTACTGTGCATTATGAAAGGCGTGGCTCTGATACGGGTTCCACATTCCATTCTCATGACATGTCACCTGCAGATCTGTCGTTTAAGTGGCGCACTTGGGTAGGTGGTCTGCGCCTCTCTCCAAGGCTGTAGCATCGACTCTCGGCATAAGTGTTCTGCTACTTAATTTTCTTTTCTTCCTTTCAATAAAGTGGATCCATATCCCTGACGATTTACAGGGATTGTAAGCGGTTGAGACATCAGTGCCTCTCAAGGAACACTGCATCTATCCTTGGAATCGAACCGAATGGCATTAGTCGTGCAGATGGAAAACGCCCCGATGGTCTGCAGATCTCTCCTGTGGGATGCCACATGTATCGATGCTTTAGCACCATCTCATTTGCCACACACATGCAAGGCTGCTGGTTCTGCTGAGGAATTGGCCCACGGACAACTACATTTTCCCGGCATTCGCAGTCGAAATGATGGACCCGTGGTGTCAATAGGCTAAAGATCACGTTTCAGATTTTGGTAAACAATTACCTGGAATTACCGCAGGCTCTTCTTCAACGGAATTCCTGAGTCAGCGGATAGAAATTACTGTCCAACGAGGAACGGTATGGGCCCGTTTTCAGATAAAGTTCCACTGGATGGCATTTAAAAAATCTTACTTCTTATTCTTTCGAGGCTGGAGCGAATCGCTAAGGACAACCGCAGGAAATCATAGCATGTAAACTGAAACACCTACTTCTCATATAACATAATCTGTCAAATTATTATATACAATCAATCAATCAATCAATCAATCAATCAATCAATCAATCAATCAATCAATCAATCAATCAATCAATCAATCAATCAATCAATCAATCAATCAATCAATCAATCAATCAATCAATCAATCAATCAATCAATCAATCAATCAATCAATCAATCAATCAATCAATCAATCAATCAATCAATCAATCAATCAATCAATCAATCAATCAATCAATCAATCAATCAATCAATCAACCAATCAATCAATCAATCAATCAATTAATCAATCAATCAATCAATCAATCAATCAATCAATCAATCAATCAATCAATACTGATCTGCATCTGGGGCATTAGCCCAGGTGGCAGATTCCCTATCTGTTGTTTTCCTAGCCTTGTCTTGAATGATTTCAAAGAAATTGGAAATTTATTGAACATTTCCCTTGGTAAGTTGTTCCAACCCGTAACTCCCCTTCCTATTTGTTCGCTTGAATTCCAGCTTTATCTTCATATTGTGATCTTTCCTACCTTTAAAGACACCACTCAAACTTATTCATCTACTAATATCATTCCATGCCATCTCTACACTGACAGCTCGAAACATACCACTTAATCGAGCAGCTCGTCTCCTTTCTTCCTATTCTTCGTAACCCAAACTTTGCAACATTTTTGTAAGGTACTCTTTTGTCGGAAATCACCCAGAACAAATCGAGCTGCTTTTCTTTGGATTTCTTCTAGTACTTGAATCAAGTAATGCTGTTGAGGCCCCCATACACTGAAACCATACTCTAGTTGGGGTCTTACCAGAGACGTATATGCCCTCTCCTTTACATCCTTACTACAACCCCTAAACACCCTCATAACCATGTGCAGAGATCTGTAACCTTTATTTACAATCCCATTTATGTGATTACCCCAATGAAGACCTAGGTACTTACAACGATCCCCATAAGCAACTTTCATCCCATCAACGCAGTAATTAAAACTGAGAGGACTTTTCCTATTTGTGAAACTCACAACCTGACTTTTAACTCCGTTTATCAACATACCATTGCCTACTGTCCATCTCAGAACATTATCGAGGTCATTTTGCAGTTGCTCACAATCTTGTAACGTATTTATCACTCTATAAAAAGTAGAATTACTGCCACTGTTGACCTTGAAACATATTAAAAGCCTCGGATTGTTTTTAACTTGTCTAAATGACATCCCCTTAAACATGATTAACGATTCACTAAAAATTTCCCATCACCATCAGTATTTCACAGGATAGGGAGTCGGTTGTCTAATAATAATAATGTTGTGTTTTTACGCCCCACTAACTACTTTTGATGGGTTTTTCGGAGACGCCGAGGTGCCGGAATTTAGTCCTCTAGGAGTTATTTTACGTGCCAGTAAATCTATACACACGAAGCTGACGACGTATTTGAGCACCTTCAAATGCCACCGGAGTGAACCAGGATCGAACCTGCCCAGTTGGGGGTCAGAAGGCTTAATGCTCTACTAAATCATGCATAATTATACACAAGAACATAAGAAATACTATTTGTAAGCTGATACATCTCTGGGAGAATAAGTAAAAATAGTACAATTACACGTAAATCAATCAGACACATTTGGGACAGTGTGGTGGTGGTGATTATTGTTTTAAAGGAACTGCATCTAGGCAGCCATCCTCTATTAACACTAATGAGGGGGGAAACATGAAGGGGTCCGAAAAATGAAGGTATCGGTCATAGGAACACAGAGGCCATGAAGGGCGTGAAAATGAAACACTCCCTAAGCCTCTAAACCGAATGTCGTCGGGGTTGGGAAAAGAACATGAGTTAACGAACATCGGTCGGATAGAATAGATGAAAATAGGGGAGCCTGGCACAAGTGGAAGCAATGCCAAGACTCATCTAAGGGCCCCGTGGATAGCAATCCACGCTACAAAGTTGGGATCCACTGGGGCTCCTTTCAGTCGCCACTTACTACAGGCAGGAGGAAACCATGGGTGTTATCCTACCGTGCGCACCTACAGGGGATGAAGAAGACATCGCTGAATTGCGGAGCTGAGTGGCTCAGACGGTTGAGGCGCTGGCCTTCTGACCCCAAGTTGGCATGTTCCATACAAGCTAAGTCCACTAGTATTTTGAAGGTGCTCAAATACGTCAGCCTCGTGCTGGTAGATTTACTGGTACATAAGAGAAATCCTGCAGGACAAAATTTCGGTACCTCAGCGTCTCCGAAAACCATAAAAGTAATTAGCGGCACGTAAAGCAAATATTATTATTATTATTATTATTATTATTATTATTATTATTATTATTATTATTATTATTATTATTATTATTATTATTATTATTATTATTATTATTATTATTATTATTGTACCGGGCGGTACACCTCCACGCCGCTAATTTAAAATGTGCGCCAGTTGAAACTCCTCTGCTGGAGGAAGTCTGAACTTTATTGACGGTATTAATTTTCAAGTTTCTCAGAAGATGTCACTACCTAGAAATTTTAGAGTTTTTGAACTGTGTCATTTTCGACGTATTTTTGTTTTGCTTGTAGTAAGAAGTGTGAACTTTCTCTTCTAGAGGACACTACTGAAGATCAACAATAGTGCACCCTAGTGCGGAGTGAAAGAACTGTTTTTTGGAGAAATTTTTATTTCAAAAGTTTGTTTCTTGTTAAATTTCTTTCTGTTAGTGTTTAAGTTGGCTGTATACCCCTCTCTTTTCCCCTTGTTTTGTATTTAGCCAATCCCGAATTTCTTTAATTAATTTCTGACCAATCCGATGTATCTTCCCCCAACTGGGATATGTTGCTGTACCCTACCCAATAAAGTGATTGTGGGCGGGTGTTTTCTTCCCTAAAACGCCTCAAATTTCCGCGAGGGTATATAAACTGCTGATGTTTGGGTCTCTGTGCCACTTCTGTTCCATCTTTCAGTGTGTAAAGTACATAGCAGGGGGCGGGAAGCGCCTCTTTCTCCGGCAGCGGTCAACAACCAGGTAATGGCCGATTAATTACTTCTTTTCTTGCTTGCTCAGCAGTTTAACTCTCGGGGCGGGTCCGAAGTTTTTCCATTCTGTAACCTTCCTTAAAATGTAAAGAAACTTGTATCTATTCTATCTTTTAAACTACATATTGGGATAGAGAGTGCTTAACCCTCTCGAGCTCCCACTCATATTGTTTTGAGGTGAACTTATTTTCTCACTATTCTTCCTTAACATTATGTAAATTTGTTTCTTTTCTAAAGTCACCTCCGTAGTATGGGATTAGCCCTTGCATCAGTGGCCTAGAGCCAAATTAGGTTTTGAAACAAATACATTAGGAGTGCAGATCGCCTCCTCTCAAATTATTTTAGAGGTCATGTAATTACCCCTTTTTTTTCATTTAATAGACCTCAGTAGGTTGGGTATTTTACCCCTGTGTCTATGTCCAGAGAGGACAACTTGAAGGTGGAGTTTGGTGTGGCCTTTGAGAGGCTTAAAGTTGAGAGCGAGTGGCTCTTTTTCGAAAATTGAGTGTTGTATGCCTCGTGGAGGCTTTTCGGTGTAATTTGGAGCAAGTGCTCCTGAGCATGAATGGGGTTTTCTGCCCCTCTGTTAATACTTATTTTGAAGTAAGGTTGGGCTGATTGCCCAAGCATTGTGAAGTCGGGGCGCGAAGCCCAAATCCTGTAAATATTGTAACTACCTTTTTTGACTTGCTACCTGCCATGCTTGTTATTTCTTTATTTTGAAAAGAAAATATAACCTTGTTAAATTTTAAATTAATTTTATTTTCGTAGCTTGAGACCTGTTCACCACCCCGCACCTTCTTTCACGCATAACTACCACAAAAACACGGTAACAAGTGGTAGCAGAGCGTGGTTGAATGGGTCTCATTTTAGCCCCTTTTGACGGCTAAACATTGTTTTGTTCCGAACTCTAACCATTTTCTCAGTTGCTGGAATTTTTTGAGTTTTTCAAAATTGTTCTGTCATCATGCCCGGCCCTCGCGATGTTCTCCATCTTAACTATTTGCGCAAGGAGGAGTTGATGTATGAATTGACTATTAGAAATGTGCAATCTGGAGGCACGGTTGCGGTAGACACAAACAAGCTTAGAGAGTCCCTTGATTTGCCCATTTCCATCCCCACCTTGGGAGAGAAAGAAATTGACGACTCTCTTTCCACGATCGTCGAGAATATTACTGGGCTAGCTTCTGTAGTTAGTTTTTTAGATGAAAATGATCCTTCTCCTAATCAAATTAAGCGAGTGCAAGCCAGGCTGTTTCATTTTTCAAATAGAGTTAACGATCTGTTGTCTCTAAAGTTGAATGACGTTCAGAAGAAGGAAGCTAGTACGCTGCTTGAAAATATTTCTGAATTATCTAGCAAGGTCACTCAATTGTTAACTGGGGAGGTTCCTCCCAAAAACGATCTACCCACCACAGTGAATGTAGGTAGCGAGGAAGAGCCTCCTAAGGGAGAAGTAAATAGGAAAACCATCGCTGCTCAAACAACCTCTGCCCCATTGGACGAGTCTGAACGCCGTAACTCATTAAATAATGTACGTTCTGAATTAACTTCCTTGCCACTGAAACATTTACCTACTATGTCAGCAGTTTGCCTCATCCATTGGCAATGTTGCTCAGAGGTATCTCTAAGTTTTCCGTTAATACCACCAGTGAAGTAACTTTCTTTTTAAGATTTTTAGTTGAATTTCAGGATCATGCCCTTGTGTTTTCTCTTTCTCCATGTCAAATTTTGCAAATCATCTATCCTTATGCAATTGGTATTCTCTCTGACAAAATAGTAAGAGCCATAGCCGAACAGTCATCTATTGAAGATTTTCATGCACACTTGCTTGCAAATTTTATTCCCGCCCGCGCGAGGTCATCTCTGATTCAGAAGTACTATTATCGAGTACAGAGATTGGATGAAAATCTGGCTGATTTCATACAAGACATTAAGTTTTATACTAGGGTGTTTGCCCTTCATTTCCTGAAGATCAGATTGTACAGGCTATTGTAGAAGGAATTTCACCACCCTATAGGTCATATTTGTGTTTCGCGGCGTGCCCGCAAACTTTCTCTGAACTTGAAGCGTTAGCCGCCTCAGCGGAAGGAGTGAGATACGCCGATTCTTTGCGTGTCGCGAAAGAACCCCCTCTCTCTTTTAATAATCTTCGGCCTCCTCCTCGCCGACCAGTCACACCCCGTAAATGTTATGCTTGCGGGTCGCCTGACCAACTTCGCAATAAGTGTCCACTGATCAAGTCTAGTAGGGCAAATAATGGAGCTGGTTCATCACAAGGCTGTTTTAAATGTGGGGCTTTCTCACATATCGCCAAGAATTGCCCAAACGCAAATAGCACCCCCTCCTGCTCAACTTCTGGTGCAAATTCCACCAATGCCAATAATAAAATGTGACTAGCGGCTTCGGCTGAGTCGACTAATTCTGCTTCCCAAGGCTCAGCCCCTGGCAAAAAGGTCGTGAATTCAGGGAACGTTCAATTTGCAAATCCATCTTTCGAATGCCCCAAAGAATGTCTTAGGATTGCGGCGGATACCCCCGCACCTGTTCCTTTTCTTAAGATTGAGTTAAATAACGAGCCTATAACCGCTCTATTAGATTCAGGCAGTGTTTGTTCAATTATTTCGGACCAATGGTATTCAAAATTGAAGTCTGTTTGTAAATTACCTGACTATGGCTCATCTACTGTTCAATATGTTTCGGCTAATTCATCTCCATTAGAAATTCTAGGTTCTGTACAGATCAAAATTCGTATTTTTAAATTTACATGGAAAACCAAACTGTTTGTGGCTAAGCACTTGCCTTGCCCCATCATACTGGGAGCGGACTTCATTTCTCACACTGGTCTTGTGCTCGATCTTCCGAGTAAGTCGTGCACATTCAAATTTGCGTCCAATTGTAAAATTCCCTTGTTAAAGTGTAATTCTGTATCATGTTCATCTATTTCGCCTACCCAGGATGAGATGTTGTTAGACCTTAGACATCTACCTGAGGAGCAGGCTGATAGTATTCGCAAATTATGTCAGTCATTTCCAGAGGTGTTCTCGGATACTCTTGGTGTTACTGACCTTACTGAATACAAAATTGAGGTCACGGATTCGATTCCTGTCCGTTTTCCACCTTATAGGCTATCTCCACCTAAAATGAAGGCTCTGAAAGAAATCATCGATCAGATGTTGAAGGACGGTATTATTAGGCCCTCCAAGTCGGCGTATTCGTCACCTATTTTTCTAGTCCCGAAACCCCAAGGAGGCTTCAGGCCTGTCATTGATTATAGGGCTCTCAATCGGAAGGTGGTGTTGCAATCTGTGCCCCTTCCTGACCTTCATTCTTGTTTTTCATGGTTTCGTAAGGCCAAGTTCTTTACTATCTTGGACTTGAATCAGGCCTATAATCAAATTCCCCTTGCCGAAGAGTCTAAACATCTTACAGCGTTTGCCACGGACTGGAACTTGTATGAATACAACCGCGTGCCGTTCGGGCTCCCCACGGGAGCAGCTGTACTCACTAGGCTACTAGATAGGGTCTTCTCCGACATCAAATTTGAGTACTTATATCACTACTTGGATGATGTCGTCGTATTTTCAGAGACTTTTGAAGAACATCTAGATCATCTGCGAGAAGTTCTCGATCGCCTTCGTAAGTCTGGGTTAACTGTCAAGTTGTCCAAGGTTGCCTTTGCTAAGCCCTCTATGTCATTCCTAGGGCATATTGTGTCACCTGATGGTGTAGCAGTCGACCATTCTAGAACACAGGCCATCCGTGATTTTAAACCTCCCAAGGACATTAAAGGTATCGCCAGGTTCATTGGTATGGTGAATTTCTTCAGGAAGTTTATTCCTAACTTCGCTAATAGAGCGGAGCCCTTGAACCTTCTTCGTAGGAAAGGCATCAAATTCGAGTGGGGACCTTCTCAACAAGCCGCTTTTGAAGATCTTAAATTAGCTCTCTGTAATGCCCCTGTCCTTGCTATGCCTGATTTCTCAAAGAAATTCATTGTCCAAACCGACGCGTCGTCGTCAGCAGTAGCTGCAGTCCTTCTTCAAGAGACTGAACTAGGGAGGCGACCCATTACCTATGCATCTAGGACCTTGTCGGCTCAAGAAGCCAAGTATTCTATCTATGAGCTCGAAGGTTTGGCAGTCTTATTTGCCTTAGAAAAGTTCCGTCTCTATCTTGAACATGTCAAATTCGACCTGGAGACAGATAATCAAGCCTTAAGCTGGGTCTTAGGTAGGCCGCGCCGTACTGGCCGTATAGCCCGTTGGGCCATCCGTATTTCAGCCTTCCAATTCGATGTCAGGCATATCAGAGGTACCGAAAATGTTGTTGCTGATGGACTCAGCTATATGTTTTCCAACGACGTCGAGACCCACGAATCGGTCGACAGTTCATCACCTCCCGAGTCCATACTATCTGGTGTTAAGGCCATCTTAACATATGCTCCCATGCTCTTTAGGGATATCGAGAAATACCAACGTGAAGATCCGACGCTGGCTCCGATAATGGAAACCCTTTCTTCTGGGGAACATGTGGTCCCTTATGTTCTGAGGAATGGTGTTCTATGTTGCCCTTCGAGGCATGATAAGATGATGAAGGTTGTCGTTCCAGCTGTTCTTGTGCCTATGATCTTCAAATACTATCAAGAGACCCCATTAGGGGGCCATCTTGGAATCTTTAAAACTCGTGAAAAGATTCGTGAAAGGTTCATCTGGAAGGGTATGGACGGTGAAATCCGTGAACTAGTAAAAGCTTGTAAATCTTGTTTGCTCAGTAAACCAACCATGCCCACCAAGGTAGGCCTTTTGTCTTCGCATCAAGCGTCGCGCCCCATGGAACGCCTGTATATTGATTATGTAGGACCCTTCCCCCAATCAAAGGGAAACGCCAACAAGTTCATCTTTGTATGCGTAGATGGTTTTACAAGATTTTCCTGGTTATTTCCGACTAAGCTGGCTACCGCTCAGTCCACCATTACTTGCCTAAATTCTATTTTTGCTTCTTTTGGTCCGTACCAATATATTGTGTCTGATAATGCTAAGGCGTTTACATCAAATCTTTTTCCTAAATTCTGTTTTGACTTGTCCATCTCTCATGTAACTACTTCTGCTTATTACCCTCAACCATCTCTGGCTGAACGGGTTAACCGTAATCTCAGGTCCGCGCTTATTGCATATCATCATGAAGATCATTCCAGGTGGGACACGTCCCTGCATTGGTTAGCTTTTGCTTTGAATACGGCGGTTCATGAATCACATAAATTTACTCCAGCCTCTTTGATGTTCAAGTTTGTTCCCAACACGCCGCTCTCTAACCTCTGGTCTCTGAGTGACATTCTACCTGAGACAATAGATTCGGACAACATTAACGATCTTTGGAAGAAGGCTAAAGCCAATCTTAAAGTGTCTCATGAAAAGGTTAGGGAAAGGTATGATCGTGGACGGAGACCCACCCATTTGAAGGTAGGTGACCAAGTAATGGTCAAGAATTTTGTTCCCGCGGGCAAGCTTGCCCCCAGATTCCATGGGCCGTGTGTCATTCTCGATTTCCTTACGCCGGTCACATTATTATTAAGCAATCCAGCCACCGAGAGGATATTTAGGGTTCACTTGTCGCAGGTGAAACCTGTATAATTTCTGTGCTAACTTGCCTCATATAATCGTGAAAGGATAATGAAGGTTATATTTTTTTGAGGTTTCACTTTTAAGGCATTCTGCCCCTTCTATAATATTTTGTTTCATATGTAAGTTTTTGTAAACCTTCCCCGCACGGTTAAACTGCCATCCTGTCCTTGCCACGGCCATTACCACGCTCCCGTCTCCTGCTCCACTATACACAGTGGCTCGCATCTGAAATGAATTTCTGCACGCCGCTGGCCCCTCAACCTCTCCACAAAGCCTGTGCCCTCAAAAAATGATGATGGTCCAACAATTCTGCCGCCTAGCTTTAATGTTTCAGTGCCCCCGCAGCCGCGCGGCGCCGTGCTGCGACTGGGTTAGAGGAAGGGCCCCCTCTTCCCCAGCGAGGACCACATGTGTACGGCGAGCCGGAGCCCTCCTCCCGGCCAAGGCTGATGTGCGGCGCACGACCTGCTACTTGCCCGCAGCCTGTATATGTTCACCGCGGACGCGGCGTGCGTCAACACCACTGCTCCCCTCATAGTGCGGGCGAGCGGTATCTCAGGGTACTTGTGGGGTCCGAGCGGCCGCCTTTGGACGCCAGCTGCAACGGCCGGTCTGGCCATCCAACTTAATCAACATCAACTACATGGACAGTTACTATCAGCAATTACTATACCTGAGAATTCAACAACCATATCTGGTGGACTTAGAAAATTTTTCCTCAACTTTAAAACTAAAGTTTTCCTTCTCAATTCAACCTTCTACAAACATTAAGACAGTACTTCCGCTGTTACTACAAGATTTTTTGAAACTGAATCAAACCAAATTAAGAAAATCTTATAAATGCTTCTGCAATCAATCTTCATATCCACATCATAACTTGGACCTTGTTTCAAACAGATTTCATGTGTCACCCCTGGAGGAACTTTTGGGGGGGGGGGGGGAGGTCTGTACCGGGCGGTACACCTCCACGCCGCTAATTTAAAATGTGCGCCAGTTGAAACTCCTCTGCTGGAGGAAGTCTGAACTTTATTGACGGTATTAATTTTCAAGTTTCTCAGAAGATGTCACTACCTAGAAATTTTAGAGTTTTTGAACTGTGTCATTTTCGACGTATTTTTGTTTTGCTTGTAGTAAGAAGTGTGAACTTTCTCTTCTAGAGGACACTACTGAAGATCAACAATAGTGCACCCTAGTGCGGAGTGAAAGAACTGTTTTTTGGAGAAATTTTTATTTCAAAAGTTTGTTTCTTGTTAAATTTCTTTCTGTTATTGTTTAAGTTGGCTGTATACCCCTCTCTTTTCCCCTTGTTTTGTATTTAGCCAATCCCGAATTTCTTTAATTAATTTCTGACCAATCCGATGTATCTTCCCCCAACTGGGATATGTTGCTGTAACCTACCCAATAAAGTGATTGTGGGCGGGTGTTTTCTTCCCTAAAACGCCTCGAACTTTCCGCGAGAGTATATAAGCTGCTGATTTTTGGGTCTCTGTGCCACTTCTGTTCCATCTTTCAGTGTGTAAAGTACATAGCAGGGGGCGGGAAGCGCCTCTTTCTCCGGCAGCGGTCAACAACCAGGTAATGGCCGATTAATTACTTCTTTTCTTGCTTGCTCAGCAGTTTAACTCTCGGGGCGGGTCCGAAGTTTTTCCATTCTGTAACCTTCCTTAAAATGTAAAGAAACTTGTATCTATTCTATCTTTTAAACTACATATTGGGATAGAGAGTGCTTAACCCTCTCGAGCTCCCACTCATATTGTTTTGAGGTGAACTTATTTTCTCAACCTATTCTTCCTTAACATTATGTAAATTTGTTTCTTTTCTAAAGTCACCTCCGTAGTATGGGATTAGCCCTTGCATCAGTGGCCTAGAGCCAAATTAGGTTTTGAAACAAATACATTAGGAGTGCAGATCGCCTCCTCTCAAATTATTTTAGAGGTCATGTAATTACCCCTTTTTTTTCATTTAATAGACCTCAGTAGGTTGGGTATTTTACCCCTGTGTCTATGTCCAGAGAGGACAACTTGAAGGTGGAGTTTGGTGTGGCCTTTGAGAGGCTTAAAGTTGAGAGCGAGTGGCTCTTTTTCGAAAATTGAGTGTTGTATGCCTCGTGGAGGCTTTTCGGTGTAATTTGGAGCAAGTGCTCCTGAGCATGAATGGGGTTTTCTGCCCCTCTGTTAATACTTATTTTGAAGTAAGGTTGGGCTGATTGCCCAAGCATTGTGAAGTCGGGGCGCGAAGCCCAAATCCTGTAAATATTGTAACTACCTTTTTTGACTTGCTACCTGCCATGCTTGTTATTTCTTTATTTTGAAAAGAAAATATAACCTTGTTAAATTTTAAATTAATTTTACTTTCGTAGCTTGAGACCTGTTCACCACCCCGCACCTTCTTTCACGCATAACTACCACAAAAACACGGTAACAATTATTATTATTATTATTATTTTTATTATTATTGACATTCGCTTCTACAAAATCTGTTATCAGTGGTCTTATTGATAAATGCTGCATAAGTAAAGTTATATAGAATTAAATTTCTTATCATTTATGCAATATATTTTTACCGTCCCGGCTATGGTAACAGGGATAATTATGAATTTTGATTTTTGTTGCTGAGCCACAAGAAAGTGGGTGAACAGAATTGACTGAAAATCGATATGTAAACTCGGGGGATAAATCACTATAAACTATTCCTTCGGGATAAAATGGTAGGGAAGGCGTCCAGAATGCAATTTTTAAATGCACGTGTATACGCAATTTAATAAAGTCGCAGTCACAATTTGTGAATGACCTCATCTAGAATTCTATATATCGGGCGAGTTGGCCGTGCCGTTAGGAGCGCTCAGCTGTGAGCTCGCATCCGGGTGATAGTGGGTTCGAACCCCACTGTCGGCAGCCCTGAATATGGTTTTCCGTGGTTTCTCATTTTCACACCTGGCAAATTCTGGGGCTGTACCTTCATTAAGGCCACAGCCGCTTCCTTCCCATTCCTAGGCCTTTCCTGTCCCATCGTCGCCATAAGAGCTATCTGTGTCGGTGCGACGTAAAACAAATAGCAAAAAAAAAAAAAAATCTGTATAAAATTTAGAATTCCGTAACGAAGCACGGATACACCAGCTGGTGTATCTTCTCTCCGTCTCTCCTTCGCTACGCTGACGTTTGTTTCCCCATTTTGTAATCGCCATATTATTTTTGACTTTTCTTTTTCTCCTCCTTCTTTATCTGTTTACCATCCAGGGTCGGTTTTCCCTCGGACTCAGCAAGGGATCCAACCTATACCACCTCAAAGGCAGTGTTCTGGAGCTTCAGAATCTGGGTTGGGGGATACAACTGGGGAGGAGGACCAGTACCTCGTCCAGGGGGGGGGCCTCACCTGCTATGCTGAACAGGGGCCTTGCAGGGGATGAGAATATTGAAAGGGATAGACAAGGAAAAGGAAGGAAGCGGACGTGGCCTTAAATTAGTTAACATCCCAGCATTTGCCTCGGAAGAAGTGGAAAATCACTTCCAGGATGGCTGAGGTGGGAATCGAACCCACCTCTACTCAGTTGACCTCCCGAGGCTGAGTGGACCCCGTTCCAACCCTCGTACCACTTTTCAAATTTCGTGTCAGAGCCGGGAATGGAACCCGGCCCTCTGGGTTTGGCAGCTAATCACACTAACCACTACACCACAGAGGTGGAGGTTCTGTTAATCATTGGCTTATATTTTTCAGTTTATATGTTACTTGTCTTTTATCTTTCCTTTTTACTTTCATGCTCCGAATTTATTGTTATTTTATTTGTTGAGCTTTGTTTTTTCTTTATTATATATTCTCCACAGCTGTTATTTAGCTTGAGTTTATAACAGAACAGTAAATTTCTTTTTTTATATATTATCTTGTAATTTACGTGGTTAAGTGTAAGAAAGGGCCTCAAGCCCTAACTTCGCTACTGAAAAAGTCAAATAAATAAATAAATAAATAAATAAATAAATAAATAAATAAATAAATAAATAAATAAATAAATAAATAAATAAATAAATAAATAAATAAATAAATAAATAAATAAATAAATAAATAAATAAATAAATAAATAAACTAATAAATATATAAATAAATAAATAAATACATAAATAAATAAGCTAATAAATAAATAAATAAATAAATAAATTTCGCCGTTATATCTGATACGACGTTAAAAGCGATGTCGCTATGAACGAGTTCGACTCTATTAACGTAGTATCTGATAGTGTACCTATTTAAACAGCTTATTGTTCCTAACCTCGGCAGTCAATATAATTAATGTTTCCACCCGTGTCATGGCTGACATCACGACGATGCTGTGAGCTGATCAAGTCCGGGCACGGCGTCTGGCTAGGTGTTTCTCTAGTATGCGTCACGTTCTCGTGTTAACTATTTATTATAGGCAACGCGTTCTCTTCTCGAGATACTGGCGGCGAGGTTCTATAGGCGTACCCGACACCTGTCTGTCTGTCCTTGACGGGAACATGGGCTGGATAGATCTACGCTGAAAGTTGATGCTTCTTCAAGAGTATTGACCCGACAGGCAGGGGACAAACAACACTTAGAAACTGAGAGGTAATGAATGAGTCCTAGGATAAAGCTTACACGAGTCTAGAGTGAGAGAACAGTCTTCATGAAAATCTGCAGTGATAAGAATCGAAGGCTATGAAAAAAGAAGCAGGAGTGAGTCTAGGCCGAAGTTTGTCACCTCCTCTTTTCGTTATATAGACCAGGCGGTGAAGGAAATCAAAGAGGAATTTTAGAAATGGAACTACAAATACAACTTGAACTGGCCTTCCAACAAACAAGAGATACATACAAAAGGAAATCCCTTTCATGGGGGACCAAAATTAAAGATTATAAAACACTGATTGAGGGAACCGGGAAGTGTGAGAGGCTCAAAAATGTCAATTTTCGGTTTTGAGCTTTAAAAATCTCCACATTTTCCTGAAGAGTTTGGTGTATCAATTATTGTGCTGAAGTTATATTCTTTTGTGCGACCAGTATCCAGTATTCGGGAGATAGTAGGTTCGAACCCCACTGTCGGCAGCCCTGGCGATGGTTTTCCGTGGTTTCCCCTTTTTCACACCAGGCAAATGCTGGGGCTGTACCTTAATTAAAGCCACGGCCGCTTCCTTCCCAGTCCTACCCCTTTCCTGTCCCATCGTCGCCATAAGACATATCTGTGTCGGTGCGACGTAAAGCCAATAGCAAAAAAAGAGAAGTTATATTTTAGGCGATAAAATAACGGTTAAACATAAATCTGCACGCTGAATATCATGAGATGCCAGCTACCAGTCATTCTTTTTGGATTTTTCGTGTCATATTTTTTTGAAACTTTGTGTACCTTTTTCTCAGAAACTATCACATCAATATATTTGAAACTATGTAGTCTCTTAGACACTATATAGATCTGCTTGTGGAAGTAAATGTAATCAGATATCTTGTTTTGTTCATGGAGGCCAGCTTGAAGGGCACTGAACATTTTACGGAAAATTTCATTTTTCAACTAGGATATTAAAAAAATCTTAACTCCTGTAAACAATAGGACAATTGTACTTCCTCATCTGAAAAATGTTTAAATATTACAGATGCTAAGTTTTTTGGGTCTGGTTTGTGTTTTTTTCATCAGTTGAGGGAATTTTTAACAATATTTTTCAAAAATATTACTTTTATAATCTTCTTTTTGACACAAAATATTAAGCATATAGGCTTCATTTTCTAGCCAAATAATGATGAATTTATTCGAATTAATATATGAAAAGAACATTCAAGGAAAAGCCTCTTTTGGTTTCTGCGATATGTAACTAAACATCGGAAGTTACATTTTTCTATCGTGTCACACTTCCGGGTTTCCTTAAACCAGAAGCACTATAAGCACCAGAAAAACTAAACAAGAATTTCAAAGGCCAGACGGAGGAACTCGAGCTAAAAGAAAGGAAAAATTTAAGAACGATCACAGGACCAAAATTTCAGGACATTAGGGTAACATACATCAAGAATGAAACGCTGTATAAGAAAATTAAACATCTCTCAGAAACTACGCGAAAAAGGAGGATAAATATTTACGGTCATGTTCTCAGAATCAACTCTAATAGATTAACCAAACAAATATTTGACTTCTTCGGTAACTGCAAAACAAAACTCAACTGGTTTAAAGAAACTGAAAAAAGACCTAATAGAATTAAAAATGACAGAAAATTCACTATTCGATCGAACGGTTAAAGTAATAACTAAAACTAAAATATAAGATTCCAAGACAAATCTAGATAAAAAGCCAAACCTATTATCTCAGAAGACAAGAGAAAAGGAAGATTAGAAAGAATGAAGACATTCTGGGCACTAAGAAAAGAACAACACACAGAGAAATGATTTATTCAACATACTCCAAAGAGTGTGAATAGAAAGAAAAAGGAGACGGCGAGAGGAAATCAAAACTCTGAGATATGCCGATGATATTATTTTATCTGAGTCTGCAGGAGATCTGGAGAAATAGCAGAGTGGTATAGACACAGTCCTGGAGAAGGAAAAGAAGATGAAAATAAATAAATCTTAAACAAAAATAATGAAGTCAGGTGATGCTGGAAATATTAGATAAGGAAATAAAGTCTTAAAGGAAGTAGACGAATATTAGCCAATGAAGGCGGAAGTAAGGAGGACATAAAATGCAGACTAGCACAAGCAAGGAAGACCTTTAAAAATGTGCTCACTTCGAACATTCTTACAGGAATTAGAAATAAGTTTTTTGGAGATATCGAACGAAGTGTTGCATTGTATGGAAGTGGAACATGGACGATAAGTAGCTCAGAAAGGAGACTGGAAGCTTCTGAAATGTAGTGTTACAGAAAGAGATGGGTATATTGAATAACCAATGAAGAGATACTGAATCATTGGTGAGAGAAGAAAGATTTGGCTAAATTTGACGAGAAGGAATAGAATAACAGGAGAGACACACAGGACTTGTTCATTTAGTTTTTGAGGGAAGTGTAGGTGTGGTACACTTTGACAAGAACTTTCTGACGACATACTGGATGGGAAAGAACGTTCTATTAAGACAAGGCATAGAACAAATAATACAGGAGTAGGAAAAGCTTACTCTTTATTAGCTCGTTAGCATATTCTGTAAGATGAAAATCGTGAAAAACAGATGTGAAACGATTCCTAAAGTAGATGAGAGCAGAGATATTTCCTGTATTCTTCTTGCCAGGGACCTACTGTATCATCACCCACCAGACAGAATAAATGAAAAATTGAAATTGAAACCCTTAAAATGCCAAATTCTGAAAGGCAGTCATTTCTTGTCTTCCGATAGGGTGCTGGGTAGTACCTATTGCCTCCGATAGAGCTCGCTTGTTTGACGGTGTCGGGAATGTAATGAATGAAGCCCCCATCTAGCGGCGAGGATAGGAACTGTGCTGGCTGCCGAGGCCTGTCGCAATTCTGTGGGCCAATGATTAATGACTGACAGATGAAATTAAATGATACTGGAGAGTGTTGCTGGAATGAAAGATGACAGGGAAAACCTGAGTACCTGGAGAAAAACCTGTCTCGCCTCTGCTTTGTCCAGCGCAAAACTCACATCGAGTGACCAGAATTTGAACGAGAGAACCCAGGTGCTGCCTGATCCACGGAGGCTCTTGGAGAAGTAATACAAGATGAAAATAAATAAATCTTAAAGAAAAATAACGGAGTGCAGTCGAATTAAGTCAGGTGATGCGAGGAATATTAGACTAGTAGAGAGAGAGAAAAATGCATTTATTTCTGCTTCCCCCATCAAAGCTTACATGAAGGTTTGATTAATAACTACAAGGGTCATTTATAATATGTCCATAAATGATAAGTATACTATATTAAAGCCTACATAATACAGTAAATAAAAATGTGTATCATTCAATAATTTTAAAATCCATGAGGGATTCCTCACAGGACAAAGACGTAGCTATGAGTATAGATGATTTTTGATTATTGCTAACGATCCTTTCAGAGCTGCTAACCCAATGTCCTTAATAAATTATTTATGCAGATGGTTAGACTCGGTTTCTAACGATTTAAAGATAAGAGGTATAGAACTAAATGAGGCCACAACACTAGTTGCAAATCGAGGATTGTGGCGACGTTTAGTAAATTCACAGAGGCTTGCAGACTGAACGCTGAAAGGCATAACAGTCTATAATGATAATGTATGTATGTATGTATGTATGTATGTATGTATGTATGTATGTATGTATGTATGTATGTATGTATGTATGTATGAAATGTAAATTTCTCACAAAATTTGCGAAGTGTGTGAGTAATGGTGCCTCGTGCTCCTGTCATCAATCCTAATACATCCCAGATGATATTTCTCGGCATAGTATGGGATTGTGGGTTCATATATATCACATTTCTCCTTGTGTGCATCATGTGGTTGAGTGGATGATGCTTCGGTTCTAATTGTGGGGTCTATAATGAACCCTTTACTTGAGCCCGGTGATATAGCTATCATGTCAATCCTCCGGCTTGACCCTGTCTGGGATAATCCATGTACCTCCTCGTAGACTGTATAATGCTTTTCTCTCAGAACTTCAGCAATCATAGATCGTATACGATGATGTCTTGAATTCCGTAGGGTGTCATTAAATGGACAGGAACCCAAGACGTGACCAAGTGTTTCAATCTCACTGTGGCAACGCCGACAGTGGTTATTGCCTCGGGACCTGCCAGGTAATGCACGAACTGGAACTGCATTTGCTGTTAGTTTTATGGCATTTCTCCAGTCGCTACTGGTTAAACCTTCGGGTTTTCTTACCCACTGATTGGCTGGTGTGTACTCCTTATACAGTATAACACCCTTACCCTTTTGTGGTAAGGCATACCAGGCATCGAATTCTTTCTCACGGAGTTGTTGTCGTAGGAGCGAGACATTGACTGATTCGTATTAAGTATTCAGGAGTAGGCCAAGTTTTTCGAAGCACTTCTCTGTTTCTGTATGGAGGTCTCTGGTATGGTTAATGTGTATATTGTTGGATCGTTGGAGAACTTGGCATGCATTTATGTGTTGTAAATAAGCCTCCCAACCACACTTGAAAAGACCGAGTCCTTTACCCTTTTTATCGGAGTATAACATGCTGTCTGGTGTATCTATTGGAAGCTTAAGAACTTATTTCAAGGTGCTTTTGATAAGTTTGTCAGTATCAGTTAGGAAACTCGCACGTATTCGATGTAAAGGTGTAGTGTGGAATTTGTAGATCAAAGATGGAAAAATATAGGTTGATAGCACATTACATTTCTGGTGTGGTTGCAGTAGTGGAGTTGATGCTAATGCGTCTACTTTACTCTTAAATTTTTCCATCGTTAATTTAGCATCAAATACAGTAGCATTGTGATAGGTTACTCCGAGGTAGCGTATTATCTCTGCAGGAGTTATAGATTTAATTTCATTGTAGCCATCTAATGTTAGAGATTTGTAGGTAGGACTTCCTTTTACTATGGAAATGGATTTAGATTTGTTGACATTGATTGTTAGGACAATTCCTTCAAATATCTTGATGGCCATTTCAGCGATCGTTCTAGCTGAAGTGTCGTTTTTAGCTACTATCAACGTATCATCAGCAAAGCCTAGAATGGTTACGTTAGGAAGACCCGGCATTATACAATATCCATGTTCTTTCTGGAACTCTGTTGATAAAAGTTCTTCTAAAATGTGGTCAGTTGCAATGTTGTAAAGCGCTGGCGATAAGGGAGAACCCAGCATTATACCTTTATTGAGAACAATTGGTTTGGTCTTCTTGTCATGGGATTCCATTTGAGTAGTATTATTACATTGTTGTGCCATTATTAGATCAGACAGTTTTGATGGTAGGACGTGTGGGGAGAGGGCATTCTTCAAGTGTTTATGGTCTACGTTGTCAAAGGCCTTAGTGATATCCAGAAAAACCAGGTTACAGTCGACCTTTTGGTATTCGGCTGATGTCAGAATAGATTCCAAGATGGAAGTGTTGATATGACTGCCAGCAGAGTTTGTGAAGCCACGTTGATTTTCATTTTTACACCTCACGTAGCTACGTAGTCGTGTCTCTAATATGCGCTCTATTACTCTTCTCACTAGTGAATAGATGGTTATTGGTCTCCAATTATCTAGATCCATGGGATCTCCTCCCTTGTGGATAAGCACGGTTCTAGCTCTCTTAAGAATCTCGGGTACCAGTGTTCTTGTTAACATGGTTGTTGCAATCAATGCTATATATTTATAACACGTGTCATGTTTAAGTGCCCTCATCAATATATGGTTTGGGCCAAGGGATGTGTCAATGGCTATATTCTTGTTTGCATATTCTACGTCTTGTTTAGAATTGACAGTATTAATTGTATCTTCTAATTCTACATATTCTGCTTCAGATGTGTGTGAAGTATATGTTGATCTTTCCAAATCATTGGGGCTTGAAACACGAGAGGAAAAGCAGTGGTACAAACCTCTTTAGTGTCACTGATTACCGCACGTACATCTTTTTGTCTCTGGTTGTAGTATAGGAATTGGCTGATTTGGTATTCATACTTCTCACGGCGCTTTAATCTATCTCTCTTGGTCGCCCTTTCTGGATTGCTTGATTGTGTAAATTTACATTGATTATTAAGTAACTTTTTTCTCCGCCGTACCTCATAAAATTTAACTGCCGAGTGTTTCTGGACCGGGAAGCTGATACACGGCTTTGGTTAAGAATTCCGCGAATTCTTTGACATGATTCCAGAAGTAATCGTCATTACCGATATTCTGGAATTCCAACTTAAATTTTTCCATCGTTTCTTTGTATGCCTGTGTGGTTTGATATTGTATAAACGTACTGTGACTCGTTATGTCTGGCGTGTTAATATTTTCGTTGGTATTACCTGGACACAAGATATCACTATCATTTGAAAGGGGTGCACGACCACTTCTGGCTGATTTCCATTCGGGCTGCTTAGTTTATAGAGTTTACCACAATGTGAACAGGCTGTGGCGTTAACAGCTTCATCGGTGATAATCTGAGTCGCCGTGTTAGGATTTTATAGCACCCTTATTCGCAAGAACGGAATTAATAATGGCACAGCATTTAATATAGTCGTATATAGTATATTAACTTATGGTGTTATGATCACTAATTACCAACTGGGTAATTTGCACAAATCACCGTAGAAAATTGAAATCTAACAAACATAGAACGGTATTAAAGCGTTGACCATATGATGGGTAATACAGACATGGGACCTCGCTGGACTTGGAAATGGACACTTGAGTGGTCAGATTCTCATTCATCGTTATGTCTTGATGGTGTGACTGAGGACATTAAATAGGTCTTTAATTAAACACGCCAGTACTTATCAAATAAATATTAGGAGTAAATTTAAAAAGTCGAAATCAATTGCGTATCAAAACGTAACCTCTACGAATGTTATGCACGGCCATGTCAGCAATAATTAAACGTAAACGTGCATACGGTACTTACAAATTTAAATAAAAATCCTTCCTGTAAGTCTGTAAAACACTTATAAGCTACACAATATACTGTCAAAACACTATAAAACCCAACTAAAACAGATCATAATGTTTTCTTGTCTTCTATCCTTGATCGGAGGATTGTCAAACTCACTCCTCTGGATTTCAAAAAATACGCTATATTGTCTTCTCATTTCATCCGTTGTCTGCCTCTCGTTAACTTTATAGCAAACAGGAAAGTAGTATAAGGCTCTCGGCAGAGGCCTCTTCCTCACGGGCGGGAAATTTGAATTTTGGCGCCAGATTTGAATTTGTAAACGAAGCCACATGCTTTTTGACAGCTGTCATCCGCCATCTTGCAACGCAATCCCATGTCCTGCCATCTTGACGGAGCTAAACCTCAGTGCTGCCATCTTTACGGCACTAAACATTACGGGCGGGAAATTTAAATTCTGGCACGAGATTTGAATTTGTAAACAAAGCCACGTGCTTTTTGACAGCTGTCATCCGCCATCTTGCATCGCTAACCTCAGTGCTGCCATCTTAACGGCACAAACCTTCAACAACAACAACAACAAAAAACAACGCATCGCTAACCTCAGTACTGCCATCTTAACGGCACTAAACCTCATAGGCACGTGGTGGCGGGCTATTTGAAAAATTCTACATGCTTTACAAAGCCATGTGCTTTTTTGACAGCTGTTATCCGCCATCTTGTATCGCTAACCTCAGTGTGGCCCTCTTTATGGTGGTGGGTAATTTAAAATCCACGTGCTTTTTTGGCAGCTGTCATCCGCCACCTTGCATCCCAAACCTCAGTGCTGTCATCTTCAGCTACTACCTTTGAAAAGTGGTGACGGCAATTTCCACGTGACTTTTTGACAGCTGTCATCCGCCATCTTGCATCGCTTACCTCAGTGCTGCTATTTTTACGGCACAAAACCTCAACAACAACAACAACAACAGCAACAACAACAACAACGCATCGCTAACCTCAGTGTTGCCATCTTAACGGCACTAAACCTCATAGGCACGTGGTGGCGGGCAATTTGAAATTCCACGTGCTTTTTTTGACAGCTGTCATCCGCCATCTTGCATAGCTAACCTTAGTGCTGCCATCTTTAGCTACTACCTTTGAAATGTAGTGGCGGTAATTTCCACGTGCTTTTTATCAAGTGGCTATCTTTAAACAACAAAGCATCGTGCTGTCATCTTTAGCTACTACCTTTGAAATATGATGTTGGGCAATTTGAAAAATTCCACCTGCTTCCTTGACAGCTGTAACCCGCCATCTATAATCAACAGAGCGCCGTGCTGCTATCTTTACGGCTACTACCTTAAGCACGCAGTAGCGGGTAATTTGAAAAATTCCGTCAGCTGCCATCCGCCATGTTTAATCAACAGAGCACCGTGCTGCTATCTTTACGGCATATGGCACTACCTTTGAAATATGGTGGCGACAAATTCCACGTGATTTTTGACAGTTGTTATCAGCCATCTTTAATTAACAGAGCAGACAAAGCCACGTGCTCTTCTGACAGTTGTCATCCGCCATCTTGCATCGCTAACCTTAGTGCTGGCCTCTTTATAGTACTAATCCTAATCGTGGTGGTGGTTAATTTAAAATCCACGTTTTTTTGACAGCTGTCATCTGCCATCTTGCATCGCTAACCTTAGTGCTGCCCTCTCTACGGCACTACTTTTAAAATGTGGTGGCGGTAATTTCCACGTGCTTTTTGACAGCTGACAGCGGTCATCTTTAAACAACAAAGTATCGTGCTGCTATCTTTAGCTACTACCTTTGAAATGTGGTAGAGCGCAATTTCAAACATTCCACGTGCTTTTTTGACAGCTGTCA
The DNA here is from genome assembly GCF_040414725.1 of Anabrus simplex. Taxonomy (NCBI): domain Eukaryota; kingdom Metazoa; phylum Arthropoda; class Insecta; order Orthoptera; family Tettigoniidae; genus Anabrus; species Anabrus simplex. Next base: position 3,063,299 of record NC_090278.1, on the reverse strand, counting down.
TCCACCATCTTTAATCAACAGAGCACCGTGCTGCTATCTTTACGGCTACATGTAGTAGAGGGAAATTTGAAAAATTCCGTCAGCTGTCATCCGCCATCTTTAATTAACACAGCATATTGCTGGTATTTTTATCGTAGTAGCGGGCAATTTAAAACATTCCATGTGCAGCTGCGAGCATCTTTAATCAACAAAGCATCGTGCTGCTATCTTTAGCTACATACCTTTGAAACGTGGCGGTGGCAATTTGAAATTCTATGTGCTTTTTTGACAAGCTGCCATCTTTAATCAACAGATCACCGTGCTACTATTTTTAGCTACTACCTTTGAAATGTGGTGGCGGATAATTTGAAAAATTCCGTTAGCTATTATCATTAAACAGTTAAACTTTAGTGCATACGTGAACCTAACCTCTCATCTACCATCTTGAAGGAGACTATCATTAGTTTAAGACATGATGCCCTTCCCGACGCTAATTACACAAGATAGCGCTTAGAGGCTACTACAGAAGATGGCGGCGGTTGTTATAGCCTCCTCCTCCTCTGTCAAGGCATAGCGTTATCGAGCATGCATCGCCAAGGCATGAGTGTGCAACGATAACATCATTGTGCATGTTTAGACTTGCGGATTACAAAATAAGTAATTGAAACTTAACAAGACTAGAATCGAACACTGTTCTCGATGTTGTTAACTTCAACATGTGATTAGAACATTGATTGATGTGTTTAGAACACTAAATAAGTGATCAAGACTAGAATAGAACACGATACAGGATACAACATGTGTTTACAAAACACGATACAACATGTGTTTAGAACATGTCAGGGGATACCTTTGTTCTAAGAGAAAAAGTAATAAGACTAGAATTCTGAACAGCTTGCGCAAGATAGCGGTTGTTATAACCTCCTCCTCTAACTGCTCTGTCAAGGCTTATCTCTATCGAATATACTACGTGATCTTATGCATAAGGGAGTGCACATATCGCATAGCAACTCGCTTAGTAAACGACAATATGTATACAGCAAAAGTACAACTTCAATGATTTGCCTAGTACGAAAATAAAAAACTATAGAAACACACTGTGCACATACCGCGTAGCTATGCGGCTCAGTAAATGCATCGCGAAGGCTAAAGTGAGCACATGTTGCAGCGATAACGTCATTGCGCATGTTTAGACTTGAACATATACTGCTCCTCAACACATGTTATAACTAGAATTACAACAAGTGTTGAGAACACAAAATCGTATACTATAGTTCGATGTTCAGAACAGTGTATTGCAAGACTAGAATCGAACACTGTTCATAAAAAAATCTCTTCTCAACATACTTACTGAGCTGCTCTTCTAAGACGACAACATACTAACGAATCTGCTGAACAACTTCTTTCTTGACATACTTACTCTCCTTCCTCGAGTGATGTAGTATTGAACAAAACTTTATCTTGCAAAGAAGGAGCGGGAGGAGGAAGAGAAGGTAATACCTAATCTAAAATAAAAAAATATGTCAATTCTACATTATTTATTTACATCTTGTATCTACAAGTCTTAACTTGAATCATTTTGCCGTAGTGATGTTTGCGTACTTCTCCCTTCTGGACGCAATTCTTGCATGCACATGTTTTATCTTACAATTAATAATACAATTCTTGTATGTACGAGTTTTAGTTGATGGTGTGCCCCCTGTAGAACACTAGTGAGGGAATCGCTATCCTATACACGTTTGAGGAAGCAATAAACGTATATTTTGTTCGATCGAATTAACATAACGTTAACGTGATTGAATCTTTTTTCTGCAGCATTTCTAGAGGTAAGTACATCGCAAGGTGTAAAATGCTAACGTACACCCTTTGGTTTTTGAGTGTTATAGACATGCAATAGTCAAGAAACCGACTAAGCAGAACGTGCTAATATAAAACGTAAGAAGAGAAACAAAACGCATGATTTTTCAGAAAAAAGTTCAAGCTGTTGAATGTTTTATTGCGAATATTAAAAACTCTAGGACACATAATTAATGTTTTTTCAAACACTTGCAGGAAAAAGTTTCGGCAGTACAATACATGCTGCAGCGAACAATGTTATATCCAAAAAAAAACGACGGATAAAAAACAAAACTTAGAATGTTTGATAGTGAATATTAAAAAATCAACACTTGCAGGACAAAATTCCGGCAGTCCAACACATGCTGCAGCGAACAATGTTATATCCAAAAAACCGACCGATAAAAAACAAAACTTAGAATGTTTGATAGTGAATATTGAGAAAGCAACACTTGCAGTACAAAATTCCGGCAGTCCAACACATGCTGCAGCGAACAATGCCATATCGAAAACTAACCGATACAAAACTTAGAATGTTTGATAGTAAATACTGTATTAAAAAACAACACTTGCTGATAACTAGGTCTGTCGGATGGGGGCCGTTAACAAGGGCATCCGGTCGTTTTGAGCTGACTAATAGGAAAAACTGAATTTCGTATAACACACTGGATAGAAATACTTCGAAGTCCTGACAGACGCACACAATTCTTTCATCATTTTCTTTGTTTCTATGCAGTTATCAAAACCATATCGAAGAAACCAATGGATAAGAAACTTACTTTGAAGCTGCACACAAAAACCGACTAATTAGTTATTTGTTGCAAGACTAGGGTTTAGATTAAGCGCCATAATGCATAAACAGGAACTTTTTCTACAAAAACATAAGAGCAAAGAATTTCGATCTAACACAATGCGCGAAAAAAACATGTATGTATAGTTTCCTAATTTATTACGCGTCTACAAAACTAATATTCCGCGGTATATAATGCAAATAGAACGTTGACTTAGTTCTTCTATTTCTCAAACAGGTAGCATACTAAATCTATTGGGTAGAAAAACTTGAAAGTCCGTACAGACTCATAAAATTCTGTCCCCAAATTTTGTTTTTATTTTTCGTAGCGAAATCACTTTAAATTTGCTGATTTAGTGGTAGGCATGTCAGCGGCTTGGTGGTTGGAGTTGAAATATGATCTATCTAGTTAATCTTCTCCATGGTTTTTGTACAAAAAGCGGAATACTATTTTTAGATTTAAAAAAACAATGTAAACATATAAGATCGATAAAAAAGATCCAAACATACCTCTAAATTGTACACGTTGCAGACTGCAACTGTTACTCGGATAAATAGCGATAATTCTTATAATGTGCACGTTGAAGCCTTTCAAACTGAGACTCGAATAAATATCGACGATATTTCTTGATGTACCTAGAAAAAACAAACAAATATATATTAATGTATGTCTGTTGCTTGAACGTAGCATGAGCAATTGCATCACACAACGTGATGATAGGATATGAGAGGGCAAGTCGGATCGTCTACAGCTAGCCGTATATGAATATCGTCTAACTGCCTGAAAGTAGTGTTAGCATATACTTTTGTTTACACTCAGCACTTACATCACACATAGTGATAATATGATAGGAAGGGGCTACAAAAGGTATTTGGTTTGTTAACAGCTAACCTGTTATGAATATCGTCCAACTGTCTGAGAGTAGCTTTAGCACATACTTATGTTTACACACACACAGCACTTGCATCGCACATATTGATGATAGGATATGAGAGGGCAAGTTGGATCGTCAACAAGTACCCTAGCCTTCTTTACTAAGTTAAAATACATGCAACTCGAAGATCTTTATTACCTAGCGTAGGAGCACTTGTGTGGTACATTGTGATGATAGGATAGGAAAGGGCTACAAAAGTTACTTGGTTTGTTAACAGTAAATTGTTATGAATATCGTCTAACTGTCTGAAGATAGCGTTAGCACATTCTTATGTTTACACACAGAGCACTTGCATTGCACATAGTGATGATAGGATAGGAAAGGGTTACGAAAGTTAGATCGTCAACAGCTAGCCTAGCTATCTTTACTGAGCTAAAATACATGCAGCTCGCAGGTCTTTATTAACCAGCGTAGACGCTGCTTTCGAAAAAAAAATGCAAACACTAACCAACGGTTTAGGCTTACTTTAAGATGTGCAGATGAAGAATGCTCACTGGAATAATGTTGACAGCAGACAGCGATTTTCTAAAAACAAAGAACAAGTAATCGTAATAATAATAATAATAATAATAATAATAATAATAATAATAATAATAATAATAATAATAATTGTACCGGGTGGTACACCTCCACGCCGCTAATTCAAACCTTGCGCCAGTTGAAACTCCTCTATTGGAGGAAGTCTGAACTTTATCTACTGTGTTAATTCTCAAGTTTCTCAGTCCCTACTTGTAAATTTTGAAGTTTCTGAACTGGGTCGTTTTCGATGTATTTTTGTTTTGCCTGTAGTAAGAAGTGTGGACATTCTCTTCCAGATGGCACTACTGAAGGACTACAATTATGCACCCTAGTGCGAAGTGAAAGAACTCTGTTTTTGGAGAAATTTTGAATTCATAAGTTTGTTCTTTGTTAAATTTCTTTCAGTTATTGTTTAAGTTGGCAATATTAACCCTTTCTTTCCGCCAGGTTTGAATTTGACCAATAAGGAATTTCTGTAATTAATTTTCCACCAATAATGTGTTTCTTCTTCATCTAGTGTAGGGGTTTTCGTTGTTAGCCAATAAAATTCTTGTGGGAGGGTGTTCTCATTCCTGAAACGCCTCGAACTTTCCACGAGGGTATATAAACTGCTGATTTTCGGGTCTCCGCGCCACTTCAGTAACATCTATCAGTGTGTAAAGTACGTAGCAGGGGGCGGGAAGCGCCTCTTTCTTCCGGCAGCAGTTCAACCACCAGGTAATGGCCGTTTAATAACTTCTTTTCTTGCTAGCTCAGCAGTTTAACTCTCAGGGCAGGTCCGAAGCCTTTTTGCCATGTAACTTTCCCTAAAATGTAAAGACACTATTCTATCTTTTTAAACTACATATTGGGATAGATAGTGCTTAACCCTCTCGTGCTCCCACTCATATTGCATTGTGGTGAACTTATTTTCACAACCGTTTCTTCCTTAACATAATGTAAATTGTCTCCTTCTATAAGTCACCTCTTTAGTATGGGATTAGCCCTTGCAGTAACGGCCTAGTGCCAAGTAGGTTTTATATAAAGTGTATTAGGAGTGCAAGAACGCCTCCTCTCAAGTTGGTATTTTAGAGGCCATGTAATTGACCTGTTTCTTTACTGAATAGGCCTCAGTAGGTTGGGTGTTTTTTACCCCTGTTTTCATGTGCTTGGAGGTCAGCTTGAAGGTGGAGTTTGGTGTGGCCTTTGGTAGGCTTGAACTTTAAGAGCGGGTTGCTCTTTCTTAAAATTTTGTTTTCTGTGTGCCTAGAGCAGGCTTTACTGAGTAATAGGGAGCAAGAGCTCCTGGGCATGATTGGGGTTTTCTGCCCCTTTGTCAAACCTAGTATCTGGCTAAAGTTGGGCTAATTGCTCAAGAATTATGTGTCTGGCTCTCGGAGCCCAAATCCTGTAACACTGTAATTGTACATTCTCGATTTGTTGCTAGGCTACTGAGTACCTGTTATATTTGTTATTTCTTGATCTTAAAAAGAAAATATAACCTTGTTAAATTTTAAATTAACTTTAATTTCGTATATTGAGACCTATTCATCCCAGCACCTTCTTTCACCTCTGCACATCCACAATACTCCGTAACAAGTGGTAGCAGAGCGTAGTTGAATGGGTCTCAATTTAGCCCCTTTTGACGGCTAGACATTGCGTTGCTTTCGAACTCTAACAATTTTCTCAGTTGCTGGAATTTTTTTGATTTTCTCTTTTTTTCAAAATTGTTTCGTCATCATGTCCGGCCCTCGCGAGGTCCTTCATTCTTTTTATTTGGGTAAAGAAGAATTAATTTATGAATTATCTCTCAGAAACGTTCAATCTGGAGGCACGGTTGCAGTTGACTCCAATAAGTTAAAAGATTCCCTTGATTTACCTATTACCATCCCGACTTTAGGAGAAAAAGAGATTGACGATGCTCTCTCCACAATCAATGGCAATACTACTGAGCTAGCATCTGTAGTTAGTTTTTTTGAAGTAAGTGATCCATCTCCTAATCAACTTAAGAGAGTACAGGCTAGGTTGTACCACTTTTATAATAGGGTACGTGATCTATTTTCTCTGAAGTTAAATGACGTTCAGGGTAAGGAAGCTAGCGCCCTTGCCGAAAACTTGTCCCAAATGTCTAGTAAGGTTAGTCAGTTGTTATCTGGATCTGCGACTTCCAAAATCGACCAGCCTATGGTCGTAAATATAGTAAATGTGGAGGATTCCTCTAAAGAGGAAGGAAAGGACACTGAGACGACAACCCAACGTACATCTGCCCCATCAGAAAATATGTCAGATCGTCGCAAGTCCATTCCACCCTTTGTGTTAAATAATGCTCCTTCTGAATCTGCTTCTCCACCACTTAGGCCCCTTCCTACTACGTCTCCTGGTTTCAGCAGTTTACCCCATCCATTAGCTATGTTGCTTAGATGTATTTCTAAGTTTTCGGTTAACTCTACAAGTGACGTAATTTCATTTTTAAGGTTTTTAGTTGAGTTTCAGGATCATGCCCTCGTTTTTTCTCTTTCTGCTTGTCAGATTTTGCAAATCATATATCCCTATGCAATTGGTGTTCTCTCAGACAAAATAGTAAGAGCCATTGCCGAACAATCATCTATTGAAGACTTCCACGCCCACTTACTAGCTAACTTCATTCCGGCTAGGGCAAGGTCCTCACTTATTCAGAAGTACTATTATTGTGTACAGCGGTTGGATGAAAACTTGGCAGATTTCATCCAAGATATTAAGTTCTATACCAGGGTGTTTGCACTTCATTTTCCTGAAGATCAAATTGTTCAGGCTATTGTAGAAGGTATTTCACCACCTTGCAGATCATACTTGTGTTTTGCGTCACGTCCGCAAACCTTCGCCGAGCTTGAGGCTATGGCCGTCTCAGCGTGTCGCGAAAGAACCCCCTCCTTCTTTTAGTAATCTTCGGTCTCCACCTCGCCGACCAGTCACACCCCGTAAATGTTATGCTTGCGGGTCGCCTGACCATCTTCGGAACAAGTGCCCATCAATCAAGTCTAGTGGGACAAGGAATGGAGCAGGGTCATCTCAAGGCTGTTTTAAATGCGGCGCGTTCTCCCATATTGCTAAGAACTGCCCTAATACAAACAACTTCGGGTGCAACTTCCAACAACAATCAAAAGTGACTAGTGGCTTCGGCTGAGTCGACTAATCCATCTTCCCGAGGCTCAGCCCCTGGTAAACAGGTCGAAAATTCAGGGAAAATTCAGTCTCCAAATTTATCTTTTGAATGCCCTAAAGAATGTCTTAGGATTGCGGCGGATACCCCCGCACCTGTGCCTTTTCTTAAAATTGAGTTAAATAATGAGCCTATAACTGCTCTTTTAGATTCAGGCAGTGTTTGTTCTATTATTTCGGCTGAATGGTATTCGAAATTGAAATATGTTTCTAAGCTTCCTGACTATTGTTCGTCTTCGGTTCAATATGTTTCGGCTAATTCATCTCCATTAGAAATTCTAGGCTCTTTAAATGTCAAAATTCGTATTTCTAAATTTACTTGGAAAGTTAAATTGTTTGTGGCTAAGCATTTGTCTTGCCCCATTATATTGGGAGCCGATTTCATGTCCCATACTGGTCTTGTGCTCGATATTCAGAGTAGGTCGTGCACTTTCAAATTTGCTTCTAATTGTAAAATCCCCTTATTGAAATGTAATTCTGCACCATGTTCATCTATTTCGCCTACCCAGGATGAGATGTTGTTAGATCTTAGACATCTACCTGAGGAGCAGGCTGATAGTATTCGTAAGCTGTGTCAGTCGTTTCCAGAGGTGTTCTCTGATACTCTTGGTGTTACTGACCTAATCGAATACAAAATTGAGGTCACGGATTCGATTCCTGTCCGTTTTCCACCTTATAGGCTATCTCCACCTAAAATGAAGGTTCTGAAAGAAATCATTGATCAAATGTTAAAGGATGGTATTATTCGGCCCTCTAAGTCGGCGTATTCTTCACCTATTTTTCTAGTCCCGAAACCCCAAGGGGGCTTCAGGCCTGTCATTGATTATAGGGCTCTCAATCGGAAGGTGGTGTTACAATCTGTGCCCCTTCCTGACCTTCATTCTTGTTTTTCATGGTTTCGTAAAGCTAAGTTCTTCACCATCTTGGATTTGAATCAGGCCTATAATCAAATTCCCCTGGCTGAAGAGTCTAAACATCTTACAGCGTTTGCCACGGATTGGAATCTATATTAATACAACCGTGTGCCTTTCGGACTCCCCACCGGAGCAGCTGTGCTTACGAGGCTACTAGATAGGGTCTTCTCCGACATCAAATTTGAGTACTTGTACCACTATCTTGATGATGTCGTCGTATTTTCGGAGACTTTCGAAGAACATCTAGATCATCTGCGAGAAGTTCTCAATCGCCTTCGTAAGGCTGTGTTAACTGTGAAGTTGTCCAAGGTTGCCTTCGCTAAGCCCTCCATGTCATTCCTAGGGCATATTGTGTCGCCTGATGGTGTTGCAGTCGATCATTCTAGAACACAGGCCATCCGTGATTTTAAACCTCCCAAGGACATCAAAGGGATCGCCAGGTTCATTGGTATGGTGAATTTCTTCAGGAAGTTTATTCCTAACTTCGCTAATAAAGCGGCGCCCTTGAACCTTCCTCGTAGGAAAGGCATCAAATTTGAGTGGGGACCTTCTCAACAAGCCGCTTTTGAAGATCTTAAATTAGCTCTGTGTAATGCCCCTGTTCTGGCTATGCCCGATTTCTCCAAAAAAATCATCGTCCAAACAGACGCGTCGTCGTCGGCGGTAGCTGCAGTCCTTCTTCAAGAGACTGAACTAGGGAGGCGACCCATCGCCTATGCCTCTAGGACTCTATCGGCTCAAGAAGCCAAGTATTCCATCTATGAGCTCGAGGGTTTGGCAGTCTTATTTGCCTTAGAAAAGTTCCGTCTCTATCTGGAACATGTCAAATTCGACTTGGAGACGGATAATCAAGCCCTAAGCTGTGTCTTAGGTAGGCCGCGTCGTACTGGTCGTATAGCCCGGTGGGCTATCCGAATTTCTGCCTTCCAATATGACGTTAGGCATATCAGAGGTACGGAAAATGTTGTCGCAGACGGACTCAGCCGTATGTTTTCCAACGACGTCGAGACCCGTGAACCGGTCGATACTTCATCACCTCCCGAGTCCATACTATCTGATGTTAATGCCATCTTAACAGATGCTCCCATGCTCTTTAGGGACCTTGAGAAATATCAACGTGAAGATCCGACGCTGGCTCCGATCATGGAAACCCTTTCTTCTGGGGAACATGTTGTCCCTTATGTACTGAGGAATGGTGTTTTATGTTGCCCTTCGAGGCATGATAAGATGATGAAAGTTGTAGTTCCAGCTGTTCTTGTTCCAATGATCTTCAAGTACTATCATGAGACCCCATTAGGGGGGCATTTAGGCATCTTCAAAACCCGTGAAAAGATCCGGGAAATGTTTATCTGGAAGGGTATGGACGGTGAAATCCGTGAACTAGTAAAGGCTTGTAAATCTTGTTTGCTTAGTAAACCAACCATGTCCACCAAGGTAGGCCTTTTGTCTTCTCATCAGGCTTCGCGCCCAATGGAACGCCTGTATATTGATTATGTAGGACCATTCCCCCAGTCAAAGGGAAATGCCAACAAGTTCATCTTTGTATGTGTAGATGGTTTTACAAGATTTTCCTGGTTATTTCCGACTAAGCTGGCTACCGCTCAGTCCACCATTACTTGTCTAAATTCAGTCTTTGCTTCTTTTGGTCCGTGTCAATATATTGTGTCTGATAATGCTAAGGCTTTCACATCTAATCTATTTCGTAAATTCTGTTTTGACCTGTCCATCTCTCATGTGACAACTTCTGCTTATTACCCTCAACCATCTCTGGCTGAACGGGTTAATCGTAATATCAGGTCGGCCCTTATTGCCTATCATCATGAAGATCATTCTAGGTGGGACACGTTCCTGCATTGGTTAGCTTTTGCTTTGAACTCGGCTGTTCATGAATCTCATAAGTTTACTCCAGCTTCTTTAATATTCAAGTTTGTTCTCAACACGCCGCTCTCTAACCTCTGGTCTCTGAGTGACATTCTACCCGAGACAATAGATCCAGATAATATTAAAGATCTTTGGAAGAAGGCTAAAGCCAATCTTAAAGTGTCTCATGAAAAGGTTAGGGAAAGATATGATCGTGGACGGAGACCCACCAATTTGAAGGTAGGCGACCAGGTGATGGTCAAGAATTTTGTTCCCGCGGGCAAGCTTGCCCCCAGATTTCATGGGTCGCGTACTATTCTCGTTTTCCTTACTCCCGTTACCTTATTGCTAAGCAATCCAGCCACTGAGAGGATATTTAGGGTTCACCTGTCACAGGTGAAACCGGTGTAATTTCTGTGCTAACTTGCTTCATATAATTTTGAAAGAAATATGAAGGTTATATTTTTGTTTGAGGGGTTTCACTTTTAAGGCCTTCTGCCCTTGGAATCTGTTTCCCTGTATATAATCATTTTTGTAAACCTTCTCCGACCAGTTAAACTGCCATCCTGTCCTTACCATGGCCATTACCACGCTCCCGTCTCCTGCTCAACAACACACAGTGGCTTTTAAATGAAATAAATATTTCTACGCCGCTGGCCCCTCAGTTCCACCACAATGAATGTACCCTAAAATCATTCTGGTCCAACAAAATTCTGCCGCCGAGCTTTAATGTTTCAGTGCTCGCGCAGCAGCGCGGCGCCGTACCGCTACTGAGGTGGGGTAATGGCCCGCCCCTCTCCAGTGAGGCCAACCAGTGTACGGCGAGCCGGAGTCCTCCTCCCGGCCTAGGCTGATGTGCGGCGCACAACCTGCAACTCGCCCGCGACCTGTATGTTCGCCGCGGGCGCGGCGTGCTTCAACTCCACTACTCCTCTCATAGTGCGGGCGAGCGGTATCTCAGGGTAATTGAGGGGTCCGAGAGGCCTTCTCTGGACACAAGCAGCAGCGGCCGGTCTGGCCGTCTAACTTAATCAACCCTGAATATATATTTAATCAGCTACATGGACATTTAATATCAACATTACTACCATTTTGAATTCAACGACAATATCTGGTGGACTTAGAAAATTTTTCTCGATTTTCAAGAATTAAAGGTTTTTCCTTCTGAATTCAACTTCTACAAGCACAAAGACATTACATCAATAGTAACCAAAGAATTTTGAAACTGGATCCAATCATTTTAAGAAAACTTGTTGTTAAATACTTCCGCAATTAACTTCTATATCAACATCATAACTTGGACCTCATTTTGAAACAAAAGTTTATGCTCTTCTGTGTTACCCCTTGGACGGACTTTTGGGGGGGTGGTCTGTACCGGGTGATACACCTCCACGCCGCTAATTCAAACCTTGCGCCAGTTGAAACTGCTCTATTGGAGGAAGTCTGAACTTTATCTACTGTGTTAATTCTTAAGTTTCTCAGAAGATGTCCCTACTTGTAAATTTTGAAGTTTCTGAACTGGGTCGTTTTCGATGTATTTTTGTTTTGCCTGTAGTAAGAAGTGTGGACATTCTCTTCCAGATGGCACTACTGAAGGACTACAATTATGCACCCTAGTGCGAAGTGAAAGAACTCTGTTTTTGGAGAAATTTTGAATTCATAAGTTTGTTCTTTGTTAAATTTCTTTCAGTTATTGTTTCTTTCCGCCAGTTTTGAATTTGACCAATAAGGAATTTCTGTAATTAATTTTCCACCAATAATGTGTTTCTTCTTCATCTAGTGTAGGGGTTTTCGTTGTTAGCCAATAAAATTCTTGTGGGAGGGTGTTCTTATTCCTGAAACGCCTCGAACTTTCCACGAGGGTATATAAACTGCTGATTTTCGGGTCTCCGCGCCACTTCAGTAACATCTATCAGTGTGTAAAGTACGCAGCAGGGGGCGGGAAGCGCCTCTTTCTTCGGGCAGCAGTTCAACCACCAGGTAATGGCTGTTTAATAACTTCTTTTCTTGCTAGCTCAGCAGTTTAACTCTCGGGGCAGGTCCGAAGCCTTTTTACCATGTAACTTTCCCTAAAATGTAAAGACACTTGGTATCAATTCTATCTTCTTAAACTACATATTGGGATAGAGAGTGCTTAACCCTCTCGAGCTCCCACTCATATTGCATTGAGGTGAACTTATTTTCACAACCGTTTCTTCCTTAACATAATGTAAATTGTCTCCTTCTATAAGTCACCTCTTTAGTATGGGATTAGCCCTTGCAGTAACGGCCTAGTGCCAAGTAGGTTTTATATAAAGTGTACTAGGAGTGCAAGAACGCCTCCTCTCAAGTTGGTATTTTAGAGGCCATGTAATTGACCTGTTTCTTTACTGAATAGGCCTCAGTAGGTTGGGTGTTTTTTACCCCTGTTTTCATGTGCTTGGAGGTCAGCTTGAAGGTGGAGTTTGGTGTGGCCTTTGGTAGGCTTGAACTTTAAGAGCGGGTTGCTCTTTCTTAAAATTTTGTTTTCTGTGTGCCTAGAGCAGGCTTTACTGAGTAATAGGGAGCAAGAGCTCCTGGGCATGATTGGGGTTTTCTGCCCCTTTGTCAAACCTGGTATCTGGCTAAAGTTGGGCTAATTGCTCAAGAATTATGTGTCTGGCTCTCGGAGCCCAAATCCTGTAACACTGTAATTGTACATTCTCGATTTGTTGCTAGACTACTGAGTACCTGTTATATTTGTTATTTCTTGATCTTAAAAAGAAAATATAACCTTGTTAAATTTTAAATTAACTTTAATTTCGTATATTGAGACCTATTCATCCCAGCACCTTCTTTCACCTCTGCTAATCCACCAAACCACGGTAACAATAATAATAATAATAATAATAATAATAATAATAATAATAATAATAATAATAATAATAATAATAATAATAATAATAATAATAATAATAATAATAATAATAATAATAATAATAATAATAATAATATTCAAAGAATGAATCTTACCTTTTCTTTTACTACTAGACGGTGTACGATAATGAGCTTGAATCAAAGTACAGGAATTGTATTTGCACACACACACGGAGAACTGCAATCTGGCGTGCGTTTCACACAGACTACATCCGGTGGACTGCGACTTGTTACTAGGCGGCGATGCAATCTGCATACGTCTGCACTACAGAAGTTTATGCATTGACCTTCTAAACGGTTGGGGGAAAACACAGGCCTTTAAAGTAAGCAGTAGACTAAAGCCCTTCTTCCTTCCCGTGTTAGAATCCCAAAAAAGGGTTCTTAGCAAGAAGCGACTCTAAGTTAACAACAACACGCCGTAAAGAAGGAGGGTATCGTCTACGTTATCCCCTACCGGATTGAACCTGCTAGGGACGCCGAGGTGCCGGAATTTAGTCCCTCAAGTGTTCTTCCGAGCACCTTCAGACTGAACCACAAGATCGAACCTAGAGACACCGAAGTGTCAGAATTTAGTCCCTCAAATGTTCTACCAAGCACCTTCAGACTGAGCCGCAGGATCGAACCTGGTGACAGCGAGGTGCCACAATTTTGTCCCTCAGAAGTTCTACTAAGCACCTTTAGACTAAGCCAAGATCGAACTTGCTGTTTTAAAGATTCTGAGGTGCCGGAATTTAGTCCCTCAAGAGTTCTTTGTAAATTAACCACGCACTACCGGACTGAGCTACAGGATCGAACCTGCTATGTTAACAACACGAGACGATAAGGTGCCAGAATTTAGTCCTTTAGCAGTTCTGCCGATTGCTTTTAGACTGAGCTAGGATCGAACCCGAAGTCGCCAAGGTGCAAGACTTAAGTCCCTCAAGAGTTCTACCGACATGAGGCTGAACTACCTGACTAAGCCAGGATCGAATCTGTTATGTTAGAAAGCCAGCGCCTCTAAGCTACTCAGCCCGACCCGGCAAGAGAGAGCAGGCTTAAAGTCTGGTGCTGTTACTCATGGCGCAGGATGTAAGCGTCCGATGAACTTTGCACCGAGCGAAAACTGCTGTGTCTCATATTCCTGCGAGTGAGCACTGACTGACTTGAAGCAGACTCTCTTCTCCCAGCAAGACACACTCACGATATTTTTCTCACCCCGAGGACTTACGCATCTCAGACTTAATGCATTCAACAGATATGCCCTTACAGCTTTGCTTACTGCAGTTCGGTGCTAGTGCATAGAATACTCGCAAGGCATAACGCCTAAATAGCAGGATTAAACCGCACTGTAAATGCTAGGGAGCGGCTAGCTGCTTCCCGCTCCTAGCCCTAAGAATCCGTTTTACGGCCGGATGCACTTCCTGACGCAAATACTAGGATTTTAAGTCGCAAGAATCTGTTTTACAGCCGAATGTCCTTCCTGAGTCAAAACTAAGATTTTAAATACCAAACATCTGTTTTACAGCCAGATGCCCTTCTTGACGCGAGAACTAGGATTTTAAGTCGCAGTATCCAGTGTCTTACTTTATGAACAATTGTTTTACAGCTGGATGCCCTTCCTGACGCAAAACCGGTATTTTAAGTCGCAAGAATCTGTTTTACAGCCGGATGCCCTTCCTGACGTATCAAAACCAAGTTTTATTTTTGCTAAGTCACTTCCGTTCTGCTTGCTTTGACTCTGAGTTGTTGCACAAGAGCATGTCAGATGCAAGACATGCTGAGCAGCATTCGCTTCTGCATGCTATAACTCGAATCCTGAACAGATCCGTTGGATAGGCACCGTCAACAAAGAAGACAGCGCCTAACAAATTGCCTGCGTAAAATTGCAGGCATGTAGATTTAGCTACCACTTAGTTGATGGTCGCTGTAGATTTGCCCGCTACTACGAGTGCTGTAAAGATGTCAGCTTATCAAAAAGCATATAGAAATTGACGTCACCATATAACAAAATTATGTAGATTTGTGCCGTAAAATAGCAAAAAAGCACATAGAATTTCAAATTGTCACCACCACATGTCAAATGTATGAATCTAAAGATAGCAGCACGATGCTTTGTTGATTAAAGATGGTCTCAGCTGCACGTGGAATTTTTTAAATTGCCCGCTACTACAATAAAGATAGCAGCACGATGCTGTGTTAATTAAAGATGGCGGATAACAGCTGACGGAATTTTTCAAATTGCCCGCCACCACATGTAGCCGTAAAGATAGCAGCATGATACTCTGTTAATTAAAGATGGTGGATGACAGCTGTCAAAAAAACACGTGGAATTTTTGAAATTGCCCACCAACACATTTCAAAGTTAGTAGCTAAAGATAGCAGCACGATGCTTTGTTGTTTAACGATGGCCGCTGTCAGCTGTCAAAATCACGTGGAAATTACCGCCACCACATTTTAAAGATAGTGCCGTAAAGAGGGCAGGACTAAGGTTAGCGATGCAAGATGGCGGATGACAGCTGTCAAAAAACGTGGATTTTAAATTAACCACCACCACCACGATTAGGATTAGTACTATAAAGAGGGCAGCACTAAGGTTAGTGATGCAAGATGGCGGATGCCAGCTGTCAAGAAAGCATGTGGAATTTTTCAAATTGCCCGCTACCACGATGAGTTTTAGTGCCATAAATATAGCAGCACGGTGCTCTGTTCATTAAAGATAGCCTCTGTCAGCTATTAAAATGCACGTGGGTTTGTATCCAAACAAGAGCATGTAGAAATTGCCGCCACCACATTTCAAATGTAGTGCCGTAAAGAGGGCATCACTAAGGTTAGCGATGCAATATGGTGAATGACAGCTGTCAGGAAAGCACGTGGCTTTGTTTGCTCTGTTAATTAAAGATGGCGGATAACAGCTGTCAAAGAAGCACGTGGAATTTGCCGCCACCACATTTCAAAGGTAGTGCCATATGCCATAAAGGTAGCAGCACGGTGCTCTGTTGATTAAAGATGGCGGATTACAGCTGACGGAATTTTTCAAATTGCCCGCTACTGCGTGCTTAAGGTAGTAGCCGTAAAGATAGCACACGGTGCTCTGTTGATTAAAGATGGCGGATTACAGCTGTCAAAAAAGCAGGTGGAATTTTTCAAATTGCCCACCACCACATTTCAAAGGTAGTAGCTAAAAATGGCAGCACTAAGGTTAGCGATGCGTTGTTGTTGTTGTTGTTGTTGTTGTTGATGTTTTGTGCCGTTAGGATGGCAGCACTGAGGTTAGCGATGCAAGATGGTGGATGACGGCTGTCAAAAAAGCACGTGGCTGTCAAAAAAGTACGTGGCTTTGTTTACAAACAAGGGTTTGCGGCGGAGGCCTCTGTGGAGGGACCTGCGGTGGCGGAGGGCGAGGTGGCCTCTTCCGAGAGCTTGTGGAGGTGGAGGTGGAGGAGGCCTATCCCGAGAGCGTGTGGAGGTGGAGGAGGTCTCTCCCGAGAGCCTGTGGACGTGGAGGTGGAGGAGGCCTATCCCGAGAGACTGAGGAGGATGAGGAGGCTTCTCCCGAGAGCCTGAGGAGGAGGAGGATGGCTCTGAGGAGGGCTGTAGGAGGAGGAGGTTGCAGGACCATCCACTTATACTACTCAGGAATACGTGTTTTGCTGCAACGACTTTCAACAGTGTAGTGATGCGTGCGCGCATCTGCGAGTGAATGAATGGGACTTCGCAACACAGACAAGCTTGAAGCCGTGACCAGGCTGTGGCCAATAAAAGGTGAGTATCGCTGGGCGTTATTTTTAACTGTTACTTTTCAAAGTTACTTTATTGTAGCAGTGACAGATGTAGCAGTTACACATAAATAACACAAAAACGTATCAATCTGTTAGCGTTCACTGTTGGAACAACAATCACATCTTTCCTAGATGAGACACAGTGTGTTAATTAATACACATGATAAATCCATTAGTAGGATTGTAAAAAAACTGTGTGAAGAAGCAAAAACGTGAAGAAACACACTTAACTATACATTTTTTTTCATTTTACACTGCACAGCCTACTTTTCATGTCCATTATTTGTTTTGCAGTTCACTACAACAGTCTTTTTCAAGTTTTCTAGTTTAACCCTTGTCTAGTGGCACGAAAATTATTACGTTACTGGTCGCGCACGGAGTTAACCTCCGGGATTAAAATGCGCGTCATTTTCGTCCTTTAAGATGTTGTTCTGGCATGTTCGATCGTAGAATTCTTCGGTATAATTCAAAGAATTAAATAATTAAAAGTTTGTTTGATCTAAAAGCAGAATACTGTAGACCTTAACTATGTCGAATGATCATATGATATTAAATTCGTGAGACTCGCCATTACCTACGACGATCACATCATATGAAATATAAACTATTTTTCTAAAATAAGTTTAGAAGAACAAAACAACAAGGTCATCGACCTCCAAAATAAAAGAACATGCACTAAAATATAAGGTAGTTTAATCGCACACGGATGAAACGTCCGGGCGATGTCACTCGTCACAACAATGATCCAACACTCGCACACAGGACGCACGATCGCGCCGAAATGCTGACAGGACGAGTCCAAATGAACAAGGAGAAAGTTATAGGGATGGGGAGATCCACAGTTCAACTGGGAAGTTCAGTACCGTGCAAAATGTAATCGGCCCGGAGGAAAACTCCGAGAGCGACTAATTAAAGGTTAAATCTTTTGGCGCATATCTGTTAAAACTAGCTTCAATGCGAAGAATGATCTCTCTCTATAGTCCGCTCACCTTTTAGCGATATTTCTTTGTACGTGGCGTGGAAGAAGGTGGGAGCTCTCACGGTTCCGGTTATACTTCCAACTGAATGAAAATGAAATCTGAATTAAATCGATAATATGATCGATCGATATGAATTTTCGAAACCTTTATTATCTTAATCCAACAACTGTGTCATACACACTTTATATAACATTGTATAACATTTCTCGATGCGAATCTTGTTCCCAGCATGAATTCTATAATTTGGTTTTGCTGTGTAAACAACAACAGTATTAGTACGTAAAGTGTACGCCAGATGTCACACAGCGATGCATAAGTGATTCATAGTTTGTGTTTCAAAAGCTGCCAATACGAATCTCGAAGATACCGGAGGTCGACCTATTTCAGCATTAGGGTGTCCATGTATCGCTAAAAGGTGCGCGTACGGTACATCTCCGGATGTGACAGGAGAGTACTGGACTTCTGGGGCGAGTGTAGGTGTTAAACATTCTAGTAGATCCACATTAACAGTACCAAAAATATCGTAGCCGGAATTTCATTGAAGAACATCACGATATTTCGTTTGTAGGCGGAGTTCGAGATTTCCTGAGATACCCTCCAGTTCTGGCTTGACGTTCTTCATAATGTCGAGCAAATCACCAAAACGCAATCCATGTGGTCCTAGCTTCTTGTTTTATTTTGCTATCATTTAGAAATGTGTCTTGATAAGTGCCGTTTCGTTGCCAAAAGTGTTCACGGCATTAATTACTTAACATTTTCTTGAAGACTGCTTGTAAACATGTTAAAATAGGCATAATAAAAGTCGAAATCTCAAATATATGCAAATATGCCTTTATATGCACTTTTAAACCTAGTAATTTATCAAATTTCACCTTCAAGCGCCTTTCCTTGTCGGTTTTCAAGGTCTGCAGATCTGCACAAATGCATACAAATGCCATGCCTAGTGATCAGCATCTATCCTAGACTTTTTATGGTTTCTTTGCCCAGTTCTTGATGCTTTTGAGATGACAGAAGCGTCCAGATCATACTTTTCCCTCCTCATGTAATCAACTTCTTGCATATACGGAGGGTGTTCGCTCCTGTCTGGATACCTAATTGCTGAATTATTTTCATCCTATCAGCTCACCCCTCAATGAAACAAATTACAGCATCATGAACGCCAATGAAAAATATCTGATATCCTACAGGCACTTTTTGAATGATTCTTCAGGGTTTTATGTTCAGCCATGCAAGCATTTACGGAGTATTTCTGGATCAATAAGGCTCCTACATGCACCATTTGATACATACCTGAGTGTAAATGTAACTGCGTAAGTGTAAAGTGTTGAATGTCAGGAAAGGGACGTTAACGACAACACAAACAGCCAGTCATCAGCCCAGACATATTAATCATTTACAATTAAAAATCCCTCACCCGGCCGGGAATCGAACCCGGGGCCGCCGGGTGACAGACGTGGGGCCGGACTCCCCCAGGCATACATTAGTTTGTCCATAGGGAGTAACATATGAATGTATTTCAACTCATTATTGAAAAGGGTGCGTAACCGCAAGTGTCAACTCGTTCTTTACATTGTTTGTGAGGGCGTTACGAATGATTCTGAACAAATCGATTGAAAATAAAAATGCTCGGCTAGCCTGTTCCCAGTCATTGGACCGGGTTAGGGATGGGATGAATGAAGCCCTCATCTAGCAGCTGGTTGCCAAAGCCTGTCGCACTCTTCTAGGGCAATGAATAATGACTGACGGATTAAATGAAATGATATTGGAGAATGTTGCTTGAATTAAAGATGACAGGGAAAATCTGATTACTCGGAGAAAACCTTGTCTCACCTCCGCCTTGTCCAGCACAAATCTCATATGGAATGACCGGGATTTGAACCACGGAACCGTGTGGTGAAAGGCCAGTGCGCTGCCGCCTGAGCTATGGAGACTCACGTTATATTAATATCAAATAATAATCCCTAAATAATTCTGGCCAAACCAATTACTCATACACAATAAAATACATTTCAAGTTACCAAATTAATTAAAAACAATAACACCGATAATTTCTAAGCAGGGAGGGGTACAATAGATAGAATAGGTTATGTAGACCAAAGGTATCCACGAAATGCCACTGTAATATTTGTCCCAAATGGAACATAATCATTGCTTTTACACCAATAAAGTGAAAAAACCGCGGTAAATTAAGAAATACCGTCGTTACTAGAGAAATATCTAGAGAAATATGTATACGTACTTACGGACCGTAGAAATATGTATACGTACTTATGGGCCGTAGACAGAACTTCTTTATGTCGTATTCTGCTGCTGGTGCCGTTTTTGTTTCTTTCTTGAGGTCCAGGGCTTGCACCGACGAATGGAAGTGCTATGTCTGTGAATTGTCATTATCTTTGTCCATATGAATATCGCAGGCAGATCACACAGCAAAATAGCATGATCCGTGGACCAATAAATATATAATTTGATGAATGAATTAGGACACAAAACGAATGAGTAACATGAAGAAAACGACACCTAATTAATTCAAACAACTTCAGCGTTCACGCGTCGCATCTCTGAAGCGGACCTCGCTGATCTCCGTTGAAGAAACTCTTGTTACTTTTGATCGGCCGGGTGGCTATCCATCTATGCTGCAAGCTACCGCGGACCTCAACAAAGCTTATTGGCCGACTCCTCGTTGGATGTTAGCCTTCCCACTACCTTTCTACACAATGACTACCACGACCTCCATCACAACCACCACGACTTCTGCCTTCGCCTTTTCCTACTATCCTATCACGACTCTTACGTTTTCGAATCCGTCACCGCTTGTGTGCGCCTTTCATTCTATGCCATTACCTCTTCGTTCAATCGGTGTTCCATCTTCTCCCCCCAGCAATCTACGCAGACCACCAACTGATGCAACACCAGCACCACCGTCGACTCCGTTACCAGCGTCTACAACCGCACCAGCAGCAGCCGCCAGCCAACTGTCATCACCGCCGTCAACCTCATCCACTACAGCTGTGTCGTTCGGGGCGTCGACACTGTCCTTCCAGCAACAGAGGTTCAACGTCACCTCCGTCTTCACGCCATTCCAGTCCGGAAGGCTTCCCGCATTTTCAACACCTGTGGACCCACGTACTTGGTGCGTCTTCAACTATCTACTGCAGCAGCCGTCGACTATCTCATCGCTAGCGGTGCAACCCTCTACGGCCATCTTCATAAAGTCGAACCTTCTCGTTCTCCTCCCCGCTCTAGATATCCTATCCCTTCACCACATCGTCACACCCGGCCAGATCATCCTCCCTTTCAACCTACTCACTACGTCCGCCCATCTTCTCCCCATCTAAATATCTCTTCCCCCACACCGCCGACATTTGAACATCTTAGATACTTCACAACCCTCCCCTACCACATCGTCTCAACACCTCACCACCTCACCCTTCCCAGCAACTTCCACACCGCCACTCTTTTGTAAATCTTCACTTTTCCCATCTCCCTTAAAACTTCACGCCTAATGCCCTTCCTCCTTCAATCTGTCAAATCGCTTACCCACCTTTTTAATTTATCTCATCTCTCAGTTATCTTCACTTCTCTTGGCCCGAGCGATCGCGTTAAGATCTAGGGGGCCCGCCCCACCCTTTGGGTGGGGAATGAAAACTAGAAAACAACAACAACTTCAGCTCAGTCAGGACAAGGGAACCCTCGGTGGGAGACACTTCTTCTTCTCGACAACACGCTTTTCTCTACAGTGGAATGTCTTCTCCTTCACCTCATCCCAAACTATTTTTGATTCGGCCGGGTGACGCAGCAACTCTAACATCGCACCCAGCCGACCCAACAAAGCATATCGACCAGACATCAAGTTGGAAGTCGGCCTTCCCGCCATGTATTATACCTGTATAATCCGTGATGTTGACCTTGCAATCTCCGACGAGGCCATCCAGACCGATCTCCGCATGCTCGGCGCTCATAATGCCGCACGACTCTACGACGGCCCCGCACCATCACCGCATGTACTTCTGTATATCGACTCTGCAGATGCCTACTTCAACATTCACGATAATGGTGCGCTCATCCAACATCGCCATCACCGTGTGGAATCTACTCCTCCCAACGTCTTAGCGCAGCTCATGGACAACACACCTGCTACAGCCGCTTCACCCATTGCAACGCCTCCATCACCTTCTCCACCAGCACCCTCGTCCTCTAATTACACCACCACCGTTACTACCATTACTACTACCATCACCACCACTACCACCTCTGCGCACAGCTCACTCAACACTCCTATTAGCACTACAACGATGTCCCATCTTTTCCCTCTTATGATTTCTTCTCTCCCCATCCCTCCCACCCAGGATCTACCACACCCCCGGAGCACATTTCTTCAGCCACCTGCCGAGGGAACTATTACTCCTGATACTCCTGGAAGTATGTTCCGTCCACCATCCACGCCACCACCTTCGGACCGTAATATCCTGTATAGCTGCGTCGTTCGCGGTGTGGAACCAAGTATACCAGCTGACGTCATCGCCCAGGAACTCCGCCAGTCAGAAGAGCGTTTCGTCGACGGTCCGACCTTCTTAGTCAGACTCCATCTTCCAACTTCCGAAGACGCTCAACGCCTCATCGACATCGGGATAAACCTCTATGGCCTCCACCATCGAGTTGAACCATCTCGCTCGCCTCCCCAAATCTCGCCCCGACATACCTCACCTCGGCGCCGTCCCCGACCTGTCCCTCCTCTTCAACAACCTAGTCCACATCTCCGATGTTATTCACACCCACCCCGTTACTTTTCGCCACCATCGCCAACCTCTCACCTCCTCACTAATTTATCTTGTTAACTTCTCCTTCTATCACATCCTTGCACTTCATCTTATCCCTTACAACCTTAGTTAAACCTTCCCTTCTTGGCTTCTCTCCTATACAAGTATTTGTAAATCTGTCCATAAAGCACTAGATAATATACAAATCCTTTATTCTCATCTCCTTAACTTCTTCATATCGCCTTTTACCCACCTCCCTCTTCTCTCGATTCTTTCCAACCCTGTCTAATCTCCTGGCCAGAGAGAGGGCGTTACACTTTAGGTGGCCCGCCCTACCACTTTAGGGCGGGGAATGAAAACATTAAAACAATACCAACTTCAGTGAGCACAGACATCACACACGAAAGTGTTAGACAAACAAAACACGTACGGAAGCGCTGCGACATAGCAGAAAAAATAATTGCAAGGCAGTAAAGTATGTATCCATATTATTCACTGCAAGTAAAATATTTCGTACTATTTCTTAATTTACCGCAGATTTTACCCTTTATTTGAGTAAAATGAATTATGTTATTCCATTTGGGACAAATATTGCAGTGACATTTCGCAGATATCTTTCGTCTACATTGGTTCGTTCGTATTCTGTTTTCCCTCCAGGATCGGTTTTTCCTTCGGACTCAGCGAGGAATCCCACCTCTACCGCCTCAAGGGCAGTGTCCTGGAGCTTCAGACTCTGGGTCTGGTGATACAGCTGGGGAGAATGACCAGTACCTCGCCCAGGCGGCCTCACCTGTTATGCTGAACAGGGGCCTTGCGGGGGGGGGGGGGGAAGATTGGAAGCGATAAACAAGGAAGAGGGAAGGAAGCGGCCGTGGCCTTAAGTTAGGTACCATCCCGGTATTTGCCTGGAGGAGAAGTGGGAAACTATGGACAACCACTTCCAGGATGGCTGAGGAGGGAATCAAACCCCCCTTCTACTCAGTTGACCTCCCGAAGCTGAGTGGACCCCGTTCCAGCCCTCGTACCTCTTTTCAAATTTTGTGCCAAAGTCGGGAATCTAACTCAGGCCTCCGGGAATGACAGATAATCACATTAACCACTACACCGCAGAGGAGGACACAGTGGTATTCTGTGACCACAAAATGCTTGTTAATCTCTTGTCTCAGAACTTCAAAACCGGTTGAGCCTTATGCTGCTGCATGGGACAGAATGTTCATACATTACTAGAAAAGAAACGGGGTCTAAGAGGACCCTCAAGGGCTCTTAATGCGGGAGAGTGTGTTGGTAACCATGGAGTCCTTAGCTGAGTCCTGCCATTGCTTCTACTTATTTGTTTTACTCTCCTCACTTATTATTATTATTATTATTATTATTATTATTATTATTATTACGTCAGACTAGACCAGAAAAACATAAGAAAGTTAAGAGAAAAATTGGTGTAGTTCCCATACTGGGCAAAATGCAAGAAAATCACCTACTATAGTACAGCCATGTAATTCAGTCGCCGACAGCTTGTTGTTAAAATTGCGCCTCTGTGGTGTAGTGGTTAGTGTGATTAGTGTGATTAGCTGCCACCCCCGGAGGGTCGGCTTCGATTCCCGACTCTGCACGAAATTCGAAAAATGTTACGAGGGCTAGAACGGGTTCCACTCAGCCTCTGGAGATCAACTGAGTAGAGGTGGGTTCGATTCCTACCGCAGCCATCCTGGAAGTGGTTTTCCGTGGTTTCCTACTTCTCCTCCAGGCAAATGCCGGGATGGTACCTAACTTAAGGCCACAGCCGCTTCCTTCCCTCTTCCTTGTTTATCGCTTCCAATCTTCCCACTCCCCCGCAAGGCCCCTGTTCAGCATAACAGGTGAGGCCGCCTGGGCGAGGTACTAGTCTTCCTCTCCAGTTGTATCCCCAAGCCAATGTCTCACGCTGCAGGACACTGCCCTTGAGGCGATAAAAGCGGGATCCCTCGCTGAGTCCGATGGAAAAACCAATCCTGCAGGGTTAATTAATTAATGAAATGAAATGTCGTATGGCTTTTAGTGCCAGGATATCCGAGGACGGGTTTGGCTCGCCAGGTGCAGGTCTTTCTATTTGAAGCCTGTAGACGACCTGCGCGTCGTGATGAGGATGAAATGATGATGAAGACAATACATACACCCAGCCCCCGGGCCATTGGAATTAACCAATTAGGTTAAAATCCCCGACCCATCCGGGAATTGAACCCGGGACCCTCTGAACCAAAGGCCTGTACGCTGACCGTTCAGCCAACGAGTCGGACAATTAATGAAATAGATAAATAAATACAGGTACGTAAATATTTGCTTGTATTTCACTGCTCTTACCTTCAAGCACCTTACTAATTTGAAGGATAATAGTGTAGGTTGGATTATTTTCCAGCAGTAAAGAAAATTTTGTAGAAACTTCCCCTAGAACTTGAGCTAATTATTCTGTCACGTCTTCCAAATACTGGACTGATGTCAACAATGGCCCTTTTTTTCAAAAAAAGTTAGGCAATCTCCCTTATTGTTTGAAAAATTTGCGAATCTCCCGTACTTTAAAAAAGTAAACAAATTGAAACTCTAGAGGTATATTGTACACTAGAGATTTCTAATTACTTAACAAGCAAGAACTATGGCAATATCTTATTTTCGAAGGTCTGCTACGGATCTTCTTTTAAAATTATGAGAGATATCATGCTTATTTTTGTTTCGAACAATTTCCGGTTCTACATTTCCTAACTTTAAGGGTACCCAGAATGCCCTATCCCTTCAATGCTAAATTATCAGTGTTTGATGCACATTTTATCAAAAACTATCCATGACCTTGAATAGCTACTGAAGCGTATATGATTAAAATTGTGCCTCAGGTTTAATAAATATGTACTTTTTTTAAAGTGTCACAAATAATGTATAGAGTTTACAGAACATAATTTTTATCAAGGTGACTAAAAAATTTGAAATCAAGCAATTTGAGACTTTTAGTACATGTAAAACACTTGAATAAACAAACTGTTTGAAGCTCCTACATGTTACCGGGCGAATTGGCCGTGCGGTTAGGGGCGCGCACCTGTGAGCTTGCATCCGGGAGATAGTGGGTTCGAACCCCACTGTCGTCAGTCCTGAAAATGGTTTTCCATTTTCTCACCAGGCAAATGCTGGGGCTGTACCTTCATTAAGGCCACGCCCGCTTCCTTCGCACTCCTAGGCCTTTCCTGTCCCATCGTCGCCATAAGACGTATCTGTGTCGGTGCTACGTAAAGCAAGTAGCAAATAAAGCTCCTACATGTAGTTGAAGCTGAAGAAAGGTACTGCGAGTTTCCAAAAGTTACGGGAAGGGATGTCCCATTAGAAAAAAATGTGCCGTGTATAATCCCTGGTCCGCCTCTGTAGTGTAGTGATTAGCGTGATTAGCTGCCACCCCCGGAGGTCCGGGTTCGATTCCAGGCTCTGCCACGAAATTTGAAAACTGGTACGAGGGCTGGAACGGGGTCCACTCAGCCTCGGGAGGTTAACTGAGTAGAGGTGGGTTCGTTTCCCACCTCAGCCATCCTGGAAGTGGTTTTCCATGGTTTCCCACTTCCCCTCCAGGCAAATGCCGGGATGGTACCTAACTTAAGACCACGGCCGCTTCCTTCCCTCTTCCTTGCCTGCCCCATCCAATCTCCCCATCCCTCCACAAGGCCCCTGTTCAGCACAGCAGATGAGGCCGCCTGGGCGAAGTGCTGGTCATTCTCTCCAGTTGTATCCCCCGACCAAAAGTCTGAAGCTCCAGGACACTGCCCTTGGGCGGTAGAGGTGGCATCCCTCGGTGAGTCCCCGGGAAAAATCGAACCTGGAGGGTAAACCAATTAAGAAGAAGAAGAAGAAGAAGAAGAAGAAGAAGTATAATCCCTGAGCATTGTGACTAGCAGCGGCGTAGCTGAACAATATGTCACAGACACCAGACACAAGGGTGGATATTCAATATCGCAGTGATCATGTTGCCACCCGCGTAAACCGGCGCACGGGAAGACCAGAGGTGTTTAACGAACTGACACGACGTCGCCTCCGCAGAACCATACTTGGCGCTCGATGGGCTAATATAAGTGAGATCACCGCCCAGATGAAATGAAATGTCGTATGGCTTTTAGTGCCGGGATATCCCAGGAAGAGTTCGGCTCGCCAGGTGCAGGTCTTTCTATTTGACCCCCGTAGGCGACCTGCGCGTCGTGATGAGGATGAAACGATGATGAACACAACACATACACCCAGCCCCTGTGCCATTGGAATTAACCAATTAAGGTTTAAATCCCCGACTCGGACGGGAATCGAACCCGGGACCCTCTGAACCGAAGGCCAGTACGCTGACCGTTCAGCCAACGAGTCGGACACCGTCCAGATGAATGTTCGGTATCAGGAACTCATTTCTATGATGACTGTAAGGAGGCAACTGCACCACACAGGCTTCACCAGCCGACGACCAACTCGTGTCCCTTTGCTGACACCTCGACACGGAGCTCAACGAGGTGCATGGGCCCGGCAATGGACCATGGAGCAGTGGCGGCGGGTGCTATGGTGCGATGAATCCCGGTTCCAGTTGTATCGAGCTGATGGGCGCGTGAGAGTGTGGCGTATGTCCCATTAAGCTTTGGATCCTGCGTGTCAATTAGGTTGTGTCCAGGAGGGAGGTGCCTTGATTCTGGTGTGGGCGGCGTTCTCATGGTCGGAATTAGGCTCCATTGTCCAACGCGCTGGCATGCAGGTGGTTGGAGGAGCACTAAAGTGAAGTTACGACCAAGGATTGGCCATCAAGATCGCCCGATCTTAATCCAATTGAGCATTTATGGGATGCTGTCGATGCTGGCGTACGTTCCTTGAACATCGCACCAACTACACAAGATCAGTATTGTGAGTAGCAGTGGGTGCACATCCCTCCAGAACGATTCCAACACCTTGTAGAGTCGATGTCTCGTCGTATTGCTGCCGTTTTGAGGGCTCTCGGAGGAGCAACTCGTTATTAACATCACATTCAGTGTCTTCCCATGACTTTAAGCCACTCAGTGTACAATGGAAAATAGCCTCCAAAGTTAGAATGCCAAAATAAGCCTCCCCCGTAACTTGGGTCATCCTGCCCCTCTCCAAACAAGTCTCGCAGTTTTCTTTTTGAAGCTCTGTCGTTTTCTGGCTTCCTTGGTTAAATTATTCAATACTTCAGAGTTATTCCTTGTCTGATCGTAGCATGGTGTCAACAGTTTGACACCCAATACCCAATCCTAGCTTTTCCAAAACCTTATATCACCGGGCGAGTTGGCAGTGCGGTTAGCGGTGCGCGGCTGTGAGCTTGCATCCGGGAGATAGTGGGTTCGAATCCCACTGTCGGCAGCCCTGAAGGTGGTTTTCCGTGGTTTCCCATTTTAACACCAGGCAAATGCTGGGGCTGTACCTTACTTAAGGCCACGGCCGCTTCCTTCCAACTCCTAGACCTTTCCTGTTCCATCATCGCCATAAGACCTATCCGTGTCGGTGCGACGTAAAGCAACTATAATAATAATAATAATAATAATAATAATAATAATAATAATAATAATAATAATAATAATAATAATAATAATAATAATAATAAATCCTTATATCAAATTACATTTCCTTTAACGAATGTTGCTACTGCATCAAATGTCCGGCTCCATGGCTCAATGGTTAGCGTGCTGGCCTTTGGTCAGAGGGGTCCAGGGTTCGATTGCAGGGAGGGTCGGGAGTTTTAACCATAATTGGTTAATTTCGCTGGCACGGGGGCTGGGTGCATGTGTCGTCTTCATCATCAATTCATCCTCATCACGAAGCGCAGGTCGCCTACGGGAGTCAGATCCAAAGACCTGCGTATGCCGAACCGAACTTGTCCTCGGAGACTCCCGGCACTAA
This sequence comes from Anabrus simplex, assembly GCF_040414725.1. Lineage (NCBI taxonomy): Eukaryota > Metazoa > Arthropoda > Insecta > Orthoptera > Tettigoniidae > Anabrus > Anabrus simplex. Next base: position 3,035,007 of record NC_090278.1, on the reverse strand, counting down.
AATCCATACGACATTTCATTTGTTTACTGCATCAAATACTCCGAAGCGCAAGGTAAAGGACACCCACACAATCAGTCTTGGGAATCGAACTCCATATAATATTGTTTGTACTCTCGTTTGGATCTTGTCTCCGTCCTGGAAAATATTTCTTCAGCAGATCAGGGTATGCCAAGTTCCTGAAAGAAAAAAAGGCTATATTTTTTGCATTACAGCATGATGTACACTGTGTGGATTGTTGTAATTTTATTCCAGGTTTCAAAGCACAGAATTCATGACAGAAGTGCTACATTTGAAATACCCACACTGAAACCTTAGAGATAACTGCGCGGGCCATGATGGCTAATAGTTGACAACGCTTCATGCTTGAGCTATATTAAATATTTTTATAAAATACTTCCACTTATCATACAAATGTGATTTATACATCATTTTAAAGCTGGGATTCCAAAGTTCATTTTAGATAAAAGATAAGGAAATTGATTTCATGACCCTAAATCTCCATTCCGGGCCCCTTAACATGAAATCAAAATAGAGGCAACTTTTATTTTTCTTCTTCAGATAATGGTTAGTTCGCCTCTGTGGTGTGGTGGTTAACATGATTAGCTGCCACCCCCGGAGGCCCGGATTCGATTCCCGGCTCTGCCACGAAATTTGGAAAGAGGTACGAGGGCTGGAACGGGGTCCACTCAGCCTTGGGAGGTCAACTGAGTAGAGGTGGGTTCGTTCCAACCTCAGCCTTCCTCGAAGGGGTTTTCCTCCAGGCAAATTGCGCTTCCTTCCCTCTTCCTTGCTTGTCCGTTCCAATCTTCCCATCCCCCCCACAAGGCCCCTGTTGAGCATACCGGTACTAGGTGAGGCCGCCTGGGCGAGGTACTGGTCATTCTCCCCAGTTGTATCCCCGACCCAGAGTCTGAAGCTCCAGGACACTGTCCTTGAGGCGGTAGAGGTGGGATCCCTCGCTGAGTCCGAGGGAAAAACCGAACCTGCAGGGTAAGCAGATTAAAACCCACTAATGCCCACCGTATGATATATCGTACGCAAAAACGTGTTTTCCAAATTGCGTTATATCTCCATCACTGTAACTGTTTTGCAATTTTTAAAGGCATCATTTAGCGCATCAGGGACGCAAATATGTTTTCTAGCTAATGGCATTCTTGTTTTCCTCCTGTTACGATGATAGTTGGCAAGAAAATGTGGGGAGCTCAGCAGGCTGACAAAAATGACGCGCCGGTGAGTATTTATAATTATTGTGGAATTGAGCTAAGAAAAATTAATCATATTTCTATATATTTGTTACGGGAATTGTATGAGGATTTGACCTCGTATGATGGTTTCTGTCCTCACTGATCGAGATGGCATTCAAATACAAATATATTTTAACGTATGAAATATATGATACGCTGGGCATTCGCAAGATGAAATTTTTCAATTTCAGATAAAATACAATAACAAATGGGGAAGACATTTTGAACATTCTAGACATCTTAGAAAATGATGATTGTGATGATGACCCGTTTTTTGAGAAGCAGATGAAATAGGATTAGTGCTTACGGGAGCTGTTGATGGCAATGACAGTGATCAGGACGATGGGTCTTGTGATGATGTTGACTGTGCTACAGCTTGGGATGTAGGGAAGGGTGTACTTAGACAGCAAATCGAGGTCAGAGGTGGAAAGAAAACTCCGTGTGGCTTAGAAGAGTGACTCGATGTATGCATTTCTAAAAATTCAGAGAGAGTATTTACTGCAGCCTGATGAGATTCAAATACCACTACAGAAGGCTCCTACAACTACAGAATCCATTGATGTATCTTCCGAATGGAATAAATCCGGGAATCCACAAAATAAAGTAAGAAAAGTAAGAAATTGGGTAAACAAGGAGCTTTATAAATCAGTCAAGTTTACAGAGAGAGATGTGCCAGAACCATCATGCCTTCAAGAGTGGAGTGTCAGAAGTTCACTCCACTGCTTTGTTCAGTTCCATATGAAGTGATTACTAAATGGTGATGGAGAGAATCATGAAAACAAACAATACAATGTTTTCTGAGGTTACTGTTACTAATAAGTTTCTGTTGTATTACAAAAGAAAAAACAGTAGGCTTCAAAATTCGTTTCTCATGCTAACACATCATAAGATAGGTGGGAATTAGGGACATTCGCCACGAGTATTCCTTGCCCCGGAGTGTTCTGGATTATTTAAATTCCATCTATAAGAACAGTACTCTGTTTTTAGTTTTAATTTATGTTGCAATAAATTAATTTTGTTCTTAGTAAATCAGAAATATGTTTGGTGTAATATGTTACCCCCTACTGCCCAGCGTATGATGTATCATACGCCAAAAAATGGTCCTTAAAACTGAAATATTCAGATTTTTTAAGTATCCTTGCTTCAAGGTTCGGTTATAGATGTAATGTTGAAAAAAGTACAAGAAAACTGGAAAAAATATTTCCTGGGCATTAATGGGTTGAAGAAGAAGATAATGTAAATTTTAATGTAAATTTTTGCTTACAAAGATATGTGTGTGGAACAAACTGGAAGTAAACATTTCAATGTTTGAAAATGTTTGAAAAATCTCTTCATTACATTCTAAAGTTGAGGGTTTTTGTGCAAATGTTATCATGGACCCTGCAAAAATTGTTGCCGCAGAACTTCTCCCCGTCAGCATAAAATTCGAAAGACTGCGTGTAAAATAAGAGGTGGAGGAATTAGGAATGCGCAGTTAAATTCGCCGGCCGAGCCGTGCATCGAACCTGGCCGGTGGTCAGTCTGCTCACCATTCTATCAGGGTGCCGTACTGGATGACAGCTAAAGTAATTAATTGTTTGTTTATGGAGCAGGGAGCGATAACATCTCGAGTGATACCAAATACAAATGATCGTGAGAAAGAAACACACATAAACTTATAAATTCCTGTGTGCGTCTGCGTTTGTGATTACCAATCTATGGAAATGAGAAGGTCCGTGGAGACTCAGGTGTACTGAAAGCGCATCTTCTCCAATGAGGAAGGGAAAGAAGAGTATACATATGTGAGAAAAGCCCGCGGCTAGATGAGGCTTGACGAGTTACCTGGTGACGTCATCTCAAGGCCGTGGGAAACCTGCCTGCGAGGTTCCTTCTGGGAACACCTGTAGGCTGTAGTGTGTGTGTGTGTTGGGTCGCCATAGTAACAACACTCTAGCGGATGGACGATGTTGACGGTGGTGAATTACGTTTTACGAGACAAAATCCACAGTTCTAGCCCCAGCACTGTTGAAAACATCCTACGGATATCAGCTACGAATTTTAGGTAAATAAATTATAATGAAGTTCGAGAATATATTCTTTATTTATTTCTAAAAATTACAATCTTCTTCTTCTTAATCGGTTTACCCTACAGGGTTGGTTTCTCCCTCGCACTCAGCGAGGGATCCTACCTCTACCGCCATAAGGGCAGTGTCCTGGAAACGTGACACTTTGGGGACGGGGCATACAACTGGGGAGGATGACCAGTACCTATGCTGAACAGGGGCCTTGCGGGGGATGGGAAGATTGGAAGTGATAGACAAGGAAGAGGGCAGGAAGCGGCCGTGACTTTAAAGTTAGGTACCATCCCCGCATTTTCCTGGAGGAGAAGTGGGAAACCACGGAAAACCGCTTCCAGGATGGCTGAGGTGGGAATCGAACCCACTTCTACTCAGTTGACCTCCCGAGGCTGAGTCAACCCCGTTCCATCCCTCGTAAGTTACCACTTTTCAAATTTCGTGGCAGAGCCGGGAATCAAACCCGGACCTCCGGGGACGGCAGCTAATCACACTAACCACTACACTACAGAGGAGGACCAATTCTTTCCTTATTCATCGTTATTCGGTCGATTAGATTAGCAGTTTGAGTTTTTCTACCACTACGAGCGCTAATGTGAGTCAATGCAGAGTTTCACTTCAGCCCTTATAACTACATTCGGTGTGGACAATTAAAAAAAAATTAAAATATCACCTGAGGGTACTGAACCAAGGAGCACATTACAGAAAGAATTAAGTAAATTAGTTAATTTGGCTAGGATTTGAACAAAAAGAAACAAAGTAAAGAAATAAGCGATTTTATGCTGTTTTTCCGGAACTAAATTTAATACGGAACTGATTTTCAAAATTTATTCTTTTGGTTTGATAAAGCTATGCAAGACACAATTTGAAACCTTTCCGGAGACTTTATCCCTTCAACTTTCGGCACAATTGAGGAAATTGATTAATTTTACGTTTTTCGTAGCATAGGGACATATACTTTGTCTGCTAAGAGGTGTTTCCAACATTAACACAGTGAGATTATAAAATCATTCGAACGTTTTTTGAAAGTTAATAGGAGTTGGGGTATCACATAAATATGATTGTAAATAAAGGGTACAGATCTCTGCACATGGGTATGGGGTTATTTAGGGGTTGTAGTAAGGATATAAAGGAGAGGGCATGTAAGTCTCTGGTGAAACCCCAACTAGAGTATGGTTCCAGTGTATGGGACCAGGACTACTTGATTCAAGAACTGGAAAAAAATCCAAAGTGAAGCAGCTCGATTTGTTCTGGGTTATATCCGATAAAAGAGTCCGGCTCCATGGCTAAATGGTTAGCGTGCTGGCCTTTGGCCACAAGAGTCCCGGGTTCGATTCCTGGCGGGGTCGGGAATTTTAACCATAATTGGTTAATTTCTCTGGCACGGGGGCTGGGTGTACCTGTCGTCTTAATTATCATTTCATCCTCATCACGACGCGCAGGTCGCCTACGGTGTCGAATCAAGAGACCTGCATCTGGCGAGCCGAACTTGTTCTCGGACACTCCTGGCACTTACAGCCATACGCCATTTCATTTCATTTCCGACAAAAGAGTAGCGTTACAAAAATGTTGTAAAGTTTGGGCTGGGAAGATTTGGGAGAAAGGAGACGAGCTGCTCGACTAAATGGTATGTTCCGAGCTGTTAGTGGAGAGATGGCGTGGAATGACATCAGCAGACGAATAAGTCTGAGTAGTGTCTTTAAAAGTAGGAAAAATCACAATATGAAGATAAAGCTGGAATTCAAGAGGACAAATTGGGGCAAATATTCGTTTATAGGAAGGGGAGTTGGGGATTGGAATAACTTACCACGGGACATGTTCAATAAATTTCCAATTTATTTGCAATCATTTAAGACAAGGCTAGGAAAACAACAGATAGGGAATCTGCCACCTGGGCGACTGCCCTAAATACAGATCAGTATTGACTGACTGCGTGAGAGAGTGATAGAACTCTTCATAGTAATAAGAGTTTCTGGAACATAATAATAATAATAATAATAATAATAATAATAATAATAATAATAATAATAATAATAATAATAATCATGAAATGAAATGGCGTATGACTTTCAGTGCCGGGAGTGTCCGAGGACAAGTTCGGCTCACCAGATGCAGGTCTTTTGATTCAACACCCGTAGGCGACCTGCGCGTCGTGATGACGATGAAATGATGATGAAGACGACACGTACACCCAGTCCCCGTGCCAGCGAAATTTACCAACGATGGTTAAAATTCCCGACCCCGCCGGGAATCGAACCCGGGACCCCTGTAACCAAAGGCCAGCAGGCTAACCACTTAGCCATAGAGCCGGACATCATCATCATCATCATCAAAACATCGAGCAAGTGGCTGTGCAGTTTGGTTCACTTAGTTATCAGCTCGCATTCCGGAGATAGTGGGTTTAAAATCCACTGTTGGCAGCCCTGAAGATGGTTTCCCATTTTCATACCAGTAAAATGCCAGGGTTGAAACTTTTTGTTATTTTTTACAATTTGCTTTACGTCGCACCGACACAGATAGGTCTTATGGAACCGATGAGATAGGAAAGATTTAAGAGTGGAAAGGAAGTGGCCGTGACCCTTTCCTATCTCCTCGTCGCCATAAGACCTACAGTATCTGTGTCGGTGCGACGTAAAGCAAATGGAAAGAAATAAAAGGAAATAATCCATTTATTTGCTTCATAAATTCGCTTACCTACAATATATTTGAAAAAGTTTAATAAAATATTATATATTATCTTTTCAATTATTTACACCTGAAGAGCACTTTCGTCCCTAAAATAATAATAATAATAAGAAGAAGGATAATACTAATAATATAGGTATATATTTTATTTAATCAGTTTACCCTTCGGGGTTGGTTTTTCCCGGGATTCAGTCAGGGCTCTCACCTCTACCGCCTCAAAGGTTGTGTCCTGGAGTGTAAGACATTTGGTCGGAGATACAACTGAGGTGGATGACCTGTACCTCGCCCGGGTGGCTTCACCTGCTATGCTGAACAGGGGCCTTGTCCGGGGATGAGAAGATTGGAAGGGATAGGCAAGGAAGAGGGAAGGAAGCGGCCGTGGCCTTAAGTTAGGTACCATTCCGACATTTGCCTGAAGGAGAAGTGAGAAACCACGAAAAACCACCTCGTTGATAGCTGACGTGGGAATCGAACCCCCTCTACTCAGTTGACCTCCAGAGGCTGAGTGGATCCCATTCCAGCCCTCGTATCACTTTTCAAATTTTGTGACAGAGCCGGGCATCGAACCCGGGCCTCTTGGATGTGGCAGCTAATCGCACTAACCATTCCACCACCAAGGCGGACATTATTATTATAAAGACGAACTCATAGAGACAGTGACGATTGGTGTTCCCGGTAATAATAAAAATAAAAAAAATATTCATAATAATTATTATAAAATTACTAACTATTAATCATATTAATATATATTTGTATTATTATTGTTATTATTCGTAATTATTTCACAGGGACCTTTATTTACCTCGACATAACCGTCACATATTAATATATTATTTTATTATTATTGTTATTATTCGTAATTATTTCACAGGGACCTCTATTTACCTCGACATAACCGACACAATACAATGTGGCTGTTGAATACATTTATAGCGATGAAGCATAGCAAGCCATTACAATACCAACCTCCAACAGTTCTAACCTTGACCGTGAGGCAAGGAGAAAAGATACACACTTCCTCGAACATTACAGGCACGACCCAGCGTGACGGTTGGTAAATCAGACAAAAACATGCTCATTAAGTAGAGATATGGCACATAGCTCTCTTCACAACTAGCAACCTTTTCGTCTTCGGTTTTTGTGTTTCTAAGCCGTTGTCAAATAAGCAAGGCACGGCCCTCTAAATTCTAACTTCGGCGCTGGAGATTGTGAACACGTTATTTTAAGCGGTTGACAAACAATTGGAGCGAGTAACAGCGGGGCAAAGGCCTCTGAAGAGTATATAAGTTTCGACTTTGGAAAGTGCAAGCGCTTTATTTTTAAAGCAGGTTCCGTATGAGTGACTTATACCATAAGTAAGGTTCGGAAGTTGAAGATCTATAAATTGCCTAAAAATGACCTAAAAGACCTTAAAATATCCAATAAAGGACTCTACAACTGAAAAAAGGACGCAAGAATGCGGCTCACATACATTTATAAATTACATATTAACCCACGAGGGGTCGCGTGCCGAGTGTAACGTCAGGAGTCGCGTACGGTCGTTTCGACCGGATATCAATAAAACAACAAACGCTTACTTAGTACGCTATTTATAGTTATAATAATATAAGATAATACTGTTTAAACACAGACAAACACTTTTAACATAATAATTATAATAATGAGATTGCCTTTTGCTAATGAAATTGAATATAAAAATACAAGTTCTGTATATGGAATATACTAATAAGTGTTTAATTTCATTTAACACATATCTAGCCAATGCTCCTTCTCAACAATGAATGATAACAGTGCACTCTCCGCATTATAAATAAGTCTACGCCATGAGTCACGTATGGTTAAATAGAACGGAGACAGGTAACGTGATAAGTCGCGTGCGAACGAAACGACCGGATAGCCAGCTTGTCACTCACAGGAGTGGAGAGGGATAACAGTGGTGTGACAAAAGAGTGGACGAGTCCATTGGAAGGTACTGAGGTGGTAGGAAGTATAATGAACACTGTTCGCGGAAGGATTGATCAAAATGAACAGAAATGGTTGAAAGGACCGGACGCGACCCCCCACGGGTTAAGTGAACAAATATAATGTTTAAAAACGCAACATACAGTACAAAAATACAGGCTGTATCCGTGATAATGTTACACACTTTCAGCGGTGGTGGAGGACCCCACTTGATTTCTTCTTGTGGAGCCGTATGGTAAGCCTGCCAAGACTGAAGAGGATCTCTCGACAAGAATTATCGCTGCCTGAGACGCTGTTCAAACGACACGGGGGATATTCGAACGGGTACCACATAACTTTGTGCGACGACGCCATTTCGAACATTTGTTGTCAATGGAGCAGCTTGTGAAACATGTGCAGACAAACGGACTTAAATGAGTAGAATTTTACTTAACTTTTGACTCGATCGTTTCCGGAATATGGTTCCTTATCTCAAACTGATCCTTTTGACGTCCTCCATCATCGCTAAAAATTTGTAACAGCATCACAGATACATCCGTATATGAGCGAATTACTTCTTCGTTCAGACATTATATATTTTTAGGTTAACATAATTTAAAATTGGAATTCCATGTTTGTTAAAAAAAACTACTTGCAGAATTTAGAATGAAATATATTTTTCCACCTAAAATGAATTTAGCGAACCCGCAATGGACATCCTGAAGAAAGAAATTGAAATGGCTATAACTGGAATCAAATTTGTCTTAACCACACTAGGGTTACAGAAACTGGAATTCGGAAACTTTACCTCAGTTGCCTTTGCAGTATATCACAATAGTGATCTCCAAGTTCTTAACTGTAAAAGATCGTCAGTTTTCAGACAGTGCGTTCCGAAAGATCTCTCAACATCAACGGATGTTAAGGGGTCAAACGTGAATCTTCCTCTTCAAAAAACACTCACATCAAATTTTTTTCTTTTCAACATAGTTTGATACCCCTGGTTTTTATCAAGCACTAGCTTTTTCATTTTATGTCCTTACATTTCTATATTTTCAGATATGGTTTAAATATAGGTAATTGCCAGAGAAAAATGTTTAAGAGATTATGGATGAACTAATGATGATTCGAACTGAGAATGAGCAGTCAAAATATATTCGGAAGACGGTGAATTTGAAAAAAAACCGGCAAAACCTAAGAAAGCCTAAAAAAGGTCAAATAAATTAAAATATTTCGAAAAAGACGAAAAAACCAGAAATCAAACCCACCATTTTCTGGCCTACAATGACCCGGAATGAACACATATTATGTTGGGCCTCGTGTTGGGACACTCGAGAAAAAACTTCCGAGACCTATGTATCCTATAAGCTGTGAAACATAGGCTCCTGATTTGAAAACACGTTCGCTTCGTATTCAAAGTGGCTGCCAATTCATGTTCAGTCCTCAGCCCGAAGGCTGGTTGTATCCTCAACAGCTCTGCCATCAGCTGTCATGGATGGCCTAGGAATCACTGAAGAGGCGTACTAGGGAAATGAGGAGTGAGGTAGTTCCCGTTGCTTTCCTTACTGAGCCAGAAGTTGCTATTACATATCAGTCTGCGAAGCCCATCGAAATGCATACAGTAACCGACCCTATGAACAACATCTTCACACCATTCATAGCAGGGACTGGCTGCATACGGAGTGGTATTACTGGCATCGCTCATACCTCAGTCACTTTCATATTATCAAAGCCAACGATAAGACAGAGACAGATCAATGAAAGTAACAAATTGCTCTAGCTCATACCAGAAGACATAGTGCACTGTAAACATTACATCTCGCCAGCAAAGAATAGTAAAATACAAATATTCCTTTTGCATTTGTTGGTAATATCATTCATGTATACACTAGAGTCCGCATTATTAGGTACTGATAGGTTAGAATGCAAACTTACTTAAGCCAGTAACAAGTATACCCTACACTGTACAACGGTTATGCTATGAGATTTGCATAACGATTAGGGGTACAGCCTATAGAACTCCTTGAATTTATGCTACTCTTCCTACTTTATGGTACAACGGGTTGCATGACATTTCCTACAAACCAAATTACTTTACATTGTAACCTATTACCACCTAAAATTCCGAGGTATAATAATCACTGTCAAGTTTGCACAACATAAACACTTTTGTATATTCAATGTAGTACACATGATAAAGAAAAGTGATTGATAAACCCTGAGAATGTTGTAGAAAGAAATACATCATCCTGTTATTAGTAATCGTTTTTTCCTTCTTTTCTCTTTTTGCACACTGAGGCCCGTATTCACGAACGGGAGTAAAATCTTTTAGCTTAGTTCAAAGCTAAAAAAAAAAAAAAAAAAAAAAAAAAAAAGCCGAGGAAACGGTTACATTTCCTTCACCAACAAAATTATCTCAGATAATCGGTATTATAACGGAGAAGGATTGGCTGGTAAAACAGGAAATTTAACATGGCAACTCTTAGACGAATGGAATACTTAACTGAAGGAGAAAACCACAGCAGAGAGGAATGTGATAAAGATTATGAAGTAAAACGTAGATAAAATAACGAGGCACATACCTTGTGGACTAGGATGACACCGATTTTGAAACACATTTTGGGTTATCAAATTCTTTGACTCCGTTAGTATTATCCATGATTGAACATAACTGAAATTCCGAATACATAGGTAGGATGCATTCTCGATTACAGCCTATATATTGTATGGTAATAATAATAATAATAATAATAATAATAATAATAATAATAATAATAATAATAATAATAATAATAATAATAATAATAATAATAATAATAATAATAATAATAATAATAATAATGTCCGCCTCTGTGGTGTAGTGGTTAGTGTGATTAGCTGCCAACCCCGGAGGCGCGGGTTTGATTCCCGGCTCTGCTACGAAATTTGAAAAGTGGTACTAGGGCTGGAACGGGCTTCACTCAGCCTCGGGAGGTCAACTGAGTAGAGGTGGGTTCGATTCCTACGTGAACTATCCTCGAGGTTCTTATCTTCATTGAATAATTCCGATGGCTCAGGGGCTGGGTGTGTGTGCCGTCCTCATTAGAATTTATCATAGGTAGGGCCCAAGACGCGCAGGTCGCCCACACGGCGTCAACTCCTAAGACCTGCTTCAGGCCTCATCGGAGGACACACGCCATTAGATTGTTATAATTCTTCTTCTTCCTCCTCTTCATCTGTTTACCCTCCAGGGTCGGTTTTTCCCTCGGACTCAGCAAGGGATCCCACCTCTACCGCTTCAAGGGCAGAGTCCTGGAGCTTCAGACTCTGGGTCGGGGGATACAACTGGGGAGGATGACCAGTACTTAGCCCAGGGGGCCTCACCTGCTATGCTAAACAGGGGCCTTGTCGTGGGATGGGAAGATTGGAAGGGATAGACAAAGAAGAGGGAAGGAAGCGACCGTGGCCTTAAGTTAGGTACAATCCCGGCATTTGCCTGGAGGAGTAGTCGGAAACCACTAAAACCACTTAGAGGATGGCTGAGGTGGGAATCGAACTCCCCTCTACTCAGTTGACCTCCCGAGGCTGAGTGGACCAGTTCCAGCCCTCATACCACTTTTCAAATTTCGTGGAAGAGCCAGGAATCGAGCTCGGGCCTGCGGGGATGGCAGCTAATCACGCTAATCACTGCACCACAGAGGCGATTATTATTATTATTATTATTATTATTATTATTATTATTATTATTATTATTATTATTATTATTATTATTATTCATATCTCCCTCCAAAGAAGTGTCGTATCTACGCCACTGAAGCGATCTTTCCCATAATCTAAATATTATATTTATTTATTTCCGAGGTTCGAATCCTGGAGACTGCATGCTGACGGAATTATCACGAGAAAGATTAAGGTGACAGCCTCTGCGAAGACAAAACTAGTCTTTATATTATAAATAAATTCACGAATGAACATCCACGACTCGAGAATCGTCAGAATATCCAGGATAAGCAGAATATTCTAAGGGGAAACCCTACTTTCCCCACGGTCACTTCTAGTCGTGACTGAGCGGTGGAACACGTTCAATTCTCGTAGTGGCAGATCACGGGAATGTCGGGTTCAAGTAGCGGTCAGTGTCTTCAGATGAGGTCAACTTAACATCCGTCGTTTGGGAGAACGTATTTTCCTGGAATACTTATCAATTTCCAACATCCAATAATGCCGTTACCGCAGGTCGCCAGAACTCTTGTAAGGCAGGTGTAATTCTATACTTATTTCGCTGACAATCTCCATTGCCATTCCTTTTCCAATTAGTGTGCTAGTTCTTGTAGCCAAATGTATTCCTTTTATTTCTAATAGATTAGATCGTGAATTCTTTTTCAAGTTTCCCCGAGGAACATTTCATGTAATTCGTTTCTGCGTGACACGTCAAGCTAAACTACCCGGTAACTGATATTCGACCGCGGATGAAAAAATTCCCAGGCCTCAGATGCCCTGATGTTTGCATGCCGAAACAAAGAAAGAAAGAAAGAAAGGAAGAAAGAAACACTTCATCGAGTGAGACCAATGGAATGAATGCCAAGGGGAAACGGTAATTAAGGCAGGCCCTTTTGAGTCCCTGTGGTTGGCCATGTCATTACTCTGAGTAACTATTGTTGAATTAATTATAACTGAGAATTTTCAGTCTTTCTTTCTTTCTTTCTTTCTTTCTTTCTTTCTTTCTTTCTTTCTTTCTTTCTTCATCCGTTTATCATCCAGGGTTGGTTTTTCCTTCGGACTCAGCGAGGGATCCCACCTCTACCGCCTCAAGGGTAGTGTTCTGAAGCGTGCGACATTTGGTTGGTGATGAGAGAGATTTATTAAAGAAATAAATCATCCGTCCTCCAATGAGGGTGACTATTTGGGTCCGGAATACAGTTACAATTTCAATGGAGTTTAAATATATCAACAAGTGGAAATTTAATCGTTAATGTTGTTATCTTCTCTTTTTATCAGGGTTAGTGGGGGAGGAATGTCAATCACGTTCTCAGGTATAGATGGAAGTGAATGATTTGCAGAGAGTCCCTCAGTATCTGTATTACTGTTTTTCCTAACTCGCAGAATGGAAGTTTCAAATTTTGTAGGAAGGTCGATGTCTGACTAGGGAGGGGCCCATGACTGTTTCTTAATTCAGTAGCTGAAGAGTGATTTTACATGTTGATAAAGCTACAGAACACAACACTGTAATATTTGTATTACAGAGGGTTATTCCAAACTTGGCCGTCGTAGTGCAGAGCTTCTTTCGTCAATAGGACTACGGTAGTTATTTCTGAAAGAATGTGACTTTCGCAACTTGTTCCAATAATAACCATCCCTTGCTGCCACTCACAACAATCAACAAGGCTTTTTAAGTAATTAGCCAGTTATGAGAACCCAGTAGTCAGCGAAGAAGCGTTAACAAAGATATCCTCCTTATCCAAACTATAAAATACTAAAATTTCGAGCCGCGGCAGTCATTGTAGCTAAGTAGGCTTACGATGGACGGTTGGGTTGTAAATTATTTGGTAGTAGGAACGAGATTACTTCTTAATACTGTGACGGTCAGCGTGTTTTGGTTACTGTAATTCTAATATGTATTTCTTGTGTGTGTGTGTACTTGTTTGTACCATATAGTGTATTTTTTTTATTCCTTTCGGATTTGAAAAGTGAATTTTGTAATTTCTTATTATTATTATCGTAGTTACTGTTCATTGTAATAACATACACAACCTTTAACTATGAAATAAACTTTTAACTTTCCTTACCAGGAAATGAGGGGCCCATTTTCAATTATTGCGGGGAAGCCCCGAGCTTCTTAGCGCCACAACTGCATTCTGACGTCATCATGCCGTCTGTTTGGTAAAAATCTGTCGATATATTCATTTTCTTATCCTGCAGTTCTTGATGTAATGCTTAGTTTTATGTCGTAGAAGGCAATGGCACTTTTAATCGCAGTTCTTCTATATGGAACGGTTGTCTTGCGAGCTCATATGTTAGTCTCGAAGGAGCATTTTTTGCCAAGCAGAGAACTTTCTTAAGATTCATAACATTCACTCTTTCTAGCGTACCTAGCTTATCCTTCCATAAATGTTCCCAGATAATGTCGTTTTTGGTATTTGTTTTACGTCGCACAGACACAGATTGGTCTTATGGCGACGATGGGATAGGAAAAGCCTAGGAATGATGGGAAGGAAGCGGCTGTGGCCTTAATTAAGTTACAGCCCCAGCATTTGCCTGGTGTGAAAAAGGGAGACCACAGAAAACCATCTTCAGGGATGCCGACAGTGGGATTCGAACTCACTATCTCCCGGATGAAGCTCACATCCGCGCGCCCCTAACCGCACGGCCAACTCGCCCGGTTGTCTAAGGTGTATGTCATGTTGGGGGCTGTTGCCTTTTTTCTCTTAGCAGCATGTAATTTATCAGGAACGGTCTGCCATCTGTTGAATATATTTGGAAGCTGGGAATGGTTAGAGAATCAAAGGGTATCTATAGTTGGGCCCACGAGAGTTGCATTCTGACGTTTAGCGCCACCGGCGAGAAAAAGTTGACTAACGCTGCTCGAAAATGGTCTGTTGCTATGGCAACGATAACAGCGATACCACATTTAAGGAAGCTATCGCCACGTGGGTTGGCTTGCTCTCAGCCTCTTTTGCGATATAATTCGAAGTGGTACTGTGTTAGCTGTGTTAGTTGTTGCTGGTTTATGTAATTATTTACGTGTTTGTTTCCTGAATATTATTATCGTTGTTAGTTCATTTTTTGTAAGTTAATAAGTGGATAGTTGTACAGTTCTATTCTCTATTTAACATGTGCGTTTGTTGAGGTTATTGTCTGTTTAGTGAATATGAAGTCTCATATTTATCGGCAATGACGTGTTCTGTCTGAAATGCTTAGGAACGGGTCAAAGTTCAATCAGTCAGTCACTTCTGATCTGCATTTAGGGCAGTCGCCCAGGTGGCTGATTCCCTGTCTGTTGTTTTCCTAGCCTTTTCATAAACAGTGTTCCCAACTTATATTTTCAAGATCCGCAAAATACTACTAAAAATCCGCTAAAATTCCGCCAAGAAATCCGATCTCAAATAATGAGCAATAGTAATAATAGTCCGCCTCTGTGGTGTAGTGGTTAGTGTGATTAGCTGCCACCTTCGGAGGCCCGGGTCCGATTCCCGGCTCTGCCACGAAATTTGAAAAGTGGTACGATGGCTGGAATGGGGTTCCACTCAGCCTCTGGAGGTCAACTGAGTAGAGGTGGGTTCGATTCCCACCTCAGCCATCCTGGAAGTGTTTTTCCGTGGTTTCCCACTTCTCCAGGAAAATGCCGGGATGGTACCTAACTTACGGGCACGGCCGCTTCCTTCCCTCTTCCTTGTCTATCCCTTGCAATCTTCCCATCCCCCACCAAGGACCCTGTTCAGCATAGCAGGTGAAGCCTCCTGGGCGAGGTACTGGTCATTCTCCCCAGCTGTATCTCCCAACCCAGAGTCGGAAGCTCCAGGACACTGCCCTTGAGGCGGTAGAGGTGGGATCCCTCGCTGAGTCCGAGGAAAAAACCAACCCTGGAGGGTAAGCAGATTAAGAAAGACAGAATAATAGTAATAATAATAGTAGTAGCAATAATAATAATAATAATAATAATAATAATAATAATAATAATAATAATAATAATAATAATAATAATAATAATAATAATAAAAGTAAATGTCTGCACTCACCTGATATGTGAGTTTCACTGGGATTAACTCCTTGCCTGCGAGCCGGCGAGCTAAAGCTTGTAGGCGTTTTGCTGCCGGATGCAAACTAGGTGAATCCCCTACCGCAGGGGCCACACACAGAAGTAGCCAGTTCATTAAATGGTCTTCCTTCATAGCAAAATAATTTAAATGCTACTCTCTCACAGTTTCATTATCTGTCGTCATTCGTCAACTAAGAGATAAGTAACCTTTCCCCACGCATTTTACAGATTATGATACCATGATCTCATAACATCAGATCCAAATAACATGTTTTCCTCATGTGAGTGCTAGCTCCTGTCAAGAAATGCGGAATAGCTCGGAGACAGACTAGAGTACAAATAAAAAGAACGTAAAATGGATAAAACACTAAATTCCGCTATAATAAATCTAGAATTCCGCCAAAAAATCCGCCGTCCGCTAAATGATATATTTCTCCGCTGACAGTCTTTTAATTCCGCCAAATTTAGCGGAAAATCCGCTAAGTTGGCAACACTGTTCATAAATTATTGTAAAGAAATTGGAAATTTATTGAACATCTTCCTTGGTAAGTTATTCCAGTCTCTAACTGCCCTTCCTACAAACGAATATTTGCCCCAATTTGTCCTCTTGAATTAAAACTTTATCTTCATATTGTGATCTATTCTAGTTTTAAAGCACCACTCAAATTTATTCGTCTACTGATATCCTTCCACGCCAACTCTTCACTGACAGCTCGGAACATACCACTTAGTCGAGCAGCTCGTCTCCTTTCTCCCAAATCTTCCAGCTCAAACTTTGCAACATTTTTCTAACGCTACTCTTTTGTCGGAAATCCCCCAGAACAAATTGAGCTGCTTTTCTTTGGATTTTTTCCAGTTCTTTAATCAAATAATCCTGGTGAAGGTCCCATGCACTGGAACCATGCTCTAATTGGAGTCTTACCAGAGACTTATATGCCCTCTCCTTTACATCCTTACTACAACCCCTAAATACCCTCATAACCATGTGCATCAATTGCAGCTGCTTTTCTAGTTTTCAACTTTTGTATCTTACTGTAAATGTCATTGTTGTCGTAGGTATCAGTCTCCTCCTCTATCTGGACATTATCCTTGTAACCAATAATCTTTACACACTGCTGACTGAATACTTCTGCCTTGTATAGATCCTCGCATACACACTCTCCTTGTTCATGAATGATTCCTGGAATATCCTTCTTGGAACCTGTTTCTGCCTTAAAGTACCTATGCATACTCTTCCATTTTTTACTAAAATTTGTATGGCCGCCAGTTATGCTTGCCATCATGTTATCCTTTAAGCTATTTGCTTTACGTCGCACCGACACAGATATGTCTTACGGCGACGATGGGATAGGAAAGGCCTAGGAATTGGAAGGAAGCGGCCGTGGCCTTAATTAAGGTTTTATCCTGGTGTGAAAATGGGAAACGACGGAAAACCATCTTCAGGGCTGCCGAGAGTGGGGCTCGAACCCACTATCTCCCGATTACTGGATACTGGCCGCACTTAAGCGACTACAGCTATCGAGCTATGTCATGTTATCCTTAGTTGACTTCTTTGCTAGATTCAGTTTCCTAATAAGTTCCTTCAATTTCTCCTTACTTCCACAGACATTTCTAACTCTATTTCTTACCAACCTGCACCTCCTTCTTAGTCTCTTTACTTCTCTGTTATATTGTTTATTGAATTGCATTAGGTGTACATATTTGATTAAATATTCAGGCTGTATGAAAGGGTGCTATGCTGCAAGGCAGGTAACTATGACAACGCAGTGCACTTCGAAGTTATAGCTTTCGCCGCTCAAATGTCAGACTCCAACTCTTGTGGGCCCAACTATAGCAGGGAATAGTATTATTCCATCATCATAGGAAGTGTATACTCTCTGGCTTGACATGGCTGCATTCAATAAGCATGAAAATTACAATATTATGAAAGTGTTGGTCGCTAGCAACCTGCTAAGTACAGAATGTATTGCGGGTTATGGTAAGCCTGCGCCTGCAATTATTGGAGTAATCATTTAATGAATTTTATGATTACTCAAAGTCGACTTAACTTGGAAACTTATCAATGTCTCATGATTCACAGGCAGGTAATTCCGGAGAGATTATAACAAAAGTGAAGTAGAGCGGAAGGACGGATTTGCTATATCTGTTTTTAGTAAACTCTTTTAATATAATATAGATTACTTAGAAGTGTTGTTAAACAGAATCATACGATTCTTTACAATATGTCAAAATAGCTTCAAATTTTTCTCGCCCATACCAAGTGGCCTCAACAATCACTCTCAGAGCTATTGACCCTCATATGAGTGCCTTCTAATCGTCTGTCTAATTGCTCTCTCCCATATTCAGCTATTGTTCAATGCAGGTCATTCTCAAGATGCGGTATGCTAACTTTTTGGGTACCCTATGCATCGAAGAGTTCTGGCTTCCTCGTTCTTTACCTGTAAGGATTTTCCCCTCTGACTATCACAATGAACCGTATAAACTGTTTGACTTGTACCTACTGAACATGTCCCGAGAAGGACAAGGTTGGCAAACCTGTTCCGGTCTTTCCCCGGGGGCTATCTTCAGCGCCAGGAAGTTCATCCTCGTCATGTACCTGCCAGTACAGAGGGAATCGAAAGTTATACCTCATTCCATGTTAAGAAAACAGTACTGTTCTTATTTACCTACATGGATTGAACACACTTCGTCTTAGACACTCTAATTCCTCGTGATTATAATGTACTTTGTATTGTATTATGAAAGAAAGAAAACGGACGAGGCAAGTTTTTGCCCGTGAGTTATTGAAATAAATGCTTAACATTCTCTATTTAATAGATACATTCCCAGGGACGAAGCGCAGTTTGTAGCCTTCCTTTATTTTCCTTCTGAGTCATACACTTGTTCTGATACAGAAATTCGAAAGTTTTTTTTTGTTTTTTTGCTATTGGCTTTACGTCGCACCGACACAGATAGGTCTTATGGCGACGATGAAAAAGGAAAAGGCTAGGACTGGGAAGGAAGCAGCCGTGTGTGGTGTGAAAATGGGAAACCACGGGAAACCATCTTCAGGGCAGCCTACAGTGGGGTTCGAACCTACTGGATACTGGCCGCACTTAAGCGACTGTAGCTATCGAGCTCGGTGAAAGTTTTTTTTTCTGTGCTTGGTTTTGTTATTTAGCTTTTGTTTCTTAAGCTCATTTTATTTTTGCCACATTTTAACCACTTTTTCACAAGCGCATTTAATTCTTACCATTCTTTTCGTGGGGTGATGTGACGGCACAGTAGTACACAGCATTGCTTGGGCAAATTTATTAAATGCAATTAACTGCACCCTCCCACAGCGAGCCTATGAAAGTTATCTATTGTCTATTTTCTCCCAGTTTGCCTTGAACTTTAATAATGAGGTTTTCTATGTGCAGTAGTTTACCCATGTTGTTGTAAAAAACCTACAACCCTACAACCCTTGTTACCGGGCAAGTTGGCCTTGCGGTCAGGAGCGCGTCGCTGTGAACTTGCAAATCTAGGGTACAAGGGTTGTATTTTTTTCTTTTTTTGCTATTTGCTTTACGTTGCACCGACACAGATATGTCTTACGGCGACGATGGGATAGCAAAGGCCTAGGAATTGGAATGAAGCGGCCATGGCTTTTTTATTAAGGCATTTGCCTGGTGTGAAAATGGGAAACCACGGAAAACCATCTTCAGGGCTGCCGAGAGTGGGGCTCGAACCCACTATCTCCCGATTACTGGATACTGGCCGCACTTAAGCGACTGCAGCTATCGAGCTCGCTGAAATGTAATTAAGGGTGAAGTCAGCAATGCCTGCTCATCATGACGGGAGGTAATCAATCCTCATAAACAAACTACACAGCACATTCTGTCTCTGTAGTAGGCCATTGTAAAGTACTGTCATAAAAGTGTTCATATCCCATCAGGTAATGTTTTAAGGCATTTATTGGTGGGCACATAAAACAAACAATAAAAGACAAAACAAAGACAAAGTCACCTCCGTACAGACCATGAAGGCCCTTGGAGGAGTGGAAAGTAAAGGGTTCCACCATTGTTAACCGCGGCACGTGATGGGGTAGAGTGTTTAGCTCTACGCCCGGCCGTCTCTGCCCCTAGGAATTAATCTGGTACTCATTTTGGGTGTAGGCTGAGTGAACCTCAGGGCCTTATGCACCTCCGGAAGTGGAAATAAAACAAACAATAACAAAGAATAATGTAGGGCTCAGACCAGCTACTTCCTTGTCTGAGTAAGAACTATAACCATCTCGTTTTACCCTTGTATTCCGAATAATATTACGCGTGTGAGTTTGTTTGTCTACCACTCCTCGTTTTCTTTTAGATACAGGTTCGTCTTCTGAACATTCAGACATATCACTACGATTATTAAAACACTGCACTAAACAAGAGAAACAGTTTTTCAATCAGTTGTTCACAAAACTACGAACATGCGATTCCAGAAACACAACAATGATAAAAGCAGCTGAACAGCTGGCTATTCTGGATTCGGAGCAGCAGCGTCAAGGTGTGGCACATCACACAATGTACCAGCATTTTACTGCAGAAACCAGCCAAACGGTGTCACTTAACTGATTTCTGAACTAAATACGAAATTTAACGTAATGCCTGACCATTATAGGAGGACGTTTCTTGATTGGTTTTGGCACTTGACTGCTTTCTGAAATAATCGATTCAATTATTAAGATTTTATTGTTTTTATCTACAAAAGTTAATAGTTAATAGTTTTCTGAGCGATGATACTTCTTTCACTGTAAATTTTGTAATTCTCTTTTTTTCAAGACTGATTGGGTTTTGTATTTCCAATACGCTGTAGTACAATGGATTAAGGTTATTTTGCCGGGCTAATTTCTGATGAATATATTTTGCAATTTGGTCATGTCTGTACTTGCCATTAATTGACAATCTGTGCTGGATGGTTTCTGGAGATGTATTACATCGCCGGCACTGATTTTAATAGATTGATGGATCATGCAGTATATGCTTTCTGTAGTTCCTTATGGCAATGACTTGATCTTGTATGGCGAACAGGAAGCCCTCTGTTTCTGGGTATTGAACCCAATTGGTTCATGCCATTGGCATATGAATAAGATGTAATGAGAAAATAATATATTGGAAAGAGGAGTTCACATTGACGCAGGATGTATGTGGAAATCTGGCAGGCTGAATCCTGTCTTCAACGGTACACGTGTAGAGGATTAGCGGATGTTGAATCATAGAAAGGGTACTGGAATTTTCCATTTGGCAGGGAGAGAAACTTGAGATCGAGATGAGACAGATCTAATGTGATTTACCGACGGAAATTTTGAACCGACGTATCACAAGGTGGCGCGCAAAGAAGTAACTGGTAGGGTAGCAGTAGTACCAATGTGATAACACTGCGAATAAAGGTTGGAATTCAGAAGAGATGATTATAAAACGTAAATAAGACTGGTCTGACCTGCATCTGTGATATTTATCTGAGCAGTTCCCCTGTGGACCTGGTTATTTTAGCACATCATGCTAACGATGTGGACTCTTATAATTCCTTAAAAATTCAATTAAAATATCCTAGCAGCTTGTGAAGTTACATATGTGATCACCAGAGACATGAAGTATGGTGCAATCATGAGGGGAATCCCTGACGTGTGTACCAGAGGACGACAGCATCCCGGGGTTGATCCTCTTCGACGTTCAGCCGGATCTCGTTCTGATGAGTAAGTCGCCGCCTCTTCGTAGTGGACGGTGCGATTACAGGATGGAAACCAGGCTGCTGGCGTTCCTCGTTCGTCCCTCGCTGCCGTGTTCCACTCGAAAATACTGCTACAGCGTGCTGACTTGGCAGTACCAGGTACACACGTGATGTTAGAGAACTGTAAGGAAAAACCATATTCTAATATGTTCTTATTCTGATGCCTAGGGTTCCTTCTTGCCTTCGGTCTCTCAACTATCTTGGGTTTAATTTTTCATTACGAAACAGCCACATAATTCTTAGCAGAAATGGAACTCACCATTTATCAAATTAAATTGAAAGCATTGAATTAACACTGTCTTTCTGAGCCTACACTAGCTTGCAAAGTTAATTGAGAACAGGTTAGCATCAGATGATTAGGTTTAACTTCGCGTGGAGTAATTTCTAGCAAATAAATGTTTACAAAGAAAAGCTATACAATCACTTTGCTGTACAACGTTTGTATTTACATCTCAGATGGTTATTACGTACATGTCACTAGGACCATGCAGTCTGTACCTGCGTTGCGTGGAGACAATGGTATCTTCTTCTCGTAGAGTTGCTGTGAGACAGACACTTTCCCGTCAGCGATACACACAGTGAATGAAGCTAGCGTTCTCCCAGGTGGTATTTATGAATGCGCAAGACCAACGCCCGCGTGATCCTCGTGTGTGGGCCCTTGAGAGCTTGTGCGCGGAGATGAAAATTCTCTCACGGTACTTATGATAATTACTCATTTTTCGTGGAGATTACAACTACTGTCATGCGGCATATCAAAATTTGCGGAAAAATATGCTCATTCCACCTATTGTTTTTAAATTTCTATATTCGTCATGTGGGCGGAGATATCGAATAAGTTTGTTTCCCTCCAAGTTAAGCGTCACCGCGGTTTCTCACGCATTTGCTTGCGTCCCATGCCATGAGCTAAGTGGTTCGCTTGGGTTAATAAATTTTAATGTTCATGCTGGGAACTTCATCTGGCGTCTGGCGCTCAGCTCTCTTGAAAAGCGCGCAATGCTAGGTACTATTGCACAATAAAATACCATCTAATGTCCTTTCTTTGTGGTCTCATCTGCATGCCATAATTATCAGCATATCATCATTCTTTGACCTTGAACAGAGTGGTTCAATATGTGTGATTTATATTTCATATATGTGTACTGGGCAACACAAATTCTGTTTTGTGGTTGTTGTGATGTATTGATTGTGTACTTTATCACAATATGAAGATGAATTTGGAATTCAAGAGGACAAATTGGGGCAAAGATTCGTTTAGAGGAAGGGGAGTTAGGGATTGAAATAACTTACCAAGGGGGAAGTTCAATAAATTTCCAGTTTCTTCGCAATCATTTAAGAAAAGGCTAGGAAAACAACAGATAGGGAATCAGCCACCTGGGCTACTGCCCTAAGTGCAGATCAGTAGTGACTGATATTGACTCAGTTCCATATGGTTGCCATGCCTTGAGGTAGGGGTTCCATTCCCACTGCAGTAAAGCCAGTGTAGTTGTAAGTTTTGGGGGATTGTGTTTGTTTATATTACGTAGGGCCCTTCGCTTCAGATTTATTATTAGTGTGATTTTATTAAGGTATAATTTCCATGTTGGTGGAATATAGTAATTAGACAGCTGGTTGCGTTTGTTTATGAGATTGAATTTTTCGTTGGATTGGATTTACTCATGTCAGTATTAGATCAGATATAATTGTTCAGTCCGTGTTCGGTTCGTGGTAGTAGATTGTAGGGATGATTCAGCAAAAATGATGATTTAATAATTGTAATTATTTAATCGATTATTTAATTTAATTAATTTAATTGATTTCATGATTTAATAGATTTTATTGATTTCATTTTATGTAATTTAATTTAAGTTGTAAAGGGTCATACAGATCAACTTTATTTTTGGAGCAATGGTGTTAGTAATTTAATAATGAAACCCAATACAAGAATAAATAAAATTAAATTACTTATATGTAATGACTAATGATCATGTCGGTAAAATTGTGTGAAAAAACAACTCGTATAGATGGATCCTAAAATTATATAAATTAAGTTTCAACCACTCGATATGTATTTTCCTTAGGAGTTTAAGATTTTGAAAGAGTGTGGTATTATTTTAGAAAAAATCCGACTTAACAAATTTAACAAACGATGCCTTTGTGCTATATTGAAAGTGATACTTGGAGGATATAACCGAATTTGCAATATCCGTATGAATTATTAGTGGGTTTTCACACAGTTGACTTTGTGAGTTTTGATTAGTAATTTTATCCTTTTAATGTTATTCATTTATTTTCCTTGTCGTACTGCCAAGGTCTAAATAAATTAGTTTTGCAAAAGGTTCTCATTAATGATTATTTATTTTTTGCTCTTTTATCCTGCCTGCTAATTAATTTAAGATTAGTTTATTTTTATTTCGAAATATCACCGGGAATCACCCGTGTACGACCCTGGGATTAATAGCCGGCGCCCAACGTATGGCTTGGAAGGGTAGAGTGTATATCTGAGTGTGTCAGCCACTCATGCGTCGCTTGTTTGTAGATGTATGTTTGATTTAACTGATCTGGATACCGCCCATGAAGATATTTACTTTTCCATTGAACGATCTTATTATTATTGGACATTAGGCAATGTGATAGATGACCTCACATTTCCCTTCCAGCGGGCATCCAAGAAGTTGTTGATTTAGCCCTCGAGGTTTGGTTTCCGTAATATTGTGTTGACAAACTGGTATGTTTGTTGTACTTAGGAGAATGTTCTTCTTGGAATTGGCGGCCATGAACTCAGTACGTCACGCCGTGGAGCGCCTGTGGTACGAACTGGCACTGAAACCGTTGTACATTTGATACAGTCTTTACCACTGTATTTGCCCGTGACGCACGCTGTTCTTCTCGTTCAGCTGCACAACCTGGATTCCCAGAGTGACGTCAGACATTTGAATTACACCGAGTGAGTTGGCCGTGCGGTTAGGAGCTTGCATTCAGGAGATAGTGGGTCCGAACCCCACTGTCGCAGCCCTGAAGACGGTTTTGCATGGTTTCGCATGTTCACACCACTAAAATGCTGGGGCTGTACCTTAGTAAAGGCCACGGCCGCTTCCTTCCCAATCCTAGCCCTTTCCTGTCCCATCGTCGCCATAAAACCTATCTGTGTCGGTGCAACGTGAAGCAAAATAGTAACAAATTTAAAAAAGGAAAACTTTTCTGCAAGTTGTTTTACGTCGCACCGACACAGACAGGTCTTATGGCGACGATGGGACAGGAAAGGGCTAGGATTGGGAAGGAAGCGGCCGTGGCCTCAATTAAGGTGTGAAAATGCGAAACCACGGAAAATCATCTTCATGGCTGCCGACAGTGAGGTTAGCACCCACTATCTCTAGAATTCTGGATATTGGCCGCACTTAAGCGACTGCAGCTATCGAGCTCGGTAAAAGGAAAAAGAAGATAGAATCTGATGATGTTCTTTCTGGCACGAAACATGCCATTATTTTTAATTAAGTTGTTTTTCAGGCAGTTTGTAAATTTAAAATGTAACAGCCTTGGGGAAAGCTCTAGAGGCTACTCCGCAATGTTAGTAATACGAGGCTATGTGGCGCGCGCGAAGTGACTGTCCTTTGTTTAACCACGGCCGACTGGATCCCTTGCTGCGCTCCTTATACCAGCCTTGGCAATCGCTTGTGAACCCATCGCCCTCTACTATGACTGCGCTAATACGCCTTCCCAATACAGCTATATGAGCGATATGGGCCTAGTTCCCATTTTTACCACCGAGCGCTGTTTCGCTGGCATTAAAACACTATTGTTCATTACAGCACACGTTAAGTGTTTTGTATATTTCTGTTCAAATATAAAGCCAATCAGTCAATAATTATATTTGAATCACACTTTACACCTTAATAAAGAAATTCAGTGAAGAACGTACCCCTCCGCAGCGGAAAAACCGTACCAAATAATGTTAACTGTAGGTAGTAAATACTGTAGAATTTAAATAATTTCACACATTTTTCTGTTTAGGTGTTTCGCGTTTTTGCGTTCACATCTTTCAAAGATCTCTATTATTTATGTGGCTACGTTATTTAAGAATACAGGAATACCACACTCGCAAGTAACTTCACTCAACTATGAATGTCCGATTTCAGGACAACTTAAGTGAGGAAAATCACGCAACAAAGACACTAAATGGTCACTCATAAACGCAACAGGATTTTTATGTACAAATGGTTGTGCTCTCAATACAAAATTGTGAATAACTTTCAAAATCCACAGTGGCAAATCAGATGGGTAATGCAGCCTGCTGTTTTGATCTCTGTTATAAATCAATCCATTAGCACTGTTGAACACCTTGGTCTTGTCATAAGAATCAAGCATCTTGTCCGGCTGCAATGTTGCTACATTTGTGCTACTGACACGTATGTCGAATCAATTTTTATCGATAACTTGTATTTGACAGTGGTACCTGCATTAAAAAAATCGTGCATATCTGTGTAGGAATGGTCTTTTAAATATCATAGGGCTGTTATTACTTCAGTCGCGAAAATATCTTTCGGGCGCAGCACATTCATTTCTTAAACTTAGACGGCTCGATGTTTTTTCATGTAAGAAAAATGAACCCGTTTCGCAGTTTCATTTGATTGCATCTGATACAGTTCCTTGATAAAATCACCATTTATATCCTGGGAACTATCAAACATAGATTTTTTGAGTAAAGAATTCCTTACTTTTCAGAATGTGCCATTTGTCGAAAGCAAGAAGAGGCATTTCACTACCAACAGGATGACAGATCTTCGGTTTAACGTGTTTTGAAGAAGACATTCTTCTTATCCTGCTAACATTAGTCTTATGATTGTCACTCACAATGCGCAATACGAAAAAACAGCAAGCTTCGATTTCCTTTATTGCTTTGAGTGTTAAACTATGTAGCTCTGTACCTAAAAGCCTCTTAAAGAAGAAAAATGCTGCTGTAACCTTTATTTTGTAGTCACAGCAGAAATTATAAAACAGAAAATGTTTTTTTTTTTTTTTTACCTCTTTTTTTTTATTAGTATACACTTACACATAAAATTACAATATACACATAAGCACTTAACAAGGGACATGATGTATTGATACAGAATCGTGATGTCGTTTTATATCATCATTTGCACTTTTCTTGCACCGCAGTGTCCTGTGCTTACTTCTTACGCCTATGCACTTACATCAAAATGTATTACTTCATGCTACATGAAATTCACTAAGGAACACAGTCTATACAATGTAACTTGTCGGAATCCACGATCTTCACTGTAACCCTGCGCGTCGCTAACACGCGCACCGCTTTCCAGCACCTTTGTGACAGGGATTAAGAAGGAAATAATAACACACACGAGGTATCGGTGGAAGGTTTAGACACGGCTGAGACAACAAACCGGAATATATCACAGGATACTTTGGAGGTCTTTGATGAGTAGACTAGTGGCGGGACTACAACATCTTGCTAGTTTCCATTTACATTCTTGTAAGTAGCTTCTGAAGGAAGTCAGAGATACCTTGTCGTTGGTTTGAAGGTAAGAGAGATACCCCATACTAAGCCAAGTCAGAGCATGTCGATGATCCCGTCTGCTAATGTCCAAAGTCAATACTGCACGATACACATCGTTCGGGTTTCTAGATCCCGGCAACCTGTGGAACGCTACTCTGAGCCACTGCCAAATGTCCTTGACGGCTCCACAACTAGTCAGTCTATGAAACTGAGTGTCAATTACCGCGCATTCCTTGCATAGCGGCGATTGTGTCATCCGGTGGCGGAATTTCTTTTCTTCTGTCGGAAGTAACTCGTTTATAACCTTATAGCTAGCTACTTTCCATTCTAAGGGGACGCAAGACATTTGGAAAGTGGTCCAAATATTAGTCCAATTGTAATTGGGGTATTTGACCATGATGTGTGGAAGATGATCATGCTTCTGTAGCAATTTATTATAAAGTAGTTTAACAGTGGGGATAGTATGGTCAGAAAGTTGCAAGCTGTACAAAGCCCGAAGAAACGATTTAAAACAAGACGAGCGAAGGTAATGATTATTTTCCACAAGGGGGGAAAACTGGACTGCTCTAGCGTGGTCGGAAGACGAATACTGCACCATTTCTCTGATCAGGAGAGCTTTGCATTTTTCGGAGACTGCTATGAGGCCTAGTCCCCCTTGGTCAATTGGTTTCCTCAGTTGTGGTCTGGCTATACGAAAAGGATATCCTCTCCATAAGTAATATCCCACACAAAGTTCTATCCGTTGGGCAATTCTTTCAGGCATCGGTAAAATTTGTGCTGTGTACCATAGTTTTGACAGGGCAAACAAGTTGATATGCCATACTTTTTGTATTATATTGAGGTTCCGGCTGAGGTGCGTCGATAGGGTGGAGCGCACCTTTTGAGTAATAATAGTCCAGTTTAAATCGACTATTTCTTCAATGTTTGGGGTAAAGATGATCCCTAGTATTTTAACACGCTCTTTGGTTGGTACTTCGGCTAACGATACTGCCTGCGGCCATCTACCAAGAGGAAGAAGTTCCGATTTTTGATAACTTACAAGGGCGTTGGAGGCCCTTTCGTAGGTAGATATTATTCCTGTTAGCTGTTGAGCGATTTCTGGGGTCCGAAGATGAATGATGACGTCATCTGCATAGGCTCGTATAGTAAACAGATTATTTGGATTAGGTATGGAGTTAAGGACGTGGTGAACAGCACGTACGAATGGTTCTATGCTCAAAGAATATAAGATCATAGACAAGGGGCATCCTTGTCGTACTGACGTCCGAATAGGAATCGGACGAGAAAAGAAACCATTAAGTAGAATTCGAGAGTGGGCGGATTGATAAACATTATGTATAATGTTACAGAGAGCGTCGGGGAAACCCATATGTCTCAGAACTCCCAGCAAGTATCCGTGATGAACTCGATCAAAAGCTTTCTGAAAGTCCAGACTTAAAATGGCACCAGCCAGATCTGTATTCCGTGCATAAAATAGCACCGTGTTCCTAATGTCTTGAAGATTGTGTGTTATTTTTCTAGTTGGAATACCACACGTTTGACCTTGTTTGATGACTCTTCCCATAAAAGGCATTATACGACTGGCAAGAATTTTCATGAATATCTTATAATCAGTGTTGAGCAATGTTATTGGACGGAAGTCTGATATTGTTTTGGGCATTTTAACCTTGGGTATGAGTATTATTATACCATCACAAAACCCGGTACAATCAGGCAGTTCTTCGAGAAGTACATTCATTAGCTCAACAAAAGTAGTTTTGATGATGGGCCAGTAAGTCTTGTAAAAAAGGTAGCTAAGGCCATCGGGGCCTGGTGCGGACTTGGGACTAGCTGCGCGTATTGCCTCAAATACTTCCTCTTCAGTGATGGGACGGGTCAAATCCTGTTTCTCTTCTTCACCCAAGTGCTGCTCTACAAATGATAGAAGTTTTTGTTGCTCGGCTACGGAGTTCCCGTTATCTTGAAATGTTTCTTTGAAGTATTTCTCTGCTTCCTCTAGGCATTCTTGCGTACCATTCAACTGTCTACCATCTTCCGAGTGTAGGGTTTGAACAAATTTCCTCTGAGCCTTCCTTTTCTCCATGGCTATATGGTAGAGTTGAGCTTTCTCGTCCGCCAGGAGGGATGAGGGGCAGGACCGCACAAGGGAACCTTGAAGAATGTGGTCCTGGATAGATGTTATTCGACGTTTGAGAGCTGCTATACGGTTGGAGGCATCAAAGCCTGCTTGTTGGCGAATCAATAAATCATTGAGGATTACGTAGTAGGAATGTAGGGTTTGTCTCCTGTTATTTGCCATTTCCACCCCATGTCTTTTAAAAAAGGATTGAATTGCAGGCTTCAGTCTGTACAACCATGTTGATATGTTGAGGGGCCTCTGCCTTTGTAGTCGGTTAATTAAGTCTGTCCATATCTGAGTAAATTCTTCTTGTATTCCCTCCGTATTTAACAGGGAGTCGTTTAATTTCCAGTATCCTCTCCCTATCCTGGGTAAAGAATAGTCAGATCGCATTTTCAGGACAACTGCATGATGGTTACTGAACGGTACGATATTAACTGTTATGTCATGAACACTAGGAATAGTGTCTTTATTAACATAGAATCTATCAAGACGGGATGCCGCTGATCCTTGGAAATATGTAAACTGAACAAGCGGGCCATGTTTGGATTCCCAGACATCACGAAGTTGGAGAGCCGTATATAGGCGTTCAAGCGCTGGCGACGAATTGAAGTGACCTTTTTGATCTTTGGAATGCAACACGCAATTAAAATCACCTCCAATGACCAGTCTGTGACAGTTGTGTCGCAAATAGTATGGTAGTTGTGTGGTAACAAAGTCCTCCCTTTCATGTCTTCGGTGTGTCCCTGAGTGCAAGTAAATATTCACGTAAAGTGTGTTGTCGTCTGTAAGTAGAGATGTAATCCTTCCACTGGGATGACATTCGGTAAACTTGATGGGTATATTGGCTCGAAACAGTAGAGCGGTACCTCTGGACTCCTCTCCGGGGTTAGCAATGTAATCATATAATGGGCCAAGAAAAGATAGATTACTGATGTTAACCTCTTGCAAAAAAATGATGTCAAGGTCGTGATCGCGAATAAATTCTCGGAGAAGAACTTGTTTACTTCTACTTCGCAGGCAGTTCACATTAAGGGTGGCGTAAGTGCGAAGGAGTATTATAAACAAAAGGAGAAATACTTTAGCCACCCACATTTTACTGACCATTTTTGATCTGGCCTCGAATTTTGTCTTGCGGGATGTTTTTAAGAAGTTTCGGTCCTCGCCCTTTACTAATATCGTCAACCGGGCGTTTTAATCTGGGGTCCCTCGAACTGGTGCTCGAAGGTTTGATTATTCGGACATCAAGTTCCGTATTCTCATGTGGGCTGGTTGGTAATGGAAGTGTTTGGAGTTGACCTGGACCATTATCCAAGATCTGTTTCGGCACTAGAACATCTGGAGTAGAAAGGTGTTCCGCTTGGTCAGCTATCATGGGTTCTTCGTCTTCCCCTATGTGTTGTTGGTCGCTTATAGATTGAAGTTCATGGGGTTGTTGTTGTTGTTGTTGTTCTGGGACATCTAACGCCGGGGGGGAAGAATCTTGTTCCGTAGACTCATCAACTGATGTTGAGGAGAGGTTCGGTACAACAGTCCTCTTGTCTGCACTTGTCATATCTAACTTACATGTCTCAATGGATGTATCAACATCCATGAGGGGTGGTAGTGGAACTTGTTCGGAGTTCTGTGGGTCCTCTGTCTCTGGTGGTGTGCACTCAAGTACTGTGTCAGCTGTGTGTGTGTTGTTGATATTGTCCTCGAGTGTGAGTTGGGCAGCTGATAACGGAACTCGTTTGGTTGGGAGTTTGCCACTCGCTAGTGTTGCCCAGGTCGGGGCATCGACCGCGGCCGGCGTTTGAACTGGATGTTTTCGTTTGGGGCATTGACCTCGCAGATGACCTGTTTCACTGCATATCAAGCAAGTTATTGGCTGGCTTTCGTAGCTGATTAAAGCTCTGAAACCACCGATATCAAGATAGGAAGGGATATGCTGTTTTAACATGATTTTAACTGCACGGACACCATTATTTACTTGATAGCGAAAACTTGAACCCCAGGTCTCATCAGTAATGGAAAGCACTGTACCAAATTTACCTATCCGATCGGAAATTAGTCTGTGTGGCACTTCTATCGGTAAGTTGAAAATCCTAACCAATTTGGTGCCTAGGCCGGCAGAGTCTATTGTCACTTTACTTCGGAAACCATTACTATGGAGAAAGGTGTGCTCACCTGAATAATCTTGGAGTAATCGGTCCGATATTTCAGAATTCTTGCATTTAACGAAGATTTGTCTTGATACGCCGTTGAGCTGGAGCATTTCGATGTCATTTTCCTCAAGTTTCAGGGTGTCGAATATCCAGTCGTGAACTTCATACGGTGCCGGTCGGGGAATATCACGATCAATGAAACTAATCACAATTGTGTTTTTTCTTTCGATTGCTGTCATGTTGATTTGTCTAATTATCGTTGCCAATATGTAGAAACACCTTGTCTGGAATTGGTAACAGGGTCACTGTTTGCAAAGTCCGAACACGACCAATACAACGGTACTCGTAACTTCCTCACCACACTACTACTAAACACGTCCGACGCGCTCGCAAGCACAGCGAGAACTGATATTGACTAGGGTAATTCGATTTCTACTTTCGTTTGGATGACGGTCATCTTCAGTAGTTTTTATTCGCTCAACATGGAATGAAGCGTCTTTAGGCTTGGTTTCTCAGAACCGACGCATGCGAGGTGCGAGGTAGAGGTGGGGACGGAGCGAGTAATACCGATGAGTAATCCGGTTGTAGCGGTAGAGCGCAGCACCGATCCCCTCCGCTTACAACTGTAAGTACTCGCGGAGGACCAGAGCACAGTGTAGCGCACGACAAGTGTTTAACAAGGGCAGACCACGACGTTGAGATCACGGATCATCTTCAAATTTTGTAAACTTTTAGTAGTCTATTAGGACAAGATAATGTGCAAATAGTAAGGCGTACTATTAAAGCGTTTTCAAGAAAATAGCAAGAGAATTTTCGCGTCGAATGTGTACCGGTGCGTTGCAGTCAGGAGCACGAGGTGGCGGTGGTCGAGTGGTTAGCGTTCAAGCTCCGTAATCGCTGGATCACTGGATCGAGTCTCGCTTTTCACTTTTTGTTTTTCAACACTGGTCATATTCTTTCATATATATTGCAGGTCAGAGCGTCCAGGTGCAAAGCAGTTCCGGGTACCTTACTCGATTTCACTGTCAGGTATGAGGGATTTCACAAATCGCGACAGGCATACCTTTTCAGGAATACTTTATGCATTGGGCCGTTTACTTGTTGATAATTATAAATGATATATTTGTTTTGTAGTCCACCTCTGTCGTGGAGTGGTTCGTGTGATTGGCTGCCACCCCCAGATGCCCGGGTTTGATTCCCGGCTCTGCCACGAAATTTGAAAAGTGGTACAAGGGCAGGAACGGGGTCCACTCAGCCTCGGGAGGTCACCTGAGTAGATGGGGGTTCGATTCCCTCCTCAGCCATCCTCGAAGTGGTTTTCCGTAGATTCCCATTTATTTCTCCTCCGGGTAAATGCCGGGATGTAGGCCCCTACCTAATGTAAGGCCACGGCCACTTCCTTCCCTCTTCCTTGCCTATCCCTTCCAATCTTCCCATCTCTCCACAAGGCTGCTGTTCAGCATAGCAGGTGAGGTCACCTGGGCGAGGTACTGGTCATCCTACCCAGTTGTATACTCGACCCAAACTCTCGCACTCCAGGACACCGCCCTTGAGGCGGTAGAGGTGGGATTCCTCGCTGAGTCCGAGGGAAAAACCGACCCTGGAGGGTAAACAGATAAAGAAAGAAAGAAAGAAAGAAAGAAAGAAAAATATTTTTTGTAATGATAAACATTAGTAAAGAGCCAAATAACATTGGAAATCCAATAACGTTGATGCAAATATACCTTTTTTTCAGTATATTACCTTTGAATTGTAATGTATATGAAAGAATTTGACCAGTGTTGAAAAACAAAACAACACGCGGGACTCGATCCAGCGAGCCAGCGCTTACGGAGCTTGAACGCTAACCACTCGACCACCACCGTTTCACGCAATGTTCGCAACGCACCGGTACATATTCGACGCGAAAACTTATCTTCAGATTTTCTCGAGAACGCCTTAGTAGTACACCTTACTACTTGCACATTATCTTGTCCTAATGGACTACTAAATGTGTACAAAGTTTGAAGATACTCCGTGATCCGAACGTCGTGCCCACCCCTTGTAAGAGTATTATGCCTGTATTCAGTCTGTTTTTCTTAATTTGCGTCTATATTTCCTCCGCTTGTTATGGTTTGTAGATAATACAAAGCATAGTAGATAATAATTGTGGCATTAGTTTGATATTTAATCCCATTTTGAGATGGTATTCATGTTTTAGAAAATTTAAGGAATTGCATAAATTTTTACAGAAATTTGTACCACAAATGCCACGAAAACCGTCTGATGCATGGCATTTCTTTGAAATTACTGGTGATAAAAATAAGCAAAATGCAAATTTTGCGTCCGCATTTACTTGACGGGTGGTGGCGTATCAAATTTGTGGGATTATATCAAGAGGCATCACAAGGATGAAATGCGCAGGGCGGCTTCTCCAGCAGAAAGCAACATTGCTGTATTCAGCAAAATGGTTATGTTGTGAGAAAAGGGCATTGAATTTACGTTGCCATACCAATAACGTATTTAAACGTGCCGCCACATTACATTCACTCGGTACTACCGGGTAATGACGTCACAACAACTGCTCCGCTCCGCTCCGCTCCGTCCCCACCACTAGTGCGAGGTGCGAGGCGGGCCTCGCACAAATCCAGACTACACGAGCTTATGCAAGTGGTTTCTCAAGCTGCGCGGTGCGCAGTGTGCGCAACCTCGCAGTGAGACCTCGCGGCGTCACCGCGCACTGATTCGTCCGGCCAGATTTGTGCGAGGCGACAGCAGTGCGAGGCGACATTGTTTGTTCTTGTTTTTACTGTTTTAAGCAACACGATGAGCTTTACGGACGAAGTGGACGAGGAACTGATTGAAGAAGTTCGAATACACCCAGTGTTGTATAACTTACAACACAAGAGCTACAAAAACAACGTTGTGAAAGACAACTTATGGAAAATGATATCACTGAAGTTGGGTAGAACAGCTAATAAATGTTGCTAGTTTTATGTATTATACGATGGTCTTGAGAAGGAAAGAGTTCGTAAAAATAGAAACTCCAAAAACGGAAGTACCAGACGATTAATGTTAATTTACTGTCATTTGGAACCCCGTTCTTGGGATTCTTTTTTTTTTCATTGATGTGGTAGCTGCCTCTGCGGATCGGTGGTAGGGTGTCTATTATTATTATTATTATTATTATTATTATTATTATTATTATTATTATTATTATTATTATTATTATTAATGTTACTTATAACAAATATGAGTTCAGTTTCAAAGGATTAAATAATTAACAGATTTAGAAATATATCAACCAATAAATTCGTTACTTTAATATGAAATATGCCAATATATATAATTTTACAAAATTTGAGTTCAGTATTGTTCATTTAATAAAATCACGTGTTTTATTTTAATAACGATGTTCATTCCGTTATTAGGCTAATTGGATCACAGAAAAAAGTAAACTATAGTTAAAATACATGTTTGTTCGTTAGAAAAAAAACTTTCACTCCACCCTGTTAGCATATTTTCTTTGTCATACCGATTCTCTCTCCCTGCTACAAAAATATTTCTTGAAGCTGTCTCTTATCATGAAAGCATCATGTATAGAATTACCTCCGTTGTCAACTGCCAGAGGAATCATGTTTTCTTCTGTTAATTCCAAATAGCCAATAAAGTGTTAATTTGGGCAAGGAATTCGCTCATTCCGGAGAAGGTTGTGGACGATACAGGCTGACATCACAGGATCATCAACAGTTTCCATTGATACTGCTATAGGGGTGAAGAAAACCCTCCAGTACTGACACACTCCAACAGTAGCGCACAGGCTGCGAGACATGTGCTCGGCAACTGATCCGCTTCGCAGCCTGGGAAACCACGAGCCTCGCAGCGTCATTGGGATGAAAGTACGCAACGTCGGCCTCGCACCTCGCACCTCGCATGCGTCAGTTCTGAGAAACCAAGCCTTTTCTGTTGAAAGAAGATGCCGAATTTCTTGTCATATAACGTCTGCTGTTCGATGGACTACCAACAATCACAACCTCTCTGCTTCACTTAGGCACTGACTTTCTGCTAAGATGCGCTCCTTATTAAGAGTTATTCCAGTCACGCAGTTCATATCTCCTACGTAGCATGAAAGTGTAGATTTATTCGGCGTGGCAAACATATCGTTAGGATGATCTTGAATTGAAATTCGGCGAGAAATGTTTCTTGAAATAACATTTAGCCATTCATGACGTAGCTCGTTGAGAGGAAATTCATGAAACGAAATCCCACTTCCAGCTCTGCTTTTCATCATACATTAAGGCACACAGCAGTAAACAATATTATATATGTATATATATATATATATAAACACTAAAACGGTTCACGGCCAAAGAAATAACCAAATAAGGTAAATACAGGCTCAAATTACACCAGCACTCTTAGCAATGATTACTGAGCGTGTCTCGTCAAGCAGACTAATGCCAGCTTCTCAGCGCTCCAAGCGCCTGAACTGGTAACTACGCCGTGTTCGCTCGTTTACATGTGAAACTGGGCGAATGAGAAGGCGTATTAGCGCAGTCATAGTAGAGGGCGATGGTGAACCTCAGCATAAAGCTGTAATTGGAAAGTTTCACCATAATGCCGCTGGAGCTCTGGCATCCTAGTCATTGACAGGAAGCTGTATAACGCCAATTGACGCATTTCCATTTTTATTTATATTGTTTTGCTGTCGTAAAGGCTGGCAATGTGTTTGCAATGAGGTGCTTGTTGGCTTGATATTGAGAGCTGATAGTTATGCGCTAGTGAGTTTAATTTTTTATTGTGTAGTGTTTTTTTTGCTAGTTGTTTTACGTCGCACCGACACAGATAGGTCTTACGGCGACGATGGGAAAGGAAAGGGCTAGGAGTGGGAAGGAAGCGGCCGTGGCTGATTAAGGTACAGCCCCAGAAATTGCCTGGTGTGAAAATGGGAAACCACGGAAAACCATTTTCAAGGCTGCCGACAGTGGGGTTCGAACCTACTATCTCCCGAATACTGGATACTGGCCGCACTTAAGCGACTGCAGCTATCGAGCTCGGTTTTAAAAATTGTGTTTACAAATCTTGGAATTTGTGACATTATTGTGCGCCTTTTTGTACTTCGAGCAGAAATTTTCTGCAAACAAGAACAAAATAATATAATGAGTAGCTAAAACTGATTTCTCATCGTAACTTCGCCCTAAACAAGAATTTTAATTAATGCGCTAATTCGCTTTTTTAATGGTGTAGTGATTTGATTTTTTTTAATGTGTTTGGAAATATTCGGATATGTATTGCTGTATGCCTTTTTGTATTTCGAACAGGAAAAAAAGAGAAAAGGGACACTATCATTTCACGAATTCTCTGTAGACCAGGAAAAAACTACGGAGTGGCTCAAAGCAGTTAGCACTTTTATCTTAGTTTTCCGCTTCTATTTCGGGTATTTATCTTCTTTCTTTCTTAATCTGCTTACCCTCCAGGGCTGGCTTTCCCCTCAGACTCTGCGAGGGATTCCTCCTCTACCACCTCAAGGGTAGTGTCCTAAAGCGTGAGACTTCGGGTCAGGGGATGAAACTGGGGAGGATGACCAGTAACTCGCCCAAGCGGCCTCACCTGCTATGCTGAACAGGGGCTTGTGTTGGGGATGGGAAGATTGGAAGGGATAGACAAGGAATAGGGAAGGAAGCGGCCGTGGCCTTAAGTTAGGTACCATCCCCGCATTTGCCTGGAGGAGAAGTGGGAAAATATGGAAATCCACTTCGAGGATGGCTGAGGTGGGAATCGATCCCCCTTCTACTCAGTTGACCTCCCAAGGATGAGTGGACCCCGTTCCAGCGCTCTTACCGCTTTTGAAATTTCGTGGTAGGACCAGGAATCGAACCCGGGCCTTCGGGGTGGCAGCTAATCACGCTAATCGGGTATATATTACCCCTAAATTTCTTTCATTGAATAATCTTTTAGGCGGAGTCGTGTTTGCCATATGACAGCAACACAACACATTTTTATCCAAGATAATCTGAACTTTAACATTTAAACACAGACAAGTAAGAAGCATTACTGTTATGACGGCAAGGGCAACGTATGAAGTGTTGTTACCTGAGCAATGAACATTTTACAATGTATTTACTCAAAATACTTTTCTCTCACTGAATTTTTATTTAAAATTCTTCTTCTTCTTCTTTCTTGCTATTTGTTTTACGTCGCACCGACAGAGATAGGTTTTATGGCGATGGTGGGATAGGAAAGGGCTAGGAATGGGAAGGAATCGGCCGTGGCCTCAATTGAGGCGATTACTATTATTCCTCACAGTTAAGGAACGTCAGTTGGTCTACCCCATCTCTTCGCAGTTTCATTTCACTATGTCATTTTGGCACATATAAATGAAAGTAGCCTTTAGGATTAATCATTTTAATAGTATTAGTCAATGCAACATACTCCTTTATTCCCTAAATTAAGATAAATCGACAATCAGAGTCAACATCTGAACGTCAGCTGGACTACTCCCATCTCTCCGCAGTTTCATTTCACGACATTATTTTGGCAATTATCAACGAAAGTAACCTTTAGGATTAATCATTTTAACAGTATTAACCTATGTAACGGTCTCCATAACTCTAAATTACGATAAATCGGCAATAAAAGTCAATATCTTTTCCATAAAGAAGTATGCATATCTCCTGTAAATAGTTAGGCCGCTAGCGCCACGTGTCCAGCTGTGTAACTACTCCGATTACAGTGCGTGGACCCGATTGTCAAGGCACGGTCGACTGGATCCCTCGCTGCGCTCCTCATACTGGCCTTGACAATCGCTTGTGAAGCCCAGCATTAAGCTGTAATTGGGAAGTTTCACCATAATGCCGCTGGAGCGCTGGCCTCCTACTCACTGACACGAAGCTGTATACCGCAAATTGCCGCATTTCCAGTTTTATTTATATTGTTTTGCTGTCGTAAATGTTTGCAATGTGTTCGTAACGAGCTGCCTGTTGGCTTGATATTCAGAGGTGATAGTTACGTGTTAGTGAGTAAAATTTTTTTTGTACGTATAGTTTGGTGATTATATTTTTTAAATTTGTTTTCAAACTTTGAAATTTGTGACATTATTGTGCGCCTTTTTGTACTTCGAGGAGAAATTTTCTGCAAACAAGAACAAATGTAATGAGTGGCTCAAAGTGATTTCTCACTGTAACGTCGTCCTAAACAAGAATTTTAAATTATGCGGTAATTCGTTTTTTTAAATAGTGTAGTGATTTGATTTTCTTTAACTGTGTTTGGAAATTTTCGAGTATGTATTGCTGTGTGCCTTTTTGTATTTCGAACAGGAAAAAAAAGAGCAAAGGGGCACTATCATTTCACGAATTCTCTGTAGACCAGGACAAAACTACGGGAGTGGCTCAAAGCAGTTAGCACTTTCATCTTAGTTTTCCGTTTCTATTTAGGGTATTTATCTTCTTTCTTTCTTTCTTTCTTTCTTTCTTTCTTTCTTTCTTTCTTTCTTTCTTTCTTAATCTGTTTACCCCTCCAGGGTTGGCTTCTCCCTCGGACTCAGCG
Organism: Anabrus simplex; assembly: GCF_040414725.1. Classification (NCBI taxonomy): domain Eukaryota; kingdom Metazoa; phylum Arthropoda; class Insecta; order Orthoptera; family Tettigoniidae; genus Anabrus; species Anabrus simplex. The sequence continues at coordinate 2,996,337 of NC_090278.1, read as the reverse complement.
AGGGATCCCACCTCTACCACCTCAAGGGTAGTGTCCTGGAGCGCGAGACTTCGGGTCGAGAATACAACTGGGAAGAATGGCCAGTACCTCGCCCAGGCAGCCGCAGCTGCTATGCTGAACAGGGGCCTTATGTTGGGTATGGGAAGATAGGAAGGGATAGACAAGGAAGAGGGAAGGAAGCGGCCGTGGCCTTAGGTTTGATACCATCCCTGCAGTTGCCTGGAAGAGAAGTGGGAGACTATGGAAAACCACTTCAAGGATGGCTAAGGTGGGAATCGATCCCCCCTCTAGTCAGTTGACTTCCAAAAGCTGAGTGGACCCCGTTCCAACCCTCGTACCACTTTCGAAATTTAGTTGCAGGGCCAGGAATCGAACCCGGGCCTCCGGGGTGTGGCAGCTAATCACGCTAAATGGGTATTTTTTACCATTAAATTTTCTTTCATTGAATAATCCTTTAGGCGGAGTTGTATTTGCCATATGACAGCAACGCAACACATTTTTATCCAAGATAATCTGAACTTTAACATTTAAACACTGACAAGTAAGAAGCATGACTGTTATGACGGTAAAGCCAACGTATGAAGTGTTGTTACCTGAGCTATGAACAGTTCACAATGTATTTACTCAAAATACGTTTCTCTCACTGAATTTTTATTTAAAATTATTCTTCTTCTTTTTTGCTAATTGTTTTACGTCGCACCGACAGAGATAGGTTTTATGGCGATGGTGGGATAGGAAAGGGCTAGGAGTGGGAAGGAATCGGCCGTGGCCTCAATTGAGGTACAGCCTGATGTGAAAATGGGAACCCACGGAAAACCATCTTCAGGGCTGCCGACAGTGGAGTTGGAACCCACTATCTCCCGGATGCGAGCTCACAGCTGCGCGCTCATCAAGGCTGGCAAGGCCGGAGGTTTCCACTAGTAGCGCTGAGGTAAGTAGAGGTGAGTAGAATAGCAATGCTGCCAACTGTTGCTTATTGGTTGGATATGGCTATACATTTTTCCCTTTCCGTGCGGACAGTATGTGCCGCTGCTATTGGAAAGAGCCTCTCGAATAGTGGCGGCTGGTGGTTTAAAAGTTCAGTGGTGCACAATTTTTGCCAATGGTATAATATAATTACAGGCTAATTTTCAAATCTAGGTACATCAACAATACTTTTTTATTAATTAAAATAAAACAAACATTTTGCATTTCTATTTTCAGGAATATTACTACAAAGCATTAACATTTTTTCATTTAAAAACTCATTTACCATACTGAAATGAAACACTTTGAGGTAGCCTAATTCCGGTATTGAAAAAATATCCTTTTGTAATGTATATGGTTTCGAAATTAAACGTCGCGTGGGCCTCCCCATTCGTTTCACCTCGGATTGTTCCTTGGCAGTCCGTTGCGGAAACGGCTTAGACATTAAAGACTGCACCGAATTCATGATCTGGCAAAATACCACTAACTGATAAAAACGCACAATAATAAAAAGGCATATGCTGATACGAATGTTTACACAACTTAGCTTGTACTTCTAGCTCGTTGGCTTGTACGCACATAACAAAGCTTACGACTATACTGAAATAAATTTACAGCCATTAGTTATACCGGGTGGTACAGCTGCCCCTATTCACGCAGTTTTATGCAACCCGCATATTATAGTCGAACCTAAAAATATTGACCTTGACTACTCACTACAATGTCTGCTCTTACAACGCTTTCCATAATTCGTTTATTCGTGTCAAGCAAATCAGCATTAATGATAAAATACCGATTGATGGTAAAGAATCGTGAAAATTATGTGTCGCAGAAACGTCCTGTTCTGAGAATATTATTGGTGAATGACTAGAAGTAGCAGCAACACAACAGCGCTAAACAGCAACCCGTGATAGCCGAGCTTGCTAAAAGTTAGAGGAGAGTACCGGTGTTCGTTAGTAGGCGGTTCGAGTCCTGTGTACGACGAATATTCTTATTGCGTTGTTGATGTTCGTGAGAGTTGTGTTGTTGACGACAAATCTAAATCATGATCAGTTCTCATATTGCAGGTACTCAGCTATGTTTGTTTTTTAAGGAGCTCTTAAAAGAGCTATGTGCAATAAAGTGAGATTGTACCGACAGCGCGGTGCGATGGCCTTATGCATGGCCATTCGATTAATGAAGCAAATGTTCAAAATGACCACCTGCTTCGTTAATGCACATCTGAGCACGGTGGAGGAGAGACATTCTTGCTTGCTGCAACATATGTGGTGGAATCTGCCTGCAGGCTTCCGTGATGAGCCGCCGTAAATGATTCGAGCTCTCAGGCTCCTGTTCATAGACTCTTTCCTTTAAATAACCCCAGAGGAAAAAGTCGAGTGGAGTAAGGTCAGGTGATCTAGCCGGCCATGTGACCGGACCCCCTCGTCCAATCCATCGTCCAGGATATGTCCTATGCAAGTGGTTCCGTACTGCCAACGACCAGTGTGGGGGAGCTCCATCATGCTGGAACCACATCCGTAACCGTGTCATAAGGGGCACATCCTCCAATAAGAGTGGGAGGTACTCACGAAGAAACTCTAGATAGCGTCGTCCCGTGAGGTTTCCTTCGAAGAAATATGGTCCAATTATCTTGTCACCTAGTATCCCGCACCACACGTTGACGCCCCATTGTACCTGAAATCGAGCTCCCCTGATCCAGTGAGGATTTTCAACGCTCCAGTAAAGGAAGTAGTGACGATTAACAGTTCCTTTGTTGTGAAATCTGGATTCATCACTAAAGAGAATGTCCATTAAGAAATTCGCATCAGCTTCAACTCTTTGTAATATCCATTGCGAAAATTCTATCCGTTTTGGAAAGTCATCGCCGTGAAGTTCCTGGTGCAGCTGTTGATGGAAAGGGTGGAATTTATGGCGGTGCAATATTCGCAGTACAGATACATGATGATGTTCAGTTCATTTCCTATGGCCCGTGAGCTTGTGTGCGGGTTTATGCAATTGCATTTTGAACAGCTTCGTCGTTATTTCCAGACGTCACTGGAGCATCCCGAACGGGGGGTAATGTATGAAATGACCCCGTTGCACGCAACCGTCTTTCAACATGTCGAAATGTATCTGCAGTTGGCAGCCTTCGTCCAGGAAATCGTTCTTGATACAAGCGTCTGGCTTCCCGTGCATTTTGCTTTGCTTCTCCATAAAGTAGTACCATATTCATATAATCATCATCATCATCTGTTTACCCTCCAGGTTCGGTTTTTCCCTCGGACTTAGCGAGGGATCCCACCTCTACCGCCTCAAGGGCAGTGTCCTGGAGCTTCAGACTCTTGGTCGGGGGATACAACTGGGGAGTATGACCAGTACCTCGCCCAGGCGGCCTCACCTGCTATGCTGAACAGGGGCCTTGTGGAGGGATGGGAAGAATGGAAGGGATAGGCAAGGAAGAGGGAAGGAAGCGGCCGTGGCCTTATGTTAGGTACCATCCCGGCATTCGCCTGGAGGAGAAGTGGGAAACCACGGAAAACCACTTCCAGGATGGCTGAGGTGGGAATCGAACCCACCTCTACTCAGTTGACCTCCCGAGGCTGAGTGGACCCCGTTCCAGCCCTCATACCACTTTTCAAATTTCGTGGCAGAGCCGGGAATCGAACCCGGGCCTCCGGGGGTGGCAGCTAATCACGCTAACCACTACACCACAGAGGCGGACTTCATATAATCATCCCGTGAATACATAATGTTTGCTTTCGTGCTAACCGTACAGTACGTGCTCACACGTTGCTGCTAGGATTACGATATGCTGTTTCATGTGCCCTACGTATGAAGTGTAGACCGCTGTTAGTTGGTCTTCGAGTCGAACGTGCGCAGTTGCTTGGTTGAATGGGTGGGTCAGAATGTTGACAACACGTGCACTGCGCTTCATTCCCTGTAGTCGTTTGCCATATGGAAGTCGCATGTTATTATTCCTTTCGTATGTATGCTTTCTTTGTAAAGGTGGCAAATTACTTTAGAGACTTAGGAACGTTAAATATTTATTACGAATGGCCTTACAAGTATAATATAAAAATAAAATTGAAAAGCTCGTAACTAGATTCGAACTCTAATGTCTGCTAACATATCGTATACTCGCTGCGTTTGGTGCCATGTAGCCACTGCAGGCGACAAAGAATTGGTCTCGTAGCTCTGTACTAATGGAATTACCTAGGCTATCGCTTTGATACTGATCGTTGATGTTAAACGTTCTGAACTGGAATGTGCAAACACCACAGTGAACTAAAGAATCGCGTCTCTCTTACGCCCAGATAGTTGCAACCATTTTCTACGCGTTACTTGGTTGAATGAGTCCAGCGTTATGTTTCAGGTGGTATTCACAATCGGTGCGTATGTGGCGATATTTATGATACCTGTTTATTATAACTTCCGTAAAAGAATATCGGAGACTTCAGAAAGGTCTTCGTAAACGATGCCTAGGCGAATACGAAATGTCATTAAAAAAATGCGTGACTCAAGAATGGTTGGAACCCTTCCTGCTTCAAGTAACCTATCGAGGTACGTCTTCCATACGTAACTCCGCGCAGCGTTTTGCAACGTACAAGCGCCATCCTTGTAACTCTGTATTCACGAGGAGAGCGGATGTTCCCGCTTCGACAAGTTACTGATGAGTTACAGCCTTATGGTCCCGTTTTATGCCTTTTTTGATCGCTCTAACGGTAGTAATTACATGGCGTAAGCTATCACATCTGCTGTACAGCATTTGCGTGCCACAGATTATAAACTATAGTGCAAAACACGTTTCTATCAATTTCGATGTGATGAGACTGTACAAAATGGTGGTGCATTGACATGTCTGTAATTGGTCTTACCCTATCACGTTTTCTATGATACCACGACCGCCCTTTCTATCAAAAGAAAATGGCCTCTTGGACCAATCAGGTGCGCAATTCTGTACCGACAGCTATAGGCGTGTTTATGGTTTGTACAGTATAGTAACATTTCGTAAAAATTAGTAGAGTATTGGACACCGCTCTACATAAAATGGTACAGTGTTTTTGAGATGGACCTCACTTACTGCCTCTTGTACCATTTTTCCATTGTGCGGAGAAGTCTACATCGGGTTAACTGCACATAACATTGCTGTAAGGTGTTGCGCAAGATTGGTCTAAGAGGCATTTACGTCCTAGCTGGTTGCATATATTCGGGAAAAAATAGGGGCAGCTGTACCACCCGGTATATCCAGCCACGACCGACTTGATGCGTCGCTCCAGCCGTCCTACTCTAGCTAGCTCCTAACGGAGCGCAGCGAGGGATCCAGTCGGTCATGGTAGGAGGGGCCAGGTTGATAAACCTCCATTTAAGCAATGTATAAGAAGCCACGCCTATCTTTTCCTCTCCCCGCGCACCCCTCGAGCAGCCCAAGTTTCATCCTACCTCAGGTTGACTTCCCGCTGCAAACTTGTCGGCTCCTGCAGTGGACATCTAAGAGTACCGGCTTGTAAAGTCTCCTGTAGTCAATATTTGCTCTTTCAAGCTCTTGAAAGGTTTGTCTTGTTGAATGAAAATACAGTAGTTGAATAATACAAATTATAAAACTTTACCTAAAATAAACATAAAAAATTAATGGGGATAGCGCAAACCTGCAACCTTATGGAGAAACCGCCCCTGCTCTCGAAGGGCGTGTGGCCCTTAAGGGGCCACTGTTCTCACGATAGAGATTGGTGTAAATGTGTATAAATACGTTAAAGCTAATAAATGTCCTTTATTTCTTGCCGTAAGCCAGGAGATTAAAGGAGGAATTGAGAAAGTGCAAGGTTACCGTCCGATGCCATGACTCCTTCAAACTTCGTGGGCCTTTACCATGAAGTAAACAGGCGAAATCGTAATTTTTTTCGTCAATCAATGAATTATAAAGCACAAAAATTCGTTGGCGAGTTGGTTGTTTATTCCGATTTCTTCTTTATACACCCCCTCTGCTCCGGAAAGTCCATAGAATCTGTCCTCTTCTTTATTATAGAGCAGCCGCTCTTTAATTGTCATTTCGCCGCAAATAAGAGAGCAAACTTTTTTCAGATCATTCATATTTGTGGCTTCTGCTTGCAATGTTTCCTTTATTAGAGGTGAAATACCTGCTCCAAACTTCATCGCTCCCGGATACTTATCTAATGTACTACGTGAAAGTGACTATATTAATTTTGATCTCTGTTCATACTCATAATCGTTTGGAGAAGCAATCCGCCAACAAATACAACACTAAAAAGAAGTGTAGTACTAGCCTATTTTCCGCTATTTCATTCCGACAGACTGGGGCCATTTGGTGCTGCCGCCTACCGTGGGTATTTGTAAACACTCTGTTTCATTTAGTGCCATGTTAAAATGTTGTAATGAGCAGGCAGTATAAGCAGCCATTGGGTGCAGATCAAGCAGGCAGTGTGATTGAAGTATGCTGTTTTACTCGGAACGTACCAGTAATCCCATCTATCGGACATGAATGGCAGCAGAGGGGAAAAAAGACAACACATCACAAGAATGCTCAATGTAATTTTATTGTTGATCATTTTTATGAGCTTTCTATATTGTAGGCCTTCACAATTAGTTTTCTTTCGACTCAGGGATATTAGAGCATCCGATGTAAGGCAGTCCTTCTTTCTTTTATGACTCAATCTTGTCTTATTCTTCAAGCGATTGTTACTTTACGATTTTTCTCTTTTTTATAATCATCTTCACATTTGTTCTTGTCGATGTGGACCGATGACCGCGCGGTTTTACACCTTAAGGAAATCATGACAAAAATCACCGCCAGTTAACAGGATTAAATAATATTTCACCGGGCGAGTTGGCCGTGCGGTTTGGGCCGCGCAGCTGTGAGCTTACATCCGGGAGATAGTGGGTTCGAACCCCACTGTCGGCAGCCCTGAAAATGGTTTTCCATAGTTTCCCATTTTCACACCAGGCAAATGATGGGCTTGCACCTTAATTAAGGCCACGGCCGCTTCCTTCCCATCCATAGGCCTTTCCAATGCCATCGCCGCCGTAAGACCTGTCTGAGACGGTGCGGCGTAAAACAAAAAAATAATCCATGCTGGCGTTGATATGAACTAAGCAACAAAAGTCTAAATTTCTTATTTTATTATCATAAGGGGTACAGTAAAATTGTATACGACATAAATTATGGGAAATTGTATTCTGTATAACTTTTGTTACAGTATGTAATACTGTACTTTTTGATAGGACCAATAAAGTAAGGTAAGGGTTATTCTGCCCGAAGGCAGGTCCGAACCTCCGCAGAGGCGTTCTTGAGCCGGAGTTTATGCGCGGTAGGGTGGCCAGTTCCTTTCCGTTCCTCCATTCCGCGCGTGGCAACCCATCCAACTCCTGACCACGCCCAATGTTGCTTAACTTCGGAGATCTCACGGTATCCGGTGTTTTAACATGGCTACGGCCGTTGGCTGGACCAGTAGCATAGGTATTTAAAAATACATTTTAGGCACCTTCGCCTAAACTACCATTTCATCCAGCGTGAATAAAATTTGTTTATATCCTAAACTGCATCACCTTATTCCCAGACTTTACACACCGATTTTCATTAAATTCGGTTTACCCGTTTTCTTGTGGTTCAGCGTTGTTGTTGACTAAGCAACAAAAATCGAAATTTTTATTGTAGCTGCTACGGTAAAAATTTAGAAGACATAAATGATCGGAAGTGTAAGTCTATATAACTTTAGTTATGTATTATGTATTGATAGGACCATTAATAACATAAATATTTGAGAATTACATTTTAAGCCTTCCCCATAACAATCATTTTACAAAGCGTGAATACAATTATTTATAGCCTAGATTGTAGTGGTTCATTCCCCAACTTTACATTCCTATTTCCATTCTCTTCAGTCATTTTCTCGTGATGCCCTTACATACAGACAGCAGACAGAAACGACGGAAAATTATAAAGTGCATTTCCTTGTTACTGAGGACATGATCGTTACAGAAATACTATTCTTTTTAAAGTCTGAGCAATGTCCAGACAAAACTCGTATTATAGGCCTATATGGAGATTATTACACTAAATATAATTTATTTTCTCCTAGACGTTAACAATGCTATATTGTCCAGGTCCACGTACCTTCCCTTTCCTTAGCTTATTTAATGCTTACTTTTGTGCCGCACGTCTTTTGGAGTATCCAACGACATTAAAGATATATAGACAGCTAAACATACTCGTTACAGCGCCCCTGCTCGAAGCACAGCGAACTAACTTTTGCCTACAAGTGTCATGGCGGCTGCCACTTCTTAGTCTTGACAGTTAGCCCTTATCAGTTCAATGAATTGATGAGATTATACGTTATTGCAAATTAAAGATATATTTAAGAATAAACACGACATTTTCAAACATGCTTAATGTTGCATTGATGTTATAATGGAATAAGCGCAGTGAATATGGTGAGCATTTGCTTGGTTAAAACGAGAAGTACGTATGTAGAAGAATGGATAATTCGGCGTCATGCACTAACAATAAAGTAATTCACTACAGAAAGACATGTTATACGTACAGCAGTTCATTGAGGACTTCACACGCATAGAGAAAGATACCACTGCCTTTTCATGACATACCTTCAGTGTCATTCTGCTATCATTTTTGAATTTTGCTTCTTTGTCTGGTTTGTTACGTTTTATGCTTTTTGCTACTTATGGCTACTTTCTAAGAACTGCTGTGCGACATGTAGCACAGACGTCCGTTGGTTGCGGTGTACAATATCTCTACGGCATCCTCTGCCTGTCGAAAGTGGCCACTAAATGGGGTAACCCCAGATTCTAAAGTTGAGAACACCTGACCCCTGGTTGAGTGTAGCATTCCTTCCACATACGGTATCCTACCAGGTTTACCACTTTAATATTTCTACCGGACCTCTCTTGGTCAAACCTCGCCTGACTTCATTCGACTGAATTCATAGCCTACATTTATTTATTTATTTATTTATTTACTTATTTATTTATTTATTTATTTATTTATTTATTTTAACCTTGCACACCTTCTCAAAGACCGTACTCCATCACACAACAACTTCTGCAGAGCCTTTCTATGGCAGATTCAGAGGAAATAAGCATATGTTTTGCCTACAAGTGTCATGGCTGCCAGTGGTTCAAGTAGATTCAAATATGGCCATCAGATTAGCAGTCTATATCTTTAATGTCGTTGGGAGTATCCTACCAATAACAACATGCCGTACCTAACGGTTGAATTAAGAATAGACGATGACACGACAATACAGTTTATGTATTACTACATTTGATATTATATTTAACCTACTAGCATGACGAATAGAAGACCAAGTCAGCCATTATAGCACGGCCGACTTGATGCGTCGCTCTAGCTAGCATTGTGGTGAAACTTTCCAATCACAGCTTTACGCTGGGCTTCACGGGCAATTGTCGAGGCCGGTATAAGGAGCGCAGCGAGGAATCCAGTCGGCCGTGATTATAGCATGGTAGTTTGTGGTCCCGCCACTGCAAGCACGGTAAGCGACTATATCCAACATGAGCTCCAATAGTTCCGACCTTACCCTACAAGGAATATATCGATGGCTTACTTCTAAAACCTCGTATCTCTCAATGTTCTTCCTATCCATTATATTCCTTAAGGCTGGTCACGCCTCCCAGTTACATATGGGCATGCAGCCCATCAGAACTATTTGCCTTGTGTTCATTTTCCTATGCTGATGTGTAAAGGAAAATGAACCTTAAATACATTATACGGTTGGAGTCCGTAACTTGGCCATATACACATCATCCCTACAACGCGGTATCGTAAGATCCATTTTCTCTATATATCAATATAGGAAAATGAACACAACGAACACAGCGACAATCATTCTGATGAATTGCATATAAATATGTGGCTGGGAGGCGTGGCCAGTCTTAAGGAATATAACGGGTTGGAAGAGCATTGGGACATACGAGGTTTTAGAAGTAAGCCATCGATATAATGTATTCATTGTAAGCTAAGTTCCGACAAGCCGGGTATAGCAAAGTGCGGGAGACATTCACTGAAATATCTCGCACACTAACTGCTCCTAAACACAGTTTCATGTTGAAAACTTTTCTCAGCAGACAAAAACTACAAAAACACAAAATTAAGCAATTTCCTCAGTTATGCCGAAAGTTGAATGGCCCTGAAAGGTTTCAAATTATGAATCTTGAACAGCTCTATCAAGCTAAAAAAAAAAAAAAAAAAAAAAGGAATTTCGAAAATCATTTCGGCCTAAATGCAGTTCCGGAAAACAGCCTAAAATCGCTTGTGTCTTTCCTCGTTTTCTTTTTTTATTCAAATCCTAGCCAAATTAACTTATTTACATAATTCTTTCTATTATGTGTTCCTTGGTTCAATACCCTCAGGCGTTTTTCTGAAAAAATGTCCACACCGAATGTAGTTATAAGGGCTTAAGTGATACTCTGCTTCACTCACATTAGCGCTCGTAGTGGTGAAAAAAAAAAGCAAACTGCTAATCTAATCGACCGGATAACGAAGATTAAGGAAAATAGTAATTTTTAGCAATAAATTAAATAATATTTTCTCATACTTTATTATAATTTTCTGAAATAAAAAATTCGTAGTTCATATCCCTAGGATGTTTTTAACATTGAGTTGCTTGCCTGAAATGATTTCATTTTGTGTGAATGGTTGGTCCTGCTCATGTAAACTTACGTATGAATGTCTACAGATCCCCTTTCTCATGACTACTTCTACTAGTATTACTAAACGTATACTAAATGTTTTCATTCCTACCCTGAAGGGGTAGGCGGGCCTCCTAGAAGGTGACGCCGTCTCTCAGGCCAGAAGGAGATGTGCGGAGAAGGTGAGAGGGTTGGCGGCCATTACCTATCCCAGAAACTGTCCCGGCAGAGGAATGGAAAACCACGGAAATCCATTCTCAGGACAGCCGACGATAGGGACCAACCGCTCTCCGCCTCCCGAATACAGAGGCGCCCCTCCTCTGCTCGGTCGGAGTGCAGACCTGCCGGACCAAGGGCCAGACGTGGCCACTTGTAGGCCGGAACCCAGTCCACATCCGCCGACGTCCTTAAGATCCTCTCCTTTGTTTTTGTTTGCCGCTGCCTTGTGGTTGTCAAGGTAACTTCCAGGTAATCCTCTTCCAGTAAAATTGTATTGCATCATTTACATTTGTTACGAGTTTTGTTTACGACGTGACAAATTACATTTTAACAAGTTTGTGTGGTAGGAATTCTGATAACTGATGACACAAGACGTACTTTTATTAGTATCGTGACAATATTGTAATAATGTTGACCTCAAAGGTTGAGGCTGTTTCTGATCGTACCGTTCCCAGCGTAGTGAGATCGCTTCTGGATGAGTTCAGTGGCAATTCACTCGTTCAAATGAGGGACGAAACCTCAGCTTGCACGTTCTGCTGTACAGGTGACCGTTGTTTCAAGAGGAACTGTAACAATCCAACCATCCTATATTAGGCCCATATTCACAAACACATTATCTCGATTTAAATTTTACCGGATAAATGTTGGCCGGTAAAACAGGAATTCTAAGACAATAGACTGCTGGAATATTTTAGTTCAGTGCTAGCGTCTATCGTCACAGGCTGTTGTATATTTAAAAAATATTGTTCTAAATTATAAGTAGGTCGAGGGTTTACAAGCACTAAAATAGCCAAAATAGGCACGAAAATAGCAAAAATGGCGCAAAAACCAACCTGAATTTACCATCTTCTTAGCATTTCAAATCACTCAGTATATGTGAATCATGCCACTTCGTTGTCAGCTAAAGGTTTTATGCCAAGGAACAAATGGTCTCCAAAATCAGGGAAGGTTAAAAAATAAAAACGTAATAAATAAATAAATAAATAAATAAATAAATAAATAAATAAATAAATAAATAAATAAATAAATAAATAAACAATCAAATCAACAGGGGCACTCACTTCAAATACCTGGGCGAACTCCTCGAACCAACCGGACAAGAAAAAATAGCCCAAAACAACCTTGTCCAAAAATTCAGAAGAGGATATGAAAGAACAAAAGAAATCTACAACAAAAATGTATGTCTCTCCACGATAAGATTAAACATTACAATACTGTAATCAAACCTGATGCTTTATATGCATGGGAAATTAACGCTTCATAAAAAGGGCGAGCTCGAAAATATCCTAAAAGAAGAGCGAAAAATCACGAGGAAAATTTTAGAAGCAAGACACACGGAAGAAGGGTACCGCCTCAATTCCCGGAAATCCCCAGAAAAATTAACTAATTTTGCGGCAGACCTGAGAAAAAGAAGGCTAAAATTTTATTGACATGTTAAGGGGCTTCCAGAAACCAGACTAACCCACCAAACTCTTGATAAACTGAAGAATTTCCCTTGTACACAATAAATAAAAGTGGACATGAAGAACGCACAAATTCATCTTGAATAAATTTTGGATCGAAATATATATACAAATAAAATTGACAAGTGGGAAGTTACTCAAGGGAATGAAGTACTAAAAAGAGGACGGAAGAATGGAAGAGAATCTGTAGTCAATAGACAAAAGCATCCTGGATCCTCCGCAAACGAAACCATAAATAAAGCTTCGTGTATTCCGAAAGGGACCATTCACCAATAATAATAATAATAATAATAATAATAATAATAATAATAATAATAATAATAATAATAATTTTGTCTGGCTATTCTTAGCCGGGAGCATCCTTTCTAAGACTGACCCTCCGAGGAGGGTGGGCGGCATCTGCTGTGTATGGGAACTGCGCGTTATTGTAGTGGAGGATAGTGTTGTATGTGTGGTGTGTGAATTGCAGGGATGTTGGGGACACACACCCAGTCGCCAAGCAAAGGGTATTAAGCATTTAAGGTTAAAGTCTCCGACCCGGCCAGGAGTCGAACCGGGGCCCTCTGAGCCGATCGCTGAGCCGGACAACTGACGAAGTGAAAATGCTCGACTGGGCTCAGTCTTTCAAGTGAGGTCTTCAGTGTGCTGATGTAAGAACTGATCTGCTATATTCGTGACCCTACCTGGAAGTGTGATGTGTGTGAATCTTCTTCTTCTTCCGATACTGTAAATGTCGGTGAATGTGAGATATCTCATCTTCTCACGCTCCCATTTCAGATCATCACCAGAGATTTATCGTCTGTTAAGACTCTGGCCGGAACTGTTACAGCCAGAAGAGCATCACTCTGTATACGGAGAGAACTGGATGACAACACGGATTTGAGGTGGCCAGATGTACGATTTTGCACATGTCTTATCACTTTTTGTTCCACGTTAAGGTTCACCCTTATAATGTTCCGTTTTCTTTCAATTTCGTTGTTTAGACAAAAGTTTAAAAACAAAAGCATCTATCAACGCGAATACGCACTGGAATACATCGAAGTGATAGGTATCATAATCGGTGCAAGAGGAAAAATTAGTTTCTTCGAAGAATTCTGCTCAAGATTGAAACTACCAGTGTCAGTGACGAAGAATGTTCTCCTCAAAGCCTTGAAAGGTTCATTAGCCATACTGAGAGATCTATACTAGTAATATTATTAGGAGGGAAAAATTTGTATATTTGTTTGTAACGGATAGACTCAAAAACTAGTGAGCCGATTTTAAAAATTACTTCACCTATAGAAAGCTACATTGCCAGTGAGTAACATGGGCTGTATTTTATTTTCAAAACAATTCGAGGGGTGGGGGCGACGTGGGGAGATATAAAACTAACAGGCTAATATAGGCGAAATATCGAATTCGTCGTACAAGGACAAGACAAAGATCATTTTAAGCCCCTTGATGCAAAGAACAAACCTCGGTAAGCGCTGCGGGCCCAAAAACCAGGTTTTAAGGCCCTAAAACCTACCGTTATGGAGATATTGTCACCACACTACCCTTGTTATAGGAATCGGATAAAAGAAATGAACTATCGCAACCATGGCGAGGTCAGATCCAGGTTTCTAGAGCTGAGAGATTATGTATGTACGTTTGGGCATAGCTGCCAACCAAAAGAAGGTGATGTATAAAATTAATATATATATAAATGTCATTGTTTGTATGTATGTATTACATCTCCTCCTAAACCACTGGAGCGATTTCAACCAATTTTGGTATACTTATGACTTAGTATAAGGAGACCAACTGCTTTGGGGCGGGGTAAGACACCCCTAGCACCCTTACGGGCAGGGAGCGAGGGGGTAAGATATAAAAATAATCTAGAAAAGTATCGAATGCATAGTTTTCGTTTTCGCTGAAATGAATAGTGACAGTAAGAATTTTTTAAAGTTAATGTTTAGCCCCCTTTGGGGTGGGTGAGATATAAAAATAATCGAAAATAGTGCCGAATCTACAGAGGGGGACAGTCTCATTGACAATTGAAATCCTGTATATCGTATCTATAGTGCGACGGCTAAATACATATAGTTATAATTTATTAATTTTTGACAGAATCAAATACTTCCCAGTCGATTAGAGCGACCATAAGGTCAAAGTTTTACTCGAAAATTAAATAATCTAAAACTTGAAATCAAAAACATCTAAATAATTCTAAAACTACATAATATATCGTAACATATCAATCTTCAAGTCAAAAAGGAATTCTACAAAAATTCACTTCACACAACTAACTGGTAATACAAATCTTAAAGATAAACATTCAGAAACTATGCGGGCAACGCCGGGTACTACAGCTAGTCATTTATATAGTCATAAATGTATTTAATATGTTTTGTCCTCAAGGGCAACCTGGTTATATGGGAAGTGTTCATTCTCTTAATAAATGTATGTACAGTATATACGTCGGAAATGAGCGCGGTTATCATGGAGTACAAAATATCCTGAACAAGTGAAACCACCGCATATGACAGTGTGTTAGCTGTACCAGTGCGTGTAGAGCATGTAAAGAATGAGGAAATTTTAAATTTAATGATTTGTTTACTGGAGAAGTTAAGGCGACACTCCGGAGATAAAAATATATTTTACCTAATGCGTGGATTTTCACGAAACTTTGTGGGAATGTCACCTACATGAAAGTACAGATATCAGGAACATTTCTTTCATATACAATTAATAGTTTTTCCATTGTATTGAAATTTTAAATTCCTTTTTTCGTGGAATTTAATTAACATATTAATGTAAATTCGTAATTAATTTGATAATACTTCATTTAAAAGCACTACGTAACGATTTTTATGTACATAATTTATATAAGGAGATATATCGTACTAAAGTTTGTGTAATTTTTACGTTGTACAATTTTGGACTTAAAATTCCCCACTACCGGTACTTGAAAAAAAATTCTGTAATAAAAAGTTCCATATGCAGTGTGATTCATATGCCATACAAATTTTGTTACATTGTAACCGTACAACAGGGTTACAGATTCCATTCAGTATTTATTATTATTATTATTATTATTATTATTATTATTAACCCGATTCATGAGATTTTATATTCTGTTTCTCATCATTTAGACTGTAATAATTAGGTATCACGTATATTATTGTATTTAATCATAGGTTAAGTGAAATTTGTTAGTAATTATTCTGTATTTTAGTAAGTGAGATTTGTTGGTTTCATATAGTCATGCTGAGGCTTGTAACTCTGGCCAGATGAGCTGGCATAGTATTTTGCAATCGAGGCTATGTTTAACTGAGAATGTTATGTGCTTAGGTTTTCCGATGACTCATGCAGCATAGTCAACTGTAATCCGCTTGGGTACGCTTATACGACACATGACTGATGACATCAGTGCGTGGGCACGTGATTGCGACCAAGTGTCTGTGTTCGCCAGCTACTGTATGTTGGGGTGGAAGGGATGACCGGGAGTAGGGAAATGAGTGGTCATTACGAGGTTATAAAAGTCGATGCAACGGTGGTGAGAGGTATCATATCTATCAGATCATATGTATCAGTCAGATATATCAAATGGAAGAAGTGGTCTTAGAGTGATGGTCAGAGCTAAGAGTTGTGTTTGAAGAAGTCTTGTAATAATTGAGGTCTACAAGTGGTGGTTGTATCCGAGCAGAGACGGGTACTATGCTGATAAAGAAACATCAACTTCTTGTGAGGATGGACTTCACAAGATGTTTCAATAATATTTTCCAATTTCTTATAATATATTGAGTGGACGTAATTACATTGGAGCTCCCTACACGCGTACATGGTATGTAGGCCAACTCCTTGTTATATAAGAAGATAACAGCAGACGGCTCCCGACTTCAGCTCATAGGTTTCCCCAGGAATTTCAAGTTCAACAGCGGTGTATGCAGACATCAGGTAATTAAAGCATCAGACATGTTATGCATTCATAACATGAAGAAGAATGTAATCAGCGGCGATAGCACATCTCACTTCAAGTTCATGCCAATAGCTTTTTTTGTTTAGATTAAATTTTCTTTTTAATATTACCGCAAATCTCACTATATATATTTTTTGTTAAATTAAAATACGTCAATGCTTGTTCATTGTGACGTAAATTATAGTCATAAACTCAGTTTTATTTTAATTATAATAAGTGATTCCAGTTCCATGTACAATCCTCAATTGTGGAAATGCAACAGTAATTTAATATTGTCCTGAACCATATCCCTGTATATTGCCAGATATGTGAGTTTATCAACTCACGCCTTGAGATAATTGATATAAGAGGTATGCTCTACCGAATTTTGTTGTTTTTCTTAAAAAAGCAACTGGCGCTCAAACAAATGTTATGTATATTGTGTGAAGAAGATGAAGGTATAAGAGTAGTGGTTGGAGTAGCCACAACATTTGGTAGAATATTATGGGAGAAAAATGGACTTTAAATTTAAAATTACAATTGGCAAACAAGGCATTATTACAGTGATAAAATGTTTGAATTCAGAGGAATAACTTCGTGATAAGAAAAAAGAAACTAAATCCTTCAATTTCAGTCATAAAAAATTCACCTAACAGACCCAAATATCTATTTTTATCCTCGGAGTGTCGTTTTAAGGTCTGTGAACATAATTTTAAACCTGTCTATGAGGTTTGTCATAATTTTCTATGTAATTGGTTTGATTTTAACAACTATAAATTTTTTTTGCGTTGATGAATCTTGGAATGAAAATTAGCCTCTCGAAGACTAAATTGATGTCATTAGGTAAGAAATTCCACAGAACTGAATGTCAGATTGGTGATACAAAGCTGGAACAGGTCGATAATTTCAAGTATTTAGGGTGTGTATTCTCCCAGGATAATAATATAGTAAGTGAGATTGAATCAAGGTGTAGTAAAGCTAATGCAGTGAGCTCGCAGTTGCGATCAGCAGTATTCTGTAAGAAGGAAGTCAGCTCCCAGACGAAACTATCTTTACATCGGTCTGTTTTCAGACCAACTTTGCTTTACGGGAGCGAAAGCTGGGTGGACTCAGGATATCTTATTCATAAGTTAGAAGTAACAGACATGAAAGTAGCAAGAATGATTGCTGGTAAAAACAGGTGGGAAAATAACAGGAGGGTACTCGGAATGAGGAGAAAAAGGCTAATTTAGGAATAAACTCGATGGATGAAGCTGTACGCATAAACCGGCTTCGGTGATGGGGTCATGTGAGGCGAATGGAGGAGTATAGGTTACCTAGGAGAATAATGGACTCTGTTATGGAGGGTAAGAGAAGTGGAGGTAGACCAAGACGAGGATGGTTAGACTCTGTGTCTAACGATTTAAAGATAAGAGGTATAGAACTAAATGAGGCCACAACACTAGCTGCAAATCGAGGTTTGTGGCGACGTTTAGTAAATTCTCAGAGGCTTGCAGACTGAACGCTGAAAGGCATAACAGTCTAATAATAATAATTATTATTATTATATAGCGTATGATGCTATAGTTGACAATCGATATATACAAGTTCATTTAATTATTAGATACAACCGATTGAGGGCCATTTTACACTAATAACATAAACCATTTGTCCGCCTCTGTGGTGTAGTGGTTAGTGTGATTAGCTGCCATCCCCGGATGTCCAGGTTCGACCCCCGGCTCTGCCACGAAATTTCAGAAGTGGTAAAAAGGCTGGAACCCTGTCCACTCAGCCTCGGAAGGTCAACTGAGTGGAGGGGGTCTTCGATTTCCTCCTCAGCCACCATGGTTTACCCACTTCTCCCTGGCAAATATCGGGATGTTATCGAACTTAAGGCCACGGCCGCTTCCTTCCCTCTTCCTTGTCTATCTCTTCCAATCGTCCCATCCCCCCATAAGGCCCCTATTCTGCATAGCAGGTGAGGCAGCCTGGGCGAAGTACTGGTCCTCCACCCAGAATATCTCACGTTCCAGGACACTTGAGGCGGAATGTGGGATCTCTTGCTGAGTTCGGGGGAGAAACGAACCCTGGAAGGTAAACCGAATAAAAAAAAACGGGAAAGCGACTTAATTTTTTATTCTCCCCTTGTTTTTTTTTACTTTCGTGGAATGACTGGTGTGTTGAAACACATGTGAATATGATACAATTTTACGCCTGGATGCCCTTCCTGACACCAACCTTTTATTACAAGTTGTATTCACTACTGCGTGTTTCTCCGGTGGTTGGTTGTGGGATAATGAAGGTGCGTATATTAAGACCCAGAGAAGTTAACATGGCAATTTAACTAGACACTTGCTAAGCACTTCAGGAAACACACTACTGTTATTAAGAAATCCATAATGAATATTAATGCCAGTGTTAATGTGGGTGGTTATGATGCATTTAAGAGTCTGAAGAATTGTTTGGGTGGAAAATAAATATGCCTGTCTGTAATTTAAGGGCGACAAGTGTGAAGCACGCTTGAATGTCTAGATTTGTTTATTTTGTGATTTTGTATCCTCTATCAGTCTTCGAGGAGGTTCGCAATCTCTCTGTTACAGGCAGCACCTGACGAATAGACAAACATTTGTAATGGATCCGACGATCAGATTCGAAACGTCCACGACCCAATGAGGTACATGAGGAAAAAAGAAGATGATATGAACGAAGCATCTCAATCTGTCAATAAGAATACCATCTGGATGATATTGACGTCATTGGATTAATGGTTGGCGCTAGGGCAACCATTCCTCTATTCTTTGTTAAGTTCTGCAAATCATTTAACCTCGATCGGGAATTAACAAGAGAAGTTGCAGTTGACTGCCTTGAAACATGCGATCAAAATCTTGAAGAACTGTATCTATCAATTTTTGAGAATTAAAAAACGTATGTCAATGTACTAACCAACCCTTATGTAATCAAATTCTCACAATTAAGTACTTTTATAATTTATCTTGTTTTCTGCATACAGGCAGGCGGATGCAGAGAGGATTCCTGACCACAAGTGGCCAGTGCTCTACCGTGGCTCTACGCCTCTGTATTCGGGAGACGGAGAGGACTGGTCTCCCCCTGTCGGCTGTCCTGAGAATAGTTTCTCCGTAGTTTTCCATTCTCCTGCACTGAGGTAAATGTCGGAACAGTTCCTAATGTAGACCACGGCCGCCAAAGCCCTCACCTTCTCCTAACACTAAATTCATCAAATCCTTTGTTTGCTCTGTATCACCTATCTTTGACGCCTTTCACAAATAACACTAACTGTACTCAGCTAAAGCAGGGGCTGAGATCATGTATTCTTGTAGTTAACAATTAGAAATAGTCTTAATGTTTCATTTTATTACTTAATATATAGTGTATGTTTTAATTTTGCTGCATTTAGAATCTATATATTTTTTAAGTTCAATGTTTAATTTAATATTATATAAATTACTTAGTGTGTTCATAAACCTGCATATTATAATATCAAAACGTTACATACAGGTGCATTTCAGCCTCAGTGTCATGTAAATTATCAATAAATTCAATTCACACCTCGTTCTCCTGACCTGAGAGACGTCGTCAACGTTTAAGAGGCCCGACCCCCCACTCCCCCTTCAGGTGAGGAATGAAAGCTTTTAATAGTAGTGGTAGTTCTGTACAAAGGGCACTAGGAAAATTTTGAAATGCATAAAAACGGTTAGCTGGACACCCCTGTTATGGTGAGGGATGAAAAGAGGGATGAAAACCGGTCTAGAAGACAGCAAGGCGCGACCTGCACACCAATTGTTACCAAGCAGTGGGATTGAAAGCAAGTTAAGATGTCAGTGTGGTCTAAAGGTGAATATCGTGCAATTATCCGCTACAATTTTGCTCGTGGATTAACTGTTGACCAGTTCCCAGAGAAAAGGACTCCTGTGCTGGGAAAGACTGTCTACATCGGACAACAACTTTCCGCTGGTACAAAGAGTTCCAGTGGGGAAATTTTGGGGTTGAAGACAATCCTCGTTCTGCGCGACCGTCTGAATCAGTGACTAAGGAAAACATTGAAGCTGTGAGGGAAATGTTGCAGCAAGAGATGCGGTTGACATATCGGCAGGTAGAAGAGACCCTCGACATCCCTGCACCAGCTATTCATCAATTCTACACGATCATCTCCATGTTAGAAAGGTTTGCTCCCTTTGGGTGCCTCATTCACTTTCAGAGGAACAAAGGGCACATCGAGTGAAATGGTGCCAAAAAATGCTAAAACAGTTTGAAAACGGGACTTCGCGAAACGTCAATAGCATCGTTACAGGTAACGAAACTTGGCTTTATTATTACGATGTCCCAACAAAATCTCAGAACAACGTGTGGCTGTTTGAAGATGAAGGTACTCCTGTGACTGTGCGAAAGTCAAGGTCAGTGAAGAAAAGTATGTTTGCAGTATTCTTCACTAAACGGGGCATCCTGACTCGGGTTGTGCTAGAAACACAACGGACAGTTACTGCGAAGTGGTCCAGTAAGACTTGTTTGCCTCAGGTCATCCAGGCTGTCAAGCAGCTCCGTCCAATGTCACGGCTCAACACTTAGCTCTTGCATCACGACAATGCTCCAGCACATCGTGCTAATGTAACAATGGATTTTCTTGCCAGATCAGGGTTGACTGTGCTTGATCACCCTCCATACAGTCCTGATCTTTCCCCATGTGACTTCGCACTCTTCCTAGAAGTGAAGATGAAGCTGAAAGGGCGGCGTTTTGCATCCGACGAGGAGCTTCTAGCAGCATGGGATCAAGAGTGTGAAAATGTAACCGAAGAAAAGTAGCAGAGTTGTTTCAGTGAATGGTTTCGACGTATGGAGAAGTGTATTGAGTGTGGTCGAAATTATTTTGAAAAAGACTAAAGCGTTCACTGACATTGCAAAACTCTCCTAGTGCCCTTTGTATACTTTGTCCTTAGGGGCAATCTACAGTTGGGGAAAGTCGACATAAAATAAATAAATAAATAAATAAATAAATAAATAAATAAATAAATAAATAAATAAATAAATAAATAAATAAATAAATAAATAAATAAATAAATTCATTAATTAATTAATTACACTGTGAATTATTACTTCTTGACAGCCTGTTACACAGTTTTGCATTGATGGTATTATGAAGAGTTTTAGTGGTTACGTACATTCGTGGATTCTTGCCCGAAATCTTAAGTACGAGAGAAGCCGAGACATGTTCTGACATTCAGTGCCATCTGTAGGACATTGGATGTATTGAACTTGTATGCAGCGCCCGTAGGTATGCAACCTTCAGTATCGGCGCTGTAAAATAGGCTGCCTGCAATCAGGCGTACTGCTTTACTGATGCGTTTGGTGGTTTGCCGGTATTGCCAGGCGTCAGACTATTTCATCAGATGTATGATCTTCATATTCAGTCATGCAGTGCTTTAATACAATGCTTATAGGGTAATGAAGCGGAAACGCATTGCTTCTGAGCCATCTAAACGCAACCACATGGACACTTTTCTTAGCAATATTCATATTTTCTGTTTTCCCCTCACTAATCCTCATGATTCTTTTTTCTAACGCTGTTATCCATTCCTCTATTTTCCCTTTTAATTTATATTTACTACACATCATCGTCGGCAAACAATGGTACTGGATTCTTCATAGCTTGTACTTACACATCCACTTTAAATGGGCATGGGCTGAGGGCTGATCCCTGGGGTAAACCAACTCTTACTGCGAAGCTCGCTGTCCTTCCTACACTACTTCTCACTTGTACCACCTTGTATCACCTTCACCAATTTCACACGTTCTTCACGCGATCATATCAATCGATTGCATATCTCAAGGTATGTGAACACAATGAGAAGGTTACTCTGTACGTTACTCTTTCTATAAGTTGCCTCGATGCAAAATTGCATTCCTTGTACTTCGTCCTGGCATAAACCCAAATTATTATTAATATTATTGTTGTTTGTGTCATCAGTCTAGAGACTGGTTTGATGCAGTTCTCCGTGGCACCCTATCCTGAGCAAAACTTTTCATTTCTACTAAACTACTACATTCTACATCTGCTCTAATCTGCTTTTCGTATTCATACCTTGACCTACCTCCACTGTTCCTACCACCTACGCTTCTCTGAACAAGCTCTGGGTGTTTGAAGATGTGTCCTATCTTTTCTTCTGGTCATATTTAGCCAAATCGCTCTCTTTTCGCCAATTCAGTTCAGTATCTCTCCATTCGTGATTCGATCGGTCTCAATTCCAGCATTCTTATGTAACACCACATTTCAAAAGCTTCTATGCTCTTCCATTCTGAACGAGTTATCGTCCATGTTTCACTTTCATACGATGCCACGCTCCAGATGAAAATATTCAAAAATATCCTTCTAGTTCCTGTATCAATGTTTGAAGTCAACAAATTTCACTTCTTAATAAAGGCCTTCCGTTCTTGTGCTAGTCTGTATTTTATGCCATCCTTACTTCTGCCATAGTTAGTTATTCTGCATTTAAGTAACAGTATTCATCTACTTATTTAAAACTTAATTTCTTTTCTAATATTTTCTGCATAACTTGACATCGTTCGAATGCACTCCGTTACTTTTCTGGATTGATTTAATTTCATTTTGTACTCCCTCCTCATGACTGTGGCTATACCATTCAGAAATTTACCCAGGGCTTCTCAAGACTCATATAAAATAACAATATTATCGGCTTTCCTACAGACTGGTTTTTATAGAGATTGCGGATAATTTTTTTCTCGCCATCTGATCACGATCATCTTGAGAATCTCAAATCTCTTGGTCCACTAACATTATTGATTGCCTTTTCTAGATTTAATAATGTTATGTAGGTGGGCTTGCTTTCTTAATTCGATCCTCTAAGGTCAGACGTAAAGTAACGTTTGCTTCACGTGTTCCTACATTTCTTCTGAATCCAACCTGATCTCCGAAATCAGCGTCAAATGTTGTTTCCATTCTTCTATAACTGGGGGAATGTTTCAAGCGCGAGGCACTAAACTAATGTTACGGTAATTTGCACACTTTTAGCACCTGATTTCTTGGGAATAGATATAACAACAATGTGTCCAAAATTGGATGGCGCTTTTTCTGTATCATACTTCTTACACAGTAAACGGAATGATTTCACCATGACGATTATCCTAAAACAATCAGTATGTCTGTCAATCATGTCCATCCATCAATACTTCACATTACAGCCGGCAAGATCTCATCGGCCATCTCTACTCTAACACGCCTCTTTGATAAATTGTATCTTAGTCATGGCCATCCATCAATACTTCACATCACAGCCTGCACGGTTGCTAGGCAACATTCTGTACCGCTAATTTCGTGACGTAAATATTCAGATGTCGTCCAGCCATAAGACTCTTTATGTCAAAATGTGCCGATAGACATCTGTTGATTGGTTTGAAGTTTATATCCCGGACTGACCATTGCAGGTATGAGCTGTTGTGCAGTATTCCGGAGGTGTCTTACATTGCCCCATCCTACTGGAAGTCGAAGCACAAGTCCTGTTTACATTCAAGGTACAGAAGACATGTTGTACTAAATCTGTAACAATATATGTATCCTGGAAGGGCCGAGTTCGATTCCTGGTTGGCGCACAGCACGTTCTCACGACGCTCATCTCGTATTCTGGTGGCGGTCCCCGTGGAAGGCCGCACAAACATTCCCACGATGCTGTGTTGCCTCTTCATCTGGCAAACAGCGGAGTAGCTTCCTTCTTACCGCTCACAGCTACAGCGCCGCTGAGATTTAAGAAATACGAATTTAAAAATAGAAAGCGAATGCGAAGCCAAAATTGTCCCTAAGGATACAACGCCGTCAAAATGCATGTGAGAAATGTACATGTAATTTAAGAAAATAGACTAGACTGGTTACGATCCCACGTTCGTCATAATTATCATACTTTGTTTCTCCTCTACCGAGTTCTTAATTCATCTTCTCCATCCTGCCTTTATTCGCGTTTCCATTACTTCTCCAATGTTCATGACAGAGATACAAGGGCTCAAAGACGAAACCTGCCTGTCATTCCTCACCATCGAACTGCGGCATATAACAACTCATTTTCTGTGTTTGCCGCACGAATGGAACCATTTACCAGACGACGACAGAGGAATACCAACCACAGGGTCATTTAAAAGAGCATTACGAGGTACAACAGTATACGACTGATCGTACTATTACAATAATATTATTACTATTAATAATATTTGCTTTACGCCGCACCGACACAGATAGGTCTTATGGTGATGATGGGATAGGAAAGGGCTAGAAGTTGGAAGGAAGTGGCCGTGGTCTTAATTAAGGTACAGTCTCAACATTTGCTTGGTGTGAAAACGGGAAACCGTGGAAAATCATCCTGAGGGCTGCAGAAAGTGGAGATCGAACCGACTATCTCCCGAATGCACGCTCACAGTTGCGCTCGCCCTACCACACGGCCGAATTGCTCCGTACTATTATTATTATTATTATTATTATTATTATTATTATTATTATTATTATTATTATTATTATTATTATTATTATTATTATTGCTGGTTGCAAGCCCGTGGCCTCATCTCGTAAGTGATGAGGAAGGAGGAGCAGGAGGAGTATAAACCTCGTTAAAAAACCAGGGTCCATCTGGCTCCGGATGTTAGCACCCTGTTATAGGGCCCCTACCTAGGGTTACAGGTGAAGATGACCAACGGCTTGAAGGGTGGATGAGGATATGTCCCAACAGCTGGAAAGGCGGAGGAGTCTCTCTTCCTGGTAGTGGAAGCAGCGCTATCAGTATCAGCACAGTGCAGGACTAAGGTGTCTACTGGACTGTCGCTGAAAATTTACTGGCATGGTCAAGAAGACTTGAATGGCAGTAAAACTGCGATGTGGAAGGCAACGGGAAACCACCACATTATTTTTCCTAGTATAGCAACCATGGATAGTACGAATTGTAACTTAGATACTACTGATCATGGTACTCGGACACCAAGATCCGGCAGGGGAGTAACTGAGGTATCCCAGGTCGTCAGCAAGCGAAAACCTCAGAAGTTTGGAGAAGGGATTAAAATAGGGACATGGAATACAAGAACAATGCTAAAAACAGGAAGACTAGAAGAACTCAAACGAATTATGGATGAAAACAAAATAGATATCATGGGATTATGTGAAACTAGATGGCCTGGCAAAGGTGATTTCCACAGTGACCCATTCAGAATTGTGTACAGTGGAAATGAAAATGGTGGACAATATGGAGTAGCTGTAATATTAGGA
Source organism: Anabrus simplex (assembly GCF_040414725.1). Classification (NCBI taxonomy): domain Eukaryota; kingdom Metazoa; phylum Arthropoda; class Insecta; order Orthoptera; family Tettigoniidae; genus Anabrus; species Anabrus simplex. The sequence continues at coordinate 2,970,863 of NC_090278.1, read as the reverse complement.
AAGAAGTGGGCAAACAACGTACTAAACACATATCATGTCGATGATAGAATAATGATGGTGAAAATAGCTGCCAAACCAACAGATATGGTAATAATACAGGTATACTTCCCTACTACTGGACATGATGACGATGAAGTTGAGGAAATGTATCATAAAATAGAAGATATAATTAAACTAAACAAAGACAAAGATAACATAATCATAATGGGAGACTTCAATGCTGTGGTTGGCAGCAATATTACTAGAAAAGTTGCTGGCAGATTCGGTCTAGGACGAACAAATGATAGAGGGGAACGTATGATGGACTTCTGTGAAGAACAGGACATGATCATAATGAACACTGTATTTGACATGCCTAATAGAAGACGTTACACATGGAAGGATTTCGGAGATAATAACAGATACCAAATTGACTACATTCTAGTTAAGAGAAGGTATAGATATCAGGTAACTTCATGCCATAGCTATCCTGGCTTAGACATCGACAGCGACCATGTCCCAGTATTAGCAAAATGTCGAATTAGGCTGAAGAAGTTTAGGAAACCAAGAAGCAAGAAATGGAATCTAGAAAAGTTAAATGATCCATTAACACAAGTAGCATTCGAAGAAAAGACAGATACGATCATGTACAACAACTGCAACGAAACAGATTGGGACGCTGTCAAAGCTTCACTTACAACGGCAGCAGATGAAGTGTTAGGAAAGAAGACGCTTGAACCCAGGAAGAACTGGATGACTGAAGAAATACTAAATCTCATTCAGGAAAGAAACAAAGAACACCGGAAAAATACCCCAGAAGGAATGATAAACTATAAGAAACTAAAAAAGTTAGTTACACAGAAGTGCCGAGAGGCGAAAGAAAGATGGATGAATGACATTTGTAAAAGCATAGAACATGATATGAAAATCGGAAATGTTGACAGAGCATACAATCAAGTAAAAAGAACACAATTCAACGCTAAAATGAAATCCAGTGTAATAAAAGATACGGAAGGAAGTCTGTTAATAGAAGATGAGGAGGTAATGAAGAGATGGAAAGAGTATTTGGAGGATCTATATAATGGAGAAGAAATTGACAATGTAGATGAGTACATCATAAAACAAGACCAGGTTTCACAAGATGAACTAGGTCCTCCCATAGTGAGAAGTGAATTCGAAACAGCACTGCAACAGCTGAAAAAGAACAAGGCTCCTGGACCAGACAAACTGCCTGCTGAACTGTGGAAAATCTCTGGAAAAAAGCTGAAGGATGAACTCTTCAAAATCATCCAGTACTGCTATGAAAACGGAGATATGCTAGAGGATTTTGTTGAAAGCAAAGCAGTACTTCTGCACAAAAAAGGAGATTCAACAGAATGCTCCAATTACAGAGTACTAAGTCCTGTTTCACATGCAGCAAAAATATTCACATGCATATTAAAAAACAGAATCAAAATGAAAATTGAGCAGAATCTAGATGATGATCAGTTTGGGTTCAGGAAAGGAGTAGGAACAAGAGAAGCTATTATAGCACTTAAAACCATCTTGGAGAGAAGACTGGAGCTTAACAGAAATACATATATAACTTTTGTAGACCTGGAATAAGCTTTTGACAATGTTCAGTGGAAAAGACTGTTCGAAATTATGAAGGACATTCATTTGGACTGGAAAGACAGAAAAGCAATACTTAACCTCTACATCAATCAAAGAATAAACATCGAAAGTAATGATAAAGTATGCAAGGTGAGAATCAGGAAAGGAGTAAGACAGGGGTGTTCTTTATCACCATTTCTATTTAATCTGTACATTGAAGAGGGCATGAAAATTTTTAAATCCAAAACACCTGGCATTAAAATAAATGGAACAACTGTACACTGTATTAGATTTGACGACGATATTGCACTTCTGGCTGACAATGAGAAGAACATGTAGATCATGCTCAACAAATTAACATCCATCTTAAAAGATTTCCAACTTAACATTAATGTAAATAAAACTAATGTTATGGTTGTAAGCAAATCTAAAATGAAGCCAGAGGCACAGCTCAGAATTGGAAATATTTTAATAAAACAGGTGCACAAGTTCTGCTACTTAGGATCAGTTATTACCGATGACAACAGATGCACTGTGGAAATAAAAAGAAGGATTTCCCTGTGTAAGAAAGCCTTTGAGGAGAAGAAGCAGCTCTTAACTAATAAATACTTAAATACTGAACAAAAGAAATTATTTATCAAAACGTTCATTTGCTATACGGCTGTGAAGGATGGACTCTCTTGAAGGAGGACGTGAAACGACTAGAGGCAGTGGAAATGTGGCTATGGAGGAAGATGACAAGAACTAGCTGGATTGAGAAGAAAAGTAATGAAGCAGTGCTTAGAGAAATAAACACCCAGAGACATTTAATAACAACGATAAAAAGGAGAAAAGCATCAGTTTTCGGTCACATTCTCCGCCATAATAACTTCATAAAGAACTTGTTCGAAGGCAAGGTGATGGGAAAGAAAGGCAGAGGGAAACCACGGAACAAGATCATTGAAGAGGTAGTTAAGATGATGGGATGCCAAGGTTATGGAGAGATGAAAAGGATCGCAAAGAGAAGAGATCAATGGTTGCAGCGACAAGGCGAAGCCTTTAGATTATTATTATTATTATTATTATTATTATTATTATTATTATTATTATTATTATTATTATTATTATTATTATTATTATTATTTTATTATTGAATATCCACAGCCAGTTTCCAGTCATATCACCGGGTCAGGAATAGAATGAATGAAGCCCCATCTAGCGGCGAGGGCGGGAATTGTGCCTGCTGCCGAAGTGTGTCGCACTCTTCTGGGGAGATGAACGACAGATAGAATGAAATGATAGTGGAGAGTGTTGCTGGAATGAAAGATGACAGGGAAAACTGGAGAACCGGAGAAAAACCTGTCCCGCCTCCACTTTGTCCAGCACAAATCTCAAATGGAGTGACCGGGATTTGAGCCACGGAACCCAGCGGTGAGAGGCAGGTGCGCTGCCACCTGAGCCGCGGAGGCTCTTCTATTTTATTATTAGCGAATAAGCCCATTAGAGGCGTGTATTTGTCTATATTTATTTCATTCTTTTACACTGGGCTTCCTTTCTCTATTCACACCAAGTTGTTCCAGTCTTCTTCTTTGGCATTTCCTCTTGCTGGTGTTTTGATTTCTTTGTGTCTGTTTTGTCTTTACCTGTTTTCATAGAATTCGACCCTTCGTTTTGTATGTCTGTCTGGATGCATTCTTTTAATATGTCCATACAATATTAACCTACGTTTTCTAATGTCATTGTGAATATTTGTGTATTTTTTGATTTCCTGTCTACCTCTGAGTCGGTATTCTCCGTCTGCGATTTTTGGTCTTAGATTTTTCTTATGATTTTTCGTTCCTTTTTCTCAGTGTGTTCAAGGTCTGCATTCGTGTTCAAAATTATTATTACAAATTGTTTTTAAGTCGCAACGGCACAGATAAGGCCTTGAAAACTTTAGGGGTTCAGCCCATTAGAACCCCTAATGGTTATGCAAGCCTCATTGCACTACCGTTGTGCAGGTAGACTCTACTTGTCACTCGCTTCAGTAAGTTTGCGTTCCAACCTATTACTGCATAAACATCCGGGCCCTATTTATGACCGAACACTCGTATTATTATTATTCGCTAATCGGCCAACTAGCGACGATATGTTTCATTATACATTCTGGCGTTTACTCTGGTTTTCATTGATCCAGTGGATTTTCACTAGCTCGCTGTGTCGAGCAGGGCGTTCGCCCGTCCCCTTTGCACCAGTTTTCCACTTCAGAAGCCGGAAAGTCCCAAAAATCACACTACATGTTCTGAACAGGTCTCGCTTGTACGCGTCCTCTGGTCATAGGCCCATTTCTTTGAGGTCTTTACCAGGAAATTGTTGTTTGTTGTTTTGAGTCAAAATTTTTAAGAATTCATTTTCTCCACCGAGAGTCGTCCATCCGTCGTAAGTGACTGTAGAAGCGGCCCTGCGTTTGCGTATTGTGTCCGTGATCTTCTCTATCTTAGAGTAAATGTCTTGTCTGTATTTTGTTATGTACATCCCGTTTTTTAGTTTGGGCCAAGAATGTTGTGGAGAATCTTTCTCTCTCTTCGCTGTAAGTTAGCGAGCGTACATGTTTGAGAGAGGATAAGGCATTCTGACGCGCAGAGAGATACCGGTTTGACGACAGTGTTATAATGGTGAATTTTCGTATTTATAGGAAAGAACTTTTTGTTATATATATGTTCCGGGAGGTTTGGAAAGCTGCATCCATTATTTTGCCTTTCCCGCTAAGGCCTCGGTATCTGGTTCGTTTGATCGGATCCACTCACCAAGGTATTTAAACTTATGCACATGGTTTATTTGGTGTTTTTCGGCATTTGACATTACTCCTATCTTTTCAAGGGGTATCCGCAAGCCTATTTCTTCTCTTACATCTTTCAGCACATTCATTATTTTCTCCTGTCACAGTTCCAAAACTCTCTGTCATTATTGCTATATCATCCTCAAAAGCCAAGCAGTCGATTTCCACTCCATTCTTCTTATCTGAGTTGAGTTGAGAGAAGATCAGAAATGTAGGAACACGTCAAGAAATCCTCACATTGCGCCTGATCTTAGAGAATGATATTAAGAAAGACAAGCCCACGTAATGTCATTCGTTCAACTAGAAAATCGATTCATAATGTTGGTTGGACCAATCTATTTGAGATTCTGAAGGTGATCGGTGTCAGGTACAGGGAAATAAGAATTATCTACAATATGTTAAAAAGTCACTCTACAGTGATAAGAATCAAATGCTATGAAAAAGAAGCGGCAATTAAAAAAGAAGTGAGGAAAGTCTGCTCCATTTCAATGTTTAAATATAACAGGTGGTAAAGGAAATCAAAGAGGAATTTTGTAAAGGAATCACAAACCAAGGAGAGGGAATCAAAACTCTGAGATTTGCCAATTATATTGTAATTTTTTGAGAGTCTTTAGAAGATCAGTAGAAATTGCTGAGTGGTATGGGCAGAGTCTTGGAGAAGGAGCACGGGATGAGAATAAAAGTAATCAAGTGCAGACAAACGAACTCAAGTGATGCAGGAAATATTAGATTAGGAAATGTAGTCTTAAAGGAAGTAGATGAATATTGTTACTTGGGTAGTGAAATAACTAACGATGGCAGAAGTAAGGAGGACATAAAATGCAGACTAGCACAAGCAATGAGGGCATTTCTTAAGAAGATAAATGTGCTCACTTCCAGCATTGATGTGGGCATTAGAAAAAACATGGACGATAAGAGAATAGAAGCTTTTGAAATGTGGTGTTACGGGAGAATGCTGAAAGTGAAATGTGTAAATCGAATCACGAATGAAGAGATACTGAATCGAACTGAGATCGATTTTGCTAAATTTGTAAACAAGAAAAGATAGAAAGATAGGACATACCTTAAGAGACCCAGGACTTTTCAGTTACCTTTTGACGGAAGTGTAGGTGTTAAGAACGGTAGAGGCAGACTAAGATATAAATATGACAAATAGTTTAAAGTACACGTAGGATATAGTAGTTACGTAGAAATGAAAATGTTAGGACAGGATAGGGAGGCATGACAACAACCTGATGAATCTTCTTATCCTTCAAACTTTTTATCCCTAAACACTTTATTAGCGGAAGAAAAGTTTTCTTCTCATTCTTCTTTTCTTCATGGGGCCTCTAAATATTAGTTCCTAATTAGCGTCGACCTCTAAGATCTTTTGCTACCGTTTTTCCTTCATTCCCACCTAGATATACCTGCTCCCTTCACAATGCTGCAGGTTGTTCTTATTGGGTCTTCTTGGATTTTTTTCTCTCTTCACAGGGTAGTCCTAGAGTGGAGAGTCTGATTCTACCCAGCGCCTCACATTCGAAAAGTATGTGTTCAGCTGATTCCTCTGCTTCATTGCATTTCCTACATATATTGTCTCTTATTACTCCACTTCTATGTAGGTGGTTTTTCAGATGGCAGTGTCCTGTCAACAGTCATACTACCCATCTTATATTTTCTCTGCTGAGTTTCAACAGTTCTTTAGTATGCTTCTTGTTTGGTCATTTTATCAGTTCCTTTGCAAGTCTGCATCCTGGAGTATTTTTCCAGTTCTCCATTTGTTTCTTTTGTACCCATTTTGCTATGTAGTGTCGGGCTTGTCCATAGGAAATCCCGCATACAGGTTCTGGGCTTACAGAATATGTTTCTGCCCCTTTCCTGGCCAGTTTATCTGCCTTTTCATTTCCTTCTCTACCTGCATGCCCGCCTGCCCATATTATTTTGAGAATGTGGTACTTTGAGAGCTTCAGGAGAAGTGAGTGGCAATACCAGACAATTCTGGATATTATCCGGACTGCCTTAATGGCCGCTTGGCTGTCCGTAAAAATGAAAATGTCCTTATTACTATAGTTCATTTTCATATTTTCTTCAAGTCATGTTGTGATAGCTATCATTTCAGCTTGAAAGACTGTAGTGTGTCTTCCCAGACTCATCTGCATTCATCTCTCAGATCTTCCCCCGTTTATCCCTCCTCCTGTGCCATCCACATTGTTTGAGCTATCAGTCCACCACACTATATCTTCTTTATCAGTATTCCGTTTGTTGATATCCCAGTCTTCTTGTTTTATTATATGGGTCTCAAACGGTTTTTCAAAGTTGTACTTTGGTATCATTTGATCGGAAGGCATGTGTAGAACTTCCTCTGTTATTATTCTGTTAATTTTACAGTGTCCTAGATTGGGTCTTTGTGCATTCCAGCACTCTGATTGTGCCAGTCTATATGAACTCATTCTAGCCTGTCCTTTTATGAAATTGCATAGTGGTGGGAGGACTAGTAGAGTATTCAGAAGAAAAGTCAAATACGAACAATTTTCCCTGTCACCGTGAGGCGTGAAATCTGCTACCCGGAACTACCAAGTGGCAGCGCCCCCCCCCCCCCCTCAGACTCAAAACCCGCACACGGCCACAAAAAGGACACACTAAAACAGAGTGGCCACATAAAATTTGATGGTGCCCTATAAATTTTGGAGAGTGTGGTAAGTATTCGTGTCACAAAGGCAGCCGGAAACCTGGGAGCCATTCCATGAATTGTGTACTGCATTTTTATAGCACAGATAATGCGCCTTAACGATGGGAAACCCACAGAATGTTTATCATGTATTTCAAGTGGAATACCACGGCATCTCTCAGAAATGGCGAGAGCAGTCGGGAATTTCAGATCAGTAAAAAAAAAAAAAGTAATTTCTTTAACGTCTACTGACTTCCTTAATAAACGTAGGGAAATGGATTGCCACCGATTTTCTTTTATGTTTTCTTGGAGATGAAAATGAAAATATGGAATCAAGCAATACAATGGAAGAAGTTTGTTTTGGGTTCGTGGAAGCAGGTTTAGAAGATTGAAGCAGTGTTAGCAGACGATTGAGGTAAAGCTCGGAAAATGTTTGATAATTTACAAGAGTGTGGACAAATCACACAAAAGAGTAGTATGGAATTAAAAAAGTGTCAAATTTGCGTTTGAGAAAATTAGTTCATAAATATGTCCCACAAGGCCAAAATACGACATTATAACTCAGTAACAAGACCGGAAGAATTTTACGCTTCAAAGTGCCTGCTTTTAAATTTTAAAAAATGGGGAGGTGGAAGAACTTGAGAATAAGGAAGGAAAGATTCTGAGGAAAAAACTGGGCCTCTACAAGTACACTGAAAAGATTACGGACACCTTGTAAGAAGTGGGCAGAACAGGTCAAGAAATATGCGCAAGAAGTTGGAATTACACTAGAGATAATCCACAACAGAGGAGAGTTCAGAAGAAAAGTCGACAGTCTAAAATAATTTCAAGAGAAACCAGTAAAACAGAGACCCGAACGGACAATTTCCGAAAAGGACAGCGAGATGAGAAGCGAAAGAATGAAGAAGTTTTCTGTAGAGGAGAGAAGGAATGCAAAGAAGCCTTAAGTTCTATGAGGTCTATAATTGACGAAATTTGGAAGAAAAATAAAAGATAAAGGTCCCAATTCAAAGTGATAACTAGAGCACGGATTTTTATACAGTAATAGGTTAGAATGCAAAGTTTCTGAAGCGAGCAGCAAGTATAGTCTACTTTCACAACGACTATGCTATGGGGTTTACATAAACGTTAGGGGTACGGCCCCCATCAGAACTCCTATTATTTATGTTACTCTTGCTACATTATGGAAAAGCGGGTGGCCGGCACTCCCTCTTAACCAAATTTAGTTTGCAATCTATCCTGTTGCTGCATGAAAATCCGGTCTTTGGTGATAACGATGAATTAATTAATTTATTTATTTATCTAACGAATCGTTTCGAGCGTCTGTATGTCTACAAGTGCAGGATTCAGTGCAATGAAAGGGAGAAACTGTCTCAGGGCCTGTGTAACTACCAGTTCTTTAGAGTATGATGCCGTGGTCATCCATGAGTACTTCACATCACAGCTTGCAACATCGCATCGACCATATGTAGTCTAACGCCTGTATCTATATAAATAAAATCGTAATGACCGTGTGTCTGTTCATTGACTAAATTTCCCTACAGCTATCCGTTTCAGGTGTAATAATGACCAACTGCATATATTTTAACTTTGGTGTCTGTTTATCTGTTTGCCTGTTTGTCTGAATTCTTATAACTTGAAAACTACTGGATATATTTCTACCAAACTTGATATTTAGAATCCACCTCTCCTTGGGTAGGTTTTAGCCCAATATTTTTCTGAATACATACATTTACTGGGGGTTTATCCGAAACCGAAACCATGATTCTGCACTCCTATAAAATATACACATCCAAAATAAATGGAGATCAATTTCTAATTTTTTTTCTCATGTGCATCATTTCGATAGGAGGATTAATGAGGGAGATATCATGAACGGTCGGTTTTGTAGGCTATGTACAGCGGACTTAGCCCAAAAGATGTTGTACGTGGAGCAGATTCCTCATCTATGTATATAAATAAAATGGTAACGACCGTGTAACTGTACAATGACTATTTTAGCAAAATTTTCGTACAGCTATCCGTTTAAGGAGTATTAATGACTACCTACATAGTTTTTAGCTTTATTTTCCTGAACTTCCTAATTTTTACCACCGTCCCCCAAAATCAAGAATGCGGTACAATCTGCCAGACGTATTAGAATATTGAAATTTGGCAAAAGTATACGTTTTAGCCTCTAACCGACTGAAAACTTCCAGGATCTTTAATTTTTTCACTTTTTATCCCCGAAGAATATCGAAATATGGAGGCAATTTTAATTACGGGGCATCAGGCAATGGGGCCTGCTATTGTAATGTAAACTTCCCAACTCGATTGTGAATGGCAATAGGCAATTGAGCCTGCTGTTATCATCACAACTCCGCAGTTCACACTTTATATTGGAAAAACATATGGGGACCTTCCCATGCTGTTTCATAAATAACTCTAGGAGACATGCAAATAAAAAAAATCTTATTCACTGCATGTACAGTAATTTACTTCGATATCCGTATACAATGTAGAATACCGTATAGAAGCACGGGTTCATTTGCTAGTTTGATAATATGTCTCTCAGTCATTAGCATTCATCAGTACTTCACATGACAGCCTGCATGGATGCTAGGTAACATCCCTTAACACATTTTGCATCGCTAAATTCGTGACGCAGATTTTCTCATGACCACTAGGCATAAGATATGTTTATGTTAAGACGAGAGAGAAACGCTTCTGAATAACAGTTTTGGAAAAATCAAAAGAACAGAATGAATGTAAATAATTTGGCGTATGGATCAAACTGAATATGGTTAGTAAATCATCTCGCAAAGTAAAACTTCTAATCATTATTCTATAATAGCAAGCCTCAACACCGCGGTATCTAGTAATATACCAAGTTTTCGACGTAACTGTTTTAAAATAGACCATACTGGGCTTAAACAACGTTTAAGTAAAATAAACTGGGGAGACATCATCAACAGCAATGATTTAGAAATTAAACTTGATAAATTCGTGAACATGATTAGAAGGTGCATGGGTCCGTGCACCGCACAGTTGAAATCAAAGGAACTTAAAAGAACAGAACGGGTTACTCACGGTTTGGTGAAATCTATTCACAGAAGAGACCGACTTTTTCAACAGTATTTCAAAAATTAGGATAAGTTGGAAATTAAAGGAAGAAGTTAAATGATCTAATTGTGAAAACGAAACCGGAGTACTACAGGAATCTGATTAATTGTAATGCAAATAACCGGGGTGAAGACTGGGCAATAGGCAATGAAATAACACAAAGGCCAGTTAGGAAGAAGTGATCAATGAAATCAGATAGAAAGGTGAAGTCTTGACTTAAATATTTAACAATTATTTCATTAAAGAAACCACAGAGGAAGCAAAGACTCACTCACTACCCTCATACTTGCTTCCTTGCGATGTGAGGAGATGTTTGAGTGAAGCGGATGAAAATAAAGCTGTAGGAATGTACAATATTTGGGCTCGAATATTGGGTCATTAAAGGAACCGATGCTCAATATTATCAATGATTCATTTACCTTAGGTTTCTTAAAAGCATCTAAAAATAATAGTAAATCCCCTTCACATGTCTGTAAATATTTATAACATTAGAAGTTACAGACCCATTTCCATAACGACAACAATATCACACATATTCAAGATACGTTTAAAGAACAACAGATACCAATTAAACAAATACATACATTCGCCCAGACAAATCGGATTCATTAAGAATCTCGGGACCGGGCGGTTAGAGACTGTGAGCTTGCATCCGGTAGATAGTGGGTTCGAACCCCACTGTCCGTAGCCCTGAAAACGGTTTTCCGTGGTTACCCATTTTCACACTAGGCTGGGGCCACGGTCGCTTCCTTTCTTTTCCTATGCCATTCCTATGGGTTCGTCGCCATAAGACGTGTCTGTGCAACGTAAAACAAATAGCAAAAAGAAAGTGTTAAACTAGTAGTACTTCTTGTAATATTTTCTTTCCATGAAAATGCTTGATGCACTCTTGTTGTTGTTGTTGCTGCGTAATTATGTTTTAACTTTAGCTTATTATCGTCGTTGCTAGTTGCTTTACGTCGCCCAGACACAGATATGTCTTATGGCGACGATGGGACAGGAAAGGCCTAGGAGTGGGAAGGAAGCGGCCGTGGCCTTAATTAAGGTACAGCCCCAGCATTTGCCTGGTGTGAAAATGTGAAAGCACGGAAAAGCATCTTCAGGGCTGCCGACAGTGGGGTTCGAACCTACTATCTCCCGAATACTGGATACTCGCCGCACTTAAGCGACTGAAGCTATCGAGCTCGGTACTTTATTATCACACTACTTTAATTCATTGCAGCGGGGAGATTTCTCAATAGGGATGTATTTGTTAATAATAAATAATAATAAGAAATAGGCAACAATACAGGTTTGAAAATCTCCGTAGAAAGAACAAAATTTATTACAAACAACAAAAATGCTTCAAAATGTTTGGCAACAGATATTGGTCCAGTGGAAAGAGTAACGACATTCAAATATCTGGAAGAAACAACTCAAGAAAATGGTTTAGACAAATCTGCGGTAGAAGAAAGTGTACACAAGATGGAAACAGCGTATGGTATCACAAAGAATTTTTATAACAAAATGTGTCTATCTAAAAATCTTAAAATAAGGCACTACACTACAGTGGTGAAATCGGAATGCTTTTTTGCAAGTGAATGCCTGGTACAAAACTACAGATTAGATAAACTTGAGGTACTACAAAAGAGAATCATGGGAAAAATCTTAGGCCCTGTGAAAACAACAGAAACATGGAAATTAAGATATAATAATGAAATATACAGGGACATAGAAAACATTACAGAAACCATAAGAAAAAAGGAGACTGCAATTTTTCGGACATATTTACAGAATGGATGATTCCAGATTAACAAAAAGGATTTTCAAGTACTTTTGGGACAAAAAGGCAAAACTAGCTGGATTCAATAAGTAAAGAAAGATTTAGAAAGGAATAACATAAGAGAAGAAGAAACTATGGACAGAGACATTTTTAGAAAGAGAGTAATAAGTATGGAAGGATTCCAACGAAGATTGAAGAAGAAGCCTAGTCCGAAGTGGTCCGAGGACTGAAGGAAACAGCATAGTGAAAGGATGAAAGAATATTGGAAGAAGCGGAAGAAAAAACAACAAAGTATGAAGAACTGAATTGACATTGACACGTGGTCCTTAGCAGGCCTCATCGGAAGGAAGAAGAAGAAATAATAATAATAATAATAATAATAATAATAATAATAATAATAATAATAATAATATAAAGTATCACTATGGAAATGAAGTTACATTTAAATTTGAAGGAACCGGGCGAGTTGGCCGTGTACGTAGAGGCGCGCGGCTCTGAGCTTGCATCCGGGAGATAGTAGGTTCGAATCCCACTATCGGCAGCCCTGAAAATGGTTTTCCGTGGTTTCCCATTTTCACACCAGGTAAATGCTGGGGCTGTACCTTAATTAAGGCCACGGCCGCTTCCTTCCAACTCCTAGGCCTTTCCTATCCCATCTTCGCCATAAGACCCACGACGTAAAGCCCCTAGCAAAAAAAAATTGAAGGAAAGTAAATATCAGTCCTAAAATACGAATACAATCATATATTTGCCATTTCGAAACTCTGATTGTGTTCACTGAATTCAATATTACATGTTGTGTGGCTAGGGGGTCCTTGGACGTGATTGCGATATGCTAACTTGGCCACAGACACAAAAAGTTAGGGAGACCCTGCATGTATGGGAACAAAACGTAAGATTCGAAAGGATAAAAGAAATCCACGGTTTAGCCCTTCATGCAAGCAACTCAATGTTGAAAACATCCTAGGGATATGAGATACGAATTTTAGGTAGCCTAAATAAAATATAATAAAGTATGGGAATATATTCTTTATTTCTTCCTCATCGTTATCCGATCGATCAGATTAGCAGTTTGCCCTTTTTCTTCCACTACGAGCGCTAATGTGAGTCAATGCAGAGTTTCACTTAAGCACCACTACAAGCGCTAATACGAGTCAATGCAGAGTTTCACTTAAGCACCACTACCAGCGCTAATGTGAGTCAATGCAGAGTTTCACTTAGGCACCACTACGAGCGCTAATGTGAGTCAATGCAGAGTTTCACTTAGGCACCACTACGAGCGCTAATGTGAGTCAATGCAGAGTTTCACTTAGGCACCACTACGAGCGCTAATGTGAGTCAATGCAGAGTTTCACTTAGGCACCAGTACGAGCGCTAATGTGAGTCAATGCAGAGTTTCACTTAAGCACCACTACGAGCGCTAATGTGAGTCAATGCATAGTTTCACTTAAGCACCACTACAAGCGCTAATGTGAGTCAATGCAGAGTTTCACTTAAGCACCAATACAAGCGCTAATGTGAGTCAATGCAGAGTTTCACTTAAGCACCACTACGAGCGCTGATGTGAGTCAATGCGGAGTTTCACTTAAGCACCACTACAAGCGCTAATGTGAGTCAATGCCGAGTTTCACTTATGCACCACTACGAGCGCTAATGTTAGTCAATGCAGAGTTTCACTTAAGAACCACTACGAGCGCTAATGTGAGTCAATGCAGAGTTTCACTTAAGCACCACTACGAGCGCTAATGTGAGTCAATGAGAAGTTTCACTTAAGCACCACTACGAGTGCTAATGTGAGTCAATGCGGAGTTTCACTTAGGCACTACTACGAGCGCTAATGTGAGTCAATGCATTGTTTCACTTAAGCACCGCTACAAGCGCTAATGTGAGTCAATGCAGAGTTTCACTTAAGCACCAATACAAGCGCTAATGTGAGTCAGTGCAGAGTTTCACTTAAGCACCACTACGAGCGCTAATGTGAGTCAATGCAGAGTTTCACTTAGGCACCACTACGAGCGCTAATGTGAGTCAATGCAGAGTTTCACTTATGCACCACTACGAGCGCTAATGTGAGTCAATGCAGAGTTTCACTTAAGCACCACTACGAGCGCTAATGTGAGTCAATGCGGAGTTTCACTTAAGCACCACTACGAGTGCTAATGTCAGTCAATGCAGAGTTTCAATTAATCGCCACTACGAGCGCTAATGTGAGTCAATGCGGAGTTTCACTTAAGCACCACTACAAGCGCTAATGTGAGTGAATGCAGAGTTTCACTTAAGCACCACTACGAGCGCTAATGTGAGTCAATGCGGAGTTTCACTTAAGCACCACTACAAGCGCTAATGTGAGTCAATGCAGAGTTTCACTTAAGCACCACTACGAGCGCTAATGTGAGTCAATGCAGAGTTTCACTTAAGCACCACTACAAGCGCTAATGTGAGTCAATGCAGAGTTTCACTTATGCACCACTACGAGCGCTAATGTGAGTCAATGCATTGTTTCACTTAAGCACCACTACAAGCGCTAATGTGAGTCAATGCAGAGTTTCACTTAAGCCCTTATAACTAAATTCGGTGTGGATATTTAGAAAAAAATCGAAAAAGACCTGAGGGTATTGAATGAAGGAACACACTACAGAACGATTTATGTAAATAATTTAATTTGACTAGGATTTGAATAAAAAGGAAAACTAGTAAGTGAACAAGCGATTTTAGGCTGTTTTTCCGGACCTGCATGTAGGCCGGAAGTGATCTTCGAAATTTGCTTCCTTTTAGTTTGATAGAGCTATCCAAGACTCAAAATTTTTATCATTTCAGGGCCCTTTAGGCTTCAAGGTTTAACGCAATTGAGGAAATTGCTTAATTTAACCGTTTTCGTAGTATGGCGACCCGTACTTTCTTTGCCAATAAATCTGTGGCTTTTTTCTAAAAGCGCCAATGTCATTTTTTATCGAAATTGAGAGATTAATTGATACAAACGCGTTTAATCCTGGCTCGCAACATGTTAAAAGGGCCGATGTCTCTGTTAAGTACTAAACGAACAGTTAACGTTTAATTAAATAAGCCCTTGCCAATAATGTTAGATTACCAAAAAGATTAGACCTGGCAATTTTTAAAGAATTCGATAGAAAAAATTAGCGTTTAATAAGGTGACTTCCACAAAGGAAGTATAAAATTATTTAAAGTTAGTCGTTGAAAAAAATAATTGGAAAACTATAAGCAAAACTTCAAATTCTCATAGCTCAAAAACAGGTTTCTTTGACATTGGCCCTTTTAGAACCAAGCCACAGAAATATTTTCAACATTGAAAGGTCGATTCAACTGGTTAGCGCGTGGAAATGTTAAAATGCAACTACGCATTCTATAGAGAAGGTATTGCATTGATACTTTCACAGCTGTCAAGCAGAACATGCGGGATATTATTTGTACAATAATCCGAAGAACTGCCTAACGTACGTTAAGTCTTTATTCCACCCAGCTCCTCAATTGTACAACGAATAACTGATAGATGACGGGTTTGGTCACTGAGAAGGCACGAGATTTGTAGGACAATTCGCATGCAGCGCGCAGCCAACTCTCTTCTGATGGCGCATAATAAATAATGCTTTGTTTACAAATTCTTCACATTGTATCATTTGTTAATGTTATTTCTTATAATCTATGTACCCTTCGCTCCTTTGACTAATCGATTTTCTTGACAATTACGGATTATACAAAGCTACTTACAGAACGTTGCTCAGGGGATTGTTGCTGTGTTGGACGACATGACTTTACTGCAAATTTCCACTTTTTCCTCACAACCACAAACTAGTGCAGAGATTTATCGCAAATTAAATATGTGTAGCAACTTAGTTTTGAAACTCAACTTGTAGGATTCCAATAAGCTATATTAAATATTTTGGATCCAGGAGGTCAAATGCGCTGTATCACTATTGAGTTATCGAAGCCTTTTGATAGGTTAGATCATAGGGGATTACTGACGAAAATGAGGGGTAGTGGACTAGACAAAAAGAGAATTACAATAGGTGAAGTGCTATCTGATACTTTAATGGTTAAGTATAGGGCCCCACAGGGGAGTGTTATTGGACCATTATATTTTCTTATATACATATATAAATGATATGATTAAAGAACTGGAATCCCAGATAAGGCTATTTACGGATGGTTATACAGGTTCTTATTCTCCGACTTCTAAGGTACAGTATGGGAGGCGCGCGCTGTTCTAGACCTTGCTAGCAGCCTGCTCGTGTTGGACCTGGCAAGCATCAGTCGCCAGTCTGAATTTCAGCTGTTAACATGGTGAGACAGTTATCATTGCAACACCGTGTTTTCGTATGTAAAATTTCTGGCTTCAACTTAATGGTCGTGTGAACAATTATAACCCTCGCTATTGGTGTGCATAAAATCCTAATGTTGTTTATGATATTCCTTATTGTGATAGGAAAATAGGTGTTTGGCGTGCTGTTAGTGCAAACGAATAATTGGATATATTTTGTCCGAGACGACAGTAAATGCAAAGAGGTACCAAGATGACATTTTGAGCCTGTTTTCTTTCCATCTCGACCTTGGAATCCTTCCATTTTGTAACACTTTTTTCTAAAAATCTCTCTCTCCGTTGCTGCTTCTTACCTTATGTTGTTTCTTTCCAAATCTTTCCTTGACTTCATGAATCCAGGTTGTTGTTGACTTCTTGTTCCAAACGTATATTATTATTATTATTATTATTATTATTATTATTATTATTATTATTATTATTATTATTATTATTATTATCTTTGAAGTGGTTTTCCGTGGACCGGGCCAGTTGGCCGTGCGCGTAGAGCACGCGGCTGTGAGCTTGCATCCGGGAGATAGTGGGTTCGAATCCCACTGACGGCAGCCCTGAAGATGGTTTCCCGTGGTTTCCGATTTTCACACCAGGCAAATGGTGGGGCTCTACCTTAATTAAGGCCACGGCCGCTTCCTTCCAACTCCAAGGCCTATCCTATCGTCGCCATAAGACCTATCTGTGTCGGTGCGACGTAAAGGCCCTAGCAAAGTTTTCCATGGTTACCCACTTCTCTTTCACCCAAATGCCGGGATGGTAGCTAACTGAAGGCCACAGCCGCTTCCTTCCCTCTTCCTTGTCTACGCTCTAGGTCACTTCCCTTGACGCGGTAGATGTGGTATCCCTCGCTAAGTCCCGAGGTAAAAACTAACCCTGGAGGGTAAGCAGATTAAGAAAGAAAGAAAGAAAGAAAAAAAGAAAGAAAGAAAGAATATTATTAGACCTATTATTCTTCTTCTTGTTCTCATTATTAGCGACCCTTGTGCTGTAGAGTTAGCATGCCTGTCCCTTATTCCGAGGCCCTGGTTTATTTTTCAGGCCAATTCAAAGGTTTCACTTCTGGACTGAACAGTAGACCGGGGTTCCCTTGATACGAGATTTTCTCAAGCTCTTAGTTACGGGAAGAAATATGTAAAAGAAAGAAAATGATAAAACCTTTGCAACAAATTAATTAATCAACTTCAAACGTTATGTGGTGGTGCATCTTATACAGAATGTATCCGCGATAATGTTATAAATTTTCAGGCATGGTGGGAGACGGCAAAAGGGCAGTTTGAGATCGGAACCGTAGTCCGGAAACAATCGAGTCAAAGTTAAGCAAAATTCTTCTTCTTCTTAATCTGCTTACCCTCCAGGGTTGGCTTTTCCCTAGGACGCAGCGAGGGATCCCACTTCTACCGCCTCAAGGGCAGTGTCCTGGAGTGTGAGACATTGGGTTGGGGATACAACTGGGGAGGATGACCAGTACCTCGCCCAGGCGGTCTCACCTGCTATGCTGAACAGGGGCCTTGGTGGGAGGTGGGAAGATTGAAAGGGAAACGCAAGGAAGAGGGAAGGAAGCGGCCATGGCCTTAAGTTAAGTACCATCCCGGAATTTGCCTGGAGGAGAAGTGGGAAACCACGGAAAACCACTTCCAGGATGGCTGAGGTGGGAATCGAACCCACTTCTACACAGTTGACCTCCCGAGGCTGAGTGAACCCCATTCCAACCCTCGTACCACTTTTCAAATTTCGTGGCAGAGCCGGGAATCGAACTCGGGCCTCCCGGGGTGGCAGCTAATCACACCACAGAGGCGGACTAAGCAAAATTCTACTCATTTAAATCCGTTTACCTTCACAAGTTGCTCCAATTGCAACAAATGTTCAAAATGGGGTCCCGCTGAGTCAACGCAGGCATGGCATTGTTGCACAAAGTTCTGTCGCACCCGTTCGAATATCCTCGGTGTCGTTTGAACAGGATTGTTTTAAGAACTTTTGACTTGAACGTTTCCGGACTATGGCTCCTTATTGATCCACTTGCCGTCCTCCATTGTCTCTGAAAGTCTGTAACATCATCACGGATACACTCTGTGTAATTTACGTGTGTTTTAAATTTGGTTATATTAAGTGGTAAATTGGGTTGTCTATTTGCAAAACCGGCCATCTCCAAATGGTCAAATATTTCAGGAAAGCGGAAATATAAAATCTAAATAATGAGATTTTTTTTACGATTTGTGTCCGGCTCCATGGCTAAATGGTTAGCGTGCTCGCCTTTGGTCACAGGAGTCCCGAGTTCGATTCCAGGCAGGGTCGGGAATTTTAACAATCATTGGTTAATTTCGCTGGCACGGGGGCTGGGTGTATGTGTCGTCTTCAACATAATTTCATCCTCATCACGGGCGTCAAAGGAAAAGACCTGCATCTGGCGAGCGAACTTGTCCTCGCACCTTCCCGGCACTAAAAGTCATACGCCATTTCATTTCTTTTTTTTTTTTACAATATGTTTTACGTCCCACCGGCACAAATAGGTCATATGTCGACGATGGGTTAGGAAAAGGCTAGGAGTGGGAAGGAAGCGACCGTGCCTTAATTAAGGCACAGCTCCAGAATTTCCCTGGTGTGAAAATGGGAAACCGCGGAAAACCATCTTCAGGGCTGCCGACAGTGGGGTTCGAACCCACTATCTCGTGGATGCAAGCTCAGACATGCGCGCATTTAACCTCACTGCAACTCACCCGGTAGTAACGAGATTTAGAATTATTTTTATTTGCTCAATCGCTTATACATAGCATTGTAATGAATGTTACAGAATATCAATGTTTTATTTGTATCATGTCCGGCTCGACGGCTAAATGGTTAGCGTGCTGGCCTTTAGTCGCAGAGGTCCTGGGTTCGATTCCCGACAGGTTCGGGAATTTTTACCATAGTTGGTTAATTTCCGTGGCGCGGGGACTAGGTGTATGTCACGACGCGCATGTCGCCTACAGATGTCAAACGAGAAGACCTGCACCTGGCCCCTCCGAAGGTTACATATTATTATTATTATTATTATTATTATTATTATTATTATTATTATTATTAATCTGCTTACCCTCCAGGGTCGGTTTTTCCCTCGGACACAGAGAGGGATCCCACCTCTACCACCTCAAGGGCAGTGTCCTGGAACTTCAGACTCTGGGTCGGGGTATGAAACTGGGGCGGAGGACCAGTACCTCGCCCAGGCCGCCTCACCTGCTATGCTGAACAGCGGCCTGGAGAGGGGATGAGAAGTTTGGAAGGGATGGACAAGCAAGAGGAAAGGAAACAGCCGTGACCTTAAGTTAGGTACCATCCCGGCATTTGCCTGGAGGAGAAGTGGGAAACCACGGAAAACCACTTCCAGGATGGCTGAGGTGGGAATCGAACCCACTTCTACCCAGTTGACCTCCCGAGGCTGAGTGGACCCCGTTCCAGCCCTCGTACCACTTTTCAAATTTTGTGGCAGAGCTGGGAATCGAATCCGGGCCTCTGGATGTGGCAGCTAATCACACTAACCACTACACCACAGAGGCGGACTATTATTATTATTATTATTATTATTATTATTATTATTATTATTATTATTATTATTATTATTATTATTATTATTATTATTATTATTTGTATAATTATTTGGAATATATAAATTTAAAACTTGGAGATGAACGGGTTTGCACAAAAGAAAGAAACTGAAGGAATTAATTTGTACAAAAAATGCTTTATTTAAATGTTAACTAAAAATAAATTATTGTTGTGCAAAAGGCCAATAGCCAATATAATTACACAAAGTTAACCAGAATGAATCATTAGTTAATGCCATTGCCTACACTGTGCTGACATGCATCTTCCCCATCTTCTGGGTTGTTTTGTAGAAGGTTATTGTTATCAATGTCATTATATAGTAATAGATGTTATTTCTGAATTGGCAAGATCAGCCGGTGTAACACCTCACCGTTGCCCAGGGAACGCCCGAATGTAAATCATACACTCTTCGGGTAGGCTCTTTCCATGTCCTCAATCCACAACATTGGGATTATAGAGAACTAAACATTCTCAACTTGCTGGTTGAATGCCACCAATTGAACCTCTCCCTCCAGAACACGAGGAACATTGGTCTAAATGTGGTGAAGACCAAACAACAGCCCATTTCATGAACTGTAGTAAGTGTCCTTTAAGTTGCACAATGGAGGAGTTGTTGGCTGCGACACCTAATGAACGTGATTTGGCAAAATTCTGGGCGGACGCTAGTTGATATGTATGTCATTAAGTACCGTTATCTTATGTAAAATATATGCTTGTGATACGAATAAATAGATTATCTACGTGTTCTTTGTAAAACTTCTACATTTCACCACAGACTCTGAAAATATTTAATAAATAGAAATTCAAAATCTTTTGCCTAACTCCAATTTTCGATGAAGAAAATGAGCTGTTTAGAGGCCGATTTCGCAGCTATTAGTTTGCTGTCTTGGGTAAAAGTTGACACAGAGACCACATTCAGCACAAAAAGGGGATTTGAAATTTTTGGAGATGGCTGGTTTTGGAAATAGACGATTCAATTCTAGAAGTTCCAAATTTAAGTTCTCACTCCACCTTTGAACGCAGAAAAAAAATGGGGTGTACAGCAGTGGAGATGAATACTAAAAGTGATGTTAGTTAATAACATGCCCACGCATTTCGAAGTCATGTAAACCTTTTCCATTATGTATAATAAATAATTCAAAATGCCGGTGTACTTTGACATTTCCCTGATAATTTCCAAACACATGAACACTTTTCTATGATTTTTTAAAATTATGAGCAATAATGTTGTAGCTACAACTTGTACTAGAATCAGTGAAATCCATCAAGTAGGCCTATAAATATTTTTTCATGAAGTTATTTTCAAGTAGTCAATTTTTCATTAATTTTCACTTGAAAATATTTTTTAAAATATACTTAACCAATGAAGTCGCCCTGTGGGTGGGGGCGGTAGAATAACACCCACGGTATCCCCTGCCTGTCGTAAGAGGCGACTAAAAGGGGCCCCAGGGGCTCTGAATTTTGGAGCGTGGGTTTGACCCCTTTCATATTTTCCCTCTGATTAGTGTTATATAGAGGATGGTTGCCCAGTTGTACTTCCTCTTAAAACAATAATCACCACCACTACCATAACCGATGAAGGTAGTTCAATAATTATAGTATATCTTCTTCTTATTATCTGTGAAATATACATGCATGCAAAATTTCATCTTATCAGGGAAACGGTTCTGAAAAACAGAAGTCACGAGAAACGTGCTACAAACTTACAGATAAAGGGCTCGCTTGGTGATAGGGCTTCATGTTTTTGGTCATAACTCCGAACGTATTGGAGATATTATCAACAACTTTGCATTGTTATAAAGAGACAAGTTCAATTTGAAATCAAAAATGTAAACCGAGTTTGCCTCTGTGGTATAGTGGTTAGTGTGATTAGCTGCCACCCCCGGCGGCCCGTTTGCTATTCCCGGCTCTGCCACGAAGTTTGAAAACTAGTATGAGGGCTGAAACGGGGTCCACCTCTGGAGGTCAGCTGACTAGAGGAGGGTTCGATTCCCACCTCAACCATCCTCGAAGTGGTTTCTCGCTTCTCCTCCAGGCAAATGCCAGGATGGAATCTACCTTAAGGCCGCGGCCGCTTCCTTCCCTCTTCTTTGTCTAAATCTCCCAATCTTCCCATCCCGCAAACATACCCCTGTTCAACATAGCAGGAAAGGCTGCCTGGTCGAGGTACTGGTCCTCCTTCCCAGTTGTATACCCTGACTGAAAGTCTCACGCTCCAGGACACTGCCCTTGAGGCGGTAGAGGTGAGATCCCTCGCTGAGTCGGAGGGAAAAATCCATCCCTGGAGGGTAAACAGATTAATAAATAAATAAATAAAGAAAGAAAGAAAGAAAGAAAGAAAGAAAGAAAGAAAGAAAGAAAGATAAATAAACTGAAAAGTCGCACTTTTGGCTGGTCAAAGGTGTTGGCCTCCCCTGAAGGAAATGTATGATAAAATGTTTTCTCGCTTACAGAATCCCTCAGATGAATAGCAACGCTCCTGCTGCTTCGTTTCTCACGACATAGCTGTCAAGTGGACGCTGTAGCGCCACAGATTTATAAGTTTCCCACAGGCAGGGAGGTGTCGTGATAGGTACAGATGTCTGGACGCTTAAATGGAACAGTTTTACACTCTCAAGCTCTGGGAATGTTGCGCGAGGGAAGATGAACCTAGTTAGTATTCCGTCCAAGTAGGAAACTGAAGCTTGGAAACTTCCTTTCAAAATAACAATGCATTTATTTCAAGGTTTAGGAACACTGGGTTGTATGAGAAACTGAATAATCTCATGCCAATGGTCCCAAAATGTTTCTTTTTTCTTTTCCTTTTTTATTTATTTCAGAGTCTTGGCCACCTGGACTTGGTCGTGTAATGACGTGAGAAAGAAGGTTGGAGACGTGACCAGCAGACATGGCCTTCTAGAACCGACTCAAGTGACGAATGCTCCTCACGCTACATTGGAGCTGTAGGTTAACACGTACTTCAATAAAAGTTATGAACATTACGTCTTCCTATGTTATTATTATTATTATTGACAATCAATGATAGAAAAACGAAGAGAATCTTTGAATTCTTCAGGAAGATGAACACAGAGCTGAACTGGTATTCACAAAAATGAGGTTGGTCTTTACACAGATGGGGGTTACGGAAAATTATATCATGAACAGAAATCGAAGAACTTCCGGTTTTCAGGAGACTAAGGAGACCCTAGAGAGGAAAGGAAGGTCCTCTACAGGGAAATAAAGTAGGAGAAAGGATGAAAAGACACTGGCAGAGTGTGTGAAGGCTAAAAATCCTGCAAACATGATGAAAGGTGGTTAATAGACGGCCGAAACGGAAGAGAAAAAGTATTATTATTCCTTTTTCAATCCGTTCACCCTCCAGGGTTGGTTTCTCCCTCCAATTCAGCGAGGGATCCCACCTCTACTGCCTCAAGTTCAATGTCCTGGAGCGTGAGACTTTGGGCTGGGAGGAAACAATTGGAAAGGAGGACCATACCTCACCCAGGTGCTATGCTGAACAGGGGCCTTGCAGGGGTGGGGGAGATTGGAAGGGATGGACAAGGAAGAGGGAAGGAAGCGGCCGTGGCCTTAAGTTAGGTACCATCCCGGCATTTGCCTGGACAAGAAGTAAGAAACCACAGAAAACCACTTCGAGGATGACTAAGGTGGAAATCGAATCCCCTTTTTCTCAGTTGACCTCCAAAGGCTAAGTGGACCCCATTTCAGCCCTCGTACCACTTTTCAAATTTCGTGGCAGAGCTGGGAATCGTACCCGGGCGGCCGGGGTTGGGAGCTAATCACACTAACCACTACACTAGAGAACTGGGTATTATTATTATTGTTATTGTTATTATTATTAATTTATTTAGTAACATTAACGTCCAGGTTTGGTTTCCCAATAGGACTCGACGAGGGATCCTACCTCTACCGCCTCAAGGGCAATGTCCTGGAGCGTGAGAATTTGGGTCGGGGATAGAACTGGGGAGGAGGACCAGTACCCCGACCAGGTGGCCTCACCTGCTGCGCTGAACAGGGCCTTGTGGGTAAAAAATCAATCAATCAATCAATCAATAAATCAATCAATCAATCAATCAATCAATACTGACCTGCATGTAGGGCAGTCGTCCAGGTGGTAGATTCCTTATTGTTGTTTTCCTAAAATCAAACCCAAACCAAACCCCATCGCCCTTGAAGGGCCTTGGCCTACCAAGCGACCGCTGCTCAGCCCGAAAGCCTGCAGATTACGAGGTGTCGTGTGGTCAGCACGACGAATCCTCTCGGCCGTTATTCTTGGCTTTCTAGACCGGGGCCGCCATCTCACCGTCAGATAGCTCCTCAATTCTAATCAAGTAGGCTGAGTGGACCTCGAACCAGCCCTCAAGTCTAGGTAAAAATCCCTGACCTGGCCGGGAATCGAACCCGGGGCCTCCGGGTAAAAGGCAGGCGCGCTACCCCTACACCACGGGGCCGGCTGTTGTTTTCGTAGCTTTTTCTTAAATGATTGCAAAGAAATTGGAAGTTTATTGAATATCTGCCTTGGTAAGTTATTCCCATCACTAACTCCCCTTCCTATAAACGGATATTTACCCCAATCTGTTCGTCTTGTATTCCAACTTTATCTTCATATTTTGATCTTTCCTACTTTTAAAAACGCAACTCAGACTTATTCGTCTACTAATGTCATTCCATGCTATGTCTCCACTGATGGCTCGGAACATACCACTTAGTCGAGCAACTCGTCTCCTTTCTTCCAAGTCATCCCAGACCGAACTTTGCAAAATTTTTGTAACGCTACTCTTTCCTCGGAAATCAACCACAACAAATAGAGCTGATTTTCTTTGGATTTTTTCCAGTTCTTGAATCAAACTATCCTGGCGAGGGCCCCATACCCTGGAACCATAATCTAGTTGGGACCTTACCAGAGAGTTATATACCCTCTTCTTTACATCCTTACTAACCCAACCCCACGGCACTACAGCCCTTGAAAGGCCTTGGCCTACCAAGCGACCGCTGCTCAGCCCGAAGGCCTGCAGAATGCGAGGTGTCGTGTGGTCAGCACGACGAATCCTCTCGGCCATTATTCTTGGCCTTCGAGACCGGGTTTACATCCTTACTACATTCCCTAAATACCCTCTTAAGCATGTGCAGAGATCTGTACCCTTTATTTACAATCGCATTTTGTGATTACCCGAATTCAGATCTTTCCTTATATTAACACGTAGGTACTTACAATTAGTATTATTACTGCATTATTATTATTATTATTATTATTATTATTATTATTATTATTATTATTATTATTATTATTATTATTATTATTATTATTATTATTATTATTATTATTATTGTTACCGTGTTTTGGTGGTAGTTATGCATGAAAGAAGGTGCTGGGTGGTGAATAGGTCTCAAGCTACTAAAGTGAAATTAATTTTAAAAATTTAACAAGGTTATATTTTCTTTTCAAAATTAGGTAACAACAAATAGAACAGGTACTTAGTAGCCGAAACACAATTGAAAAATACATTTACATAGGTACCCCATTTGGGGCTTCAAAAGTCAGAAACATAATTCTTGGGCAATCAGCTCAGTTTTACCTCAAACACAATTTTAACAGAGGGGCAGAAAACCCCATTCATACCTAGGAGCCCTTGCTCCAAATTACACTGAAAAGCCTCCTCGAGGCATACAATATACCATTTTCAAAAGAGCCACTCGCTCTCAATTTTAAGCCTCTCCCAGGCCACACCAAACTCCACTTTTAAGCTGTCCTCAAAGGACATATACACAGGGGTAAAATACCCAACCTACTGAGGTCTATTAAATGACACGAAGGTTAATACATGACCTCTAAAATACGATTTGAGGGGAGGCAATCTTGCACTCCTAATACACTTTGTTCAAGACCTACTTGGCCTTAGGCCGTTAGTGCAAGGGCTAATCCCATACTACAGAGGTGACTTAAGAAAATAACAATTTACATTACATTACGGAAGAATTGGTTGAGAAAATAAGTTCACCTCCAGACAATGTGAGTGGGAGCTCGAGAGGGTTAGCACTCTCTATCCCAGTATGTAGCTTTACAAGAGAATAGATGAAAAGAGAAGTTACATTTTAGGAAAAGGTTACATAGTGGAACGCTTAGAACCCGCCCCGAAAGTTAAACTGCTGAGCTAGCAAAGAAAGAATTTATTAATCGGCCATTACCTTGTTGCTGACCGCTGCCGAGGAAAGAGGCGCTTCCCGCCTCCTGCTATGTACTTAGTACACTGAAAGATGGAACAGAAGTGGCCGAGAGACCCAAAAATCAGCAGTTTAAATACTCTCGCGGAAGTTTCTAGGCGTTAGGGGAATGAAAACACCCTCCCACAAACACTTTATTGGGTAGGACACAGCAACATATTCAAGTTGGGGGAAGATACATCTGATTGGATAGAAATTAATTTAAGAAATTCGGGATTGGTTAGGTTCAACACAAGGGGAAAGAAGGGGTGAATATTGCCAACTTAAACAATGACTGAAAGAAATTTAACAAAGAACAAACTCTTGAAATTAAATTTTCTCCAACAAAATAGTTCTTTGACTCCGCACTAGGTTGCACTATTGTTGATCTTCAGTAGTGTCCTCTAGGAGAGAAAGTTTACACTTCTTACTTCAAGCGAAACAAAAACACATCAAAAATGACACAGTTCAAAAACTCAAAATTTTCCACGTGGTGACATCTTCTGAGAAGGTAAAGAATTAACAGCGTAGATAAAGTTCAGACTTCCTCCAACAGAGGAGTTTCACCTGGCGCAATTTTTAAATTAGCGGCGTGGAGGTGTACCGCCCGGTACAGACCTCCCCCCACAAAAGTTCCTCCAGGGGTGACACATGAAATCTGTTTGAAACAAGGTCCAAGTTATGCTGTGGATATGAAGATTGATTGCAGAAGCATTTATAAGATTTCTTAATAGAGTTTCAAAATTTTGTTGTTGCAGATGAAGTAAAGTCTTTATATTTGTAGAAGTTGAATTTCTGAAGATAACTTTTTATACT
The DNA here is from genome assembly GCF_040414725.1 of Anabrus simplex. NCBI lineage: Eukaryota > Metazoa > Arthropoda > Insecta > Orthoptera > Tettigoniidae > Anabrus > Anabrus simplex. Next base: position 2,944,063 of record NC_090278.1, on the reverse strand, counting down.
TGAAAGTGAAGGAAAATTTTTTTTTCAAAGTCCACCAAATATTGCAGTTGAATTCCCAAGTGTGGTCATTACTTATAGTAACTGTTCATGTAGTAGATGGTGATGAAGTGGGATGGCCAGACCGGCCGTTGCGGCTTGCGTCCAAAGGAGGCCGCTCGGACCCCTCAAGTACCCTGAGATACCGCTCGCCCGCACTATGAGGGGAGCATAGGTGTTGAAGCACGACGCGCCCGCGGTGAACATATACAGGCTGCGGGCAAGTAGCAAGTCGTGCGCCGCACATCAGCCTTGGCCGGGAGGAGAGCTCCGGCTCGCCGTGCACACGTCGTTCTCGCTGGGGCCGAGGGGGCCCGTCCTCTGCTCCAGTTGCTGCACGGCGCCGCGCGGCTGCGGGGGCACAGAAACATTAAAGCTTGGCGGCAGAATTGTGTTGGACCATCGTCTTCTTTGAGGGTACAGGCTTGTGGAGAGGTTGAGGGGCCAGCGGCTTGCGGATATCCATGGCATTTACTCAAATCAAGCCACAGTGTGTATTGAAGCAGGAGACGGGAGCGTGGTAATGGCCGAGGCAAGGACAGAATGGCAGTTTAACGGATCGGGGAAGGTTTTACACGAGGCTTACATATAAGACCAAAATATTATAGAAGGGGCAGAAAGCCTTAAAAGTTGAACTCAAAAAAAAAAAATATAACCTTCATATTCCTTTCAAATTATATGAAGCAAGTTGACACAAAATTTACACTGGTTTCACCTGTGACAGGTGAACCCTAGATATCCTCTCGGTGGCTGGATTGCTTACTAACAACGTAACTGGCGTAAGAAAATCGAGAATTATAGAAGGCCCATGAAATCTGGGGGCAAGCTTGCCCGCGGGAACAAAATTCTTGACCATCACCTGGTCACCTACCTTCAAAGTGGTGGGTCTCCGTCCACGATCATACTTTTCCCTAACCTTTTCATGAGACACTTTAAGATTGGCTTTAGCCTTCTTCCAAAGATCTTTAATGTTATCCGGATCTATTGTCTCGGGTAGAATGTCATTCAGAGACCAGAGGTTAGAGAGCGGCGAGTTGGGAACAAACTTGAACATCAAAGAAGCTGGAGTAAACTTGTGAGATTCATGAACCGCCGAATTCAAAGCAAAAGCTATCCAATGCAGGGACGTGTCCCACCTGGAATGATCTTCATGATGATAGGCAATAAGTGCGGACCTGAGATTACGGTTAACCCGTTCAGCCAGGGATGGTTGAGGGTAATAAGCAGAAGTAGTTACATGAGAGATGGACAAGTCAAAACAGAATTTACGAAAAAGATTAGATGTAAAAGCCTTAGCATTATCAGATACAATATATTGGCACGGACCAAAAGAAGCAAAAATAGAATTTAAGCAAGTAATGGTAGACTGAGCGGTAGCCAGCTTAGTCGGAAATAACCAAGAAAATCTGGTAAAACCATCTACACATACAAAGATGAATTTGTTGGCATTTCCCTTCGACTGGGGGAAGGGTCCTACATAATCAATATACAGGCGTTCCATGGGGCGCGATGCTTGATGCGAAGACAAGAGGCCTACCTTGGTGGACATGGTTGGTTTACTAATCAAACAGGATTTACAAGCCTTTACTAGTTCACGGATTTCACCGTCCATACCTTTCCAGATGAACATTTCACGAATCTTTTCACGGGTTTTAAAGATTCCAAGATGCCCTCCTAATGGGGTCTCATGATAATACTTGAAGATCATAGGTACAAGAACCGCTGGAACAACAACTTTCATCAACTTATCATGCCTCGAAGGGCAACATAGAACACCATTCCTCAGAACATAAGGGACAGCATGTTCCCCAGAAGAAAGGGCTTCCATTATCGGAGCCAGCGTCGGATCTTCACGTTGGTATTTCTCGATATCCCTAAAAAGCATGGGAGCATCTGTTAGGATGGCATTAACCTCAGATAGCATGGACTCGGGAGGTGATGAACTGTCGACCTGTTCATGGTTCTCAACGTCGTCTGAAAACATACGGCTGAGTCCATCAGCGACAACATTTTCGGTACCTCTGATATGCCTGACGTCAAATTGGAAGGCAGAAATACGGATGGCCCAACGGGCTATACGACCAGTACGACGCGGCCTACCTAAGACCCAGCTTAAGGCTTGATTATCTGTCTCCAGGTCGAATTTAACATGTTCCAGATAGAGACGGAACTTCTCTAAGGCGAATAAGACTGCCAAACCTTCGAGCTCATAGATGGAATACTTGGCTTCTTGAGCCGACAAAGTCCTAGATGCATAGGCGATGGGGCGCCTCCCTAATTCAGTCTCTTGAAGAAGGACTGCAGCTACCGCTGACGACGACGCGTCGGTTTGGACGATGAATTTCTTCGAGAAATCAGGCATAGCAAGTACAGGGGCATTACAAAGTGCTAATTTAAGGTCTTCAAAAGCGGCTTGTTGAGAAGGTCCCCACTCGAATTTGATGCCTTTCCTACGAAGAAGGTTTAAGGGCGCCGCTCTATTAGCAAAGTTAGGAATGAACTTCCTGAAGAAATTCACCATACCAATGAACCTGGCGATACCTTTAATGTCCTTGGGAGGTTTAAAATCACGGATGGCCTGTGTTCTAGAATGATCGACTGCTACACCATCGGGTGACACAATATGCCCTAGGAATGACATAGAGGGCTTAGTAAAGGCAACCTTGGACAACTTAACAGTTAACCCAGCCTTACGAAGGCGATCGAGAACTTCTCGCAGATGATCTAGATGTTCTTCAAAAGTCTCTGAAAATACGACATCATCTAAGTAGTGATATAAGTACTCGAATTTGATGTCGGAGAAGACCCTATCTAGTAGCCTAGTGAGCACAGCTGCCCCCGTGGGGAGCCCGAAAGGCACGCGGTTGTATTCGTATAAATTCCAGTCCGTGGCAAACGCTGTAAGGTGTTTAGACTCTTCGGCAAGGGGAATTTGATTATAGGCCTGATTCAAGTCCAAGATAGTGAAGAACTTGGCCTTACGAAACCATGAAAAACAAGAATGAAGGTCAGGAAGGGGCACAGATTGCAACACCACCTTCCGATTGAGAGCCCTGTAATCAATGACAGGCCTGAAGCCTCCTTGGGGTTTCGGGACTAGAAAAATAGGCGATGAATACGCCGACTTAGAGGGCCTAATAATACCATCCTTCAACATCTGGTCGATAATTTCTTTCAGAGCCTTCATTTTAGGTGGAGATAGCCTATAAGGTGGAAAACGGACAGGAATCGAATCCGTGACCTCAATTTTGTATTCAATAAGGTCAGTAACACCAAGAGTATCAGAGAACACCTCTGGAAATGACTGACATAATTTACGAATACTATCAGCCTGCTCCTCAGGTAGATGTCTAAGGTCTAACAACATCTCATCCTGGGTAGGCGAAATAGATGAACATGACACAGAATTACACTTAAACAAGGGAATTTTACAATTGGACGCAAATTTGAATGTGCACGACTTACTCTGAAGATCGAGCACAAGACCAGTGTGAGAAATAAAGTCCGCTCCCAGTATGATGGGGCAAGACAAGTGCTTAGCCACAAACAATTTAATTTTCCATGTAAATTTAAAAATACGAATTTTGACCAGTACGGAACCTAGAATTTCTAATGGAGATGAATTAGCCGAAACATATTGAATAGGAGATGAGACGTAGTCAGGTAGTTTACAAACAGCTTTCAATTTAGAATACCATTCAGCCGAAATAATCGAACAAACACTGCCTGAATCTAAGAGAGCTGTTATAGGCTCGTTATTTAACTCAATCTTAAGAAAAGGAACAGGTGCGGGGGTATCCGCCGCAATCCTAAGACACTCTTTGGGGCATTCAAAAGATGTATTCAAAGACTTATCGTTCCCTGAATTCTCGACCTTTTTGCCAGGGGCTGAGCCTTGGGAAGCAGAATTAGTTGACTCAGCCGCAGCCACTAGTCACTTTTGATTGTTGTTGGAAGTTACACCAGAAGTTGAGTAGGAGGGGGTGCTATTCGAATTGGGACAATTCTTTGCGATATGCGAGAAAGCCCCACATTTAAAACAGCCTTGTGATGAACCCGCTCCATTATTTGCCCTACTAGACTTGATCAGAGGACACTTGTTGCGCAGATGGTCAGGCGACCCGCAAGCATAACATTTACGGGGATTGACTGGTCGGCGAGGTGGAGGCCGAGTGTTACTAAAGGAAGGCGGGGGTTCTTTCGCGACACGCAAAGAATCGGCGTATCTAACTCCTTCCGCTGAGACGGCCAATGCTTCAAGTTCAGAGAAGGTTTGCGGACACGCCGCGAAACACAAATATGACCTATAGGGAGGTGAAATTCCCTCTACAATAGCCTGTACAATCTGATCTTCAGGAAAATGAAGGGCAAACACCCTTGTATAAAACTTAATGTCCTGTATGAAATCAGCCAAGTTTTCATCCAAGCGCTGTACACGATAATAGTACTTCTGAATAAGGGAGGACCTGACCCTAGCAGGGATGAAGTTAGCTAGCAAGTGGGCATGGAAATCCTCAATAGATGATTGCTCGGCAATGGCTCTTACGATTTTATCAGAGAGAATACCAATAGCATACGGATAGATAATTTGCAAGATTTGACATGGAGAAAGAGAAAAAACAAGGGCATGATCCTGAAATTCCACTAGAAATCTTAAAAATGAAATTACATCACTGGTGGTATTAACGGAAAACTTAGAGATACCTCTGAGCAACATTGCCAATGGATGAGGCAAGCTGCTAAACCCGGGTGACATAGTAGGTAAAGGTTTCAATGGTAATGAAGTTAATTCAGAACGGATGTTACTCAATGATGCACGACGTTCAGATTCATTGTCCAATGGGGCAGGGATAGTATGAGCAGCAACGGTTATTCTATTAACTTCTCCCTTGGGAGGCGCTTCCTCACTACCTGCATTTACTATGGTGGGTTGATCAGATTTGGGAGGAACTTCCCCAGTTAACAATTGAGTGACCTTACTAGATAATTCGGAAATATTTTCCAGGAGCGTACTAGCTTCCTTCCTCTGAACATCATTCAGTTTTAGAGACAACAAATCGTTAACCCTATTCGAAAAATGATATAGCCTACCTTGCACACGCTTAATTTGATTCGGAGATGGATCATTTTCATCAAAAAAACTAACTACAGAAGCTAGCCCAGTAACATTCTCCGTGATCGTGGAAAGAGAATCGTCAATTTCTTTCTCACCCAAATTGGGGATGGAAATGGGCAAATCAAGGGACTCTCTAAGCTTGTTAGTGTCTATTGCAACCGTGCCTCCAGATTGCACATTTCTGATAGTTAATTCATAGATCAACTCCTCCTTGCGCAAATAGTTAAGAAGGAGAACATCGCGAGGGCCGGGCATGGTGACAGAGCAATTTTGAAAAACTCAAAAAATTCCAGCAACTGGGAAAATAGTTAGAGTTCGGAACAAACAATATTTAGCCGTCAAAAGGGGCTAAATTGAGACCCATTCAACCGCGCTCTGCTACCACTTGTTACCGTGTTTTGGTGGTAGTTATGCATGAAAGAAGGTGCTGGGTGGTGAATAGGTCTCAAGCTACTAAAGTGAAATTAATTTTAAAAATTTAACAAGGTTATATTTTCTTTTCAAAATTAGGTAACAACAAATAGAACAGGTACTTAGTAGCCGAAACACAATTGAAAAATACATTTACATAGGTACCCCATTTGGGGCTTCAAAAGTCAGAAACATAATTCTTGGGCAATCAGCTCAGTTTTACCTCAAACACAATTTTAACAGAGGGGCAGAAAACCCCATTCATACCTAGGAGCCCTTGCTCCAAATTACACTGAAAAGCCTCCTCGAGGCATACAATATACCATTTTCAAAAGAGCCACTCGCTCTCAATTTTAAGCCTCTCCCAGGCCACACCAAACTCCACTTTTAAGCTGTCCTCAAAGGACATATACACAGGGGTAAAATACCCAACCTACTGAGGTCTATTAAATGACACGAAGGTTAATACATGACCTCTAAAATACGATTTGAGGGGAGGCAATCTTGCACTCCTAATACACTTTGTTCAAGACCTACTTGGCCTTAGGCCGTTAGTGCAAGGGCTAATCCCATACTACAGAGGTGACTTAAGAAAATAACAATTTACATTACATTACGGAAGAATTGGTTGAGAAAATAAGTTCACCTCCAGACAATGTGAGTGGGAGCTCGAGAGGGTTAGCACTCTCTATCCCAGTATGTAGCTTTACAAGAGAATAGATGAAAAGAGAAGTTACATTTTAGGAAAAGGTTACATAGTGGAACGCTTAGAACCCGCCCCGAAAGTTAAACTGCTGAGCTAGCAAAGAAAGAATTTATTAATCGGCCATTACCTTGTTGCTGACCGCTGCCGAGGAAAGAGGCGCTTCCCGCCTCCTGCTATGTACTTAATACACTGAAAGATGGAACAGAAGTGGCCGAGAGACCCAAAAATCAGCAGTTTAAATACTCTCGCGGAAGTTTCTAGGCGTTAGGGGAATGAAAACACCCTCCCACAAACACTTTATTGGGTAGGACACAGCAACATATTCAAGTTGGGGGAAGATACATCTGATTGGATAGAAATTAATTTAAGAAATTCGGGATTGGTTAGGTTCAACACAAGGGGAAAGAAGGGGTGAATATTGCCAACTTAAACAATGACTGAAAGAAATTTAACAAAGAACAAACTCTTGAAATTAAATTTTCTCCAACAAAATAGTTCTTTGACTCCGCACTAGGTTGCACTATTGTTGATCTTCAGTAGTGTCCTCTAGGAGAGAAAGTTTACACTTCTTACTTCAAGCGAAACATAAACACATCAGAAATGACACAGTTCAAAAACTCAAAATTTTCCACGTGGTGACATCTTCTGAGAAGGTAAAGAATTAACAGCGTAGATAAAGTTCAGACTTCCTCCAACAGAGGAGTTTCACCTGGCGCAATTTTTAAATTAGCGGCGTGGAGGTGTACCGCCCGGTACAATTATTATTATTATTATTATTATTATTATTATTATTATTATTATTATTATTATTATTATTATTATTAACTCATTCATCAGTACATCAGGCAAGGACATTTGGAAGGGAGGGTGTGATCACCCGTTGAGAGCAACTTGGATGAATCTAAGTGTGGTTTCAGGAAACAGAGGGAGTGCCAGGTTTACATTTTCAGTATGCACCAGGTAACTGAAAAATGCGACTAGAACAACAGACAGTTATACTTGTTTCGTAGATCTAGAGAAGGCATATGACAGAGTACCGAGGGAAAACATATTCCCCGTACTGGGGGACTAAACGATTAAGAGTACATTATTAAAATCAGTCAAAGGTATTTATATGGAAATTTGGGTTGCGGTAAGAATTGATGATAGAATAGGTTCTTGGTTCAAGGTACCTACAGGGGTTAGACAAGACTGTAATCTTTCACCTTTGTTGTTTATAGTTTACAATAATTATCATCATGTGAAAGGTATTAAGTGGCAGGGAAGGATTCAGTTAGGTAATGAAATGGCGTATGGCTTTTAGTGCCGGGATGTGTCCGAAGACTTCGGCTCGCCAGATGCAGGTCTTTTGATTTGACTCCCGTAGGCGACCTGCGCGTCGTCATGAGGATGAAATGATGATGTAGACGACATTACACCTAGTCCCTGTCCCTGGGTAATTAACGAATTACGGTTCAAATTCCCGACCCTGCCGGAAATCGAATCCGGGACCCCTGTGACCAAAGGCCAGCACGCTAACCATTTATCCATGGAGCCGGACTTCAGTTAGGTGAAAATGTAGTAAGCAGTCTGACCTATGCTGACCACCCAGTCTTAACTTTTTATTAGTCGCTCACGGAGATTTCCTCTGGGCCGGTTACATTTTGCACGGTACTGAACTTCCCAGTTGAACTGTGGGTCTCCCCATCCCTATACATTTCTCCTTGTTCATTTGGACTCGTTCTGTCAGCATTTCGGCGCGATCGTGCATCCTGCGTGCGAGTGTTGGATCATTGTTGTGACGAGTGACATCGCCTGGACGTTTCCTCCGTGTGCGGTTAAGTAAATTACCTTATATTTTAGTGCATCAATATTTTTTATTTTGGATGTCGACAACCTTGTTGTTTTGTTCTTCTAAACTTATTTTAGAAAAATATTATTTTTCTCGAGGTCAAGTACAAAGGAGCCATTGAAAGCTATAAATAAAATAGATCAATAGAAGCAGTGCATAAGTACACATCCAGCCGGAACACGTCCAATCTATACGTCCAACTACGTACGTAAACCGAGACAACTCGCTCATTAAAAAGAAATTTAATGGAGTGAAATCAGGAAATTCACGAGCTCAGAACCCCGTGGTATTCGGATGATTTAATTAAGACATGAGTTTGGATACAAATTGAGACCAGCAGATAAAGATCTCGTCAGTAGCTGTGAAGAAAATATCTCATATGTAACATCAAGTCCAGAAACGTCACGCGGCGGAGGCCATGGAACAGTTTGGAGTAGTGCAAGTTTAATCATCAAGAAGGCGTATGCGGAGTGACGGATCGTATGCACTGAGAAAATAAATGAATGAAAGAATGTGTTCCTTTGTGCATTTCCGTGAATGAAGAGAGTGACTGTGTTAGGCAAAATGTTCCTCAAATGTCAAAAACAGATGTAACGGAGATTACGGTATAGTAATTTTAGTATGAATCATAAAAAGCGAACCAAAGTATTATGATGTTGTTATTAAAATGGGATTTTGTTTTATGACAATATATGAGGAAAAAGACATCGTAGAAGGTCGATTTGAGAATAGCTATGATGCATTATTGAAAGGAATTGAGGAGATTATAAGAGTTTTAAGGTATCGCAAGTTTTTAAAGAGCTCAATAACCAATTAAGCAACGTCAATGGCGAGTGTAGTGAACGAAATTGAGAATTTAAAATCTACTTGGCACTATACTAATCTGATTTGTACAAGTTTCAGGGTGGAAGAACAACGAAACTAGTTATTATTATGATGAAGGATCCAACTAAGACGGAGATGTGTGCCTAAGTCGAGACTGGGATCTTGATGGGGCCGAGTTCTGATGTAATAACCACAATGATATGAAAATAGATGTCCATAGCTACCACAACCTAAAGGATGGGATGAACAACTGAGTCGTCGGATGATAAGTACCCAAGTACCCTGATACTGTCTGAATAATTGTGAGAATCTATTTGCAATGAGATAATATCGAGTGCTGCGTATGTAAGTTCAGTGAGTGATTATATGTAATTAATGTCAGTGTCGAGATCTTCTTTAGAATAACTTGTGCCGCAGAATAATTTAATGAAATGCGAGCATGCTCTAAATGATATGATGATTTTATACGCGTATAGTTGAGGTTCTTCGATACCTGCGCTTGAATATCTGAATGTTGATGTAGACATGGTGCACATGTTTTATGAGATATGCTAAATATTAGGGCCGTCGAATATATTACGATAAGATAATGTGATTATAATAATAATGTGGTTTGTTGAGATTGATACTACGGTAATGTGGTAAATCTTCGAGAATGTCAATGAACCTAGGGTAGTAATGTTTAAGTGAGATGTTCATCATGTGATTTTAAAGATTTGGATAGGCAAGCGGAATAATGTGATGTTAGTGTTTTTAAAGATATCCCGAAGAGATTACATGTTAAGCGTGTGGAAATCATCAAAATACGAATTTACCGCACGGTATGAAGGTAAAACGAATGTATTAGCGGATGAATTGTTAGGATCTTTGGTAAATGACATATCTAACCAGTAAAATAAGTTGTTTTAATAAGTTGATGTCACCTGTTGAAGTGTGTTAGCTTTCAATGTAATTGCTTGCTGTAGCTAATTTTGGGCAGTAGTGTTAATTTCAGGAAATACTGGAGGAGAGCAGATGCAGTACGAACATTGAACATGCCAGTAGTTAGATGTTGCTGATTTCAGGTACGGCGAAGCTGAATGTTCCAGATGAGTGTGACATCACCATGATTGTTCATTTATTGAATTTATTTCGGTCCTTTTGGGTGATTGACAGATGATTATATTTTCTCATGCAGCGTTAGGGAGACTAACCGCTGGGATATTAAAGTTGTATGTTAGATAGTTAGATAGTTAAATGATCAAACAGATAGAACATGGGAAGGCAGATTATGGGTAGATATTGATTCAGATGAATGAACAAAGTGAATGATACTTTATGATTGGCAGATTTTCGGAACTGTTAATAATTTCATTATTTGTGGAAAATATTTCAGATATTGTGATGAATTATTTAAGAATTTTAGGAAGTTAACGTCAGATAATGTTTATAATGTGTTTGTGGAACCAACAAAGATTGATCAATGTGTTACTTTTAATTCTCCGTCATGTTGTCTAGTCAGATGATTATTACTATTATAATATTTTTTTCATGAGTAATTAATTATATGGAATACCCTTCCAAAATTTTATTGCGATCTTTCATTTTAAAACTACAATTTAAGAGCCTTTACGCAATTAAGTAGGACGTGGAATTTACTCTGAGTTTAAGCTGATGTTGGAAGAGATCTGACCGGTACACGCCGAATGGACATGTCCGTGAGTGGAATTTCTTGCAAACCGTTGATACTAGCCGAGGTTTAATTGAAGAATATCATGTCATTCCGAACTACACACATACACGAACGGTCAACATATTTTATCTGATGTGATCTTCGTAGGTAATGGCAAGTCTCACGAATTTAATATCATAAGATCATTCTACAGTATTCTGCTTTTAGATGAAACAAACTGTGTAAAAGTAACCTACAAGTACTTAAAAGCGTTTCTTTTAATTATACTGAAGAATACTACAAACGAACATGCCAAAACAACATCTCAAAGAACAAAAATGTCGCGCATTTTTAACCCCGGAGGTTACCTCCGCGCGCGACTAGTAACATAATAATTTTCGCGCGACTAGACAAGGGTTTGGTTGATTGTGCCGAAAGCCTGGCACCTTGGAACTTGATAATCGTTTCAATGAATATGATGTGAAAATTAACCTTTCTAAGACTAAATTGATGCCAGTAGGTAAGAAATCCAAGGGAATTGGGTGTCAGATTGGGAATACGCAGCTGGAACAGGTAGATAATTTCAAGTATTTAGGATGTATGTTCTCCCAGGATGGTAGTAGGCCTGTAGTAAGTGAGATTGTATCAAGGTGTAGTAAAGCTAATGGAGTGGGCTCGCAGTTCGATCAACGGTACTCCGTAAGAAGGAAGTCAGCTCCCGGACGAAACTATCCTTTGCTTTATGAGAGTGAAACCTGGGTGGGCTCAGGATATTTTATTCATAAGTTAGAAGTAACAGGCATGAAATTAGCGAGGATGATTGCTGGTATAAACAAGTGGGAACAATGGCAGGAGGACACTCGGAATGAGGAGACAAAGGATAACTTAGGAATGAACTCTGTTGATGAAGATGTACGCAATAACCGGCTTCGGTGGTGGGGTCATGGAGTCGAATAGAGGAGATTAGGTTACCTAAGAGAATAATGGACTCTGCTATGGAGGGTAAGAGAAGTAGAGGAAGACCAAGATGCCGATGGTTAGTCTCATTTTCTAACGATTTAAGTATGAGGTATAGAACTAAGTGTGGCTGCAGAGCTAGGTGCAAATAGAGGACTGTAGTGGTTTTTAGTAAAATCACAGAGGCTCGCAGACTGATCGCTTAAAGCCTTATCAGTCTATAATGAAGACGTATGTATGAATGCATGTTATTATTATTATTTATTTACTTAGTCAGTTTACCGTCCAGAGTTGGGTCCTCCCCCGGACTCGATGGCAATGTCCTGGAGCGAGAGACTTTTGGTTGTGGATACAACTGTGGAGGAGAACCAGTGCCTCTCCCAGAGGGGCCTCACCTGCTATGTTGAACAGGGCGGTGGTAATGGTGGTGATGGTGATTGTTGTTTTAAGAGGGGGTACGAAACTAAGCGGAGAGAAAAATGAAGGTATCAGCCAAAGAATGACAAGGTCCATGAAGTGAGTGAAGATGAAAACTCCCTACATCATAATCAATGCAAAACTCAGATATTACCAGACAGTCATCCGCCCGGAGGCTTTATATGCAGCTGAATGTTTGAACCTGATGAAAATAGGTTTGTAAAGAAGTTGGAACTAGTGGAGAGAAAGATTCTGAGGAAGATACCGGGACCCCAAAGAATAGAGGATGGATTATACAGAAAGAAAGGAATCCGAGAATTATATCTGAAGTTGAAAAGATCTCAGATACCATTGGGAAGAAGTGAGCCATGTTCTTTGGACATATCTATAGAACGAACCCGGTAAGACTGAACAATAAGATAATAATATTGCTTGAAATCGGGAATACAAGGAACGGAAATAAAAAAGAGGGATTCTTACAAGTTGAGGATTAAGACCGCCAGAAGTTAGATCCCGTACCCAAGCACCGTGGACAGAAGAAAGAAGGAGATTGCAGAGTGAAAGGATGGAGTACTACTGGGCGAGGTTCAAAGATTATAATTAAGGTGATCCGTAGTCTGCTCAAGTGAAAGAAGAATAAATATCCACAGTTCTACCCTTCAGGTAAACAACTCAATGTTTAAAACATCCTAGGGATATGAGCTACGAATGTTAGGTAAATAAAATATAATAAAGAATGTGAATACCGTATATTCTTTGTTTATTCCTAAAATTTAGAATCATTTTCTCAGTCATCTTTATTCGGTCGAGTAGATTAGTAGTTTGCCTTTTTCTACCACTACGAGCGCTAATGTGAGTCAATGCATTGTTTCACTTATGCACCACTACGAGCGCTAATGTGAGTCAATGCATTGTTCCACTTATGCACCACTACGAGCGCTAATGTGAGTCAATGCATTGTTTCACTTATGCACCACTACGAGCGCTAATGTGAGTCAATGCATTGTTTCACTTATGCACCACTACGAGGGCTAAGGCGAGTCAATGCATTGTTTCACTTATGTACCACTACGAGCGCTAAGGCGAGTCAATCCAGAGTTTCACCTAAGCCCTTATAACTACATTCGGTGTGGACATTTAAAAAACATCAGAAAATGGCTGAGGATGCTGAAGCAAGGAACACATTACGGAAGGAATTAAGCAAATAAGTTAATTTAGCTAGGTTTTGAATCAAAAAGAAAAGGAGTAAAGGGACAAGCGATTTTAGGTTGCTTCTCCAGAAATGTAATTGGGCCGGAAGTGATTTTTAGAAATTTGTTTTTTATTTTATTTTGATAGAGCAATCCAAGATTCACAATTTGAAATCTTTTCGGGCCCTTTAGCCCTTCAACTTTCGGCACAATTGAGAAATTGCTTAATTTTAGATTTTTTTTCGTAATATATTTTCAACATTAAAATAAATAAAAGATAGATAATGTTCTAACTGTGCAGAAAATAATTTAAAAAGTTCCCTCCAACTTAAAATTAGTTTTTTCAACTCTTTATTTTGGTATTGTAATGTGAGACTGAATGACATTTAAATTCGTCGAGCACAGCTCTCGTCTGGCGAATATCATTAAACGGTCGTCTTTTCCATTTTCTTTTGCTCTGCAATCATTCACTATCACATCAACGCCCGAGGTGTTGCCAAGATCTTGTAAAGGCGTTGTTCAGATGTGTATCTGGACGAGAGAGGAATTCCTTATTCGATAAGGAGTAATAGTTTCTGCCATAAATGTTCCAGTTTTATGTCCTTTCAGGGTGTTTTGCATATTATAACCTTCCAATGGTTGCTGGATCAGACTTAAAGAGAACATTGGAAGTTTATGGTAATGTAAAGTTAATGAAATCATACATCCAGTCGTCATACGGCCAGTTATCATACGTCCAAATACATCAGTAAATGAAATAACTCGCTCAGCTGAATAAATAACAGATAACGAATTGAATTCGCAAGCTCAGAACCTCGTGGTATCTTATTAAGTTACGGAATGGTATAGTACGATGAGATAATATTGAATACATATTGCACTTTCTTCAGCGGAAGATGAACAAATTTCAATAGATGGCATGAAACATCAATGGCGAAAATGTGTAGCGGAGGCCATGGAATGTGTTGGATCAAACGGGCCAAGTTCAGTTCGCATACGGTGTCCATACATTGTCTATCTATTACGATATAATTCGAGAATCGAAACACATTATGAGATAGTCGATTGGTACGTCGAGCTATGAAGATGACAGATTGTTAAATGAGTTCCTTTGCCGAGATCAATGATTTCAAGAGCGTTCTGTATCAAAGAGGTTATGCGTTTAACCTCAAAAACATCCGGAAGGGAGATTACAGGCTACAGGATTCGGAAGATTTATGTAATTCAAACCGAATTTTATTATTGTATTTTAGAATTGGATTTTGTTTTGAGAGAACAATGTGGATAATGAAAAAAGGATTTTGAAATGCCACTGGAAGCATCGCACACGGCTAGGAAGGAGCTAGATAAAAGCTGATTTTATTTGCATGAATATTGTACGAATAGTACTGATAATTTATTGTAAAGGTATAAAGATATATCTTATTCTCTCAAGTAATAAGTCAAGTGTTAACTCAGTATATTGTCAATGGTATTTATTGTATATGCCATTGGGCTTATTTCACATTACAGGTTTCAGGTACTACGATGTCGCCACACATGAAGGAAATTTGTTATAAGATGCTTAGCAACCAAGTTATGGGGGATGGTGAGCTAAATTGAAAGGCGGTCCTGAAGGACGTGGAGAGTGTTGATATGGATGCCAATGGATAAAATTAAGACCGAGATATAAGCGATGTCATCTTCCCAAGCCACCAGTTCGATAGATACCAAAAATAAATATATTTCGTCTATTCTGCTATATAGTTGCTTAAGGTAGTGTAGAATCAATTTGTGGTGTCAGAATGTGACATGCATAGGTAAACAACTTGAATGATACTGTATGGTCGTCGACCATTATTTCATAATGGACAGGGAATGTTGTGATTTTCATCATGAATAATCCAGGGGAAATTATAATCTGTTGTGTGCTATATTCCGATCTAAGCGATCAACAGTAGATATTACGCATGAGATTTTTAGACATGATCGCTGCATTTTATTAAGATAATATCATAGTAAGTGATGTCCAGTGTGTGATTTAGTGCATAGGTATATTTTAGTTGAAGGTGACCATGAGATGATTAACGTGTGTGTAAATTAGAGTAATCTAAGATCGTATTTTCACGTCAGGCGTAGCTTTCGAGAATATAATGATAGTATTGTCGCATTGATATTAATTTTATGGGTATACAAGAATGAGTAGTCTTCGAGAAATAACGTGCTTGAGTATTTGGAAGACGAATTGAGAATTTGTTGAACATGACGCGCGTGTGAAATGGGAGAGGTTTGGAATAGGATCGTCGAATAAAGTGAATGATTAATGTTGTGTTGTTTGATGGAGAATAATTCATTGGGCTTATGCATTAAATGGGATGATGCAGTGGTCCAGCAGCCTTTAGCATATCCACACTAATTTCGTCCATCCCTGTTGCTTTTCCCATCTTCATCTTCTGTAACGCTAACTCCACCTCCAGCATTGTTATATCGTTCTCTACATTAAATGAGATGATGCAGTCTTCGAAAGTCCCGGTTATATGTTATTGAGATAAGGATTGATGTTCGTCATGCTTATGAATTTAATGGTGGTAATGAGTGATGAGTACTTAGGCATGAATGTGTATTTTGTGTTGATGTTTTCGAGGAATATTGAAGATGCTTATGTGATAGTCATCAAAGATGCGATAACCTAAGATTTAATGTAAATGAATTACGCGCAAATGTGAAGGGATGAAATAGAATCTTCGCTAATAAATGACACCATGTAGATGTGAACCATGTCACAGATGAGATGTGTGGATATTGTTTTAAGCAGCGTGTAGCTTTATTTCCTGCTAAATGATATTCTTCTGGTAGATCACAGAGTTAGTAATTAGCATTGAATGTAGATTTTCAAGATTTTTCATGGAGAATACCAGAGGTTGCAGAGTCATCGCAAGTTTTGAATTATTATTATTAGTGATGACCTTATTTTCAGGAACTTGTTGTATAGATACAGCTGTTGCTGAATTTCAAAGGAGGCTGATCTTAAATTTTATTACGCAACCTTAGTGATTAGAGAAGGATCATGACGTAGTCCTGTGTATGTTGGTATAAGCGACAGCGTTGCGAACATGTCATTACTGCGTCCAAGTTGTTTCATAAGATTTTAATGAATTAGGTGATGATTTTAAAAGATAACGGAATACTGAAAGACATGAATTTTTGGGGTCAACGAATACGAGCGCCAGTGAATAATGTTTCTTTAATTTTACTTTATTGACCAGAAAACAAATTATGTGAATAATTGATCTGTAACGTAAATTAAGCCTTCAACAACTTGTGTGTCGGTTTCTTTTATTTGTTGGAGATTAAGGTTAATAACGGAGCCAACATGTTTAATTATACGATGAAAGTTTGATATTGTGATATTTTACAATGATCAAAAGTTATCGACTTTGGACATTTTCAATTAGTTCATTATATTAAAATTCAACTAGACATCCATATGTTGCTGCTTCAGTTAATTTATAATTTATATTTCGTGAGACGATATTCATTAAATAGAATATCCTTCCAAGGAAAATAATTATTCTCGAAATTGTTATTCACAGGATAAGTTTATATTATAATATGCTTTTAAGTAATTATTGAACATGCGTTCTCGTACGTCAGTCAGATCTTAAAAGTCTAAACGGTGAGATACTGTGTCCGTACTCGTCGAACTTGCACGTCCCTTGAGTGGAGTTCCTTGCATCTCCGTATGACACTAGTCGAGGCATAACATTAACAACTTGAACCCTGAATCAGAAATACGTGCAACGTCACAATATTAAAGAGCCGCGCTTGTGGAATGTGATGAGGAATTTCTGCTGATGGTAAGAAGATATCCAACCTAGATTCGTCACTAGGGCGCGGTCTCATTTCTTTACTTGAAGACAACTGAAAATGATAATGATAAATGTCGACGAATTGTGTTTTTTTAGTAATGTTACATTTTAATTTTGAAAAGATTTCCTAGCAAACGAAGTAGGGGGCCCAAACTACGAAAATCGTAGTATTAAGCAATTTCCTCAGTTTTCCAGAAAGTTGAAGGGTTTGAAATATTATGAGACGTCGATAGTTATATTAAAAGAAAAGTTTCGAAAAATCACTTCCGGCTAAATGAATTTCCGGAAAAAACAACCTAATATCGCTTGTTCCTTTTTGAGTCAAATCCTACCTAAATTAACTCATTTACGTAATTCCTTCTGTGATGTGTTCCTTGGTTCAATAACCCCAGGCGATTTTTTTATTTTTGAAAAATTTCCACATCGAATTTAGTTATAAGGGCTTAGGTGAAATGCTTACGCTATTATACAAGGCTGGGAAATGAGCAATGAGAAGTAGGGTCACCCACGGCCAACTTGATGCGTCGCTCTAGCTAGCTAAGGAGCGCAGCGAGGGATCCAGTCGGCCGTGGATCACCGTATTTAATTTTCAGTTCTTCCGCTAGGATCGCCTTTCTTAGACAAATTTTGAATGTCTTCTAATGTTTAGCATGGATATTCTGACAAGTGCTTGTGAAAATTCGCTAATGGTATGATGATTACGGAGAAACCACGTGTTCTGAATGTTGTTTATGATCCATTTTTGTTGTAGTGCAAATAATCATGAATATCATGCCATGTTTGAAACAGATCAAGAAAATTTGTGGTCTCATCGAAGCTGTTCCTGTTACCGATTTCTTCTGGGCTTCCTTTCACCAAACTTCTTAGGCCAGCAATAGTGTCTGACGAGAATATTACTTTAGCCCTTGCAACATTCATCTTTTCCAAATTTGTGGGATATACTACTTTCCACAGGTTTCACTACCAATCATTCTTGCCGGCGATACAGATTTTTAACATGTTCTGCAGTTACCACGTTACCATTTACTTTAAAATTCCTGCTTAACTGTTGTGATCTTACATTTTTATATATGGCTAGGGTCAAAACTCAAAAATATAGGCCTGCTGGGATCTAATGGGAGCTGAATTTGTTGTACAAGGTCTGTTTTCTTTCCACACAAGAAGTGAAACTTGGCCACATTCACTTAACAATTCGGACGATTTGGAATCTACAGTCTTCAGCAACCTGTAAGGCCTCACGTGTTAATTTGGCTAGTTGATCTGTCAGGCTGTGCGTAAAATAATACGACACAGGAATCCTGTAATGTATGGAAAGACCTTTGAACACACTGCAGAGCAATTTATTAGCATGCTTGTCTTCAACATCTCTCTGTACATCAGTAATTCCAAGAAGCATATCCAAATTCTTGTCATAGACCAGCCTTGATATTATTGCCATCTAATCTATGATGAGAGAACGTACCTTTCCGTTATCGTGCTGTAAGGATTTCTTTTCTGTAATTAGACGAACTCTTACCAAAGAAGTAATTCATGTCTCTCTTTTGGAATGGCCAATGTAAGTTTTTAAAGCTTTTTGGTGTGGTAGGTGCAAAATATTAAGATATCTCAGGAACCTGTAGCCTGTGGATGACCTGTTGAACAGTAATATTCAGACCTTTATAGTATTCTCTCTCTGAATTTACACTTTTGTTTACAAAAAGCTTGAATCTGCTCAATCAGTAAATTACCTTGTTCAGCTAATCCTGTAATTTTATTTAGTAAACTGTCAAGTCCATGTTGATATATTTTTTCATTTTCGAGTTGATGCATCCTTTCTTTTAAAGTGGTAATAATATTTTTATGCTTCTTACAAGTACTCTTTTTTTCCTACATTTTCTGACTATTCTTTTCAGTTTCAAACCTACTTTAATGCAATAGAGTTTAAACTTAATAGAACACTGTGCGCATGTGGTTTTATATAATGGTTCACTGATAATTACAGTTGGAGGGTCATTCTCTTTACTGGCTGTAGATGTTGTTGGTTCCACATAAAGTTCAATTTTCTTGTAGGGTTTAGCTTCATTTTCCTCTTCTGTAGCCTTCCTCTTATGTGGTCTTCTTCTATGTGATCGTCTGTGTCCGGGAAAATCTTGAAATACGGATGGAATGACTTTCGGAAGTAGGATTTTTAGTGCTGTGATTACACTGTAATCTGAGTCCTTAAAATGCTTTCTGCAAACACTGGAAAGTTCAATAGGTTTCCACAGAGATCTCAGTCTAATTTCCTTGACGGGAAATTGCCAATTAGCTTTTAGTTTTAAGTTCCTCGTATTTCGGAAATCTGTGAGATGGAATACACATCCTTTTGAAGTCTTTGATTACCGGGCGAGTTGGCCGTGCGCGTAGAGGCGCGCGGCTGTGAGCTTGCATCCGGGAGATAGTAGGTTCGAATCCCACTATCGCCAGCCTTGAAGATGGTTTTCCGTGGTTTCCCATTTTCACACCAGGCAAATGCTGGGGGTGTACCTTAATTAAGGCCACGGCCGCTTCCTTCCAACTCCTAGGCCTTTCCTATCCCATCGTCGCCATAAGACCTATCTGTGTCGGTGCGACGTAAAGCCCCTAGCAAAAAACACTACAGACTACCATGATTTTTTAAGTTTGTCTGATGTTCGCATTACGTAAATACGGATATAATTGAAGTCACTAAATTATAATCACCCACACTAGCACAAGAAAGCTCATAAAGTACAAAAATACGTCTTGAAACGCTCGTGAATGTTTGAATGAGCACTTTGTCCGCGCAATTTTATGGCTAAGAAGAGCGCACCTAGCGGAAAAACGATGCGTTTCACGAGCCCGAGCCACCGCCGTCTAGATCCTCGGATCGAGCGGGAACCAGTTTCACAACCAGCGAGGCCTTGTATTCCCAGCCTTGTAATAGCGTAAGCAACGGGTGAAACAATGCATTGACTCACATTAGCGCTCGTAGCGGCATAAAAAGGCAAACTGCTAATCTAATCGACGGGATAACGATAATTAATAAAATGATTGTAATTTTTAGGAACAGATAAGTAATATATTCTCATATTTTATTGGATTTTATTTACCTTAAATTCGTAGCTCATATTCCTAAGATGATTTCAACATTGAGTTCCTTGCTGTAAGGGCTAGAACTGAGGATTTTCTTTTACGTATTATGTGAAGAAAGTAACTTTTTGTAGATATGTAGGTAATTATTCAAAAAATAGCTCGTTTGATTTTCAGACTGTACCGTAGTAAACCAATTGTCGAATTTAATATCGTATAGAATATACTGTATTTCAATTGCTAGAATTGGCTTTAATATTATTATGACTTATGGTTAAGTTACGAGACAATAAAATTGTTATAAATACCTCGATACTTTATGACAAAGTCACAGTTGTTGTTTTAGATAATTATAATTGATGGTATTAAATAATCACATTGAAAGCATAATAAAAAATGTTCAACAATTTTAAAAGTAAGCAATGCAGTGCAGTGTACAGTAGTGACAATACGTACTTTGACAAAAAATATTTTAACCCCTAGAGCGAACGTTGATCTTGTAGCCCGTGCATACTCCTCTGTCAGACGCTGACCTATGAACACTCGGACTGGAGGTACGTACAACTGTGGCGAGTAAGGAAGGAAAAATCAGAGTTTTGGTCGGTCAAAAGAGTATTTTGACACTGCTTGTCGATCCGTGCAGTTCGTTTACATTTGTTTTGTTTACTCAGACAGCTACCTACATGCCAGTGAGAAAGGAATATTCAGCATACTTAAAGAGTGCCGGGATAAATGGCTGACAGCACGGATAATCACAGGCACATGTGGCAAATGATTAGGGTCTGTCCAGACGTTTGATGGAAATAGTGATGGCAAACTTTTCAACATATCAATATATAGGTTTTTCGATACATCGGTATTAAAATATTGATGTCATTGTAATATCGGTCTTCAAAATATCGATATATCGCCGATATATCGGCATTTAAAATATTGGTGCTATTATCCATTATTGTAAGTCTAGTTTTACATTTAACACAATGATTAAAGTATTCATCAGGTTTAATACGTCTTGACACAGTTCAGAAAACAAGCTTAAAATAATGACCAAGTCACATGACTTTTTCACTATAATGACACATAGAAGCATTTACAGCCGAAAGATGTTATGATACATAGAAAAAAGGGTATATGCAAGTTGTTTAGTAACGAGCTAATAACTTACACCGAATCACCATATGAAAAAACTACAAACGTATAATTTGTGTACGAAGTACATCTGATAATTATCAGAGCTCTATAAAATAATAAGACATTTCCTTCCAAACTTCTTCCTCAGCCCTGCAATTCCATTTGTGCGTGAAAAAACGTGATGATGATCTTAAGTCAATTTCCAATACCTCTTAGGTAAGCCATTTAGAAAAATCAGCTTGGATAACAGTTTGCCATGTAATCGGTTTCTCTTTTCCGTGATGGTGTTAGCGGCCTTTGAAAACAGTCTCTCTGCTGGGACAGAGGTCGCTATAATGCTAACGTGTAAAGCTATGCATACAAGTATGCACAATGAATGAGTTGTGATATTATCACTGTATTTACCGAAGTGAATTGAGAAATGAAAATTCAAATTACGTAATTGTAGCATGCAAATATTGAAAGGCTCTGAAAAAGAATCAGATCGTAGCCAAAAGTATAAATTAGACAGAAATATCGATAATTTGGGCACGAAATATCGATATCGACAATATATCGGACCTCAAAATATCGATGTTGATATATCGATATTTCTATGTCAAAATATCGATATTTCCGATATATCGATATTCGTTTGCTATCTCTAGGTGCAAAAAGAAACAGTCAACAGGGACCACGGACAACAAACAGGGAACGGGTAGACCCAGGAAAATCACGCTTCGAGTCTAAAATCTGATTGGAAGACTGACACAAGCTGATTCGAGAAGAACTTATGTGGACATAAACAAGGAGCTTCGTGAATACCACAATGTCAAAATGTCCAATAGCAGCGTAAAATCGATCCTCAGACAGTCTAATTTGAAATGACGACGCTTCAGCACAAAGCCGTTCATATCATCAAAGAATAGGAAGGCGCATCTTGCCTTTGCCACATCGCATAAAGATTGGAACCGTTGGCGGTGGTCTCGCGTGCTTTGAAGTGACGAGAATGTATTTAATTTGTTTACTTCCGATGGAATTCGATATGTACGCCGACCTGTAAACGAAAAGAACAACGCCCGGTACCAGGTACCCGGATGTGTGGATGTGAGGATGTTTCTCCCGTTCAGATGTCCGTCCGTTGGTACCAATTGAAGGTACTTTGGATGTCTTCAAGTGCTATGGCATAACACGCTGCTCCACGCTAAACAGACAACTTTCCAGTCCCTCACGCACACAAAATTTCAATATAAATTGTAACTCTATAAACATACCTGTAAAAATACACACTAGCTTTTGGCTTCGTAATTTGCGTATTTGTGTATTTTTACACTATGTTTATATTGTTATAACTCACATTGAATTTTTTTGTGCATGACAGCCGGGAAAGTTTTATGTCTCATTCGATACTGGATTGTATGCATTCCTTCTTTAAAGAAAGAAAATGGGACGAAATTGGACACTTCAAGAAGACAAACATACATCTCATCACGAAAAATATTAGGGTGCTTGAGTGGCCCAGCCAAAACCCAAAGACTGAGACAATGGACGTTCAGCACGAGCGCTGCACTTCTACAATGTTTGAGCGAAGAATGGAAGAAAATACCCTGGAGTCGCTTGACATCACTAGTAGAGAAACCATTCCCGCACGCTGTGCCGCTGTCAGTAAGTCAAA
Source organism: Anabrus simplex (assembly GCF_040414725.1). NCBI lineage: Eukaryota > Metazoa > Arthropoda > Insecta > Orthoptera > Tettigoniidae > Anabrus > Anabrus simplex. The sequence goes on along the minus strand of NC_090278.1, from coordinate 2,921,221 downwards.
CGGCTATGCTACCAAATACTAACGGGCTCTAAACCATCTAAAAATAGAAATTTTCTGTTTTGTGTTACAAATACATTGTTTGCCGGAATATTTTTTCATCTAGCATTCTGCAATAAATACATTGTAATATCCGAAGTATGATTTATTTTGTTTGTACTAGAGCATATACTGCTGTTAATTTAGTTTCACTGAATAAAGTATATAAATGTATATATGTCTCATCAAATACGCTTGTCAAAATACTTTCTGTCCTACCCTTGTTCCGTTTCTCTTCGCGGTCGGTTGTGGAGTGAGATGAATTTTCGTAGCGAGTGTTTTACGACCGGATGCCCTCCCTGACGTCAACCTCATTAGACCAGTGAGATGAAATGAATGACGTGATATTTGATAGTAGGAAAGGAGAGGGTGAAATCCAGTTTGGACACATAGCCAACTCTTAACGATAGTACCCAGGGGTCTGCTTGAGGCTTTACGTCGTCATCCGACGGACGAATCACTATCAAAGACTACCTTAATTGAGGCCACGGTCACTTCCTTCCCACTCCTAGGCCTTTCCTATCCCATCATCGCCATAAGATATATCTGTGTCGGTGCGACGTAAAGAAAATTTTAAAAACGAACGAAGAAATTTTATCGATACCAGCTGCTTTTGTAGTTTTCAATTTATGTATCTTATTATTCTTCTCCTCTTCTTTATCTGTTTACCCTCCAGGGTCGGTTTTTCCTTCGGACTCAGCGAGGGATCCCACCTCTACCGCCTCAAGGGCAGTGTCCTTGATCTTCACATTCTGGGTCGGGGATACAACTGGCGAGGATGACCAGTACCTCGCCCAGGCGGCCTCACCTGCTGTGCTGAACAGGGACCTTGCGGGGGGACGGGAAGATTGGATGGGATAGACAAGGAATAGCGCAGGTGGTGGCCGTGGCCTTAAGTTAGGTACCATCCCGGCATTTGCCTGTAGGAGAAGTGGGAAACCACGGAAAACCACTTCCAGGATGGCTAAGGTGGGAATCGAACCCACCTCTACTCAGTTGACCTCCCGAGACTGAGTGAACCCCGTTCCAACCCTCGTACCACTTTTCAAATTTAATGGCAGAGCCGGAAATCGAACCTGAGCCATCGGGGGTGGCAGCTAATCACACTAACCACTACACCACAGAGGCGGACGTATCTTATTATAATTATCTTTATTATATTAGGTAAACATCAGTAGCCTACTTCGACATTATTAGCATTATTAGTAACTTCTCTACCTATCCTTCCATTTTTCTCTAAATTTTGTGCGACTGCCAATTAAATATTTTGTTTTTATAATTTGCTCTACGTCGCACCGACACAGATAGGTCTTATGACGACGATGGGTTACAAAGGACCTAGGAGTGGAAAGGAAGCGGCCATGGCCTTAATCACGGTACAACCCCAGCTTTTGCCTGGTGTGAACGTGGAAAACCACGGAAAACCATCTTTACGGCTGCTGACAGTGGGGTTCGAAGCCACTATCTCGCGGATACAAGCTCACAGTTGCGCGCCCCTAACCGCACGGCCAGCTCACCCGGTCCAGTTGTGTTTGTCATCATGTTATTCTTAGTAGACCTGTGGACAAAAAATAGGTTCCTTCAATCGCTCCTCATTCCTTCACTCTATTTCTTTTATACCTGCATCACTTTCTTAGTTTCTCTGTTTATGATATAGTGGGTGTTCGCATTCCGTACCACCTGTAAAGGTACATACCTGTTTTCTAACTCCTCAACAAATGCTTAAACTCATTTCATAGGTAAATTATTGGCGTAGACGTGTTAGTTCATTCACAGACTGAACGCTGATGGGCATAGTGGTTTATAGCGGAGATGTGTATGTGATGTATGGACAAAAAATCCGCGGAGTCTAATCAAATTTTAATTGAAAATATTCTGTAATTCGATATTGGGCTGCCTCTGTGGTGTAGTGATTAGTGTGATTAGCTGCCATCCTGGGAGGCCCGGTTTCGATTCCCGGCTCTACCACGAAATTAGAAAAAGTGGTACGAGGGCTGGAACGGGATCCAATCAGCCTCGGGTGGTCAACTGAGTAGAGGTGGGTTCGATTCCCACCTCAGCCATCCTGGAAGTGGTTTTCCGTGGTATCCCACTTCTCCTCCAGGCAAATGCCGGGATGGTACCTAACTTAAGCCCACGGCCGCGTCCTTTCCTCTTCCTTGTCTATCCTTTCCAATCTTCCCATCCCCCACCAAGGCCCCTGTTCAGCATAGCACGTGAGGCCGCCTGGACGAGATACTGGTTCTCCTTCCCAGTTGTATCCCCAGACCCAGAGTCTGAAGCTCCAGGACACTGTCCTTGAGGCGGTAGAGGTGGGATCCCTCGCTGAGTCCGAGGGGAAAACAACCCTGGAGGGATAACAGAAGAAGAAGAAGAAGAAGAATCCGATATTGTCCATTTCTAATGTGTGTTCAATTTGAGATAGCATTTTGGTGAAAGGCAATTGAGATAAATGTACCTGAATGAATCAATTTAATAAAAAAGTCCACAGGCTGTTTTCAGTCACTCGACTGCGTCAGCAATGGAATCTAGCGGTGAGGATAGGAACTGTGCCGGCTGCTGAGGACTGTCGCACTCTTCTGGTGCAATGATTAGTGACTTCCAGAAGAAATGATATTGGATAGTGTTCCTGAAATGAAAGATGACAGGGAAAACTGGAGTACCCAGAGAAAAATCAGTCCCGCCTGTGCTTTGTCCAGCACAAATCTCACATGGAGTGACCGGGATTTGAACCATGGAACCCAGCGGTAAGAGGCCGGCGCGCTGCCGCCTGGGTCACTGAGGCTCGTATCAATGTAATAATATTTTCTGTAAAAGAATTGTCTTCACTTGTATTTTTCTCCAGAAGTTTTACTTACAAATAACAAGACAATGCCATCAGTCAACCTCCAAACAATCTTCGCTTTCATTTTTATAGGATTGTCAGCCATAAAAGAAGACAATCCTTATTGTAATGATGTCTGCTGATGTATGTACTCAGGAGTTCCCAGTGTCCTGATGTACAGGACGACTCCAGGCTGGATTTGCGGCAGTACCTTGATGCCTGTTGGCAGGCCACTGATCTCCGTCCAAGGTCGCAGCTAACAACATGGATCTCGTTCACTGCTGTGGAGGAATGCCAAGGTTACTACTCATGGTGCCAATACCAGATGGTTGGTCACCGTGGGAGTCTCCGGGGGATCTCCCGCACTGGCGGGGTCAATCACCTCCAGTAATTATGAAGGGGCACTAATAGCTTGGACTAATAACCTGCCAGGATCCTTCCTCTGTTCTCTACTCTCGAAACTCCGTAATAAAGAAAGGTGCCCCTACAGTTTATGCAAACCTTCCCACACTTTTGTATTACAGACCATACGGATGGGGTTGGGCAATTGCCGGACACTCTACAAAGAAATATAATGACTAATAAACAACAGGTTGCTTTAGATGGAAGTTATACAGTATACTACTACTACTACTACTACTAATAATAATAATAATAATAATAATAATAATAATAATAATAATAATAATAATAATAATAATAATAATAATAATAATAATAATAATAATAATAATTCTCCACAAATGCAGAAAAGATCGTTCTGTGGAAAAAGAAACCTCTTCTTGGACGGTATCCAAATGAGTTAAATCAGCCATATATCGACAAACAAGCGTCGCATGAGTGGCTGACACACTCGGATATATACCCAGAAACAGAGGGCTTCATGTTCGCCATACAAGATCAAGTCATTGCGACAAGGAACTACAGAAAGCATATACTACATGATGCGTCTGTCAATTCAGATCTGTGCCGACGATGTAATACATCTCCAGAAACCATCCAGCACATAACCTCAGGTTGTCGATTAATGGCAAACACAGACTACAAGTACAGACATGACAAAATTGCACAAATCATTTACCAGAAATTAGCCCGACAAAATAACCTAATCCATTGTACCACATCATATTGGAAGTACAAACCCCAATCAGTCTTGGAAAGTGAAAATTACAAATTTTATTGGGATAGAAGTATCATCACTGATGAAACTATTACCTGCAATAGACCAGATATAACTTTTGTAGATAAAAACAAGAAAATCTGCTTCATAATAAACACAACTTCCAATCGACATATTCAGAGATTTCCAAATACACAGATCTGGCCAAAGAGATGAAAAAGCACGTGGAAACTCAACAATGTTATCATCATTCCAGTAAAGATTGGATGTAACGGTATTATACCAAAGACACTACACAGGAGCATTGAAGCTCTTGATATCCACCCTTGCCGGGCTGAGTGGCTCAGCCGGTTAAGGCGCTGGCGTTCTGACTCCAGCTCGGCAGGTTCGATCCTAGCTCAGCCCGGTGGTATTTGAATGTGCTCAAATATGTCAGCCTCGTGTCGGTAGATTTACTGGTACGTAAAAGAACTCCTGCGGGACAAAATTCCAGCACCTCGGCGTCTCAGAAAATCCTGAAAGAGTAGTTAGTGGGACGTAAAGCAAATAACATTATTATTATCTCCACCCTCTGACTTACAGAGAATTACAAAAAGCAGAAATCCTGGCCACTTGGCGCGTAGTGAGGAAGTTTGTTGGCATGAACCATCCACCACATACAGAGGACTAATGAAAATCGTCCATTAATAATTTTGACCATTTGTGTACAGTAAATATCTCATAAATATCTGTCAAATTTATTTGTCAACCATGAAAGTATATAGGCCTACTGATATGTATGAAGCATATGTGCGTATGTACTAAATAGTACTTCTTCCATGTACATTGTACCGAAGAAGCTCATAAACCCAATAATAAAATTGTGAATTATATATAATAAAATATAATAATAATAATAATAATAATAATAATAATAATAATAATAATAATAATAACGTACATACATACATTATCATTATAGACTGTTATGCCTATCAGCGTTCAGTCTGCAAGCCTTTGAGAATTTACTAAACGTCGCCACAATCCTCGATTTGCAACTAGTTTTGTGGACTAATTTAGTTCTATACCTCTTATCATTAAATCGTTAGAAACCGAGTCTAACCATCGTCGTCTTGGTCTCCCTCTACTTCTCTTACCCTCCATAACAGAGTCCATTATTCTCCTAGGTAACCTATACTCCTCCATTCGCCTCACATGACCCCACCACCGAAGCCGGTTTATGCGTACAGCTTCATCCATCGAGTTCATTGCTAAATTAGCCTTTATCTCCTCATTCCGAGAACCCTCCTGCCATTGTTCCCACCTGTTTGTACCAGCAATCATTCTTGCTACTTTCATGCCTGCTACTTCTAACTTATGAATAAGATATCCTGAGTCCACCCAGCTTTTGCTCCCGTAAAGCAAAGTTGGTCTGAAAACAGACCGATGTAAAGATAGTTTGGTCTGGGGGGCTGACTTCCTTCTTGTGTTGAGACTAGTTTCGACGCGATGGTATTGGGTCATCTTCAGCCATAATTAAAAGACGGAAAATATAATAGATGCAGTTAGAAACATAATAAGATATAACTATTTGTGTATCTAAACTTATTTGCATTCTTTCGTACTGCCATGCATCAAGACTGTAATCTTCTCATTGAGGTCAGGTTAACGCACTAAACTCCGGATGCATGTGTAAGGTACGTAGGATCTACAAAGCATACCAAAAGACATCGTATTAACTACGCAATAATTAGAGATGGGAATTATAGACAACAATAGGCTACAATGCAAACATACTTGAACAAGGCGCAAGTGTAATCTACCCCCACTACAGTAATGCTGGTGTGGTTGCTTAATTAATGTGGTTATGAAAGTTGAGATCAGTGATGGCATAATCGAATATTTTTAATATTTTTAATATTCGAATAATCTCCATATGATTATTTAAATAATCAAATGAGTTTGAAATATCAGTCAGTTGTATCGTATAGAATATTCGGATGCGACATGAATCAATTTTTTGGTTTAAGTGTGTCGGATGGATTTGATCGAAATAAGCAAATAGATGAATTCTTATTAAAATAGAAATATGCATTTCTCCAGTTAAGAATAAAAATCGAAGAAATAATCGAATGGAAAAGTTCAGTATTCAATTGCCTCATTCATTCGACTGGAGTTTCGGATGAATAATTTAAAAACTAATCGGATAGAAAAAAATATTCTCTATTCGATTGCCTCATTCATTCGAATGGATAATGGAATGGGAAATATAATCGGATAATCGAATAAAATGAAATAATCTGATGAGCGATTATTTTGTATTCGATTATCCCATCACTAGTTCACATCCCTAATATTTATGCAACTGTCACTGCTGGACTGTTGTTCGGGTAGTAGGCACTTGCGCTTTGATTAAATACCGTACTTACGCAAATAATACCCGCATATTTTTTAAAGAAAATTGAGGCACGAAATTGGGGTGCGGGATTTTATTTGAGTCAATGTTGGCAATTTTTTCAAAATAGTCTTCCGAAAGTTAGGGTAAGGTACAGCATTTTAATTCTTACTTATTCGAGCTTGGTATAATTCCCTTCACTAACAATATTAAAAGAAGTTTTAATGTGTCATTTTAATCCCCGTTTTAATTATATTTTGATCACACTCTTTCTTATTGTTTTATATCATGTCTATACTTTTCTCAATGAGGTCAATTCCGAGTACATACTGTGTGTAAACAGTATCAACTTGATTACGTCTCATATGTAATTAAAGCTTTAATAACATAGCAATGAAAGTGAAATGAAAGAGCACACTAAAGGGGTGAATTTAGTGGTATTCAGGTGCACAGTATAAGCTTTGCGGATGAAATTGCTCTCTTAAAAAGGATATGAATATGAAGTAAGAACCTTCAACAAATCCTTAGAAAACTTTAAACTAAAAATGAATATAAAGAAAACAAAATTCATGATAGTAGACTAAAAGAAACCAACAGGCAGAAAACACTTAAAATTAAATATATACCGATAAACAAGTCACAGAATTCCCCTATTTGGTAGTGTAATTACCTCTGATAACAGATCCCTTTCAGAAATTAAGAAAAGAACAGTGATGGAAAACAAGCCTTCCAAAATAAGAAAAACTTATTGCTAAACAACCATCTCAGTTTGGGGAGCTGAAAATCATTTCTTAAGGCCATTGTTTGGAGTGTGCTGGTGTATGGGTGCGAAACCTGGACGTTAGGGAAACAGGAAGAAACAAAACTTGAGGTTGCTGAAATGTGGTTTTGAAGAAGAATTACAAAAACAAGTTGGATGGATAACAAATCCAATGACTTTGTTTTAAAGAATGTAAAAAAAGGATCGATGTTTATTAAGTACGATAAAGAAGAGGAAAACAAAGTTCCTTGGACACGTACTGAGACATGACTCTGTTCTCCGAGCCATCATTGAAGGTAAAGTAACAGGAAAGAGACCCAGGGGACGACCAAGGAGGTCATGCATCACGAACTCCGTCGGTGAACTGGCATGTGGTTCATATAGCAACATGAAGAGGATAGCAGAAGATCGTCAGATGTGGCTACAGCGACAAGGCATTGCCTTTAGTGGATGATGATGTTAACTTGAAAGTCTTCAGTTACTGCACTTTATCATAAATTAGCAACGTCCATGTGGTCGCAAGAGGAGTATTGTGGATATTATAAATAAGAGGTGTTTGAGTACCTGTGACCTGCTGGAGTATTGTCTAATTCTTGGTGTTTTGCTGTCAATTAAATGGATTGACTTCTGTCAGGCATTACTAATTGAAATCTAGTCTGTGATATATCAAGAGATTTATCCAATTTGGTCGTCACAAAAAATCAAAACGCAATTATCAATCTCTTCTACCATTTTAGGAACCAAAGTAAAGAAGTAGAACGCACGAACGCGAACATCCTTATTCCACGGAGGTCTTCAATTAGTCCTGCGGTTGATGGAAGGATAAGAGAACGGCGGGGATGAAAAGTATGTTTTATTTTTTATTATAGCATGCAGCACGTGAGGAGAACGAGTTGGTTTGATTTCATGAAATGGTAAACTTTTATCATTTGTGTCAGAGGCCTTTGTTGACTCATGCCAAGTGCTCTTGAAGAACATTGGATGACCAAGTGGGAACGAACTGTTGGAAGTGAAATAGTGGCCACCAATGGAGACTAAATTCCCTCTTGAAATATTTCAGACATTGGATGTTCTACTGAGATTGTAAGCGACATGATTGGTCTATGTTCTTTTTTAAAACGGGGAATGAATTATGTACAAATGTTTAGTACACATGATATTTCAAATAACTTGCTGTTTTGATGATGCAGAATTGGTTCTTCCCCGTTGAGAATTCAGGTGACTATGAACGGATCCGTGAAGCTCAAGCAAGATAAATGTCTGTTTACATTAGTAGCTTCCCTCCAGGCTTGTAGGCACCATTTCCAAATGTTTGTAAATTTGAACCGATATTCCAGTATTCGCGTGTATGCTGTCTCTACACAGTACACTTTAGAATTTATATCTCAAGACTTACGTTTACAAGGCATTGAAGTCCATCCATTCTATTCTTCCTAGTGGCATATTTACCCTTTCTTCGCACGGGAATTCGTAATCGATTTCACGACTCCTTCATGAATTTATGCGAAGTTACGTGCGTGTATTCAAACGTTGAATACGGCATGTTAAATTGATATTCTTCTACGAAAACAATGCTGAACAAAGTGGTGACAGAATGGAGTAGATCACAGAGTTTATTGAACGATACAATTCCTGGGCCAAAGTTGAGCGTAATTATCCCTGTTTCTCGGTTACATATTGTTGTTCATCTGAAGCCGGGAGCGGTAGTGTGGCTGGAGACTAATGAATCCAATCGTTGACGATAACCTCCCTCATTATCTTTTCTATCGAATACAGTAAAATTACTCTTTAGTTAAACCATTTAATCCAACTTGAAATGACATGGGAGCCTGTAAAACAGTCCATTAATGATAACTCCCTTGTTATCATCCTATCGAAAAGGTGTACTTGCAAAAAAAATTATAAATTGATTTCCATTAAGGCTGCTAGTTTTCCATGAAGGTTGGTCATCACTGTTTTGACTTCCTATAAACCGCTAAAACAATCAGGAATTTAAAAATAATATTGACCCTAATACCTACCCAAAGACAGATATAAAGTATAATAGAAATATACAGAGTACTCTTCCAGTTATAAGAACTGAACAAACGGACGAACAGGAAATCGAGGAAAAAAGCTTAAAAAAAGTCCGCTCGAAGTTAGATCAAAAAACGGTCCGTTAATGACATCTCCATTATTAATCCTCGTATCAAAATGATGAACATGAGAAGAAGTTTTAGAAATTGATTTCCATTAAGGTAGGTACATTTCCATTAAGTTTGGTTGTGTATATTTTGTGGGAGTGCAAAATCACGGCTTCGATTTCGTATAAACCCCCTCAATTCATGAATTTAGAAAATATTGGGCTTAAAACCACTCAAGGACAGGTGGATCTAAATATGCAGTTTGGTGGAAATATATCAATTAGTTTTCAAGTTCTAAGAACTTAGACAAACGAACAGACAAAGAGATAAACAGACACCAAAGTTAAAAATATGTACAGATGGTCATTATTACACCTGAAACGGATAACTGAATGAAAATTTCTTTAAAATAGTCAATGTTCAGACACACGGTCGTTAAGATTTTATATATATAGATAATACAGCCATGATGTATGGTTATAGGGGTCACATTATTGTAACTTATCCTATCGCACATTGAATTTGTTACTATCACCTTGCACGTATGATCGTGATAAAGAGCGAAGCTGTCACAGGGGCCAAAGTGCAAGATGACCGCTATACTTACGATTGACCTAACGAAAGGAACACTTTTAACTTCGTAAAACTTCCCTGATCGAAATTAATAATATATTCATTTCTTTATAGTGTCTCCGCTGCGCGGTCTATGGCAGACTGAATGGAACACACTAGGACACGTCTATCTACTGACGTTCGAGAAGATTTACGGTTTGCACTGCATACAGTATAATGGCCGCCTGGTGCACTCTGAGTCTCCTTATTTCAGGCAACCAATTTTGCAGATAACCCCGGGTGATAAAATAATTATCTTTATTTATTAACATATGCATTGCGGTTGATAGGTATTTCGCCGGCCGCGCCTCCTTACATTAGTAGAGCAGCGAAATCAAATTTGAACATTAATTACAGAACAATAAATAATATAGCAAACATGTATATAAAACAGAATATTACCAGGAATTATGTCAATTAAAAATCATGATTACGCAAGAAGAGGAATCAAAAACAAAATACATTTAAACACTACACAATTATAAACGATGATAAAAATATCTTAGAAGTGTTCGGATACAACTTTACGGGAAAATGCGTAAAAAATTCCATTACTAATTGTGTAGCACAGAAATTCTAAGAAATTTCCAAATATGCTGGCAATTTCGAATGAAGTACGGCGCACAGAGACAGATGCACCACAAGTTACAAAAGAGTTCCATGCTTGGTGAACAATTGAACTTTCCAGCTTGTGATAGGCTGGTGGAATTAGAGGCGGCGTCAGGGAAATAGTAGCAACTTTGGACATACAAAATATATCAGCATAACTATAGTTTTACCAACTTCAACACTGAAACATTCTCACAAATTAGACTGGGCTTGACCCTCGACAGTTCATTCCAAAATATACGTAATTGTTGGCGGACAAAGTTTGAATACAGTTCAAAAGTTCTCAGTTGCTATCAGAGATAGCCATAGTAGAATAGGCGATCAAAACAAATACTAAGGAAGGTGTACCCCAGTAACAATAATAATAATAATAATAATAATAATAATAATAATAATAATAATAATAATAATACCCTCTGTACTCTACGCCCCTGGGTGCCTCGTGATGAATCGGAAGGACCAACTCAGGAAAGTAGAGTTAGAGAGGGAGGGTGATCTTGAGTTAGCATACTAGGACCCATAAGAGAGGAGGGTAGCACATACAGGATCAGGCACAACAAGGAGCTCTACGAACATCGGGAAGACATGCCACATGTATGAGGGAAAGGTGACTGGCCTTCTGCGGGCACATGATCTGCCTGAAACCCTACAGCTCACCAACAGAATACTCACAGTGACAAGTTGGGGAAAGGCTTCCAAGACCAAGTGGATCACCTCAGTAAAATCAGAACTAGAGGGGCTAGGATATCCCATCAGAGACCACAGAGGACCGATCTCTGTACCGACAGGGCCTCCCACAGGGAGTCTTCCCACTGTCCCTCACACGCAAAAAGAGAACAGGGACCACCAGACCTAAGTGAACGGATGGAAGGGTGCAGGCACACAGCCAGAAAATGATAGCGTACTGGGCGAAGAAAAAGCAGAAGACCGTAGGTAAGATTTAAGGCGAGCCCCGTGGGCCGTAATAGACCAAAATGAACCAAATAAAAATATTTAAAGCACTTGTGGTTCTGATGAAAATGTCACTTCATCAAATCGATTACCTAAATGACTACGCTATCGCTATCGCAAGGAAATATAATTAGCCCTAGAGTTTGATAACATAATAAGATTGAAACTTATTGGATTTTACATTACGGCACACGGCATGAAAGGAGAACGAACTGATTCCATCAAATTGTAAAATATTTTCACTTGTGCCAGAGGCGTTTGGTGACTTCAGCCGGGTGGTATAGGAGAACATTGAATTAATTTCAACGTGAGCTTTCTCAAATTCTTAATCATGTCACGCTCAGGAATCATTCTGACCAAAGTGTAGTTCTATATTAATGCTAAAGTGTTTCTCCTATTCTGTATACTTATATAGTATCCATTACTGAAATGAGTGTTGCTTCCTGGACATATTTTAATGTCAGAATATGTGACGACAGGATAATTCAAACGGGAAATAATTCAGAATTCAAATATTAAAAATAATACGAATAGAATCAAGCTCTATGATTCAACTTGAAATCAGAGTTTGATATTTTGATAAGCGATATACTTCATCGTATAGAACTATTGTGCTTCGAGTCTGGTGTAAATTGATGATGCAGCTCCATAAGATTTCCGATGTTCTTCAATGTTTATAAACATCGTAGGAGGTTGTCTACGCAGCCAAGTAGACAGGTTCAAGTACCCGGTGAAATTCATTGGATGCAACAAAGTTTTAGCGATAGCCTTCGCACCATCGACCTATTCTTAGCAATGTGGTTACAGATTAAATATTGTAGAGGACTGTCTACGTAATCAGTTCTGGTTAAATAACTGCGTGCGTGTATGTCATGTAACTGGGCAATTTTTTTTGAGATGCTTGGTTCAATTTCTTGGAAATCATAACATTTTCTAGTGATAACATTCGCAGCTATAATACATCATCCTGTTTTCGACAAAGTGGGATCTAACGGTTGGAAGTGAATAGTGTCAATCAATGTAGAGTGAAATGTTCTACTCAGACTGTGAGCTGCAAGAGTAACCTGTCCGCTGGTTTAAAACGGCAAATGAAATATCTACAAACGTTTAGCACACATCGAATTAGAAACAAGGTGCTGTGTTGATAATGCACAATAACTTCTTCCCTGTTAAGAAGTGAGATGATTACGAGTGTATACGTTTTTTTCATTAGTAGCTTCCCTTATATCCTCCAGACTTTAAGGTACAGAACTGAAGTTCCAGTATACGCGTGTATTTTACACAATTCTTGCAATCTCTATACAATACACTCAAGGTTTTACATCTTAAGGTACTGAAGTAATCTATTTTACCCAAAATCTAATCCAGTCATGAAGCATGACTAATAAAAGCCACATCACTGTAAATTATCCTATCACACACTGAATATGATACTGTCATCTTGCACGTACGATAGACATAACGAAATAAACACTCTCTACTTTGTAAAACTTAGCATTATCGGCACTGATAATTTTCTGCTATAATAGTTTTAGTTCTTCCCGTATCTTCGTTACATGGCAGACTGTTAAAAGACACGTAAAACCACACGAAACGAACGGAACACACCAAGACAAGTCTATCTACTGACGTTCAAACAAACACGACTATAAGGTTTACATTACTCTATGTATATGTAAACTCATGTAACAATTCTCAATAAAAAGGACAAGACCAGAAATACACTCCGTAGCCAAGAGGCCACATCTCCAAATCTCCAAACCAAAGCTCCCACTTTTCATCTTCAAACACCAACAAATCCCCAAACCCCGCCAAATCTCCTGGCCAGAGAGAAGGTGTAACCTTCTAGGAAAACATCCCCCTTGGTCCTTGGCAGTTTTTCTCGCTTCCCTCGTATGAAGCGACCGTGCCCTGGACGGGGCAATATTTTTTGTAGAGGAGTCATCGCTACGGCGGTGCACCTCTAAGGGCAGAGAGAGCACATTTCTCACTCACCCATGCCCTATTTTTGGAGAGGAGAGAAAGGGAAAAGAGGACTACAACTTTAATTCCACCCTACTCCTCCTAATTCAATAAAGCATAAACATTCTCTGAGGTTAGCCTTGCACTGTTGTGCGACTCCAGCTGTTATCTTTGACAGCTGTCAAAAAGCATGTGGATTTTTAAATTTCGCGTGCCTAAGATGGCAGCAATTAGGTTTAGCCTCGTCAAGATAGCAGCACTGAGGTTGGCGATGCTCTGTTATTAAAATTCCGCGCCCTCGTGGTTAAAGATGGCAGCTGATGACAGCTGTCATAAATGCACGTGGAATTCAAATTTCGTGCGCCCACGTGCATAAGATTGTAGCAATGAGGTTTAGCCCCGTCAAGATAGCAGCACTGAGGTTAGCGTGCTCTGTTTTTTAAAGATGGCAGCTGTCACATTGACAGCTCTCGAAAAGCACGTGGCGTTTTTTTGTAAGCAATAGCACGTGGTCGTGACGCCATGGTCACGTGACCCTGGTCAATGGCCTCGGGAGCTGGTGCAGAAGAAAAATGCTGACGCTATTATTTGGGACTGGCTTTGCTGTTCTACTGGGGCGCTTTCAGAGATGTGACAGTCGAAGGTCGGGACATTCCGGCGTAGAAAGGTATCAACATCACGTTCGATGTCGTTAATTAAATAAAAGTATCGATATGCCGATACCATCAAAATAAAATATCATTATTTCTCGATTTTACATTATACAAAACACAAGGATTTGAAATCCAAAAGAAAAACTAATTAAGGGATTTAATTCGATTAGCACCACTATACTTTAATTCCTACAAATGAATTTTCGAAATCGATAAGGTCATAACATATTATCGATAACACAAAAATATCAATATCAAATATCCATACAAAAGTATCGATGCTTACGCATATCGTTAATATCGCAGAAACGCTCCGCGAGAGTTCGCAACTTGACATACGTTGGAATCCCACGCAATCAACATTTTTTACCGACTGGGATGTGCCAAGGTTGCATACTTAATTGTTTCCACAGATTGATTCATTCATTTGACCCTGCAAAAGAATAATAATAAGTATAAAGTAAGTTATGGAATAGGAAAAGAACATTACAAATGACAGCATGTAACTTACTTCGTGGGATGTAAACATTCGTGAAATTCAATCCGAACAACTCACAGTTTTATTCATTTGTTCCATGTTCACGTCGTATTTTATCCAATTGCACCATCAAATATCTTCTCAAGCTCTTCAATACCAACAAACATTTTTCTCCGAAATAACACATCCTTCATATCTGGTGGGAATAAGAGTCCGTTCATATTTGTATTTAGAACGCCTGGAGGGTATGCATATCCTCTTAACGGTGTGGACGGACAAGTTGCCCGCTTAAGTTGTACCATTCTAGTGAAGGTCACACGTGTTATCGCTGTGAAGAGCGGGTGGTGGCCCCCAGGCGGATTATTGCTGCTGCGTTACAGTGCGAACGGACTTAATCTCCTTAGCAGATAATTTTCATCATCGACACAACAAAATGAGTCAACATGTTTTTAAGAATAAGTGCATTTCATTGTTTTATTCCTATTTTTATTGGAACTTCAGCAAGTGAAGACAAAAAGTCATTTAATGTAATTACTTTTTAACACAGATTCTCTTCGAAGTTGTGTTTTAATATCTTCGTTACTTTTGTTAGTTTGGTCAATGTAACATATTTCAATTAGCTGAGGAATAAGGTTCCTAGAGGAAACCACAATTTAATTTCATCAATTGCAAATGTTAAGAACATGTAAGCGCTTTACGCTTTTTCAATCGTGATATTACCAGCGTTTAGTAATTTGTTGTTTTCGAAAAAGAACACTTAGGTGAGGGGAGGAGGGTAAGGACTGATAAAGGGGTGTTAAATAATCTGGGCGATATGCATTCTACCCAAACACTAAGAGCCTATTACAATTGTTATTTCTATGTACCCGTTGACGTGAAACGTAAAGATATTTCTATAATAAAGTAATCTGTTTCACTCACTGTCCACTAATCGACTGATCTTCAACAAAATTTTCATTTTATGTACGTGCATAAATTCACTTGCCTTTTCTATGATCTAGAGATATCGATCACCAAATATGATAGTGCTTACAGAAAAACCATTGAAAGGAGAAGGAAAGAAATCGCATTTCCCTTTGCGAAAATCAAGAGATCATAAATATGTCTCTCAGTCAACGGGTGACCACCTGCCATACTTTACATCACAGCCTGCACGGTTGCTAGGTAACATTGTCTGACCATCCATCTACACTTCACATCACACCTGCACGGTTGCCAGGTAACATTGTCTGGCCATCCATCTACACTTAACATCACAGCCTGCACGGTTGCCAGGTAACATTGTCTGACCATCCATCCATACCTTACATCACAGCCTGCACGGTTGCCAGGTAACATTGTCTGACCATCCATCTACACTTAACATCACACCTGCACGTTTGCTATGTAACATTGTCTGACCATCCATCCATACCTTGTACGGTTGCTATGGTTACACTTGCGTCACATATTTCATCGCGTTGCGTTACTCAAATTTTCGGACGACCCCCATTCATGAGACGTACTTATGTCAAAGTTGAATTACTGGGGAATTCCTCCCACCATTGCGTCCGCCTACTCGTATCAGGTTCCTCTCTTGGTCTTCTGCTGTCCTCTTCTGATCACCATGGCATTGGCTTTGAGGGGCCTTGGAAGTCGACACGCCTTTCATAACTCTTTCTTGAATACATACCGTACCCCATCATGGTAGTTTGTGTAATAATAATCGACAGCATTGTAAGGCCCAGAGTAGAATGGACTCAACTAGTGCCCCTTGGTCGTCATCCCACTGTCATAAGTTATGAACACGTGGGACCCCTTTTAGTCGCCTTTTACAGCAGACAGGGTATACTGTGGGTTTTTCTACTGCCCCGACCCACAGAGGATAACAGAGGTACAATTATTAGACAGAAATAAATTTTGGAACGAGCCTTCAAGCCGAAAAACGAACTGAGAAGACTATAATAGACGGGACAGAGGAACAACGGAAGCAGGACAGCGAATGCATGAAGGAGTATTGGACACAGAGGAACTCCACACAGAGAGAAAGAGGTAATGAAGCAGTCGCGTGATCCTAAGTGATCAATTAGCTGGTAATAATAATAATAATAATAATAATAATAATAATAATAATAATAATAATAATAATAATAATAATAATAATGTCGTACATCTGAACTGAATCCATACAAATATTTCTTGAGAAGACGCAAGAAGAATGAGAAGAAGAAGAAGAAGAAGAAGAAGAAGAAGAAGAAGCAGAAGATGCAGAAAACTCCAAAGATTTCCTCGGGAATGATCTACACAACCGTGAAAGGCGTATGTAAGTCTTTTTGGTAGTTCTCAGAGCTTTCTACCGGTGACTTTATAATATATGTGTATGTATATTATATGTCCGCCTCTGTGGTGTAGTGCTCAGTATGATTAGCTGCCACCGCAGAGTTCGATTCCCTGATCTGCCACGAAATTTGAGAAGTGATACGAAGACTGCAAGGGTCCGCTCAGTTTCGGGAGGTCAATTGAGTAGAGGTAGGTTCGATTCCCATCTCAGTAAACCTCAATGTTGCTTTCCGTGGTTTCCCATTTCTTCTCCGGGCAAATGCCGGGATGGTACCTAACTTAAGGCTACGGCTGTTTCCTTCCCTTTTCCTTGTCTATCCCTTGCAATCTTCTTATCCCCCCACAAGGCCCCTGTACAGTATAGCAGGTGAGGCTGCCTGGGCGAAGTACTGGTTCTCCACCCCAGTTATATCCACCACTGCCCTCGGCGGTAGAAGTGGGATCCCTCGCTGAATCCGAGAGAAGAACCAACCCTGGACGGTAAAACAAAACTAAACCAAACCCCATGGGTCAACAGCCCCGAAGGCCTGCAGATTACGAGGCATCGTGTGGTCCTCTCGGTCGTTATTCTTGGATTTCTAGACAGTGGCCGGTATCTCAGAGTCAGATACCTCCTGAGCGGACATGGAACCAGTCCTGAGAACAGATAAAAATTGCTGTCTTGGCCGGGAATCGAAACCTGGGCATCCGAGTAAGATAATAATAACAACAATAATAATAACTGCCTTTTGTCCGCGGTTTTCGGGACGCTGAAGTACCGGAATTTAGTCCCGGAGGAGTTCTTTCACGAGCCAGTAAATCTACTGACACGATGCTGACGGATTTGAGCACCTTCAAATACCACCGGAGTGAGTGAGGATGGAACCTGCGCCTCACCCGTCTGAGCCTTTCTAGCCCTTCAATGTTAAAAAATGCTAGGGATACGAGCTACGAATTTTAATTAAATAAAATGTAATAAAATATGAGAATATATTCTTGATTTATTACTAAAAGTTACATTTTCTTAATCCTCGGTCGATTAGATTAGCAGTTTTCCTTTTTCTACCACTAAGAGCGCTATTGTGAGTCAATGCAATGTCTCAATTAAGCCCTTATAACTGCATTCGGTGTGGACAATTTTCAACAAATCAGAAAACGCCAGAAGGTATTGAACCAAGGAGCACATTACAGAATGATTATGTAAATGAGTTAATTTGTCTAGGATTTTAATTAAATAAGGAAATGAGTAAAGAAACAGTCGATTTTCAAAATGTGTCAGTTCGATATAGCTGTCCACGACTCAAAATTGAAACGTTTTTGGACCCTTTAGTCCTTCAACTTTCTGTACAGTTGAGGGAATTGCTTAATTTTACATTTTTCGTGGTAAGGGGGACCCTACTTTATCTGCTAAGAAATATTTTTAACATTATTAGGTATATGTTATTGATAAGTTTGGTATTAACCGCTTCGTAAAACAATTGTTGTCCTTTTATAGGCTAGATTAAAATTCTGACCAGTAGACAAGTGTAATTCCTACTCCTCCCCAAGGTGAGACTGGCGCTATGTAAACATTATTCCACGAAGAAAAGAACACTCGAGTACAGTATTTATGTGACCGTGCCAAGACTCAAGGTTGCTTGTGACATGTCCCCATTCCAGCCTGCACATTCTCACGCCTGCTCTCCTACAAGTTTATGGTGCATCTCAATTGGGCGGCGGACTTTATACAGCCGAAGTGTTCAGCATTCAAGCAAGCACTTCCACCTCTGCACGATTATGTAAATCTGCTCTGAAATAGGAGTACTAGTTCTGTTTTGAGTGCGTGAAAACAACCTGATCTCCAAGTGTCAAGCAGAGCACTATACAGCATGCCAATGGTATTGCACTGAAGTTTGTTAAGCCCAGACTTTTGAAAATCGAATAAATGTATGTATATATTAAAAGAGTTTAGTAAAACCAGTTCTGGCAAATCTGTCCGTTCGTTCTACTGACCCGATTTCCTTCATTTTTGTTTTATTTTCTTTGGAATTACCTGCCGGTGAATCATGAGACATTGATTGGTCTCTACGTTCAGCCAAATTTCAATAGTCATTAAATGCTCACTCCAATAATTGCAGGCGAATGCTTACCCTAACCCGCAATACATTCTGTACTTAGCAGGTTGCTAAGCGACTTACACTTTCATTAATATTCTGATATATGTGATTTTCATTCTTAGTAATGCCATTGCCTGCAGTCATATTTGTTTACCAACTGTCAAACCACTTCCCCTGATCACAGAAGAATACTATTCTCTGCTAGATACTCTTTGATTATCTAACCTTCCCCAGCTTCTGAATATACTCAACAGTTGGCAGAACGATCATAATAACGTGCATGCTGCTAAAAAGAGGAAAAGAACAGTCCACCTATGCACAGGTGAGAAGGTATCAAGTCGACCAGCCTTCTATATGACCATTAATAAAGCGCAAGGACAAATTCTGGAAAAAGTGGGTGTCTACTTACCTGAACAAGGATTCAATCACTGTCAATTGTATGTTGCACTACTGTATATCGGGCAAGATCGTTTTCTGAAAATGTTAGGATACAGACACGGCCGAATGGTCCAAACACAGGTAACATTGTATGGAAAGAAGCTACATTATGAATGAACTAGTTATTATGTACCGGTATAAAAGGGCAGACAAAACAACATGACAGCGACAGACATATCCAGGCGAGTTATCTACTACGGGTCCGCTACTCTGTATATTAAACTAGTTCACTTAAAACGGCTTTGGCAAATCAGTCCGTCCGTTCTACTGGAGAGATATGCTTCATTTTTATCTTATGCTCTTCGGAATTACCTGCCGGTGATTCAAGAGCCAATGATAGGCCTCTAAGTTCAGACAACTCCAAGTAATCTCAAAACAATTATAATTTATTTTTTCTCTTTGATATTGAACAAAAGTTGATATATTGCCTTCTACCAATTAAAATAAATTTTCAGTTGGTAGTACTGGAGCTTATCTCCATCAGAAGACGGCATTTACTTAAAAACCTTTACAGATATTAAATATCAAGGCAGTTCATTCGCTCATTTAGTTTCAACATTTGGACATTAATTTTTAAAGAACGCGTATTTCTATTTTACGTAGGAGTTCCTCTATTCTTTTATTTTAATCGATTATTCATTATTCACTTAAACCGAAAACTTTAAATGACATATCCGATTTCTCTGTGAAATACGACTAAATAATATTTGAAACCGTCCTTGACAAGACAGTAATATAGCCTATCAAACTTCCCAGCTATTTTCCTCCAATATTCAGGCATGATGTTTTACTCGGGACGCAACAGTAATCCCATCTATTGGAGATGAGTAGCAGCAGAAGAGACAAATCACATCACAACAATGGTCATTGTATTGTCATTGTTCATGAGTTTTATGAGTTTTGGGAATTGTAGGCCTTTACATTTTATTTTTTCCGACTCTTTTATATTACGGCATGTAATGTAAAGGGAGTCCCCATTATTGCCTCTTGTCTTATTTTTCAAAGGATCTTTCCTTTACGATTTTTAAATATATTTTTATAAGCATCTTCAGGAGCCTCCGTAGCTCAGGCAGCAGCGCACCGGCCTCTCACCGCTGGGTTCCGGATTTCAAATCCCGGTCACTCCGTGTGAGATTTGTACTGGACAAAGCGGAGGCAGCACGGGTACTTCGGTTTCCCTGTCATATTTCATTCCAGCAACACTCTCCAATATCCTTTCATTCCATCTAGCACGACCTAGTGTTTACAGTGCACTATGTCTTCTGGTATGGGCTAGAGTAATTGTGCTACTTTCATAGATCTGTCTCTGTCTTATACTTGCTTTTGACAATATGAAAGTGACTGAGGTATGAGCGATGCTAGTAATACCATTCCTTCTGCAGCCAGTCCCTGCTATGAATGGTGTAAAAATGTTGCTCATAGGGTCGGTTGGTGCATGCATTACAGTGGCCTTGGCAGACTGATATGTAATAGCAACTTCTATATCGGTGAGGAAAGCAACGTGAAACTACCTCACTCCTCATTTCCCTCTTCAGTGATGCCTAAGCCATCTATGGCAGCTGATGGCGGAGCTGTTGAGGATCCAATCAGCCTTAGGGCTGAAGACTGAACATATATCATTCATTAATCAGTACCCCTGAGGAATGCGACAAGCTTCGGCGGCTGGCACAATTCCTATCCTCGCCGCGAGATGGAGGCTTTATTAATTTCATTCCCGACCCGGACGAATGACTGGAAAACAGGCTATTGATTTTTTATAATAGCCAGTTATAAAAGAATAAAAATAAAGAATAAGAATAAGAATAAAGCCTATATCAAAAAAGGCAAAATTCCGACATTATAACACAGTGGTTAAAACAAAAGCACTTTATGCATCTGAAACCACTGTTATTGATTGCGAATCTCGAATAAAGGTGATTCAAAAACATGAAAGGAGAATCCTCAAAATATTGTTACGACCAAATTACGAAAATTGAATTTGGACGAAAAAGACATCACATGAAATCTATCAATTTAGAGAAAAAACACAGATACAATCAGGAAAGGGCAATTACAAATTTATGGTCACTTATATAGGACGAATTATAACAGGCTCACAAAGAAAATTTTAAACTTAGCCTTATCAATGAAAAATAGCAATGATTGCCTACTAGAAATCAGCGAAGACCTAAATGAAATTGTCATCAATGAAGAAACCATTCAAGATAGAACAAGATTCAGAGCCATAATATACAAACACAAATTTTCTGTGAAGCTAATCCGACTAAATACAGGATGGACTACACAACGTACAAAGGAACACAGCGAGAGGATGAGGAGATATTGGGAAGAGAAGAAGAAAAAAAGAAGTGCTAATAAGTTCCAATTCCCTCCTTGATTAGACAAGACGAATCAAAAAATTATAATGTAATTGTTCTGGGTTCGTCCGTGGTCAGGAGAGGTAAGGAGGCGAATGGCTGGACAGTGCACGAATTAAGAGTACAAGTTACCGTAATAAGATTCGAGAAATGTTACTTCTTTCGTTTTGATTAATGTTAAATTACTTTTAACCATAAACAACACTCAACAAAGGGCGCAGTTTCCCAACAATGCAACAGGAGCTTGTCAGCTATGAACAAGTGAAAGAAAAGAGCTCGTAAGCACTTCCATTAGGTAGGTACAACAATAAGGGAAGGAATTCCCACATCTTCTCTAACATACTAGCCCTAGAACTCGCGATGTTAATTCTTCTGGTGGCAGCTTTCACTTGTCTAAATGAAATACAAAACATACACTGAGGATTGTCGTGGTGACACGAAATTGGATAAATGTTTTAATTAGAAAAATTATCCGTCTGTACAAAAATGTGTAATTATCTGAATTCAAAATAATAATAAAACTTTCGATCATATGTACACAAAACTGGTACATGTCACAAACTTGTCAATAGTGTTCCTGCGCTGCACTAACAAAAGTTTCATCACTCTGAGAGGTATATTCTTGCAAATAGTAAGGAAAAGTTGTTGGTATGCAATCATTTGGAGGCGTGATACTAGACAACGTTGTTATGATAGGTTACTTTATGGGAGGTTGGTCATCACTTTCACTTTCAGATATTTGATGCGAAGAAGTAGCTGATAAACACTCCAAATCTGACCCTGAATCTCTCAGTTTATTCTCAATAATCTGAAAGTCAGTTGCGTCACCTTTTATCTTAGAACAAATTTCGCACTACTGCATTACTAATTTTCCATAAGGAAGTGAAGATGTCATATTTAGACACGCACTGTATGCAATAAATCAAATAACAAGTAAATAGCTCGCACCGAACGGAAAACTACGAAATCAAATCAAATATAACAGCAAATAGGAGTCCGTGAAGGTTTGTTTACAAACTCTACAGAAATGGCGCTTAAACAGATCACTGGAAAACTACACTCATTTATTTATATGAAATTGCAGCCAAAGAGGTTGTAAATATGAATGAAACTAACCTCATGGCTGTTGTCGATATCGACTACGACAAGAATTAGACTGTCATGACATCTGTTGATGAAATGAAAAAAATACAAGAAGAAATACGAACATGTCGAATATACGACAGTGCCACCAGCAGTGACTAATGTGTCGAATATGACAGTTGCCAGTTCTAGGGCTAGAGCAGCATCTTAGATCTTTACTTGTACAGTCGGCAGAGTAAAAATTCGTATTTAAAACAGGTTTACTATTATTTAAATGGAATTGAATTCTTAGCTAAAGAGGTAGACACAATCACTCGGTTCACTAATAATTGAACAATCACCACTCAGTGACACTTACCACGAGATAGTTCCATGTTGGGCAATATTTATTTTGCCTAGTAAATTATCACAAATAATTTGAAGTCAAGGTTACCCTCAACAGACAAGTTCGTGCAGAGGCATATGGCCCATACTACGCGGTCACGAAACACAAAGGAACATAGGATAATCCCATCTACAGGGAGACTAAATGTGAACATCATTTAAGGCAGAGAACGAATTTCAAAATTTAGAAGTCGCCCTGTTCGAATAAAAGGGGAGGATTCCGAGGGTAACCATTCGTGCTCCCTTACATTTGATTAATTTCGCAGTAGCCAGTATAGTTTTAAGGCCGAAGACTGAGCAGAAGGTCTTACATTACTAGAAAACGAAAAGCCTAACTATTACATTATACATGAAAAACCACTCAAGGTTTCCCCACACTTCACTCGCCGGAACAATCACTTATTTAGATTTATTCTGCCATACCTCTATGTTTGGACCTCCTTCAGACCGTGACTCCCGCTTCCTTACCTCCCAAGGGAGCCACTCTCTATCCTCCTTCAAGATGCACACAGTATCGCACGAGCTAGAGAAGGTACGCAGTCCAAAATTCCCCTCCCCAAAATTAAGGGAGAAACATCTAGATGTTTACAATCCCAAGATATGATTGGCCGGCCACAAGTTACAAAACAGATCCATGACTGATGAACAATTGAACTTTCTAGTTTGTGATATGCTGATAGAATTAGGGGCGGCGTCAGGAAAGTAGTATACAAATGTAGAAACACAACTACATAACAATAGCATAGCGTTGGGTTTACCAACTTCAACAGTGAATCATTCTCACAAATTAGTTTGGGCTTAGCCCTCAAGAATTCATTCCAAAATATACGTAGGGACCATCTACCGATCGGCAGAAAAACGTTGACAACAGTTCAAAAATTCTGATTTGCTATCGGGATGGCCATAGTAGAAAAGACGCACAAAGAAAATAGGAAGTAAGATGTACCCCTGGTATAACAATGGTAAGACCATCTGTACTCTAAGCCTCTGAGTGCCTTTTGATGAATCGAAAGTGCCCACCCAGGAAAGTAGTCTTAAATATAGGAAAGTCTTGAAGAGGATACTAAGGCCCTTAAGAAAGGAGGATGGCACCTACAAGATCAGGCGAAACAACGAGCTCTACGAACATCAGGAAGACATAGTCACGTGTATGAGGGAAAGGCGACTGGGCACATGACCCGCCCGAAACCCTGCAATATTATCAACAGAATTCTCACAATGACAAGTTGGGGAAAGATTTCCAAAAGCAGGTGGATCACCTCAGTAAAATCAGACCTAAAGGAACTACAGTCTCATTAGAGACCACAGAGAACCGATCTCAGTACCGACAGGCCATTCCTTAAGGAGTCTTCCCACTGTCCCTCACAAGCAAAACGAGTAGGGCGGCCACCAAACCTGAGTGGAGGGATGGAAAGGAGCAGGTTACAGCCAGAAAATGAAAGGGGACTGGGCTAAAAAAGGCAGAAGACCATAGCTAAGAGTTAAGACGAGCCCCGTGGTCCCTAGTAGTCCAAAACGTACCAAATAATAATAATAATAATAATAATAATAGTATTAATAATAATAATAATAATAATAATAATACATAAAACACCGCTTGGAATATTGAGGGAATATTTAATGCACTTGTGGTTCTCATAAACATGTTACT
Source organism: Anabrus simplex (assembly GCF_040414725.1). NCBI lineage: Eukaryota > Metazoa > Arthropoda > Insecta > Orthoptera > Tettigoniidae > Anabrus > Anabrus simplex. Next base: position 2,896,412 of record NC_090278.1, on the reverse strand, counting down.
TCATCAAATCGATTACCTAAATATCTACGCTGCACATAGCAATAGTTTTATCGCAATGAAACATAATTAGTCCTAGAGTTTGATGGCACGATAAGATTGAATGCATATTGGATTTTACATTAACGCACGTGGTATGTAAGGAGAACGAATTGGTTGCATCAAATGGTAACATTTTATCAGTTATGTCAGAGGCTACAGCTCTTGAATAATTTGAATTCATTTCGATGTGAGGTTACTCAAATTATTACTCATGACGCGCTGAAGAGTGGTTCTGATTAAAATATAGCTTTATGTTGGTAATGAAGTGTTTTCCCATTCTGTCTACTTACATCGTATCCATTTCTACTGAGTATTGCTTAATGCATGTTCTAAAAGTCAGAGCAGGTCACGATACGATAATTTAAACTGGACCTGTTCAGAATTCAAAGCTTTTTAAAAATGCTAATAGAATCGAGGTATCTCTTTCGCATGAAACCACATTTCGAACGATTTGATTAACCGTCATCGTATATAACTATTGTGCTTCGTGTCTGGTGTAAATTTATCGTCCAACACTATAAGATCTCGGATGTTCTTCATTCCTTTTAAGTATCGTAGAAGATTGTCTACGCTGTCAGCTTTGTCAAATAGGAGGGAGAATAAGTAGCCAGACAGATTATATAGCTTCAAGTATCCGATAATTTTTTTTTGGTCCAACAAAGTTCTTGGCAATGTGAGTACAGTTCAAATATTGTAGAAGACTGTCCACGCAATCAGTTTTGGTTAAGTAAGTGTATGTCATATAAATGGATTGGTAGACTACTTAGTTTCAACTGCTTGGTCTATTTTCCTGGATGTCATGACATTTTCTAGTGATAACCTTGGAAGTTATAATACATCATGCTGTTTTTGCCAAAGTGGGACCGAATGGTTGGAACTGAAATACTGTTGACCAATGTAGACTCAAATCCGTTTTCATACATTTCAGACATTGAATGTTCTACTGAGTTTGTAAGCTGTAAGACTCATCTGACCACTGGTTTAAATTGGGGAATGAATTATGTACAACGTATGACACACTTAACATTAGAAATAAGTTGCTGTGTTGATGGAGCAGAATACCTTCCTCCTTGTTAAGAACTCAGATGATTGGGATTGGATCCCTGAAGCGCTAGCAAGTTATAGGTTTGTTTACATTAGTAGCTTCCCCTCTATCCTCCAGACTTGAAGGTACAGAACTGAAGTTCCAGTAGGCGCGTGTATGTATTTTACACAATTCTTGTAGTACACTCAAGGTTCTACATCTGAAGTCCTACATTTGCAAGGTATTGAAGTCCATCCATTTTACCCAAAATCTAAACCAGTTATGAAAAACGACTAATAAAATGTCACATAATTGTAACTTATCCTATCACACACTGAATTTGTTACTGACATCTTGCTCGTACGATAGGCATAACGAGAGAAACACACTCCAGTTTGTAAGACTTAGCATTATCGGAACTGATAATTTTCTACAATAATATTAATTTTATTTCTTCTCGTATCTTGGTTACTTGGCAGACTGTCAAAAAAGACATAAAGCACATGAACCTAACGGAAAAAACTAGGACGTGTCTATCTATTGACATTCAAACAAACTGGACTTTAAGGTCTACATTGCATTTCATGTCTGCATGGTGCGCTTCGAATGCACTTATTTTAGGCAACCAATTCTTCGCGCATTATCCAGGTGATTATATAATCATTAATTATTAACAAATGCATTGGAATTGGAAGACATTTAGGCGGCAGTGCCTGCTTATAGCAATAGAGCAGTGAAATAAATGTAAACATTAATTAAAGTAACAATAGATAATATAGCAAACATTTATATAAAATAGAAAATTACACGAAATGATATCAAAATCAAGAATTTCCATGATTACGCAAGAAGAGGAATAAAAAACAAAATACATTGAAACAAGAAGAAACAACACCTGACGATACTACGTGTGAAACATAATATTCAATTGTGTTCGCACAGAAAATAACGTAAAATATTTCATTGCATTGTAGTTTGAAGCAGATCACAAATATGTTGATAATTCCATCTGAAGGTCAACGCACAGAGACGGATACAAACAGATACTTATCTATAAGTAACGAACTACCTAAATTACTTGGTTTAGGGCCATATAATATCACCACGGATGCCACGTATGGATTTCTGAAAATGGAATATTCTGCTCTAGGAGTTTTCTGTCATGATGGCAGCCTTTTTATGTGGTGGTGGTGGTTGTTATATTCTCTTGCACGTAGTGAATAGGCAGAGAATAGAAGAGCAATGTCAATCTGTTCTTACTGTTTTAGAAATCACACAACTTGTTCAGACGGTTTCTTTACCTCTCATATTAATCTTGTCGCATGCTACAGTAAACAAAAAGAAATATGAGAAATTGTTCAGTGCAGTCACTGGAATATATCGCGTGTTGCTCTTGGAAAATGTAAGTAACATTAGTGGCATAAATAATATAAGTACTTCTTATATTCCACGGCACAAACGAAATCTAATTATGCAGTTAATGCTTGTGAGTTCTGTATTAATAAGTGGACACATAGCTGATTTTGTTCTCAATCCCACAGGAGTTGGGTCTTACTACGTTATATTACTCGATGCAGATTATTTTATGTCCTGTATTTCCCACATTCAGTTCGTGAATACGGTGTTTTTACCAAAACACCGATATTCACTGCTCAACAAATACCTTTCCTTGTGGAATTCCTCTGGTAAGTGCAACTATAATAATTTCTTCATATCTTCACACACCTCTTCTGTACGATATTCGGGTCGACTTTCACCTGCAGTCAATAGACTGGAGGACAAAAATCTCTCTAGTTTGAGAAGATACAGGTACGTGCACCACACTTTGTGTAATGTAGTAGAAGTGGTTAATTCTATATTGGGTTTAGAATTGCTACTTAGGTTAGCCAGTAGTTTTATCAGTGTTCTATTTGATACATACTATATCATGCAGAGCATTTCAGGCGAACCTGTTGGTGGGTACCAGTTGTATATCTTGTGGAACTCACTTATTCTAGCTCAGATAATGAGCATCACAGCTTCTTGTTACACGACAACACGCGAGGCAGGAAACACATCTTCTATCGTGACCAGCCTGATGCTAAGTCTCATGAATGAAAGACATATTTACAATGAATTGTCATCATTTTCTCTGCAACTCGTTCATGTCAACGTCACTTTCACGGCCGGGTTCGGTTTGGTTACTCTTGATTACAGTTTCTTTTGTGCTTTTATTGCCACTACACTCACATATCTTATCATCGTACTTAACTGACTTGTTTTTGGGGGAGGCTGGAGTGTACTTAAAGCGCATGTCCCTCAAATTGTTCGGCGAGGTAGTTCCTTTTCTCCTAGGGTATTTCAAAAGATCCAGCAGTATGCCGGGATCTCAATGAATAGAATATAGTGCACGTCTCTTTGAGTTTACTGCAATACGGCGGTACTGTAGATATGATAGAGACTAACGAGTTCTCAGTGTTTTTAAAATTTTCTCATACTGACTGTATATCATAGAAATCTCCTATACAAGAAATAAACATTTGACCTTAGTCAATACAGTTTAAGCCTTAAATAAATTAATGCACAGAATAGTACATGTTACGCCCTTTTTCTAAGCGTTTTTCAGCCAATGGAAATATATTACTATGAAAAAACTAACCAAGTGAGAAGGGTACTGAACATAACATTGAATATAACGTTTGTAAAAAGTACTCATATTAAAATATTGTTTTGTTTGACTGTGTAATGCTGCAATAAAAATACAAATAAAGCTATGAAATGTACTTATTCGTTTAGGAAATGTGCACGTATTGTGTCTTCTCCAGTATGAGAAATATCTGATGGGAATGCTAGTCCGTTCGCATTGCTATATTTAGCCTGAGAAGGCCTCAACCCGTTCTACATAGCAATAACACAGGTGTCCTTCCACTAGAATGGCCAGGAGTCAAACCGTCAACTTATCCGTCTAGATCGGTAAGTGGCTATTGCATACCTTCCATGCGTTCTAAAGCTATAAGGACCGACTTTGGTCCCCACCAGATATGAGGAGTCTCTTCGTTCGGAGAAATGTTCGTTGCTATTGAAGAGCTTAAGAACACATTTGATAGTGCAGTTTATTAAATGAAGATGTCAACACGAAACAAATGATTGGAGGATGAGTAAAACTGTGTTACTCAGGTTGCATTTCTCATTTGTTTACATCTCACAGAATATGTTTCATTTCATCGTTTGTAATAATTGTCCACTACCCATTCCACAACATATCTATGTACACATTTCTTAGTGCTTCGCAGGTCTAAATAAACAAATCATTCTGTGGGAACTCTTGCAGCCTTGCCACATCCCAGGCAATTGGCGGTAAACTGGGATATGAACCATCGTACACTGAAGCTCGGCCCGTCATCACACGTCAGACCGCGCCGCCGTCAAGTGAGCTATTGCGAGGCTTGGCATACAGCGGGCATTTCCCAGTCTAGTTAATATATGTTCCTGATCTGCATGTTCACATCCTATTGTAAGGTGCGTGTTCTTCTTATCTCTATTAACAGTGGCGCTCATTATTTGTGCTGTCTTCTAAACAGTAACCACACTATCCAGATTAGGGTTGCACAAAACTAGATCGTAAGGGGCGCGTGAGCTGTTGTTTTTAGTCATGAGTTCGTAAATTGATTTGATGCAGCGCTCCATGCCACCCTATCCTGTGCTACATGTTTCTTACATCCTACATCTGCTCTACTCTACTTGTCATGTTCATACCTAGGCCTACCCTTAACGTTCTAACCGCCTACAGTTCCCTAAAATAAACTGAACAAGTCCTGTGTGTCTTAAGATGTTGCCTATCATTCTCTCCCTCCTTATGGTCCAATTAAGCCAAATCGATCTCCTTTCACCAGTTCAATTCAGTATCCCATCATTCGTGATTTTATCTAACAATCTCACCTTCTGCTTTCTTCAGTAACGCCACATTTCAAAAGCTTCCATTATCTTTCTTCTGAGATGCTTATTCGACCAAATCCCACTTCAATACATTGCCAGCTCCACTCGGAAGTCTTCAGAAATATATTTCTAATTCCTATATCAATGTTCGAAGTGAGCAAATTTCATTTCTTAAGAAAGGCTTTCCTTGCTTGTGCTAGTCTGCATTTTACGTCCTGCCAGCGTTAGTTATTTTACTACGCAGGGAACAATATTCATCCACTTCTTTTAAGACTTCATTTCCTAATCTAATATTTTATGCATCACCTGACTGCCTGGACTGCGCTCAATTGCTCTTGTTCCGTACTTATTTATTTTCATGATATACTCCTTCGCCAAGTCTGCTTCCATACCATTCATCAATTTCTCCACATTATCTATATAGTCTGACTATATCGGCAAATTTCAGGGATTTGATTTCCTCTCCTTGGATTGTGATTACCATTCCAAATTCCCCTTTGGTTTCATTTACAGCCTATGCTGTATAAGCATTGAAATGGAGTGGGGATAAGCCTGTAGCCTCGCCTCACTCCTTTCTGCATTGATGCTTATTTTTCAAAGCAATCTATTCCTATCACTCCAGTCTGATGTTTGTAAAGATTGTAGATAATAATATTCTTTCTCGGTATCAGCTGTATCGCATAGAATAATCGGATGCGTCATTTATACTGTATATTTAGGCTTAACCCGCGAGTGGTCGCTAGCCGAAATGTAACGTGAGTGGTCGCGCGTGAGACTTCCTCTCACATTAAAATAAATATGACTTTTTACACAGTTTTTTGGGGCGTAAGACGGAAATTTACTACTGAAATGAAACCTTATATATTTTAGATAAAAATGAAATGATTAGCTGTGTGTGAGAGAGGGAGGGAGGGAGGCTTTAAGCCCCGGGAATGTCCGATGACAAGTTCGGCTCACCAGATGCAGGTCTTTTGATTTGACGCCCGTAAGCAACATTCGCGTCATGATGAGGATGGAATGGTGATGAAGACGACACATACACCCAGCCCCCGGGTCAGCGAAATTAACCAATTAAATTTAAAATTCCCGACCCCGCCGGGAATCGAACACGGGACTCTTGTGACCAAAGGTCAGCACGCTAACCATTGAGCCATGGAGCCGGACATGATTATCTGTTTATTAAAGACACAAATTACTACTTCAAATAACATATGCAATGTACATCAAAATAACTTCCGTCCTCAAGTTGTAAAAAGTAATTTCTCACACATGCATTATATCTAGTAATATTTACGTACAAAGCAAGGTTTCTGAACACAATAACATTTTCAGAAACAAGAAGTGCTCATAATACAAATACTAACGCGTACAACAGGAGTAAGTTTCCCCCTCCACTTCAACATAACACCAACGTCATTAGTCGCGCGATAAGGGAAACTCTCACGCAGCGCGCACAGACACATAGGAACCTTTGTTCTGACTAGGGAAGGGGGTGCTTACCCTTCAAATGTGAATCGCTCTACTCACGACAGTTATAAACTCAGCCACAAGAGGGAACAGTCACCTCCCTTCCATCACTGTGAAGTAATATCACAATAAAAAATAATGTGAGAAAAAATCTCATATAGCGACTACTCGTGGGTTAAGTGTGTCGGATGGAAAGATCATTTAAAATAAGCGAATAGATGAACTCTTACGCGTTTAAGGAAAATGAATTTCTAAATGTTGTAAATGAATTATGGAATATCTGTATTTAAAGTTACTTATTTAAGTAAATGCCGTCTCCTGACCACATAATGGAAGTAAGTCCCGGTACCACCAATTAACAACTTCTTTTCACTGGCAGCAGGCAATACGTATACCAATTCTTAGTTTATGTCAAAGAGAAAAATGCATTATATTTGCCGTAAAAACAGCAAAGGGTTTTTATATTGATAACTAGCTGTAGTGCCCGTCGTTGCCCGGTTGGTTTTTGAATTTTTATTTTCAAGATTAGTATTAATAGTTGCTGCCGGCCCCGTGGTGTAGGGGTAGCGTGCCTGCATCCCACCCGGAGGCCCCAGGTTCGATCACCGGCCAGGTCAGGGTATTTTACCTGGACCTGCGGGCTGGTTCGAGGTCCATTCAGCCTACGTGATTAGAATTGAGGAGCTATCTGACGGTGAGATAGCGGCCCCGGTCTAGAAAGCCAAGAATAAAGGCTGAGAGGACTCGTCGTGCCGACACGACACCTCGTAATCTGCAGGCCTTCGGGCTGAGCAGCGGTCGCTTGGTAGGCCAAGGCCCTTGAAGGGCTGTAGTGCCATGGGGTTTGGTTTGGTTTGGTTTCGTTTAGTTTGGTTTGGTATTAATAGTTATGTGCGAAGTGAATTTTTATAGAATTTATTTTTGGGATATTGATTTTTAACATCTATTATGTAGTTTTACAGTAATTTAGATGTGTTTGATTTCAAGTTCTAGATTATTTAATCATCAAGTAAATCTTTATCCTTGTGGAAGCTTGAATCGACTGGGAATTATTTGATCCTTTCAAAAAATTAATAAGGGGTAACTACATATATGTATTAGTCGCGCTATAGATATGATCTACACGATTTCAACTCTCTATGAGACTGTCACCAATCAGCCTTGTGACTCCAAAAGCAGTGGATTCAACACTAATCTCGGTCATCTTAGACTATTTACTATCAAACACCATTCTTCCTCGCGTCTCAATAGAGGCTGAACGTGGACTTAAACGGTTTTCATCTCAGAGACACATAAACATTGGATTAGACATTAATATCTGTTATTTTTAAATGCCATCTCCTCCCATTCCCCACCCCCAGCGGGGGTTGGTTTTATCTCCATAGTATTATTCTTCCAGATGGTAAGTCATATGTGAACGAAGATTCCTTGATAGCTATTCTGGAACATACCCACATACACCCATATGTAAGACTTAACCGTCCAGAGTATCAATATTCAACTCAGCGACCTCGTAAACGATAGTATTCGACATTAATATCAGTCATTTTCATATTTCACCACCTCCGCTAGGAGTGCTAGGAGTGTTTCACACAAACGTATTTTTTTAGATAGTAAGAAATACGTGTACCAATTTTGTATGATGGCTATGTTGGAACAAACACTTATACATCCGTAATTTCGGTCGTTTTGGGCAATTTCCTTTCCATCCCTTCTCATCTCCATGCCGATGGGAGTAGTATAATATACGGATTCGGCGGCCGCCACCGACACCGGGCTCCCAGAGGCCTCCTCCACCACCACCACAGCCAGAGGCCTCCGTGAGACCTCCTCCACCACCACCACAGCCAGAGGCCTCCCAGGGGCCTCCTCCACCACCACCACAGCCAGAGGCCTCCCAGATGCCTCCTCCACCACCACCACAGTCAGAGGCCTCCCAGAGGTCTCCTCCACCACCCGCGGGAAATTTGAATTTGTAAACAAAGCCACGTGCTTTTTGACAGCTGTCATCGACAACAACGCATCGCTAACCTCAGTACTGCCATCTTGACGGGCCTAAACCTCAGTAGTGCCAACTTAATCTAACTAGCGCGAGGTAAACAAAGCCACGTGTTTTTTGACAGCCACGTGCTTTTTGACAGACAACAACAACGCATCGCTAACCACAGTACTGCCACCTTGACGGGCCTAAACCTCAGTAGTACCAACTTAACCTCACAAGCGCGAGATAAACAAAGCCACGTGCTTTTTGACAGCCACGTGCTTTTTTGACAGCTGTCATCCGCCATCTTTAAACTACAGAGCACCGTGCTGCCCTCTTTATCGCAGTAGCTGCAAATTCGTCACCTGTCATCCGCAGTGCTGCCATCTTAGCGGGCCTAAACCTTAGTGCTACCAACTTAACCTCACAAGCTCGAGATAAACAAATCCACGTGCTTTTTTGACAGCTGTCATCCGCCATCTTTAATCTATAGAGCACAGTGCTGCCCTATTTAGCTACTTACCTTTGAAATGTGGTGGCGGATAATTTGAAAAAAACTTTTTGACAACAGCCATCTTTAATCTAGAGAGCACCGTGCTGCGCTCTTTAGCTACATACCTTTGAAATGTGGTGGCAGGCAATTCCACATGACAGCAGCCATCTTTGATCAAGAGAGCACCGTGCTGCCCTCTATGTGGTAGCGGCAATTTGAAAAATTCTACATGCTCTTGTTTGGAAACAATATCACGCGCTTTTTTGACAGCTACCATCCGCCATCTTTAATCAACAGAGCATAGTGCTGCCCTCTTTAGCTGGATACCTTTGAAATGTGGTGGCGGCAAATTCCACGTGCTCTTGTTTGGAAACAAAGCCATGTGCTTTCTTGACAGCTGTCATCCGCCATCTTTAATCCACAGAACACCGTGCTACCCTCTTTATGGCTACTACCTTAAGCTCGTAGTAGCGGGCAATTTGAAAAGTTCTGTTAGTTATCATCCGCCATCATTAATCAAGAGAGCACCGTGCTGCCATCTTTTGCTAGATACCTTTGAAATGTGGTGGCAGCAAATTGAAAAATTCCACGTGCTCTTCTTTGGAAACAAACTCACGTGCCTTTTTGACAGCTACCATCCGCCATCTTTAATCAACAGAGCATAGTGCTGCCCTCTTTAGTTAGATACCTTTGAAATGTGGTGGCGGTAAATTCCACGTGCTCTTGTTTGGTAAACATAGCCACGTGCTTTTTTGACAGCTGTCATCCGCCATCTTTAATCCAGAGAGCACCGTGCTGCCCTCTTTATCGTAGTAGATGTAAATTCGTCACCTGTCATCCGCAGTGCTGCCATCTTTAGCTAGATACATTTGAAATGTGGTGGTGGATAATTTAAAAAGAAAAATTCTACAGCAGCCCTCTCTCGACGCTAATTGCATAAGGTAGCGCCTATACATGACTCCTTAAGGGTGCTTACGCAAGATGGCTGCTATACACAGGTTCTTATGAGACGCCCTTGGGATGCTTGGGCAAGATGGCAGTTATACATGGCTCCTTATGAGATGCCCTAGGGATGCTTGCGCAAGATAGCGACTGCTCTTATGGGACGGCTTAAGGGTCCTTGCACAAAATGGCTTGAGACTCCCTAAGGATGCTTGCGCAAGATGGCGGACATAAGATGGCGGCTATACACAACTCCTTATAAGACGCTTTAAGGGTGCTTGCGCAAGATGGTTGTTACTCTTATGAAGAAAGCTAGCTTAGAGGCTAACGTGTCGTGCTAGTTCGATTCATTAAATTTAGGGCTTAAATGCAAAATGTTAAATATATCGAAAACGGTGCACCGTAGAGCAAAACGGACAAAATTTTTCAGACTAATACCTAGGTTCGCAGTATGAGGAACAAGAAAACCATAGTCTAATGATGGTATCAACGGTTCGGTTCCTACTTAGGCCCTTTGGCATTTGCTCTGTTTTAGCTTGTATTGAAGCAAGTCTTCGTAACATGATCAGGTCTAGCTATGGTAGAGAGTATAACGTACCGTGCTGGTTCGATTCATTCAATTTGGAGGCTTAAATGCAAAATGTTAAATATCTCGAAAACGGTGCATCGTAGAGCAAAACGGACAAAATTTTTCCGCCTAATACGTAAGTTCGTAGTATCAGGAACAAGAAAAAACATAGTCTAATGATGAGATCAACGGTTCGATTCCTACTTAAGCCCTTTGGCATTGGCAGATATCTATTTCTACAAGATGGTGGCTGCTCTTATGAGACAAGGTGGCTTGAGACGTCCTAGGGATGCTTACGCAAGATAGCGGACACAAAATGGTGACTATACATAGCTCCTTATGAGACAGTCTAGGGGTGCTCGCACAAGATGGCAGCTACTCTTATGAAGAAAGCTAGCTTAGAGGCTACTGCGCAAGATAACAGCTGCTGTTATGCATGCGGTGGAGGGCAATTTGAAATTCTATGTGCTTAATCAACAGAGCACCCTGCTGCCCTCTTTAGCTGAAATGTGGTGGTGGATAATTTGAAAAATTCTTTTGACAGCTATCATCTTTAAACAATGGCGACTATACATAGGCTGTTAAGGCCTTATCATTCTCCTCCTCCTCCTCCTCCTCCTTCTCTACCTCCTCCTCCGCCTCTTATGTCAAGGCATAGCTTTATATCGAACAAGTTTAAACCTGCATCGCGAAGGCAAGCGTGTGCAGCGATAACATTATTGTGCATGTTTAGACTTTCAAACCATAAGAAGAGTAGAATCAAACGCTGTACTCGATACGACATGTGATCAGAACATTGATTGATGCGTTCACAAAACAAAATAAGTGATCAAGACTAGAATCGAACACTGTACTCAATACATCATGTGTTTAGAATATGTCAGGGGATACCCTTGTTCTAAGAAGATCAGATTGAAACATAACAAGACTAGAATAGAACACTGTAATCGATGTTGTTAACTTCAACATGTGATCAGAACATTGATTGATGTGTTCAGAACACAAAATAAGTGATCATGACTAGAATCGAACACTGTACTCGATACAACATGTGATCAGAACATTGATCGATGTGTTCAGAACACAAAATAAGTGATCAAGACTAGAATCGAACACTGTACTCAATACAACATGTGTTTAAAACATGTTAGGGGGTACCCTTGTTCTAATAAGATCAGAATGAAACATAACAAGAAGAGAATCGAACACTGTAATCGATGTTGTTAACCTCAACATATGATCAGAACATTGTTTGATGTGTTCAGAGCAAAAGTACAATTTTGATGATTTGCTTAGTGTAAAATCAAAAACAATGGAAACACACTGTGCACATATCGCGTAGCTAACTCGCTCAGTAAGCAATATTGCAAAACTACAACTTCAATGATTTGCCTAGTGTAAAACATCAAAAACACACTGTACCCATACTGCGCAGCTAACTCGCTCGGTAAACGATATAGCCAAAGTATAACTTCAAATTATTTACCCTCCATCATTCGTCTTGTGTGAAAATCAGTCGAACAAGTTATCGCATAAACATGTAACATGAAATATCAGTCAATCTGTTGGCATGGGTTAAAAGCATGTAGCTTATGCGGGAAGTAAAATTAAACAGAACGCTAGTGCTATAAGAAATACTCTGCTTACATTTAAGTCCCTAGCTGTTGAACAAGTTATTACATAAGTATGTAACATGAAATATCGGTTCGGAAACATATTGTTTCAATCTGTTTTCATAGATTACAAGCATTTAGCTTATGCAGGCGAGGACTACAATGCAAAATGCTAAGCCGAAAAAAAATCGTGATAGGGTATGGAACCCAGGGGTTACATCTTATCAGAAGGGCAAAAAGGATGAAAGGACTCTTCCTCCTCCTTACCGCACATTCCTTGTAGGGCTAATTGGCTGAAGGGCTAATGGGCAAAAGGGCTAATGGGCTAAAGGGCTAATGGGCAGAAGGGCTAATGGGCTAATGGGCTAAAGGGCTAAAGGGCTAAAGGAGCAACAACCTCATCGATCGCTATTAGCAAGAACGCTTGTATTTTGTTAAGTGTAGAAAATTAATCTTTATTGGTAAATGGTTTTATGTTCAGAACAAGGAATGGAACCTAGGGTTACGTCTTACCTAATAAAATCCCTGAGGTGCGATGAGTTACGTTTTTCGAACTAGTGTTTGGAACACTGAACTTTTCAAGATGGCAAGAGTGAGGTTAGCAATGTTCTGTTGTTGGATTTTAAATTCTACGCTATAACACGCATAAGGTGGCAGCCTTGAGGTTTACCGCTGTAAAGATGGCAAGAGTGAGGTTAGCAATGTTCTGTTGTTGGATTTTAAATTCCCCGCTATAACATGCATAAGGTGGCAGCCTTGAGGTTTACCGCCGTAAAGATGGCAGCAGTGAGGTAAGCGACGCTCTATTGTCCTCCAAAGTGAGGTTAGGGTTCGTCAAGAAGACAGCTGTCAAAAAAGCACGTGGCTATGTTTACCTAACAAGAGCACGTGGCTCTGACGTCACGGTCACGTAATCAATCATTAGCTCGACGTCGTTAAGAGCAGCATTAGGATTAGCTATGCTTAAAAGTCTTGGGAACAGAGCAGCAGTATGAATTGCCATGTTTCAAAGCGTGTACACATCACCTATCGATTTTACATGCATCGACCATCGAAGTAAACTTCATCCGCTTGATCGTGCTGCTATCTTAGCATAACCTATACCCATAAAATTAAAGTACAATGAATAGCCATGTTTCAAAGCGTGTACACATCACCTATCGATTTTACATGCATCAACCATCGATATAAACTTCATCCGCTAGATCGTGCTGCTATCTTAGCATAACCTATACTCATAAAATTAAAGTACAATGAATAGCCATGTTTCAAAGCGTGTACACATTACCTACCGATTTTGCAAACATCGACTCTCGTACTAAACTTCTTCCGCTAGATTGTGCTGCTATCTTAGCATAGCCTATACGCATGACCTTAAGGTACAAGGAATAGCCATGTTTCAAAGCGTGTGCACATTACCTATCGACTTTGCATGCAACAAATATCGTACTAAACTTCTTCCGCTAGGTTGTGCTGCTATCTTAGCATAACTTATACACATGAACTTAAAGTACAAAGAATAGCCATGTTTCAAAGCGTGTACACATTACTTATTGATTTTGCATTCATCGAATCTCGTACGGAACTTCTTCCGCTAGATTGTGCTGGTATCTTTGCATAACTTATACACATGAACTTAAAAGTACAAAGAATAGCCATGTTTCAAAGCGTGTACACATTACCTATCGATTTTGCATGCATCGACTCTCGTACTAAACTCCTTCCGCTAGATTGTGCTGCTATCTTAGCATAACCTATACGCATGAACTTAAACTACAAAGAATAGCTAAGTTCAAAGCGTTTACACATCACCTATCGATTTTGCATGCATCGACTTTCGTATAACGATCGCATATGTGTATTGCTAACGTATGTGTATGAAGTTAAACTTCTCCCGCTAGAGCGTACAACGATCACAATTGTGTGCTGCCACCTATGTGCATGAATTTAAAGCATAAAGAATAGCGTGTACACATCACGTATCGATGATGCATGCGCTGACTATCGTACTAGGCTTCTTCCGCTAGAGCATGTAGCAATCGCTTTTGTGTATCCCTAACCCATGTGCACGAACTTAAAGCACAAGGAAGAGCTATGTTCTAAAGCGTGTACACATCACCTATCGATGATGTATGCATCGACTATCGTACTAAACTTCTTCTACAACAGCGTGCAATCATCGCTTGTATGTGCTGCAATCTTAACATAACCTATGTGCATGAACTTAAAGCATAAAGAATAGCGATGTTTAGAAATGTTGCGAACATAGTAGCAGTAAGAATAGCAAGGTTTAAAAGCGTGTACATATCACCTTTTGATAATGCATACATCAAGTATCGTACTAAACAACTTCTACGCGAGCGTGCGACCATCGCTTGTACGTGTGCTACTATCTTAACATAACCTATGTGCACGAACTTAAAACATAAAGAATAGTTATGTGTAAAAATCTTGTGAACATAGCAGAGTGTTAACTACGTAGGTGTAGACTTTGAACTTTACATGCTGAAGCAGCATACTACGTGACCGTGACGTCACAGCCACGTGCTCTTGTTTGGTAAACATAGCTACGTGCTTTTTTGACAGCTGTCTTCTTGACAAACCCTAACCTCACTTTCGAGGACAATAGAGCGTCGCTAACCTCACTGTTGCCATCTTTACGGCGGTAAACCTCAAGTCTGCCACCTTATGCATGTTATAGCGGGGAATTTAAAATCCAACAACAGAACATTGCTGACCTCACTCTTGCCATCTTTACGGCGGTAAACCTCAAGGCTGCCACCTTATGCGTGTTATAGCGTAGAATTTAAAATCCAACAACGGAACATTGCTAACCTCACTCTTGCCATCTTGAAAAGTTCAGTGTTCCAAACACTAGTTCGAAAAACGTAACTCATCGCACTTCAGGGATTTTATTAGGTAAGACGTAACCCCTAGGTTCCATTCCTTGTTCTGAACATAAAAACATTTACCAATAAAGATTAATTTTCTACACTTAACAAAGTACAAGCGTTCTTGCTGATAGCGATCGATGAGGTTGTTGCTCCTTTAGCCCTTTAGCCCTTTAGCCCATTAGCCCATTAGCCCTTCTGCCCATTAGCCCTTTAGCCCATTAGCCCTTTTGCCCATTAGCCCTTCAGCCAATTAGCCCTACAAGGAATGTGCGGTAAGGAGGAGGAAGAGTCCTTTCATCCTTTTTGCCCTTCTGATAAGATGTAACCCCTGGGTTCCATACCCTATCACGATTTTTTTTCGGCTTAGCATTTTGCATTGTAGTCCTCGCCTGCATAAGCTAAATGCTTGTAATCTATGAAAACAGATTGAAACAATATGTTTCCGAACCGATATTTCATGTTACATACTTATGTAATAACTTGTTCAACAGCTAGGGACTTAAATGTAAGCAGAGTATTTCTTATAGCACTAGCGTTCTGTTTAATTTTACTTCCCGCATAAGCTACATGCTTTTAACCCATGCCAACAGATTGACTGACATTTCATGTTACATGTTTATGCGATAACTTGTTCGACTGATTTTCACACAAGACGAATGATGGAGGGTAAATAATTTGAAGTTATACTTTGGCTATATCGTTTACCGAGCGAGTTAGCTGCGCAGTATGGGTACAGTGTGTTTTTGATGTTTTACACTAGGCAAATCATTGAAGTTGTAGTTTTGCAATATTGCTTACTGAGCGAGTTAGCTACACGATATGTGCACAGTGTGTTTCCATTGTTTTTGATTTTACACTAAGCAAATCATCAAAATTGTACTTTTGCTCTGAACACATCAAACAATGTTCTGATCATATGTTGAGGTTAACAACATCGATTACAGTGTTCGATTCTAGTCTTGTTATGTTTCATTCTGATCTTCTTAGAACAAGGGTACCCCCTAACATGTTCTAAACACATGTTGTATTGAGTACAGTGTTCGATTCTAGTCTTGATCACTTATTTTGTGTTCTGAACACATCGATCAATGTTCTGATCACATGTTGTATCGAGTACAGTGTTCGATTCTCGTCATGATCACTTATTTTGTGTTCTGAACACATCAATCAATGTTCTGATCACATGTTGAAGTTAACAACATCGATTACAGTGTTCTTTTCTAGTCTTGTTATGTTTCAATCTGATCTTCTTAGAACAAGGGTATCCCCTGACATATTCTAAACACATGATGTATTGAGTACAGTGTTCGATTCTAGTCTTGATCACTTATTTTGTTTTGTGAACGCATCAATCAATGTTCTGATCACATGTCGTATCGAGTACAGCGTTTGATTCTACTCTTCTTATGGTTTGAAAGTCTAAACATGCACAATAATGTTATCGCTGCACACGCTTGCCTTCGCGATGCAGGTTTAAACTTGTTCGATATAAAGCTATGCCTTGACATAAGAGGCAGAGGAGGAGGTAGAGAAGGAGGAGGAGGTAGAGAAGGAGGAGGAGGAGGAGGAGAATGATAAGGCCTTAACAGCCTATGTATAGTCGCCATTGTTTAAAGATGATAGCTGTCAAAAGAATTATTCAAATTATCCACCACCACATTTCAGCTAAAGAGGGCAGCAGGGTGCTCTGTTGATTAAGCACATAGAATTTCAAATTGCCCTCCACCGCATGCATAACAGCAGCTGTTATCTTGCGCAGTAGCCTCTAAGCTAGCTTTCTTCATAAGAGTAGCTGCCATCTTGTGCGAGCACCCCTAGACTGTCTCATAAGGAGCTATGTATAGTCACCATTTTGTGTCCGCTATCTTGCGTAAGCATCCCTAGGACGTCTCAAGCCATCTTGTGTCTCATAAGAGCAGCCACCATCTTGTAGAAATAGATATCTGCCAATGCCAAAGGGCTTAAGTAGGAATCGAACCGTTGATCTCATCATTAGACTATGTTTTTTCTTGTTCCTGATAATACGAACCTACGTATTAGGCGGAAAAATTTTGTCCGTTTTGCTCTACGATGCACCGTTTTCGAGATATTTAACATTTTGCACTTAAGCCTCCAAATTGAATGAATCGAACCAGCACGGTACGTTATACTCTCTACCATAGCTAGACCTGATCATGTTACGAAGACTTGCTTCAATACAAGCTAAAACAGAGCAAATGCCAAAGGGCCTAAGTAGGAACCGAACCGTTGATCCCATCATTAGACTATGGTTTTCTTGTTCCTCATACTGCGAAGCTAGGTATTAGGCAGAAAAATTTTGTCCGTTTTGCTCTACGGTGCACCGTTTCCGATATATTTAACATTTTGCATTTAAGCCCTAAATTTAATGAATCGAACTAGCACGACACGTTAGCCTCTAAGCTAGCTTTCTTCATAAGAGTAACAACCATCTTGCGCAAGCACCCTTAAAGCGTCTCATAAGGAGTTGTGTATAGCCGCCATCTTATGTCCGCCATCTTGCGCAAGCATCCTTAGGGAGTCTCAAGCCATTTTGTGCAAGGACCCTTAAGCCGTCCCATAAGAGCAGTCGCTATCTTGCGTACGCATCTCTAGGGCATCTCATAAGGAGCCATGTATAACTGCCATCTTGCCCAAGCATCCCAAGGACGTCTCATAAGAACCTGTGTATAGCAGCCATCTTGCGTAAGCACCCTTAAGGAGTCATGTATAGCCGCTATCTTATGCAATTAGCGTCGAGAGAGGGCTGCTGTAGAATTTTTCTTTTTAAATTATCCACCACCACATTTCAAAGGTATCTAGCTAATGATGGCAGCACTGCGGATGACAGGTGACGAATTTACATCTACTACGATAAAGAGGGCAGCACGGTGCTCTCTGGATTAAAGATGGCGGATGACAGCTGTCAAAAAGTACGTGGCTATGTTTACCAAACAAGAGCACGTGGAATTTGCCGCCACCACATTTCAAAGGTATCTAACTAAAGAGGGCAGCACTATGCTCTGTTGATTAAAGATGGCGGATGGTAGCTGTCAAAAAGGCACGTGAGTTTGTTTCCAAACAAGAGCACGTGGAATTTTTTAATTTGCTGCCACCACATTTCAAAGGTATCTAGCAAAAGATGGCAGCACGGTGCTCTCTTGATTAAACATGGCGGATGATAGCTAACAGAACTTTTCAAATTGCCCGCTACTACGTGCTTAAGGTAGTAGCCATAAAGAGGGTAGCACGGTGTTCTGTGGATTAAAGATGGCGGATGACAGGTGATGAAATTGCCCGCATGATAGCAGCACAGTGCTCTGTTGATTAAAGATGGCGGATGACAGCTGTCAAGAAAGCACATGGCTTTGTTTCCAAACAAGAGCACGTGGAATTTGCCGCCACCATATTTCAAAGGTATCCAGCTAAAGAGGGCAGCACTATGCTCTGTTGATTAAAGATGGCGGATGGTAGCTGTCAAAAAAGCGCGTGAGTTTGTTTCCAAACAAGAGCATGTAGAATTTTTCAAATTGCCGCCACCACATAGAGGGTAGCACGGTGCTCTCTTGATCAAAGATGGCTGCTGTCATGTGGAATTACCTGCCACCACATTTCAAAGGTATGTAGCTAAAGAGGGCAGCACGGTGCTCTCTAGATTAAAGATGGCTGCTGTCAAAAAGCATTTTTCAAATTATCCGCCACCACATTTCAAAGGTAAGTAGCTATAGATGGCAGCACTGTGCTCTATAGATTAAAGATGGCGGATGACAGCTGTCAAAAAAGCACGTGGATTTGTTTATCTCGAGCTAGTGAGGTTAAGTTGGTAGCACTAATGTTTAGGCCCGCTAAGATGGCAGCACTGCGGATGACAGGTGACGAATTTGCAGCTACTGCGATAAAGACGGCAGCACGGTGCTTTGTAGTTTAAGGATGGCGGATGACAGCTGTCAAAAAGCACGTGGCTGTCAGAAAGCACGTGGCTTTGTTTATCTCGCGCTTGTGAGGTTAAGTTGGTACTACTGAGGTTTAGGCCCGTGAAGATGGCAGTACTGAGGTTAGCAATGCGTTGTTGTCTGTCAAAAAGCACGTGGCTGTCAAAAAACACGTGGCTTTGTTTACCTCGCGCTAGTTAGGTTAAGTTGGCACTACTGAGCTTTAGGCCCGTCAAGATGGCAGTACTGAGGTTAGCGATGCGTTGTTGTCGATGACAGCTGTCAAAAAGCACGTGGCTTTGTTTACAAATTCAAATTTCCCGCGGGTGGTGGATTAGACCTCTGGGAGGCCTCTGACTGTGGTGGTGGTGGAGGAGGCATCTGGGAGGCCTCTGGCTGTGGTGGTGGTGGAGGAGGCCTCTGGGAGGCCTCTGGCTGTGGTGGTGGTGGAGGAGGCCTCTGGGAGCCCGGTGGCGGTGGCGGCCGCGGAATCCGTATATTATACTACTGATGGGGGCTGAAGATGGACTTCAGCGACGTCTGGAGTGTCACTATTCTTCTTAGCGACCACGAAAACTATGGATTCGATACTATTTTCGATTATTTTTACATCTCAGCCCCACCCACCCCGCCCCTATCGGTGCTAGGATTACCATACCTCTTCGCAGTTTGTCTCCTGGGAGTAAGTCATAAGTGTGCCATGTTGGTTGAAATCTCTCCCGTAGTCCAGAGAAGTATGGCTTCAACACTAATATAGGGCGTTTTTAGTTATAATTATATTTCGCCCCCTTCTTTAGGGCTTCTAAGTGTGCCTTGCCCCCACAGTATTTTTTCCAGATAGTATTAAATATTTTTACCAAGTTTAGTTGACACGTATGCTGGAACAACATACAAACATCCATAATATATGGTCGTTTGGTCATTTTTACTTCGGCCCTTGTATCGCCCCTGCCGATTGGAGCTCAACTTGGACTTATACGACATCCGGAGTGTCACTATTCATCTCAACGACCACGAAAACTATGGATTTGACACTATTTTCGATTATTTTTATGTGTCACTCCCCCCTCGCCCCCCATCCCAGTGGGTGCTGAATATGGACTTCAGAAAACCCGATGTTAACTATTCATCTCAATGACCCCGAACACTGTGGATTCAAAACTATTTTCGACTATTTTATACCTCTCCCCTTCCTCGACCCCGGAAACTATTACTTGTATATCTCACTCCCCCTCGCCCCCCACCGTAAACGGGGCTGAGATCGGACTTCAACTAATACGAAGTGTCGCTATTCATCTCAGCGTCCCAGAGAACTGTGAATTCGACACTATATTTGAATATCTTTATCTCACTCCCACCCTTGCCCCCCCACTTCAAAGTTGGCTGAACTTGGATTTTAAAACGTCCGGAATTATACTATCCACCTCAGCAGCCGCAAAGGTATGGATTCAACACTATTTTCGATTATTTTCATTTTACCTGTTTCGACCCCCACCCGTAAGTGATAAAAAGCCCGGAGTGACACTATTCATCTCAGCGACCCCGGGAATAATGGATTCGACACTATTTTCGATTATTTTGATATCTCACTCCCCCTCTTCCCCAGAATAAAGGGGGCTTAAAGAGGACTTTAAGATATCCGCAGTGTTACTATTCATCTCTGCGAACCCGAAAACTGTGGATTCGACGCTACTTTCGATTATTTTTATATCCCCCCCGCGACCCCCACCCCTAAGGGATACAAAATCCGGAGTGTCACTATTCATCACGGCGACCCCGAGAGCTATGGATTCGACGCTACTTTCGATTGTTTTATATCTCACTTCCCCTCCCCCACAGCAAAAGGGGCTTAACTTGGACTTTCAAATATCCGGAGTGTCAATATTCATCTCAGCGACCCCGAATATGGATTCGATGCTATTATCGATTATTTTTATAAATCAGCCACTCGTCCCCCTCCCACTCGCATTTAAGGGTGTTTGTGGTGTCTTTGCCCTACGAGGTTTGTATTCTGATACTAAGTCACAAGTGTACCAAGTTTGGTTGAAATCGCTCCAGTGGTTTAGGAGATGTAATACACAAATATCCACATCCAATGACATTGATGTATATAGATCTATAGAGTACATAGACTCGCCTTTGCTCGTTGGGAACTATACAGCATTTTTAAACGGGCTATCAGGGTATAGCGTAAGCTTCTGTCGCCTAGCAACAATTTGTCCATCAAGTCGATTCAATCTTGGTGCGGCTTGCAATTTAATAAAATTACATAAAATTACTCATAATAATAAAACTACCCATCCGATTTCGTTCAATCCAATTCATAATCCCTCTCAGATGTAATAAGAACAAACTGTTAAATTTTCGGTGAAATTGGTCCAGTAGTTTTTGAGTCCAATAATTACAAATATACCAACATCCAATTTTATATATATAGATAAGATAATAGAACGATATCAATAAACGTAAAATTACGACATTATAACGCACTAGTTAAAACAGAGGCAGTTTACGAATCTGAAACTACTATAATTGTTGCCAAATCTCGAATAAAGATGATCGAAAAACAAGAACGGATGATCCTTAGAAAAATATTAGGACCAAGACTCGAAATTTTAATTTGGATAAGAAGAAATCACATGAAATCTATCAAGTTACAGAGAAAATCACAGACACCATAAGGAAACAGTGATTACAATTTTATGATCACTTATATACAATGGATAATAACGGACTCGTAACTAAAAGTTAGAACTCAGCCTCAGAAAGGAAAAATCACAATGGTTGGCTAAAAATAAATCAGTGAAGACATAAATGAAATTGGCACTTATGAAGAAACCATTCAAGATAGGATCAAAATCAGAAATTAAATTCAGACACACATTTTTTCTGTAAAGCCCACCCGACTAAATAGAGAATGGACTGAACAACGTAAAAAGGAGAACAGCGAGAGGATGAAGAGATAATGGGAAGAGAAGAAAAAACATAGTGTTAATAAGTTCAAACGCTTTTTTTATTTCGGCATAACGAATCAAAAAAGTAGTAATAATAATAAATAAAATACCGCTGGGAATATTGGGGGAATATTTGGTACATTTGTGGTTCTCGTGAAAAATGTTTCTTCACCAAATCGATAACCTAAATGACTACGCTCCAAGTTGCATAATTTTTATCGCAATGATACATAATTAGTCCTAGAGTTTGATGGCATGATAAGATTGAATGCTTATATTGGATTTTACATTACCGCACGCGGCATGTAAGGAGAACGAATTGGTTTCACCATATGGTAGCATGTTATCGCTTGTGTTAGAGGCGTTTGGTGACTTAACGCGAGTGCTTTAGGAGGACATTGAATTCATTTCAATGTGAGCTTTCTCAAATTCTTACACATTTCGCGCTGAAGAATGGTTCTGCCTAAATTGTAGCTTTACATTAATTCTGAAGTGTTTTTTCTATTCTATCTACGTACACGGTAACGATTTGTGAATAGAGCTTTGCTTACTGCATGTGTTATAAAAGTCGGAGGATGTGATGATACGATGATTCAAACAGAACATTTCAGAGTACAAAGATTGAAAATAATACGAATATAATCAAGCTGTGTGTTTCAACTTTAAATCACAGTTTGAAACTTTGTTGAACGCTATTCTTCATCGTATCAAACTGCTGTGCTTTGAGTCTGGTGAAAATTGCTCGTCCAGCTATGTTAGATGTCGGATGTTCTTCATTCAGTTTAAACATCGTGGAAGATTGTCTACGTAGCCAGCTTTTTTTGAATAGGTGGGCAAAGAAGTAGACAGACGGATTATTTACTATCAAGTACGGTGTCCAATTTCTTTTATCTATTGACATTTTCTAGTGATAACCTTCGCAGTTATAATACATCATCCTGTTCTTGACCAAGTAGTTGGAACTGAAATAGTGTCCACCAATGTAGACTCAATTACGTCTTCAAACATTTCAGATATTAAATGCTCTATTGAGATTGAAAGCTGTAAAACTAACCCGTCCGCTGGTTTAAAACGGGGAGATGAATAATGCACAAATATTTAGCACAACATGCAATTAGAAATAAGTTGCAGTGTTGATGGTGCAGAATAGCTTCTTCCCTCTTAAGAAGTCAGGTGATTACGAGTGGATCCCTGAAGCGGAAGCAAGGTATACGTTTGTTTACCGTAGCTGCTTCCCCTCTATCCTCCATACTTGAAGGTACTATAGGCGTGTATGTATATTTTATACAATTCTTGCAGTCTCTATGCAGTACACTCAAGGTTCTACATCTGAATTCCTACATTCGCAAGGCACTGAAGTCACCTATTTTACCCAAAATCTAATCCAGTCATGAAGCATGACTAATAAAAGTTACATCATTGTAACTTATCCCATCACACACTGAATTTGTTACTGTCATCTTGCACGTACGATAGACGCAACGACAGAAACAAACTCCGCTTTGTAAAGCTTAGCATTATCGGTACTGATGATTTTCTGCTATAACAGTTTTATTTCTTCCAGTACCTTCGTTACTTGGCAGACTAACAACACGAACCAAACGGAACACACTACGATACGTCTATCTACTGACGTTCGAACAAACCTGACTTCAAGGTTTATTTTACCTTTCACTCTGCCCGTTGCGATTCTCTATCCCCTTATTTCAGGCAAATAATTCTACAGAGTGAACTTCGCGGATTATCCAAGTCATTGTATAATTGTATATTAACAAATGCACTGAAATTGGAAGACATTTAGGCGGCAATGCCTGCTTATATTGTAGCAGTAGAGCAGCTAAATTAAATTTAAACATGAATTAACGTAACAAGACATAATATAGCAAACATTTATATAAAACAAAGATATTACAAGATATATCAAAATCAGGAATTTTCATGATTACGCAAGGAGAGGAATAAAGAGCAAAATGCATTAAAAACTAGGAGCGATAACGCATGATGATAGGAGGGGTGTAACTTAATAATTAATAGTGCTCACACCGAAATTTACAGAAAGTAACGTAAAATATTTCGTTTCATTGTAGTTGTAAGCAATTCCCAAATATGTTGACAATTTCTTATGAAGATCAGCGCACAGAGAGAGAAAGAAACAGAAATTTCTCTATCTGTAATGAACTATATTCAGTAATTTCATCCTTTTGGCAACTATCTAAATTAATTGGTTTGGCGCCACACAATATCCCTAAGAATGCCGTGCCCGGATCCATGAAATTGAAATACTCTAGACTTGGAGTAATTTGTTCTGTCATGATGACAGCTTTTGTTTGGCGGTTTTTGTCATAGTTTCTTGCACGAAATGCGTAGACAGGAAATGGTAGAACTACGCCAATCTGTTCTTGGCTTCATAGAAATCACGCAAGTTGTTCAGACGGTTTCTTTGCCGCTCATATTAGTCTTGTCGCATGCTACAGTAAACAGAAAGAAATATGAGAAATTGTTCAGTGCAGTCACTGAAATAGATTTCGTGCTGTTCATGGAAAATGTTAGGAACATTAATGACAAAAATAATATAAGTAGTTCTTATATTCACCGGCACAAACAAAGCATAATTTTACAGTTAATATTTGTGTCTTCTATATTAATATTTACATGCATAGTTGAATGGGTTCTGGTTTTAGCAAGTACTGGACATTACCGGATGTTACTGTTTCAAGTAGCTTATTTTGTGTCCGGTATTTCCTACATTCAATTCGGAAATACCGTGCTTTTACTAAAACGCCGATTCGCAATGCTGAACAAATACCTTTCCGTGTGAAATTACTCTAGTAATTGTAACTATAATAACTTCTTCATATCTTCGCGCATCTTTTCTGTACCATATTTGAGTCGTATTTCACATGCACCATACCTTGTGTGATGTAGTAGAAAAGTTAATTTTATATTTGGTTTAGAATTATTAATTAGGTGTGCCAGTAGTTTTATCAGTGTTCTATATGATACACACAAAATTATTAAGGCCATTTCTGGCGAAACTGTTGTTTGGTACCAGTTGTATATCTTTTGGAACTTACTTATTCTAGCTGAGATAATGAGCATTGCAGCTTGTTGTTACACAACAACACGTGAGGCAGGAAACACATCTTCTATTGTCACCAGCCTGGTTCTAAATAACAAATATAAAAGCCGCTTTGTCAAAGAATTGTCATCATTTTCTCTGCAACTCGTTCATGTCAAAGTCACTTTCACGGCCGGGTTTGGTTTGTTTACAATTGATTATAGTTTATGTTGTGCTTTTCTAGCCACTACACTCACGTATCTCATTATCGTATTTAATTGACTTGTTTTTGGAGGAGGCTGAACTTTACTTAACGCCCAGGGCGAGGAAAAATAAGATTCTCCTAGAGTATCTGTTAGTTTATAGGCTCCGCCGCAACCCAGCGCTATTGACGCTATGATCGAGCTCAGTGTTTGCCATTGAAATATTTTATGTTGACCGTACATAATACAAAATTCCTCCTATAAAGAAAAACAATTAAATGGTTTCACCTTAGTCATTACAGTTTAATACTTAAATACATTTTAACGACTAATTCAAGGAATGTTACACTATTCAGCCCTTTTCTAGGCCTTCTTCAGGCAATGGAAATCTCTTACAATGATCAAACTTACACTAGTGGCAAAGATAGTAAAACATAACATTGAAAATAACCTTTCTAAAAATAATCATATAAAAGTAACGTTTGTTTTGACTGTGTAATGCTCCAATAACAATAAAGCAATGAAATACACTTATTATTAAAACGTTGTTCAGTTATTATGTCTTCTCGACGATGAGGAGTATCAGGTGGGAACATAAGTCAGTTCGAATTGTAATACAGCTGCAATATTCAGCCTGGTGAGACAATAAACCACGTGTCCTTGCACTGGAATGGCCAGGAGTTAAGCCGGCAACTTGTCCGTCCACACCGTTAGGATAATATGCATACCTTCCAGGCGTTCTGAATGGCAACACGAACGGACTTCTGTCCTCAACAGATATGAAGGATCTGTTATTGTAGAGAAATGTTCGTTGGTATTGAAATACTTGAGAACACATTTGTTGCTGCAATTGATTAAAATACGATGTCAGCACGAAACAAATAATTGACTGGTGAATAAAACTGCATTTTTCAGATTGTATTTCAAGTTAGTTTACACCTCATGGAATAAGTCACTTTTTACCGTTTGTACTTGTTCTTTCCCCACTTCATAACAGGACATCGGATGTGAATAAAATTGTATATTTTGTTTGCCGACATGTAGACATCTAAAACCGACAAGGAAGTAAATTTTAAGGAGAAATTGGAGGAATTATTAAGATCAATACTGTTGAATGCAAGTGTAATGGACTAGCATAACTTGGAAATAATTCTATAACCCATGGGTAAATAATTGGAATATCGATTGCATTCTTCTTCTTCTTCTTCTTATTATTATTATTATGACTTATGAGGTATGGCTATGAAGTTGTTTACACCTATTAGTTTAAGTATTATTATTGTTTATGTAGTGATGTTCGGACTTTATTTGATGTAATTCGTGATCCTATTATTTGCGAGGTTATTTCATGAAACATCTGCTGTATATACATTAATGAATTTATTTAATGTAAGAACATGTAATTAGTAGTATATTATTTATTATTAGGTATATATGTGATATATAAATCTACTGCAATGTAGTGCACACACGGTAATATTCCAGGACAACGTATCTTTTGAACTAGAAAGTTACAGAAAATTCCATTCTTGTAAATACATTATTGGAGGGTCTCGAAATTACGAGAAAACATATTGTGTAATATTCTTCTAGAAGCCTAGGTAATGTATATAAAGCGACAGTCTTGAGTGTTGAGTGGAGCTGTGAGAGTTATGAGTGCAAGTCGTTAATCGAGTATGTGAATTTGTTACGTTGGTAGTTGGTTGACATGAAAGCGTTGCAGTCTCCAGTCTTCTTCTGCTCCTTCGTAGCAGTGTTTAGTTCATGATGACAGTTTATTAGTTTGAGCGTATAATGTGTAAATAATTTGTAAATAAAACGATGTACACAATTGACAGGATTTCGTGTGTACGTCTTTGTGGCTACAACAGTGTATAGATATGCATATATATCAGATTTATGATGACGTTTCAAATATAGAGTTTATTGTACATGTTTTCGACATTTCTGATGCATATTTTAACATATTTTACAATCAGTCTTCAAGACAATGTGAAGTAATTAATGTCTTGAATCTTTCGGAATGAGTGGACTTGTTCTAAATGAGGTGTGGTAAGATTTAAAGGGAACAATCAATAGGGTAGGAACACATGGGTTGCACCTTTAAAAATACTATTTTCCCAAATCACATGCCAATTTAAAATGTGACAATTAAACAATGGAAAAATAACAACAACCATTTAGGTATA
This sequence comes from Anabrus simplex, assembly GCF_040414725.1. Lineage (NCBI taxonomy): Eukaryota > Metazoa > Arthropoda > Insecta > Orthoptera > Tettigoniidae > Anabrus > Anabrus simplex. The sequence goes on along the minus strand of NC_090278.1, from coordinate 2,869,143 downwards.
TTACACTAAAGAATATTTTTTCTTGTTAATGTCCTATGGAACTCGCTTTATTATATTAACATAGAGTTCTTTCGCAAGGAAACAAAAACGTGAAATAAGAAAAAGAGAAACACATACACACAAATTTAAAATTCTTTTTGTATAACTCACTGCACTTTGTACTTCTCTAGCATAGTTTTTCGTTTCCCTTCGGATTTCTGTGACTACCTCCGTGGAAAGGAACACACACACACACACACACACACACACACACACACACACACACACACACACACACACAAATATGCGTTTGTAGCATTTCCCAAAATTGATGCTAGTTCGTGCCAAACACTGACTGAAGTGAACACTGTCTCACTTCTTTTCACCTTTCATTACGGATAAGTTGTATAAAGTTTGCAAAGGTGTGTTCCTGTAAATCATAAACACTAATGTCTAAGTGCATTTCTCCAGCTTTGACCAACAGAACAGCAATGAATTTCTGAGTTGAAATTTGCTTAATTTCAAATTATTGGAGTTTCTTGGTACCTTCATTGTGTATATTATCGTTACTAATCATCCTGACTGCATTGAGTGTGCATCTTCATATCACAGTTGCATTGCCACACGATGTTCCAGGGTATCCAGTTGACCATATGATTGGGAGGCCGTACGTGTTCAACTTTTCGGATCAAGCAGAATATCATTGATGCATTAATTAATACGTGGTCGTGCGCCATTCAATAGGAAGAGACCTATTTTGAAAGCTCTTCAGTACGTTCGGCCAGTCCCTCGTTGGATGCTACATCTGTATATACGGAGCAAATGACCGTTCCTGTCTTGGAAAAATGTACATATCTTTGGATGTATAAGCTCTGTGGGCATTTGTTGAATTTGTTATTTCGTCGGGTATAGGTAATTCTTTCTCGAAGAAGTCTAGACTTTCTAGAATGTTACAATGCGAATCAGGTGCATGGAATTTCATGGAGGCAAACTCAAGTGGTTCACTTTGTGCTACCTGCGCAAACCGAATATTTTTTGTCAACAAGGAAGCGCACTTGTCTTCGATAGCTAATTCAGACCACCACGATATTCTGACATATTTAGTTGGTCTCTTCGAATTCTATAACGGTATCCGGACAATAAGAAGTAACCAACTGCCATTTCCAAACTCTGCCATACCAAGTGCGGCGCAAGAAGGACTTGAGCCGTGTACCATAATTTAGACAGGGCATAGGTATTGATGTACCAGATATTTTGTACGAAGTCATCTTGACAAGTTTTCCTTCAGTTGAAATTTCATAGCGTTCAAAAGAATTGACCAGTTATAAAGTATAGTTTCTTTCATGTTGGAAAAGAAAGTCATTCCCAGAATCTTGAAGTTGCCGGTAAGTGGTATTTCTTGCTCATGTGGATTTTCTGTGAGTGCTGGTTCAGAGAGGGATATTATACGAGATTTGGAGAAGTTGATTCTTGCACCTGAAACCTGGGAGAATGTATCCAATATTTGTTTGACTTCTTCACAGTCTTTTCTTACCGGTGATTAATACTGTTTCATCAACTTCACACAATTAATACTAAGACCTGCAAGATTTTTATCAAGACCACGAATTAAGGGTTCAATGGCCAAAACAAATAGAACCATAGACAAGGGACATCCTTGTCGGATGGATTTTCGTGTGGGTAACTTATGTGAAAAATGAAACCATTCATGAAAACTCTGGAGAAGGCAGTTTTTCACAGTCTTTGAATACCCTGAATCAGGATGTTTTGGAATCAAAAGTGCTGCATAGCTCTCCAAACGTACTCATGTGCGACTCTGTGAAAGGATTTATTGAAATCTATATTTAAAATGCCTCACACACGCTCAGACTAAATTACTATTTACCGATGAAGTTTCATACGACGCGCTCAGCTGTTTTGTGTTCGCTTCGGGTGGTTGGAAAATGTATAGGCTTGACATTATTTAGATAGTTGATATAGAAAATGGAATGTCACTTGGACATAACATAGCGCTCTGCACGAAAAAGACCCGCAAGAAAATATTGTAATTTCATATTTGCAGGTTACCACGTTTACATTTTCTGCTGCAACTCTGAGATAGCGCTTTCGTCGCAAAGTCTTCGGCTGAATTCAAGTAGCGCCAGAATATCAGAGACTTGCCTACAGACTTATCGGCCATAGACACAGAGACATGTCTGAAAAGACTGGTTTGCGCAGACTTACCTCCGACTAAGTCAGCGCGTGTATGGGGCACTTCAATCATTGACACAGTCTGTGCTTTTGTTATATATATGGAGCACACTATACCGTCATGAAGTACAATACACTTTCTGCAGAGGAACATCGAAGTCGAGAATCGACAGGGTATACATTTGACACCAAATTAAACACAGAATAAACAGTTGTTTATTTACTCGCTTTCTTTCTTATTCCAATCCCAGACAAATTAACTTATTTACATAAATCTATAAGCAATGTGTTTCTTGGTTCAATACCCTCAATTTTTACGATTTTTAAGGAAATATCCACACCGATTGTAGATATAAGGGCTTAAGTGAAACTGTGCATTGACTCACATTAGCGCTCGTAGTGGTGCTTAGGTGAAACTGTGCAATGACTCACATTAGCGCTCGTAGTGGGGCTTAAGTGAATCAATGCATTGACTCACATTAGCGCTCGTAGTGGCAGGAAAAAGCAAACTGCTAATCTAATCACGGCCGACTTGATGCGTCGCATCTCGAGCGCAGCGAGGGATCCAGTCGGCCGCGATCTAATCGACTGGGTAACGATGAATAAGAAAATAATAGTATATTTTAGGAATAAATATAGGATATATTCTCGTTCTTTATTATATTTTATTTACCTAAACTACGTAGCTCATATCCCTAGGATGTTTTCAACATTGAGTTGCTTGCCTCAAGGGGTAGAACTGTGGAATTTTCATTTAGTTTTTTTTTTCATGACCATGATTTTATGTATTGGCGTGGGTGAATCGCGTGAGTCTAGTAAAGGAATGTTACGTTTGCATTTCATACAACTGTTTAATAACATGAAAATAACTGCATACTGAAGCACATATTTAAGCAATTTTTGCAGCGCAGTTGAATGTTTATACTGGTGATTAATAATCATATGAATCCGATGACTTGTCATCACTCATCTTTGTAAATAATTCTCATTGCTTTACAGGACCAAATAAGCGGAAACTATTAAGTTAATCTATTAAGTTTACACATCTGAGGCAATTGGCGTTTAAAACATTAATTGGCTGGGATTCCAATATCTGTCAACATGCCCAAGACCGACTCCAATCCGCAGACCGTAATATAAAAAAAACATGGCGGCCGAAGTGGCCGCATTACTGGTGTTGGCTAACACGTTAACGGCGGTAAATTAACATGATAAATGTAACATCATAGGGAAAATCACTTTTACACATTTGAAAACGCTTCGCCAACAAGAATCACATATACTCTACTAGAAAAGAGACCAACAAGCTGATTATTTAGAAATTTCGATTCGTCAAATAACGCTTTTTCTTAGATTTCTCTTCGCTGGATAGATGAAAATACATGATAAAACAGTTACAATGATACTACTAACATGATTTTGAATGTTTCAAAATAAGATAAGATACGAAATTCCTCGATTTATTCGCTCTCATGAGAAGTGTGAGACACAATTTGTTGCCTTAGTTTTGAAGTGGTGGACAATTTCTTAAATTCAGCACCCAACGAATAGGAAGAACACCCAAAATAATAATGTTATTGGCTTTACATCCCACTAACTACATTTGTTACGGTTTTCGGAGACGTCGAAATGCCGAAACTTACTCCTGCATTAGTTCTTTTACATGCCAGTAAAACTACCGACACGAGGCTGACGTATTAGAGCACCTTCAAATACTACTGGACCGAGCCAGGATCGAACTGCCAACTTGGGGTCAGAAGGCCAGCGCCTTAACCGTCTGAGTTACTCAGTCCAAGTACACCCGAAATGATTATGTTAACCCAATGAACGGCCCTGCAAGAGCACACATGCAATAGCTTCAGTTCGGCGCAGTCTGCTTGATAACATATAACCACAGCATGAATCGGAAGGTGTTGGTAGTGTAAAACCCTACGTTATAAACCCAGCTAATCCCTCTAAGTCACTATATCTTCTGTGTAACAGTATACAGATTGCTCCAATCATCAAACTTATAAGTTTTGTTATACTCCAAGATCCAGCCAAACATTTCCGCAGGCAAAGCACAGAATATTGTAAAATAAACTTGCATCTAAATCACTCGACACTTTGAAGCACATAGACACTGATGGAATAACACAATATCAATTATATATTATCTAAATTCATATTTTTCGAGGAACACGAATAGTTTGGAAGTAGAGAAATGGCTTCCCTAACCTCAAAATTATTCTCAAAATGATGTATGCACGCTACAGTTTTGTCATGGACTTCAAAATAATCACGATGCATAATCCTAATCCATTTCTATCTTAATGTTCTAATCCGTAGGAAACTTAAAAATAATTGTATGAGAGGCACTGCCATAGTTAGACTAAAACCTGGTCCACCTAGTGCACTCATGTTCTTTAATGGGTAAAAACACGATCAAAATAAGCCTATTCTCACATTGCTGCGTATAATTACAGATCGTATGTGTCCACTGACTTATACAAATACACTCGCACACTTATATTCTACAAAGAAACTAACATTTATCGTCAACTTTCATAAAATTACACAGACTATGTACGATAACAACAAACCAAAACAAACCCAGATTTCGAACAATTCCTGCTACTCGATTCGCCATCTTTGAACGATCGAGAGTAGCATTAAGGTCTGAGGATGGGAGTCCGTCTTGACATGCCTTACCTCGAGTAGAAATGATGCGATATTATCGATATGGGTAAACATCGATACCTTTCATGGTATTATATATTTCAGTATGTATGTTATTGTGGTATCCATTAATGTTATGACATAAACAATATCGAAAACATCGTTTGGAAGAATTAAATAATAGTGGTATTGCTCAAAAATAGGGTACAAAAGTGTAATTAAGAGTAAACTTCATGAGTAAGGAACGGAGAATTTAAATACAGAGAAAGGGTAGTGACCGATAGCACGGACATTTGTCCTTGTATTTTTCGTTATCCATGCAGTTTTCTGTGTCCTGTGCGTGTATTGTGTAAGTTTAGTTGCTGCTGGCCTGTTGCATGTTGTAGACATCTTCTACTTTGCGTTAAAATGTGAGTTATTCATCGCATAAGTATCACTGCATTGGAATTTTCTCTTGGAAATGAATTTCAATAGCTAAAATGGCTCGTCCGACTTGTGGGCTACAGTGTGAATGTACCTGACAAACATACTCAGGTATCACAGTATTGAAGCACTGTTCTAAACTAGTCAAGTTCTGTGGAAATATATCAAACCCTTGAGCATGACTTAACACTCGTATCGTTATATTTAATTCTGTTTATTGTTTTGTTTCTTTTGGAACTGTCGGGTTCCAAAATTTAATGTAGCTCAATAAAATTTCTAATCATTGTGTTTTGTAGCAAATATAAGATGATATCGAGAAATGTTTTATTTTGAAAACATCGACATTACGATATAGAATTTAATATGAATATCTTAGTACATATGTACCTTCCTACCCTCGGGCACTGTCCGCTATCACATCTCTGACCGCGCCCCAAACAAGTGAGCTATTACGAGGTTTGAAATGCAGCGCGCAGTTACCCAATACCTGTTCCTGGTCTGTGTGTGCACCTACTATTGTGAGCGTGTTCCAGTGAGTCAGAGTGAAATCTTCAGAGTCCGAAAAGTGCGCACACCTACCTGCCATAGTTCCAATGGGTCACACGTTGCCTTACCAGTGTCCTAGCCACAGATCATCACCTCCTCATAGTTATTAGATATGCAATCTTTATTTCCTCCAGATATGTTCAGTTACTGAACCTAATAATCTCAACGGAGAAAATAGAAATACAAATAGTAAAACAAAAACTGAAACACAAAAGCAGAAAAGAAAACAGTGGTAACAACATGGTAAGGTTAACGACATCTCCGAGCTACTTCCTGGGTGAGTGGTCACACGCGTTACCCTGTCTCTCCGGACCTAACATAATACCCATCCACGGGAACACATGCGCTCACCACCCCCGTTCCCCTCGCACTGTTACCCAGTAGTGCGGAAGACCTCCATTCTCCTGCACTGAGTCGAGTGATGTTCTTCACCTTTCATGAGTCAGGATTATCTTTTACCAAGTTCATTGTCTCTCTCCACTTGACACACCTGAGATTTAATGCGGCTGTGCGTCCACTCCATCACCTCCTCATCCTCGTCCGACCCAGCTCCAAATCCTGTGCCACGAAACCAACGGCCCATTACAGAGCCAAATACAGAAATCAGTCTGTGAAAACTATTAAGATTCCGCCCTTGCCATATCCCAGGCAATTGGCGGTAATACAATATTTGCAAGGGATTTGAACCTCCGTACCCTCGAGCTCTGTCCACTATCATATCTCAGACCACTCCTCCGTCAAGTGATATATTGCGAGGCTTGATATCAGGCAGGCATTTCCCAGCCTATATAATACCTGTTACTGGTTTGTGTGTACGCCTCCTCTTGTAAGATACGTGTTGTTTGCATCTGTGTTTCACGGCTCACATTATGAATTAATAGCGATGCTCCCGCTGTCTTCTAACCCGTAGCCAGACATCTCATTACATTACACCGGGCTAGGGAGAGGGACCGATACTTTTTGAGAACTTCGGTAATCACGACGGTTTGCATAAAAGTAGATCACACGGCGCGCGTGGTTACACAGTGTCTATAACACTGGAATTGTAAATCGCATATATACTTAGACAGTCAAGCTGTAAACATGAGCACGTGTTGACGCTATCGCACAACGCCTGCGTGGAGATATCAAAATAGACCGTAGGCCAGATCATAGCATAATATGATCCTACATGCACAATGTCCAAAATATTTCTCAAATAATTTCAGACAGAATAACATGCAAGAACCGGTCCATCGTCATTAATATAAGCAAGCAATTCAATATGAAGAATGTCAGGATCCAAATGATACGAGCAACAGTGAGAAAGGGTGTGAGAGAGAGAAAGAGAGAGAGGAATCCGACGTTGAAGGAGTTTGTCCTTCATCATATTCTAATTAGTAAATTTCATTTTTTCTTAATTTTCTTTTATATTGCCTTTTCAAAACTATATTTCCATTCTAGAATTTAATTTTATTGAAATATTAAATATCAAAAGTGCGAATTTTTCCTTATATTGCTGCTATGAATGATTTATTACGTATTTAGATCTTGGGAATAACCATTTCATCAATTTTCCATAATATATTTCTTTTTGGGGTGTTAAATATCGATATGTGATGTAATTCCCTTGTAGTTTATTCCGCGTGGACAGTGAATATAATTTGCTCCGTAATCCATATCATCATTGCATTTCATCTACGTGTTGAAATCAGTGGCTTCCACTAACAGCCTGATGTAATCGCGGTTATCAGACAAGGTAATGACAGTTCCTAATAAACACACGTGGCTCTTGTCATGTGCTAGGAAGTAGCCCGATCATCCTCCATTCAACATGGAGACCGCGAATAGACACATGATGTTGTTTGTTTACATCAGCTTCGGTTCTCTCGATGACGGCAGAATAGTAGTGGCATTCAGTAACTTGAAACATTTCTGTTTCTGCATTTATACTTTATGTCATCATTACTTCCTTAAAGATTGCCTCATTAAGTAGTTTCCATTTTCGCCATTAGATAACGCTAGATGTGCAATATCGTGACAAAGACATTATTTTAATTTATTTTTCTGTTCCTTGTTTTTGAATTCTTCACACGTTTTCTATTAGGTAATATTGAGGTCACGAGCCAATCAATTTATTTCCTCTGCTATCATAATATTTTTACTATTTTTAAAGACATTTGTCTCGTCAAATCCCTCTGATTTGATTTGGCATGATGTATTTATGTTCTCAAGTTACACCGCTTAACTAATACTTATTATTGATTGCCTTGTAATTTGTCGATTTAGACATGGTTTGGTTACTAGTGATGGCAAAACGTTTCAAAATATCGATATATCGGTTTTCGATACATCGGTATTAAAATACTTATGTCATTGAAATATCGGTCTTCAAAATATCCATATATCGCCGATATGTCCGTTTTTAAAATATTGGTGCTATTATCCATTATTGTCTGGTTTTACATTTAACACAATGATTAAATGTTTCATTAGGTTTAATAAGTCTTGACACAGATCAGAAAACAAGCTTAAAACAATGACGAAGTAACATGACTTTTTCACTACAATGACATATTATAAAAACATTTACAACTGAAGGATTTTATGATACATAGAAAAACAGTATATGCAAGGTGTCTAGTAACGCGCTAATAACTTACACCAAAAAACCATAAGAAAAACTACAAACGTATAATTTGTGTACGACGTACATCTGATAATTATCAGAGCTCTATAAAATAATAAAACATTTTCTTCCCAACTTCTTCCTCAGCATTGCAATTCTATTTGTTCGTGAAAAAAGAATAATGATGATCTTAGGTCATTGCCAATACCTTTTAGGTAAGCCATTTAGAAAAACGCAGCTTGGATAACAGTTTGCCATTTAATCGGTTTCTCTTTTCCGTGATGGTGTTCCCGGCCTTTGAATACTGTCTCTCTGCCGGCACAGAGGTCGCTATAATGCTCAAGTAATCCCTAGCTAACGTGTACAGCTATGCATACAAGGTATGCACGATGAATGAGTTGTGGTATCATCACTGTATTTACCGAAGTGAATTGAGAAATGGAATTTCAAATTTCGTAACTGTAGAATGTGTAGAATGAAAATATTGAAAGGGTCTGAAAAAGAATCAAATCGTAGCCAAAAGTATTAGACAGAAATATGGATATATTCCGCACAAAATATCGATATCGACAATATATCGGACCTCAAAATATCGATGTCGACACATCGATATTTCCATCTTAAAATATCGATATTTCCGATATGTCGATACTCCTTTACCATCTCTATTGGTTACTATTTAGTCTCATACGTTATGTAGAGATGGGTTGTGACAAGGAATTCTACTAGAGGTGGGCTAAACTGTTGTTTACCAATAACACATTCCAAAACTAACAAAACATAATGTTACTGAACGAAACGAAGTTTTTGATATAAGGCGACAGATATTTTGACGAGTGAGTCAATCTGCGCCATCTGTCGAAGAGTGGAATTTCTTGAGAATCATTCATGTGCAGTCTCTTACCATCCACCTCTGACCACACAGCCACGTGTAGTGTAGTATACTACGTCGACAGCTGTATATATTGGCAGTGGAAAAGACCGGAGACGTCTCCACCGATAGTCCTGGCGAGACAGTTTCAATTAATCACTACCAATAAATGTTTATCATAGAAAAATAGGACAAAAGTGAATGTAGGGGACATTTTAAATGTACTCGGGTTTCGCTCTCTTCACTAGAACTTGAATATTTCTGTGCTGAATTGTAGTAAATAAATCCAGTAAATTCTAAAAGACAAAATGCAGACGTACACAAACAATGATAAGCTTTGAACATAGCTGTGTGTTAGGATTCGAATTATCGTGGGTTCGAACTCCATTGTCGACAGCCCGGAAGAATGTCTTCTGAGGTTTCCAATTTCTACATCAGAAAAATGCCAGGAAGTATATTAATTAAGGTCATGACCGCTTCCTTCCCACTCCTTGCCCTTTCCTGTCTTATCGTCGCAAATTAAAAAAAAATAACAATCAAATATAAGATCAGTGAACATGAAATGCATATTGCATGGATTACAAATTGTTGGTAATACCTTTTATCATGAAAATCAGGTCTCGAAATAATACAGAAAACAAATAATTTGAAACAATTAACGAACTCATCGCACAACTTCTACTATTTTACTAGACAACCGTACATTAGAATGACATTCACAGATCAGTAAATCGAGAAAGAGAAGGCCACATACTATATCACACACTCGAACAAGACCATTTACATTTTAGGAAAATATTTTTCAGAATGAATGTTACATAAAAACGGATATCTGTTTCCCTGTGACAGGTTGTGGTGATTGAGATGACTGGGTTTCGCCTGTGGGTGTGTTGGGTGTAATGCCAAAGTCTGTCCCAGAATTTTCATTTCAAATTGACGGCAAAGCAGGTCCTAACTTATGTAAAGTCAGCTTCGATTAAATAGTGGCGACAATTATGGGGAGGGGGCTGAGGGGAGCAGTCGCCACGCAATTTGCGAGGAAAACATTAATTTTAATTCCGTTTTAGCCCCCTGAAACTATGAATTACAGGAATTACTCAAAACAGCAATTTGTACAAGTCCTGTTGTCCTATCGGCTAATTCGTCCCGTTATTTTGTTTAATTATTAAAAAACACGGGCACTTCATCCTGTCTGTAAATGGTTTCTACACCCGCACTTCCAATTTCCAATCGCCACTGCTATTCGTTATATTGTGAGTACAGGTAGAAATCGAAGAGGCTGAGTTTGAACGGGCTCTCATATTTAGATTAGAAATTTTGGAATTCGTGGCTTTGATCACAAATATCATACGAAATGAGTTTATTCACTGAAAAGTATGTCTTTATGTAGGCTAACCTGTGTTCGACCTTTTGTTGATTATAAATCTAAGCGGAGATCTTTCGAAACGTTACGACTTCACGGAAAATGGTACGCTTCAGGAATTACAATGCTGTGGCTGTTACCTGGCCAGAATAGTCGGTTAAAGCAATAAGAAAAAATTACAACAGTAGAGACTGAACAAAAGTAACATGATATAAAATAGCTACACGTTTACGTTAAGATATTAGTTTTTAAAAAACCCAAGAGTCTCCCATAGAGGGGTGTCGGTACTAGTGACAAGCTGCTCCAGGAGCCTCTTCGCTACTGTTCCACTGCAGCGTTGGTGTAATAGACTGGAGTTAGAAGGAGTGTTCCGAGATGTCACGAACAAGTCTGAAATCGCCTGATCTGCAGCGAATAAGGTACCGTATTAGAATAAGTAGAAGAAGTTTAAGAAGAAGAGAAGAGAAAGAAGAAGATCGAGTTAGGCCTCAACAACTCTTCTTTCTTCTTTCTTTCTCCACTTCTTTTCTTAAAGAAATAAGAAGAAGAAAAGAAAAACAAGGACCTATATTTGATCGATTAAGCCCTCATGAACTAGTAGTATAATAATCGGGTTCTGCGGCCTCGTCCCGCGGGAAATTTGAATTCTGGCGGAAATTTGAATTTTGGCGGGAAATTTGAATTTTGGCGCGAGATTTGAATTTGTAAACAAAGCCACGTGCTTTTTGACAGCTGTCATCGACAACAACGCATCGCTAACCTCACTGCTGCCATCTTGACGGGCCTAAACCTCAGTAGTGCCAACTTAACCTAACTAGCGTGAGGTAAACAAAGCCACGTGTTTTTTGACAGCCGCGTGCTTTTTGACAGCTGTCATCGACAACAACGCATCGCTAACCTCAGTACTGCCATCTTGACGGGCCTAAATCTCAGTAGTGCCAACTTAACCTAACTAGCGCGAGGTAAACAAAGCCACGTGTTTTTTGACAGCCACGTGCTTTTTGACAGACAACAACGCATCGCTAACCTCAGTACTGCCATCTTGACGGGTCTAAACCTCAGTAGTGCCAACTTAACCTAACTAGCGCGTGGTAAACAAAGCCACATGCTTTTTGACTGCCACGTGCTTTTTTGACAGCTGTCATCCGCCATCTTAAAACCACAGAGCACTGTGCTGCCCTCTTTATCGCAGTAGCTGCAAATTCGTCACCTGTCATCCGCAGTGCTGCCATCTTGACGGGTCTAAACCTTAGTGCTACCAACTTAACCTAACTAGCGCGAGGTAAACAAAGCCACGTGTTTTTTGACAGCTGTCATTCGCCATCTTTAATCTATAGAGCACAGTGCTGCCCTCTTTAGCTACTTACCTTTGAAATGTGGCGGCGGATAATTTGAAAAATGCTTTTTGACAGCAGCCATTTTTGTGCACCGTGCTGCCCTCTTTAGCTAGATACCTGTGGTGGAAGGCAATTCCACATGACAGCAGCCATCTTTAAGCAAGAGAGCACCGTGCTGCCCTCTATGTGGTGGCGGCAAATTCTACATGCTCTTGTTTGGAAACAAACTCACGCGCTTTTTTGACAGCCGTCATCCGCCATCTTTAATCAACAGAGCACAGTGCTGCCATCTTTAGCTAGATACCTTTGAAATGTGGTGGCGGCAAATTCCACGTGCTTTACAAACCTATATGCTTTTTTGACAGCTGTCATCCGCCATCTTTAATCAACAGAGCACCGTGCTGCTATCATGCGGGCAATTTCGTCAGCTGTCATCCACCATCTTTAATCCACAGAACACCGTGCTGCCCTCTTTATGGCTACTACATTAAGCACGTAGTAGTGGGCAATTTGAAAAGTTCTGTTAGCTATCATCCGCCATCTCTAATCAAGAGAGCACCGTGCTGCCATCTTTAGCCAGATACCTTTGAAATGTGGTGGCGGCAAATTGAAAAATTTCACGTGCTCTTGTTTGGAAACAAACTCACGTGCTTTTTTGACAGCTACCATCCGCCATCTTTAATCAACAGAGCATAGTGCTGCCCTCTTTAGTTTGAAATGTGGTGGCGGCAAATTCCACGTGCTCTTGTTTGGAAACAAAGCCATGTGCTTTTTTGACAGGTGTCATCTGCCATCTTTAATCAACAGAGCACCGTGCTGCTATCATGCGGGTAATTTCGTCAGCTGTCATACGCCATCTTTAATCTACAGAGAACAGTGCTGCACTCTATGTGTTGCTGGTAAATTCCACTTACTCTTGTTTGGAAACAAATTCTATGTGCTCTTCAGCTGTCATCCACCATCTTTAATCAAGAGAGCACCGTGCTGCCCTCTTTGTGGTGGCGGATAATTTGAAAAATTCTTTTCGACAAGCAGCCATCTTTAATCCAGAGAGAACAGTGCTGCCCTCTTTAGCTACTTACCTTTGAGGCCGTTAATTTGAAAAAATTCTTTTCGACAAGCAGCCATCTTTAATCCAGAGAGAACAGTGCTGCCCTCTTTAGCTACTTACCTTTGAGGCGGTTAATTTGAAAAATTCTATTTAACAAGCTGCCATCTTTAATGAAAAGAGCATCGTGGTGCTATCTTGCGAGTAACATTTTACGTCATAGCTGTCATCCACCATCCTGCATTGCTAACCTTGGTGCTGCCCTCTTTAGCTACTTACCTTTGAAAAAAAAATCTATTTGACAAGCTGTCACGCGCCATCTTGCATCGCAAACCTCAGTGCTGCACTCTATGTGGTGGCGGATAAGTTGAAAAAATCTTTTTGACAAGCAGCCATATTTAATCAACAGAGCACTGTGCTGACATCTTTAGCTACCGCCATCTTACATCGCTTACCTCGCTGCTGCACTCTTTAGTTGAAATGTGGTGGCGGTAAATTCGAACAAGTTTAATCACGCATCGGGAAAGCTAGAGTAAGCACGTGCTGTTGTGATGACGTCATTGTGCATGTTTAAACCCGTTCGTTGACTAAAAGCTTTAGTCTTCGAGAAACAGAACAGTGATAGAGTGTGGAGTGCAAACATGACGAAAACATTAATAGTTGATGTGCAAGGCTTGAAAGTAAACGGAAACAAATTTGTGTTTAAAGAGGTGGCTGTGTTAGATTGCAGTGTGTTGTGGGCTCCAAAACTTGTTAGTTTAGTATTTAGTCCACCGTTCCCTTACTGTTTGCAAACAGATGAAGATAAAAAGCAGACTCAGTGGATTGAAAACAATTTACGTTTGAAGTGGGAAGAAAAAGGAATACCTTATCGTTTTCTACCTTTAATGATGAATGCGCATTTGTCAAGAGCAGATCTTGTTCTTTTAAAGGGTTGTGAAAAGAAAGAATGGTTGCGTGATTTTCTACCATCATCATGTGAAATTATCGACATGCATGAATTAGGGTGCCCATCATTTAAAACTCTTCCGAAAGAGCATAGCAGAGAAACAAGTAAATAGTCTTTACAACATGTATGCATGCTCTTTGATTGGTTGTGTCGCAGTGCATGTCGGGAAGTGAACAACATATGTAAACTGCAGTGTCGAAATAACCTTAGTGTAAAAGAAACATTTGTAGAGTAAAGACATCATGTCATTTCTAACAGATACTAAGTGTAACGCAGTTGAAAAGGCGATCGTAAAGTTTTATGCATGCAAAAAGAAACTAAACACTTTTACTGAAGAAGAGTTAAATGCATTACCAAAGGCATTTTTGGTTAATGTAGCTGCGAATGCTGTAAAGAAGATTTGGGATAAGGTGCCTCGTGAGTGGACTCAAGATCCTGTTTTGTCAGAGCTTCAAACGTGTAGTTTACATCATGAACACGTGAGTTTAGGTAGACGACCTTCTGTGAGACAGTGCCGTACATGTCAACTAATTAAACTGTATCACGGACCTAAAACTAACGAGTTGTCTTCGCTTATAAACACTTATCATGGCTGTGGAGAGAGTAAACAAGGAAAAGGTGAAGAAACGTGCTGGGAGAAAGATGAGGAAGCATGTTGGGCGTGGACTCATCAATAGAGTGATTGATCTTCTTTTCTTCGCGCTTCATCTCCCCTGCGCCCCTAGAACACGTTCGCCTGACACGTAGTTACATGCTGCCTGCATAGAGTATGTCGTGTAGCTTTTAAAATCTGCTTCGTAAAGTTATGCTGTGTGTGTGTGTGTGTGTGTGTGTGTTATTACCTAGTGCTTTAGCTGCTCAGAAGAATATAGCAGCACTTGTCGTTGTTGGTGTAATAAAACGAAAACTGAGTGACAAAGACCGCAAAATAAACAAAGGATAAAAATGTATATATATATATTCTAAAATAAAAATGAATTGTCAAAACATATTACAGGTGTTGTTTAATCCTACAGCATGTCCTAGTGACTTAGAAGAGAGGAAACGTAGAGGATTAAAAGAAAACACGCATAAGATTTAAAGTACATCCTCTTTATTAATCCATGAATTAAAGCTGTTATTAAAACCAAGCCATTTAACATACAGTTTATTGCCACGACGTCGAATAACACGTTCAACTAAATAGTGATCAGGATATTTTGCTTTCTGCAGTTCTTCGATGTAGAATCCTCCTTCAATAGGCTGTCCTCTGAGATCGCGAAGTAAATACGTAACTGGATTAGTAAGCTTAACACTTCTGATTTGAAAAATTTCAGTGCTCCAGTTAGGTGTGTATCCTTTTGCAAAGATAGACTTGTGTTTGCTGATGCGAACAAAATCACCTTCTTTAAAGCGATGGCGACGTGGATCAGCTGTTTTAATTACAAGATGAATAGCATTTATACGAGGTGTATTCTTTGTAACAAGACGTGGCTTTGTTCCGATAGTGCGATGAGGTGTATCGTTGTAGGTAGATAAAAGTCTAGGTAGCAGATCAATCCAACGATATGAACCTTGCGCTGTAAATTCTCGCCACATCATTGTTTTGAGTGTACGATTAAAGCGTTCTACAACATTTGCCTTGAGATTGCTGAACGTAGAGTAGTGTTGAATGCCAAGTAACTTGAGGTAAGAAGAAAAATCCTTGTTGTAAAACTCTTTAGCTTGATCAGTTTGAAGAAGCCTTGGGCAGCGTTTCGATTCTTCAACAATATGTTTAAATGCTTCTTTAACTTGAGCTGCTGTTTTAGAACGCACGAGTTGTGCAAAAGCAAACTTCGAGTACACATCGATAACAGTAAGTAGATACTCATACCCCTTATTACTAGAGGCATATGGAATCATTTCTACTAAGTCTGCTTGCCAGAGATCATCTTTTCCTCGTGTAATAACGCGTCTGCGACAGTAGGTGCGACGTGCTGGTTTATGTAACTCATGTGCGATGTTTACCTTTACAGGTGAGATCTTCTCTTGACGAGCCATTACAAAATAATACCGGCGTAACGTAGTTCTCTTTCTATTTCTAGAATTTCTGATCCGTGACCAGTGTGACCAGCCTCTTGCGATGCTCTTAAAAGTTGTAATCGTTCAACGAGTAAGTTTGGGTCATTCCAGTATCTTACATCCACATACGGCAACAAAGGCTTGTAGATAACGTCTAGACTACGTGCAGTCGGAAACAGCTTAGAAATAAACTCACGATACTTGTAACTCTTATTCGCATTTACAGCTTCTGTTCTCTTGTAATTACGTCGTGTTGCGTCAGTAGCAAAAAAGTATTGCTTTATATTTTTTAAGATCATCTTGTAAAATTATATCCTTGTCAGGTATTCGTGAGAAAAGAAGTTCTAAGAGTCCTTTCGTAGGTTTATAGGTAACACCTTTTACAACGAGTTTGTTGCTACTAATCTTAACATTTGAATTTCCTATCCGGAAACAGTCATCTTCGTAGCGAATACCGTAGGTAGTGTCAGTTTGTCCTGTAAAAAGTTTTTCTATATAAGGTGCAAAGAGAGATCCATAGGTATCTTGAATAAAAGTTCTAAACTGATTGCGATACTCTGGTGTAATCATAACCTCAGACAAAGATGGTAGATTTTGCGTCGATGTAGTAGGTGTTTCAGCAATAACATCTGTAGTTAAAAACTCAACACGCTTAGATGGTGATGTATCATTAAGTTCTTCTTCTTCTTCCTTATCTTCCTCTTCCTCTTCTTGATCTACATCCTGCTTCTTCTCTTCCGTATCTTCTTCATGCTTTTCTTCTTCATGCTTCTCTTTATGATATGATGTTTGCATAGAAGCAAAACTTGAAGTAGACTGCGGTAATGAAGTAGAATTAAAAATTTCTTTGAGTGGTGTACTTAGTTGTGTTTTTAAAAATAAATCCGTGTCTCCTTGAATACGTTTAAGCTCTTAAAATTTCCGTCGAATATTGTTTCGAGCTTGGATGATATGTTTTGTGATCTCCTTGCTAGATGTTAACATGATGATGGTTTTTAATCAAGTAGTTACTGTAATTCTGTGTTAATGCATATAAAATGATCGAAACCCATGCGATATCGTCCATGCTGTACATCACTTTCTTTATCAATATCTAAAAAGCTGTAACGGTGTAATGACCAACATTTAGCACACATACGTTTAAAGTCATCGAATGTCATATCAGTGTTAACATGATCGTTATACACATGTCGCATGTTGCGCTCATCTTGCCGAAAAAGCACAATAACATTTGCGTTGTCGCGTATCAACTGCTTAGGCACACGAGAATAGGTTTGGCACAAATAGATGCAATCAACATATTTATGCCGACCCATACTAAAGAATGCACGAATTACGTTTTGCTGTTCTGTTGCGACATCATCAAAGATCATAAGAGAATTAGGAAGCACATCGTCTGGTGATGGTACTTGCTCATGTGAATTAAATTTAAAATATCTTATTCCATCTTTAACTAGATCATGCATTACAGTTTGTAGAATAGTATATAGCGGCTGATAGAGTGACTTTGCGAAAACGTAAATATTCTGGAAGCGTACACCATTTACAGAAGTAATAAGTGTGAGTAAAAGATTTGTTTTACCACATCCCGACGGACCTGATATAATACATCGAACAGTGAAAGGAAACAACGTTCCATGACGTTTTCTTGTAGTTGTACTAGAACTAGGTAAGAGATGTGGTACAATGTCGGTAACAGGTAGCGTGTCTTGCTTCTTTATAATCTTCATGATAACTGAATCATAAAGTACGTAATAGTAATATATATATATTAAACGAAACAAGAGGTAACGGTTAGTTTATGATTTGCTCTTGACTAGTAAAGTCGTGTCCAGCATGGTGAAACAACGATATCCAAACGACATGAAGAAGAAGAAGAAGAAGAAGAAAGTAAAAACTGTTGGATGGAAAGATGTTATAAAGCCTGCGCAAAAAGCTACTCGAGGGGAATACAATCCTCGTGTAGCAATTACTAAAGCGTTACGCGCAGCAAGAGCGAGAATTTCTCCAAAGTGCAGAGCAATATTTAGTAAACGTGCACGATTTATTCCTGTACCAAAACGAGGAGGATTTCTTCCTGCGCTGTTTGCTGGCTTAGCAGCTTTAGGGTCATTGCTAGGTGGTGCTAGTGCTGTAGCGAGAACTGTCAAAGCTGTAGAAGAAGCGAAACAACAGTTGAAAGAGAGTGAACGTCATAACAAGACGATGGAGGCAATTGCGTTACGAGGCAAAGGTGTGAACATGAAGCTAGCGCCATACAAGAAGGGCTTGGTATCTACATTTCTCCAAAAAACGTCTACTGAATGCACTGCCATATCGAGCTCTAACGCATGATGAAGTTTTTACGTTTGCTAAGCAACTAGGAATTCATTATTTTCGAGGAGTGTA
The DNA here is from genome assembly GCF_040414725.1 of Anabrus simplex. NCBI lineage: Eukaryota > Metazoa > Arthropoda > Insecta > Orthoptera > Tettigoniidae > Anabrus > Anabrus simplex. The sequence goes on along the minus strand of NC_090278.1, from coordinate 2,850,740 downwards.
TATGCGCGATCAACTACCAGCGCGCCCACGTGAACGCGAAAGTGCCGTAATTAACTTGGACGACAGTCGTGGACCTGGAACTCATTACGTTGCTTATATAAAACGTAAATCTAAAGTATGGTATTTTGATAGCTATGGAGATTTACCTCCTCCTTTTGAGCTCATACGTTATTTCGGAAGCAGTGCAGACATTGTTTACAATAAAAACCGTGTGCAAAACTTTAATACACGCATGTGCGGACGATTATGTCTTATGTTCTTATATCAAACCCAGACAGTAGAGAAAGTGCATTAGTGTCTACGTGATGACGAACAGTGAAAGAACGTTTGCTGTTCGTGGAGAAGGACCTGAAACAACCGTCTATTTTAATCCACCAATCGAACTTGGTTATCAGCCGCATAGTCTTGGACTAGTATCGTTTGAAAGCTACAATAAAATCTATAATGTGCGTGATGGTTTAAACAAGTTCTATTACGATGAGTATGTGCTAACACTACCCTCAGGTAGTTATACAGTAGACGATATTCACGACTATATTGAAAGTACGTTAATTGATCAGTTTGGGGAAGATAGTTTTAGTAATCATAATTACAAGTTCTCAATCACTATAAGCAACATTACACATAAATGTGTTATTGAATCATCATTTAAGATTGACTTCAAATCACAACTTGATTCGATTAGACCACTGCTTGGATTTTCATCGAGGGAGCTCCTACCGAACGTACGTTACGAGTCTGATCAACCTATAAAACTCTTCGATGATTATAATGTGAACATTACTTGTAATATTAATCTACAACCTTCGCACGTCCTGCACGACTTTATTGTTACAGAGGAACGTGGATATACTATTTGTGAGAAACCAGCAGTAGTTCTTTATCATCCTGTGTCTGTAAAACACATTAGCAACATTACTCTTAGACTTGTAAATAAACATAATCAGCTTATTCATTTAGGTCAGCACGCGTACGTAGCTTACAAACTACATCTTAAACCAGTATGAAAACATCTATAAAACACGGTGTACATTCCGAAGACATACTGCATGTGTGCAGAGACTCATCGAGTTAACAGATACCCATAAGCAGATACTCCAAGATTTAGGATATACACTACTATAACAGAATGGAAGAAATGCTAGACATTATGAATACAGTAGAAAGTCGTGAAGGTGTAGTACGAAGTGAGCTTCATTCCTATCAACCTTTTACGTTTGCATTAAATAACAATGATGAAATTCATTTTATTATTAATCAGCAAGATGTTTACACCTTACCACACGAAAGCTACCTCTATATTGAAGGACGACTAGAAAAGTCTGATGGAAGTGGACCAAGCACTTCACAACTAAACAACCGTGCTGTAGCTTTTCTCTTTTCTGAAGCGCGATATGAAGTAAATAATGTTGAAATAGATCGAACGAAGAATGTTGGTATTACAAGTGCAATGAAACTCTACCCTTCTTTCTGTGATGAAGAAAGTAATCTTTTGCGGATGGCTGGATGGTGTCCAAAAGCTACTAACAACTGGATGATTAATGAGGATGGAACTTTTACGGGTATGTTATCACTGAAACATATTTTTGGATTCGCAGAAGACTTTACACGTATTATAATCAACGCAAAACAAGAGCTTATTCTAATCCGTGATCGAAGTGATTACAATTCTCTTAAAGCAGTAGAAACAGCAGTAGAATCGAAAATAACACTGCATCGTTTACTGTGGCGGATTCCACATGTAACCTTATCTGATCGTGAAAAACTTCGATTGCTCAAGATTGTAGAAAATGATACACCATTACCTATACGTTTTAGAAGTTGGGAGCTGCATGAATATCCTGTGTTACCACCTACAAACAAGCATAGCTGGGCTGTTAAAACATCACGTTTTACTGAGAAGCCCTTGAACATTATTTTTGGATTTCAAACTAATCGTAAATTCAATCACGGAAAAGATAGCTCACTGTTTGATCACTGTAAATTAAGACACGTTAGACTATATCTCAACGGAATTACGTATCCCTACGAAAACATCGACATTAACTTTGAGAAAAATAAGTTTGGGATGCTCTATGACATGTTTTGTAAATTTCAATCATCGTATTATCAGAAAGAAGATCGTCCGCTATTTACACCTCAAGAATTTAAAAATAAAGCTCCGATTGTAGTTATAGACTGCTCTTATCATGAAGAATCTATAAAAGAATCTCCAGTTGATATTCGTTTAGAATTTGAAACATCTGAAAACATTCCTGCTAACACAGCAGCCTATTGTCTTATTATTCATATGAGTGATGTTACTTACCATCCGCTAACGAATATTGTTACGAGACTATAAATAAGAATAGATCTTTATCATTTTCATTAGTGTGTGCTTCGACATCGTACGCTATGGAACAAAACTGTAAATGTGCATGCTGTTTGCATGCTCATACGCAACATCTTATTTATGTTTCACGAGTGAGTGAGGCTATTAAGATGTTCTATAAACATTGATCGTCGATGCCGAAACATCTTATTCAATACTTACCACCAGGATTTTTATATACGTACGCTGCCTCTTACGTACATAATTTTTGGGACATCCTTCCTCTACACAGTAAGATGTCGATCGAAGTAGCTTTATGCAGAACTTGTGAACAACATTACAAGCATCGAGGAGAAAATGGTGATGATGATTGGGATGGACCAAATCCAAGGATTGAACACTGTACACAGTGTATGAATGAACTTTCTCTAGTACCTCATGATGATGATGATGAAGATTCCGAAAAGGAATAACAGCAAGGTAAGAAGTATATGATCTCCTCTGTAAAGCATAACATACTTAGTATAATATATCTCTAAATGTTTTGTTTAATTTGAATGTTGCAGGAGGCATTTCAGAAGCATACGTTGTTAAGAAGCACACCAACCTTGTCAGCAGCGAAAACGAACATTGTTGTAGTACATTTGTAAATAAATATTTGATCGCATTCAAAAAATGTTGTACTTATTGCATTGCTTTACACCGACTTACTCTTAAGAAAAACGATCAGGTCTAAACATGCACAATGACGTCATCACAACAGCACGTGTTCACTCTAGCTTTCCCGATGCATGTTTAAACTTGTTCGAATTTACCGCTACCACATTCCTTTACACCGACTTACTCTTAAGAAAACGGACAAGTCTAAACATGCATGATGACGTCATCACTGCAGCACGTGCTTACTCTAGCTTTCCCGATGCGTGATTAAACTTGTTCGAATTTACCGCCACCACATTTCAACTAAAGAGTGCAGCAGCGAGGTAAGCGATGTAAGATGGCGGTAGCTAAAGATGTCAGCACGGTGCTCTGTTGATTAAAGATGGCTGCTTGTCAAAGAGATTTTTTCAAGTTATCCGCCACCACATAGAGTGCAGCACTGAGGTTTGCGATGCAAGATGGCGGGTGACAGCTTGTCAAATAGATTTTTTTTCAAAGGTAAGTAGCTAAAGAGGGCAGCACTAAGGTTAGCAATGCAAGATGGTGGATAACAGCTGTGACGTAAAATATTACTCGCAAGATAGCACCACGATGCTCTTTTCATTAAAGATGGCAGCTTGTTAAATAGAATTTTTCAAATTAACCGCCTCAAAGGTAAGTAGCTAAAGAGGGCAGCACTGTTCTCTCTGGATTAAAGATGGCTGCTTGTCGAAAAGAACTTTTCAAATTAACCGCCTCAAAGGTAAGTAGCTAAAGAGGGCAGCACTGTTCTCTCTGGATTAAAGATGGCTGCTTGTCGAAAATAATTTTTCAAATTATCCGCCACCACAAAGAGGGCAGCACGGTGCTCTCTTGATTGAAGATGGTGGATGACAGCTGAAGAGCACATAGAATTTGTTTCCAAACAAGAGTACGTGGAATTTACCAGCAACACATAGAGTGCAGCACTGTTCTCTGTAGATTAAAGATGGCGTAAGACAGCTGACGAAATTACCCGCGTGATAGCAGCACGGTGCTCTGTTGATTAAAGATGGCAGATGACACCTGTCAAAAAAGCACATGGCTTTGTTTCCAAACAAGAGCACGTGGAATTTGCCGCCACCACATTTCAAACTAAAGAGGGCAGCACTATGCTCTGTTGATTAAAGATGGCGGATGGTAGCTGTCAAAAAAGCACGTGAGTTTGTTTCTAAAGAAGAGCACGTGAAATTTTTCAATTTGCCGCCACCACATTTCAAAGGTATCTGGCTAAAGATGGCAGCACGGTGCTCTCTTGATTAAAGATGACGGATGATAGCTAACAGAACTTTTCAAATTGCCCGCTACTACGTGCTTAAGGTAGTAGCCATAAAGAGGGCAGCACGGTGTTCTGTGGATTAAAGATGGTGGATGACAGCTGACGAAATTGCCCGCATGATAGCAGCACGGTGCTCTGTTGATTAAAGATGGCGGATGACGGCTGTCAAAAAAGCGCGTGAGTTTGTTTCCAAACAAGAGCATGTAGAATTTGCCGCCACCACATAGGGGGCAGCACGGTGCTCTCTTGATTAAAGATGGCTGCTGTCATGTGGAATTGCCTGCCACCACAGGTATCTAGCTAAAGGGGGCTGCACGGTGCACAAAGATGGCTGCTGTCAAAAAGCATTTTTCAAATTATCCGCCACCACATTTCAAAGGTAAGTAGCTAAAGAGGGCAGCACTGTGCTCTATAGATTAAAGATGGCGAATGACAGCTGTCAAAAAACACGTGGCTTTGTTTACCTCGCGCTAGTTAGGTTAAGTTGGTAGCACTAAGGTTTAGACCCGTCAAGATGGCAGCACTGCGGATGACAGGTGACGAATTTGCAGCTACTGCGATAAAGAGGGCTGCACAGTGCTCTGTGGTTTAAAGATGGCGGATGACAGCTGTCAAAAAAGCACGTGGCTGTCAAAAAACACGTGGCTTTGTTTACCACGCGCTAATTAGGTTAAGTTGGCACTACTGAGGTTTAGTCCCTTCAAGATGGCAGTACTGAGGTTAGCGATGCGTTGTTGTCTGTCAAAAAGCACGTGGCTGTCAAAAACACGTGGCTTTGTTTACCTCGCGCTAGTTAGGTTAAGTTGGCACTACTGAGGTTCAGGCCCGTCAAGATGGCAGTACGTAGGTTAGCGATGCGTTGTTGTCTGTCAAAAAGCACGTGGCTGTCAAAAAACACGTGGCTTTGTTTACCTCACGCTAGTTAGGTTAAGTTGGCACTACTGAGGTTTAGGCCCGTCAAGATGGCAGCAGTGAGGTTAGCGATGCGGTGTTGTCGATGACAGCTGTCAAAAAGCACGTGGCTTTGTTTACAAATTCAAATCTCGCGCCAAAATTCAAATTTCCCGCCAAAATTCAAATTTCCCGCCAGAATTCAAATTTCCCGCGGGAGGAGGCCGCAGAACCCGCTTATTATACTACTTCAACAGTTTTTCTTCTGTCTTTCCCCATCGTTTTTTCCCAAAGAAAGACCAGAAGATGAAAAGAAACTGATAGGTCATATTTGATTCAGTAAGCCTTCAGCCATTGTTTCTTTTCCTTTCCTCTCGCTTTCCTTAAAAAGAAGTAGTAGAAGAAGAAGAAGAAGAAGAAGTATCGAGTAAGCCCTCGGCAACTGTTATATTTACTTCTTTCTCCACAGCTTTTCCTAATGCAGAAGAGGAAGGAGAAGAAAATGAAGGGAAATAAGGGAAAAATAATTTCATCAAGTAAGCCCTCAGACAACGTAATTTTTTTTCCTTTCTGCACTGCTTTTCCAATACTGTAATGGGGTTACGAGTGCGGAGTGAACTCATGGTAAGGAAGCTATCATCTATTAGGAATAAACACCGGCTAACCGATGGGTCGACACCCTAAATGCCCCCCCCCCCCCCCTGATCAGAGTGGAAAGGCGCGCTGTGGTCCCTGGACGTATCCGGGATGGAATCCACTGCAGAGGGCCTGAAACCCAGGCTCAGTGGTATTCAGAGTGTGGCACGCGAACCACTAGGGTTATGCGGGGTCGTCTCAAGGGGTACGCTGTTGCTCATTTTCGATTAAATCTTGTTTCGATTTAGTGCTTTAGTCTGCCACTACACTGAGTCCCGCTGTAGCCACATCTGACGATCTCCTGCTGGCCTCTTCATGTTGCTATATGGACCACATCCCAGTTCACCGATGGAGACCCTGACGTATGACATCCTTGATCGTCCCCTGGGTCTCTTTCCCAGTACTTCACCTTCAATGATGGCTCGCAGAAGAGAGTCATGTCTCAGTACGTGTCCAAGGAACTTTGTTTTCATCTTTTTCATCGTATTTAATAAACATCGATCCTCCTCTTCGTTCTTTAAAACAAAGTCATTTATTCCTTTATCCATCCAACTTGTTTTTGTAATTCTTCTCCAAAACCAGATTTCTGCAGCCTCAGGTTTTGTTTCTTCCTGTTTTATTAATGCCCAGGTTTCGCATCCATACAATAGCACACTCCAAACAAAGGTGCTGAGGAATAATTTTCTGGTCTCCAAAGTGAGATGGCTGTTTAGCAATAAGTTTTTGTTATTTTAAAAGGCTTCTTTTGGTATCGCTATTCTTTCCTTGATTTCTGAAAGGGATCTATTATCAGAGGTAATTACACTAGCCAAATAGGAGAATACTGTGACTTGTTCTATCGGTGTGTTATATAATTTTAAGTTTTTTATACCTGTGGGCTTCTTTTTGTTTGCTGTCATAAATATTTTTGTAAGGTTTTGTTGAATGTTCTTAGCATCATACTCATATCATTTTCAAAATTGGCTAAGATAGCAATATCATGTGCAAAGCGGATACTGAGCACCTGAATACCAACTACGAACACTTCGTTCCAAAGTATGTGTCAGTTATTACCTCCCATGATGCATTGTTCTTTTTCTCGACATCCACTCATTCACTTTAATGTTTCTCCAGTGGCTGTGTAGGCAGTACTGTGGTAATTGTTGCGTTAATACTATTTACTCCTGTGTACATACAACCTGTGACAATAAAGTTCGGTGAATGAAGTCAGAACGGTCGATCTGGCAACGCACAACGCTGCACCTCCGTAGCAGCAGGTTTTGACCACCTGCTACCAACGTTGTTCAGTTGAGCATCTTGTGTGTGCCGTGTGAAACCTGTTTGACACAGTGGGTATTTAATGCGTTGGTTCTGAACTGCAAACAGGATCATGAACGACCGAAAGATCAATGTACAATTATGTTTTAAGCTTGGCAAGACACCAAAAGAAACGCATACGATGCTGGTACGTGTTTATGAAGATCAAGCACTGTCCTTGAAGTATATATACGAGTGGTTCGTCCGTTTTCGAGGAGGCCGGGAAAGTGTTTGTGACAACCCCCGTAGCGGAAGACCGGCGACCGCCGTCAGTGACGAAAACATTGAGAATGTGGGGACATTAATCACGAACGATCGGCGGTTAACTGTGGGCATGATATCGGATGAACTGCAGATTAACAGTGAATCCGTGCGACAAATCGTTATGCAGAAGTTAGGGAAGAGGAAAACGTGTTCTAGTCTTGTGCCACATCAATTGACTGACGATCAGAAGCAGGCACGTTTAGAGGCTTCACAGCATTTTGTCGAAACGGCAGATGAGACACCAAATACCTTGAACTGTATTGCCACTGAGGATTAAACCTGGTGTCTCAGGTACGACCCTGAAACGAAACGGCAAAGCTTGGAATGGCGTTCTTCGGGATCCCCTCGTCGGAAAAAGGTCCGAGTAAAAAATAACGCATCGAACTCGCTTTGAAAGGAAAGAGATTTGACGATATTCCTGTCATCCAACGAAACGTGATGAGGTTTTGAACACCATCCTAAAGGAAGTTTCTTGCAAAGTTTCCAGGACATGTATCGTCGATTTCAGCAGTGCACAGTTATGGGAGGGGACTACTTCGAAGGACAGTAAGGTCACTGTCGTGCATTGTTCATCTATGTTGATAGTACAGGACTATTCAGCGAACTTTATTGTCGCAGATTGTATATCGATGCTAGGCAATGAAAACCTTATAATTGTACTCACGAGGAAGGCACGTTTCCCCATCTGTCTCGTAAAGGCTTGCCGCGTTGTCTGAGTAGGGAAAAAACTCCAATGGTCGAATAATTGGGCTAGCGTTAGGCAATGAAAATGCCTCCTGTGTCCAGCGACTATTATATATAATACATTATTGTTGTTATTCGGGAAGAGGATGGTGTAGAGGCTTAGCTGCTAGCCTGTCATTCTGGCAAACTAGGCTTGATTCCTGTTGTTGCTGGGGTGCGATTTTCATTTGAAATTCGCCTGGTGTCACGAGTCTCCACTCATGGCAAGGACAATCGACGAGCACCGGTTAGATCTCATTTTCTACTTAGGGTTAGGCTCTTACCATCATAGCAAGGAATTGTTCAATTAATTATGTAAGGCTAAAATAATTCCTAATTTAATAAATGAAGTTTTCTTGGAAGGATTTTTCCAATTTATTTAATAAAAGTAAGTAATAACAATAATCTTACATCACTACATGACGAGAAAATATGAAAATAAAATCGATATTGAATGCTTTGTTGGTTGATACTATCATCAATTAATTTGTAATAAAATCAAACATGGAACTTGCTGAAGACTTATTATTACAATCCATAAAATTATTCTGTTATCATTAATTGTCCGCCAACCATAGAATTAGAGAAAAAGTCAATCATTTCACTCGTCTATACCACTCACTGATCCAAGATTTCATCTTTCTATATTCCATCAGTATTACCGTTTCTCGTATAAATTAACTACTTACCTATCAACTTGAGTTTCTTAATAATCTATGCCCAACGCTGCCGTTCTTAAACAAGTGATCATATATCATTCAAAGACATTGCAACTAGATTTAATAATAATTTTTGTCGAAGAGGAACAGCATCTCCTGGAGACTTATATCCGCCTCACCTAAAATGTACAATATCTAGCTCATACCATCTATATATATAAAATAAGAGTTTTGTCTGTACATTGCTCAGAATTTGAAAAGAATGGTATTTCTGTATCGATCAAGTCTACAGTAACAAGAAAATGCAGTTTTTACTTTTCCGTAATTTCTGTCTGTCTGTCTGTCTGTCTGTCTGTCTGTCTGTATGTACGCGCATCACGAGAAAACGACTGTAGAGAATTTAATAAAAATCGGTATGAGCCGCTACAATCTAGGCTATAAATTATTTTATTCACGCTGAGTGAAATAATAGTTTAGGGGAAGGCCTAACATTCAATTCTCTAATATTTATATTATTATTATTAGTGGTCATATCGATATATACTACATAAATAAAGTTATGTAGAATTAAATTTCTGATCATTTACGTCTTATGCATTTTTACCCCACCGGCTATGATAACAGAGATATTCATGAATTTGGATATCAACGCCGAGCCCCGACAAAATGGGTAAACAGAATTTAATAAAAATCGGTATATAGAGTCGGGGAATAAGAAACTACAGTTTAAGCTATAAACAATGTTATTCACCCTGGGTGAAAAGGTAGTTTAGGGGAAGGCACCTAAAATTTAATTTTTAAATGCCTATGTTCTTGGTCCTATGGAAAAGTACTATATAACAAAAGTTATAGAGAATATAATTTCCGATCATTTATGTTTTATTCAGTTTTACCGTACCGACTATGATACGAGAGGTATTTCAGAACCGGAAGACAATTAATAATGTGACGGCCTACAATATCGAAAGCGCGTAACATTGATCAACAATAACATTACACTGACCGTTGTTTGTTGTAATGTTCTTTGGCTCTTATGCTGACATTCAACTCCGATAGAGGGGATTATTGCTGCGTACCGAGTATAACAGCCTAACTGAATATTGGTGGGAAATAGCTGAGGAGTTAGATAACTTTCTTCTTTAGCATGCCAATCCTATGGTTCATACATTTTCTGATACTGCTGGCACGTAACACACTGGTTCATCATAGTATTCTATACCTACTCTGACGCGCTGTTTTGAAAGAGCAGTGTGCGCACTAAGTCAGAGGCTCAGTTAGTAGTAGTAGTAGGAGTAGTAGTAGGAGTAGTAGTATGAACTGGTCTGGAATTACAATTTAGCCCTATTCCAAATTACAGTACCAGAATTCACTAAATAACTCAAAATTCAACCTTGAAAGAGCCGTTTCTTAGGAAAAGCTTCTTCCTCTTCACTTTAATTAAATCTACATTAATTTCATTCCAAATTATCAGCGAAGATATGGTTTCTTCTCTGGCTTGGAGGAAAAATTGCCTCCACGTCAGATATTTCTTTCCCCCGCCAGTGTAGTGAATTGAGATTTTCCGACTTATCGGGTACTCCCAGGAAGCCGATAAGTAAACGGGGATAGTTTTTGCCCTGGGACTATCCACTATTTGAACACCCCCCCCCCCGCTGAAAAAAGGACGAAGATTGTTCATGGATCACGGATGTCTGCGTCTTGGTCATTCCAGCTCTGTAGCTTTGGACTGTTAGTTCGGCAGCATAGTACTGTTCGTTAAAAGTGAAAAATGTATGGTTTTTCATTTGATCGAGTATTTCATATGAAGGCATTGCTTTTAATCGCGCCATTCCTACCGACGTCATTGTAATGACCCATGTTCATTTCAGTTGGGAAAACTACTAAGAGAATCTTTCTGAGAATCTATAAAGGCAGACGGAGAGTGAGTGTCTGCCATTATAATGAAAACTCCACAACCTGATTGTGACTGACGGTAGGCAAGGTGGCCGACGATTACAATGAAAATTCCCTAACCTAGTCTTGATATGAGAAAAGACGTTGTTGACTTGCCCGTCGTGTTTCTCGGGCAACGTTAAGAGCTATGCAACTTAATACAATCTTGCTCACAAGGTTTATACTACCTAACCTAGAATTCTGTATAAAATTTAGAATTCCGTAGCGAAGCACGGGTACATCAGCTAGTCATAAATAAATAAGAAGATCTGGAAATAGTAATAATAATAATCGTATGGCCTCAGCTACCGTTTGCAGACATTTCGATTTGACGCCATCTGGCTGTCTGCTCGTCAATTTCGACGTTCCGGTTTACTCTGTCTGCCATCTAGCGGACCTAGAGTAAATCGGATCTCTCTTGGGCGTCTATGGCTGATATTTAATGAATTTTGTCGGGTAAATACCAAATGTATCACCAGAGATCTTTTACATGCCGACATCGTACGACATGGAGTGTCGAATGAACTTTTTTCCGCCCTTCAAAAATCCGACTACCTCTGCCGGGTTAGAACCCGCTATCTTGGGATCCGGAGGCCGACACTCTACCGCTGATCCAACAGCACCTGGCTTCGCCGGAATTATCCTCCTGAAAATTGTGAAGATCTACTATTACTTACGAAAAATCCACGCTACAAAGCAACTACTCAAGTGAATACAAGTCATGCAGTGCTTCACGTGACAACAACTTTGCTTAAGCATGATGCCTCACTACATCCAAATCAACGTTATTTATTGTGGAAGACTTTCTGTCAGTGATTATCCCTTCAAATGTTTAATATTTGCATCGTGTTTTGCCATAAATTAATATTTTGATGACCGCATACTTGTCTCTATACTTATAATCTTCCGGAAACCATTACGTGAAAATATTAACATCAAACCTTATTGCTTGTCTAACTTAACTTCGCATGATTAACACTTTAATCAATCATTCTCAACTTTAAATTAATTGAAAATCTCGAAAACTGTATTACACTCAACCTCATTTTAGCATATAAACACTTTATCGACGGTCTTATCATTTATAATTCACAATAACTTCATGCCTGTTCATAACTATCTATCCGAAAAAAATACACAAGTGTCTTTTTCCGAACAAGCATTTCATCATCACAAAACATGTCATAATCATCATGGTATTAATCTGATGGAACAGTCGCATCTGCACAATGCAATCGTATATGAAAAATTACCACATAAAAAGGTCTTAAAATTGACATTAAAATCACTTCACCTCACAAGATTATCTACGCAGTACTAGTATATCATTTTAATTATGAAGAAACCATTTCCTATATTCACGTCAATTACAAAGAAATCCCGGGATAATTCACGATGAAATGCGTATTTTATAAGTAGAGCATTGCGCGGGACAAATAACTCCAATATCTCCTTATTAAACTTAGCCGCACCGGGCGAGTTAGCCGTGCGCGTAGAGGCGCGCGGCTGTGAGCTTGCATCCGGGAGATAGTAGGTTCGAATCCCACTATCGGCAGCCCTGAAGATGGTTTTCCGTGGTTTCCCATTTTCACACCAGGCAAATGCTGGGGCTGTACCTTAATTAAGGCCACGGCCGCTTCCTTCCAACTCCTAGGCCTTTCCTATCCCATCGTCGCCATAATACCTATCTGTGTCGGTGCGACGTAAAGCCCCTAGCAAAAAAAAAAAACAGCCGCAAATACGGATATCACTGAATGTTTGCGACGATCACATTAGGATACTCAAGTTGTCTTAATTATGTCACCTCATGACAAATAATGCTATGCGTTCTACATGATAGAATAAAGAAAGACAATATCCTGGGTACTTATCGTTGATGGCTTCATGACCTTCTCTGTCGCTCAATTTCGTTGGTCTCAGTTTTGGTATTCATTGTATCATCGACCCGGGCCTGTCAGGACACTAATCCTGCTCAAGCCCACATATTGGACCTGGTCATGACATTACAGAGACAATCTGCAACCATCTTGAGCATTTGGACCTGAAACTTGTATAGGCGGAATTAGTACACTGATGAATGTATCAGACAATATCTCAATATTAACCTTGCCTTATTTCCGATAATGAATATTGGATCTTATTACTCTCATTACCACTATATCCTCCCAGTATTTCTCTTGAATATAACTTCAAAATCCACACTTCCAACTAGCTCTTTCTTAGTACGTGTTAACCAGTTCTTTCTCGACATTCAATCTCAATTTTTATAATAAATTGTTCAGGAAACAAAATCCCATTAAAGCTATTGCATTAACAATATTGGTTCGCATTTCATAATTCCTGACCAGATCAGTAGTATAATATACGGGTTCGGCCGCCACCGCCACCTCCGGCTCTCGGGAGAGGCCTCCTCCTCAGCCAGTGGCCTCCTCCTCCTCAGCCAGTGGCCTCCCAGTGGCCACCTCCTCCTCCTCCTCCTCAGCCAGTGGCCTCCCAGTGGCCTCCTCCACCTCAGCCAGAGGCCTCTTCCAGTGCTGCCAACTTAACCTAACTAGCGCGAGATAAACAAAGCCACGTGCTTTTTGACAGACAACAACGCACCGCTAACCTCAGTACTGCCATCTTGACGGGCCTAAACCTCAGTAGTGCCAACTTAACCTAACTAGCTCGAGATAAACAAAGCCACGTGCTTTTTGACAACCACGTGCTTTTTGACAGATTTGTAAACAAAGCCACGTGCTTTTTGACAGACAACAACGCATCGCAAACCTCAGTACTGCCATCATGACGGGCCTAAACCTCAGTAGTGCCAACTTAACCTAACTAGCATGAGGTAAACAAAGCCACGTGTTTTTTGACAGCCACGTGCTTTTTGACAGATTTGTAAACAAAGCCACGTGCTTTTTGACAGACAACAACGCATCGCTAACCTCAGTACTGCCATCTTGACGGGAATAAACCTCGGTGGTACCAACTTAACCTAACTAGCGAGAGGTAAACAAAGCCACGTGCTTTTTGACAGCTACATGCTTTTTGACAGCTGCCATCCGCCATCTTTGAGCACCGTGCTGCCCTCTTTCGTCACCTGTCATCGGCAGTGCTGCCATCTTGACGGGTCTAAACCTTAGTGCTACCAACTTAACCTAACTAGCGCGAGGTAAACAAAGCCACGTGCAGCTGTCATCCGCCATCTTTAATCCATAGAGCACAGTGCTGCCCTCTTTAGCTACTTACCTTTGAGGCGGATAATTTGAAAAATGCTTTTTGACAGCAGCCATCTTGCATCGCAAACCTCAGTGCTGCCCTCTTTAGCTAGATACCTGTGGTAGCAGACAATTCCACGTGACAGCAGCCATCTTTAATCAAGAGAGCACCGTGCTGCCCTCTATGTGGTGGCGGCAATTTGAAAAGTTCTATGTGCTCTCGTTGGGAAACAAAGCCACGTGCTTTTTTTGACAGCTGTCATCCGCTATCTTTAATCAATAGAGCACTGTGCTGCTATCATGCGGGCAATTTCGTTAGCTGTCATCCGCCATCTTTAATCCAGAGAGAACAGTGCTGCCCTCTATGTGGTGGCGGCAAATTGAAAAATTCCACGTGCTCTTGTTTGGAAACAAATTCACGTGCTATTTTCTGACAGCTGTCATCCGCCATCTTTGAGAACAGTGCTGCCCTCTATGTGGTGACGGCGAATTCCACGTAGAAACAAAGCCATGTGCAGCTGTCATCCACCATCTTTAATCACCGTGCTGCCCCGGTGACGGCAAATTCCACGTAGAAACAAAGCCATGTGCTTTTTTGACAGCTGTCATCCGCCATCTTTAATCACCGTGCTGCCCCGGTGACGGCAAATTCTAAATGCTTTACAAACCCATGTGCTTTTCTGACAGAGCTGTCATCCACCATCTTTAATCACCGTGCTGCCCCCGGTGACGGCAAATTCCACGTGCTCTTGTTTGGAAACAAAGCTTTTAATCCAGAGAGAACAGTGCTACCCTGGTGGCGGCAAATTCTATGTGCTTTACAAACCTATGTGCTTTTTTGACAAAAAAAAAATTCTGCTCTCGAGATACTTACCGAACTATACTTACGAAACTGCTCATCACCTTCTTTCTTCTTCTATGAGTAATAAACAAAAACTCTATCTTGCAAATAAGGAGCGGGAGGAAGGTGATACCTAACCTAAAATAAAAGAATATACTAATTCTACATTATTTATTTACATCTTGTATGTACACGTTTTATCTCGAATCATTTTACCCTAGCGTACTTCTCGATGCAATTCTTGAATGTACAAGTTTAAACTTGCCGTACTACACTCTCAGCGTACCTCTTTGTGATGTAAGACAGCGTAACGTGAGTACACACACCTCTAGCATAATGTTTATGTAAAGTAGTACTTATCAATACTACTATGCCCCCAGGCTAGCGTGTTGGTAGAATTTGGGATGACAAACCGTTTACAATCATCGCTATTAAGGGCTACTTTACTAATTAAATGAGTGTACAACTGGTGCTTCTTGCTTCTAATGACAGACATTTGCTTATGCAAAACAGGTGGATTACTTTTAATGCAATTGTTATAGTTTTCAAAACTTAGCTGATTCTGAACGACATTCTTTTTAACCCCCTTCAATCTCTTTATTTGTAATTCATTTAAGAGTTTTATGCAATATGACTTAGATTTAGTACCTACAAATGAATCGATAATATTCCCAGCACATTCATCTTTCATTTTACCTAGAACCTTTTTGTTCACTAGCGGTAGATGATATTGATTATCTGCAGGATAGTTACTTGTATCAAACCTACCCAAGTCAGGCTTTATATCATTGTAATAGTCATCAGTTTTGATTTGATAAATAAACGAATCGGTATCTGTGTAGAGCAATTGCGCATTATGCGCGTACTTCTTCATCATATAATCGTAATGGAATTCATACATGAGTGTTTTAGCCAATTCAAGTACTGTGAAGCCGACGTAGGTAGGTTTGTCATACTTAACCTTGACACGATTCATCTGTATAATAACTAAATTCTCGTGTATGATGGTGCAGCTGTGGAAATTTGGTTTACTTATTAAATAGTTAGCACCATACCTTTTCTTAATATTATCCCAGTTTGTAATCAATTTTACATCAACGCGTTTGTCAACATTCTCCATAGTCTTACCAAACACACTGTTATTCATGAGCTTGTAGAAATCTTTTTCAAACTCGTTAACCGCATTCGTTCTTAAATTATTGTTCAGATCGATATATGGCTTTAGCCACGGTGACTGATTAAATTCTAGTACGCGATGAATTTTGGATAACTTCAAACCATGCTGCAAACACTGTTTTAAATTTCGGTAATGAATGATATACTTAGATTTATCGCATAAATTAGCAATGAGCATTTTCGTCGTTGATGCAGTGTACGGGGACTTCATATTTTCAGGGCAGAACGGTAGGTCATTATGAGAAGTGTGTAACTCTTTCGGATACTGTAAGTCAACTTCGAGGAAATAACCTTTATCAGCTTCATCACCTAGGGCGTGTAGCTGTAAAGCATCAATTTCGCACTGCGTCAGCCAGCGGAAACCACTCACCGGTAGATGCTGACTCATCGCCCACCCATACTGATTATTAGCATCCAGATAAACGATATACTGAGATTCCTGACTGGAATCGAAACTCGGCATGTACTTATTATTAGCACTCGAATACCGGCCGCTGCACTGACTCAGACCGCCTCGAATGGATGCTTTTATAAAGTGCACCATATCGATATCCGTTAGCAGTTCTAAATTCACACGCGTGTGTTTCAACATCGCGTCCCAACTTAACCCAGGTGCAGTAAAATACTGACATGGGTCAAGGCTGTAGGTGTTCATGCAAACACAGCGAAAATTTTCAAAAACATCAGCTAACAAAAGTACATCTGTCTTTAAATATAAATCGGAGTATTCACCCAGCGTTTGAATGTGGAACTGCTCCCAGATATGTTGTGCATGTAAATAGTCATCATCACTAATATCTGCTGAATTCAGCGAGCTGTAAAAGGATTGTTTCGATGGTAAGGCACGTTCTTCGAGGCGGTCTAAGCAGTCGAGATATTCGTAACAAAAAACACCCTTACGCCGAAGTAAATTAAACTGCGCTTCTTCAGGGAAAACGCGTCGAATTTCTGTAAATTGTTCAGGCTGTAAATGACTAGAAAGTTTATCGAGGCTACTCGCCATAAAGCGAAACGAGTCAAGGAATCTCAGTTTTATAGAATGCTCAGCATCTACTTTTACAGACTTTGCAAACGCAATGTACCGCTCTTTATTCTGAGGGATTATATCTACTTTTTCATCTGAAGCTCCAAATTGTGAAATGATGAAATGAGAGTCGTAACCGGATAAGTTATGAAAAATTACAGGGATAAATTTAGGAACTCTATACTTAAGATTACAGCTATAATGAGCGGCACATCTGTAGAAACCAGTTAAATGATCATGATCAAAAACTTTAGGGTTATTTTCGGAAAATTCCCCATCACAAATGCTACACTTTGTAGCACGTTCATGATCATTTAACTGAATGTCGGTGAGTGGCTTCATAGGAATATTACTATTCAGAATACGACCGAGACGAACTGCATCACTTTCAAGTCTTTCTAAAAATACTTTAGCAGCATCATGTCCTCGATACAGCTCTAACTTGTTAAGCGTACTATCGTAACTACACTTGATGTAATACGCAAAGCTATACGGGACATGCATGTGCGTAGTATTAGTGAAAGAGTTGTCAGGATTAGGTGAGCATGTGTTGCATGGCGTGAGGATGGCTTCAAAGTCTGCATAAATCACGAACGGTACCCACATCTGCTTGTGAAAATTTGTAAATTTTAAAACATTATTGCCTGTAGTAGGTATCTCTGTACGTACATGATTGCAGTCATTCTTGGAATGCTTCGTTAACTGATCTTCATTTCTGAAATACTGCAAGCATCCATCACATAGCCACTTTTTACACTTATCTTTTGACAACTGACTGCTAACAAGTCTACTCAGATTTTTAATCCAGCAAAAGTGGCTATTCTCACTGTTTTCAATATAGAGTAAATTAACGTGAGTACTCTTCTTATGACATGTATAATACAGAGGACCTACTACAGACTTTTTCTCTACACCATACACATTGATACTAATGTTATTTAGTTCCTCAAAGCGCTTAATATCCTTTATCTGCACAGGAAATTCTATACTATCGAAATTTAGCTGCGTTGAATAGTGTGGATAGGATGATGTTCTATACGCTACATTCGATTTAGCAGGATTTAAAGCCGACATCACCGCCCATGCAAAACATGCTTCGTCATTGTTTTGGATGTTTACAACAGCTTCTTTTCGCTGAATCCATGTCGGCAGCTCGATGTGCGAAGATCCACGCATAGGATTGTACTTATTGATGTTAACTTCTAGATACATTATTTCAACTAAAGCCCACCCTGATTCCTTTTCCTGAAATTCCTCGCCCTTAGTTGAAATAATGTTAGAGACATCCCTAAGTACATCACCAAAATTAGTCGACTGACTTATGACAAAATTCTTCGTATTAAATGATTTAATGTCCGTTATTTCGGATTCATCCGTGCTTTTAATGTACAAGGCGAAAAGTTCAAAATTAACTTTAAATAAACTATGATTGGACAAAGATTTAGCAAGAAGCTGTTGTACATCCGGTTGAACGCAATTTAAAAAGTTTGAAGTGCTCTGAAACTTTTGACTGGTGCGAATTCGGTAACTAGCAATCCTACTTTTAAATGCTGTATTAATTTCCTCGATGTTTGCGTTACTACCACTTCTACACGCATTATTTTTATGCGCATTACTCCGTAAGTGCCCCTGAAAATGCGAAGATGGTACATCAGTGTTACAGTGCTCGCAGTGAATAGTTTGAAGTTCATTTTTCCTAGGTTTTTTACTACTAGTACTTTCTACAGCTACATCAGTAGCTGCACGCTTTTTCCCTACTACTACCTGAGGGCAAGTAGATATTTGATGTACCTCTGCTAAGTGAGCCTGGTATTGCTCTACATTAGCGAAGTACAGCCCGCAAACATCACATAAAGCAGATGTTATACTAGGGTGTTTTGCTTTTATATGACGTGCGAGGTTATCCTGTCTTGCGAACGTTGCCTTACACTGTTCGCAGGGGAACATAGTAGGGTTATAGTCGCAAGCAGATAGCTGATGATGTTTTGTTTTTACATGGCGTGCAAGGCTGTCACGTCTTGTGAACATTGCCTTACACAGCTCGCATGGGAACATAGTGTCTTCTCTTTCTTCGAATAAAGTGTTTAGGTGAACAGCGTATGCAACAAGTTCTGAAAAGAGAACAACCAATAGAGATTAGCCTAAAGTTGTGATGTTCAACCTATAGAGGTTGGACATGGCTGTGAGTTAGGCCTATAGCATGAGGATTGAAGAGAACGACTAAAGTTACGATGTTCGGAAGAAACCAAGTTTAAGCCTGTTGAGGACGGACATAGCTATGTACGCACCTCGTCTATAGTACGTAGGTTGAAGAGAACAATTATTTATGAATAGCTTAAAGTTACGGAAGAAACCAAGTTTAAGCCTGTTGAGGACGGACATAGCTATGTACGCACCTCGTCTATAGTATGTAGATTAAAGAGAACAAGTATTTATCAATAGACTAAAGTTACGATGTTCGGAAGAAACCAAGTTTAAGCCTGTTGAGGACGGACATAGCTATGTGTACGTGTTTGAAATTATACCACGTCTATAGTATGTAGATTAAAGAGAACAACTATTTATCAATAGACTAAAGTTACGATGTTCGGAAGAAACCAAGTTTAAGCCTGTTGAGGACAGACATAGCTATGTACGCACCTCGTCTATAGTATGTAGATTAAAGAGAACAACTATTTATCAATAGACTAAAGTTACGATGTTCGGAAGAAACCAAGTTTCAACCTGTTGAGGACAGACATAGCTACGTGTGCGTGTTTGAAATTATACCACGTCTATAGTATGTTGATTAAAGAGAACAACTATTTATCAATAGACTAAAGTTACGATGTTCGGAAGAAACCAAGTTTAAGCCTGTTGAGGACGGACATAGCTATGTACGCACCACGTCTATAGTATGTAGATTAAAGAGAACAACTATTTATCAATAGACTAAAGTTACGATGTTCGGAAGAAACCAAGTTTAAGCCTGTTGAGGACAGACATAGCTATGTACGCACCTCGTCTATAGTATGTAGATTAAAGAGAACAACTATTTATCAATAGACTAAAGTTACGATGTTCGGAAGAAACCAAGTTTCAACCTGTTGAGGACAGACATAGCTACGTGTGCGTGTTTGAAATTATACCACGTCTATAGTATGTTGATTAAAGAGAACAACTATTTATCAATAGACTAAAGTTACGATGTTCGGAAGAAACCAAGTTTAAGCCTGTTGAGGACGGACATAGCTATGTACGCACCTCGTCTATAGTATGTAGATTAAAGAGAACAACTATTTATCAATAGACTAAAGTTACGATGTTCGGAAGAAACCAACTTTCAACCTGTTGAGGACAGACATAGCTACGCGTGCGTGTTTGAAATTATACCACGTCTATAGTATGTAGGTTGAAGAGAACAATTATTTATGAATAGCTTAAAGTTACAGAAGAAACCAAGTTTCAGCCCGTTAAGGGCAGACATAGCTATGTACGCACCTCGTCTATAGCGTGAGGATTAAAGAAAATAACTATTTGTCAATAGACTGAAGTTACGATGTTTTAGAAGAAACCAAGTTTCAGCCTGCTGAGGTCAGACATAGCTATGCGTGCGTGTTTGAAATTATAAGATTAACCTCTTCTATGACATGCAGATTAAAGAAAATAACTATTTGTCAATAGACTAAAGTTACGATGTTTTAGAAGAAACCAAGTTTCAACCCGTTGAGGGCAGACATAGCTATGTGTACGTGTTTGAAATTATACCACGTCTATAGTATGCAAGAACAACTATTTATGATTAGCTTAAAGTTACGATGTTCGGAAGAAACCAAGTTTCAGCCTGTTGAGGGCAGACATAGCTATGTACGCACCTCGCGTGAGGATTAAAGAGAACAACTATTTATCAATAGACTAAAGTTAAGATGTTTTAGAAGAAACCAAGTTTCAATGAATAGAGGTCAGACATACCTTAAAATCTTCGCGCTGCAAACTGTTACTCGGATGAATAAAATGCGTGCGTTCAAGCCTGAA
This sequence comes from Anabrus simplex, assembly GCF_040414725.1. Taxonomy (NCBI): domain Eukaryota; kingdom Metazoa; phylum Arthropoda; class Insecta; order Orthoptera; family Tettigoniidae; genus Anabrus; species Anabrus simplex. Next base: position 2,829,813 of record NC_090278.1, on the reverse strand, counting down.
ACTTGAATGATAATATTCTAGTCGAATCTAAAAAGAAAAGAATAAACATATATGAATGCAGTGTAGGGTACATCATCTAACCTAATTATCTTTTCAACTCAAAGTTCGAAAACATACCTTTAAAAAAATTGAATGTGCTGCAGACTGTTACTCGGATGAATAAAATGGGTACTTTCAAGCCTGTAACTCGAACGGTACCTAAAAAGAAAAGAACAAACATATATGAATGTAGTGTAGGGTGTATCAGCTAGCCTAGTTATCTTTACAACTCAAAGTTCGAAAACATACCTTAAAAATGCATGTGCTGCAGACTGTTACTCGGATGAATAAAATGCGTACTTTCAAGCCTGTAACTCGAACGGTACCTAAAAGAAAAGAACAAACATATATGAATGTAGATGTCTAGCGTAGAAGTTGCTTTGCAAAAAAGTAACTAACAGTTCTACCTTACCTTAAGATAAAGGCTGAAGAATAATATTCACAGCAGACGGGAGATGTGTACGTGATAAACGCATACAGAGAACTGTAAGCACTTCACGCAGACTGCGGTGAGTAAATATGCTGCTTGTTACCAAGCGGATGTGAAAAAATCGCTGAGCTGACAACTGCAGTACAGTCGGAACGAATGCAACAAGAGCACTCCTGTAGTCCCGCAGGCTGACGTATTTAAGCCGGAATCGAACCTCCTGTTGACGCCGAGGTGTCAGAATTTAAGAGTTCGAGCCTTGGAAAGTTAGCGTGTGATCCTCGACTTCTCGAGGGTACATCCGCGGTATTCCTTACCTGTAGGTATTGAGCTAAAGCTAGATCATGTAATGACGATCGCGCAGGCCCCTCGCCTAGCATTTACGGCTTCTAGTTCGAACCCGCTATCCCCGAAGTAGCGAGAATGATTGAAGAGTGTTTGAGGGTGATTCATTCGTCGGATGGAGGCGTTAAGCTATGTGCAGGCTTCTTCTAGTCGGGGTACGCGATTCAAATCCTAGCAACTTATACCATCGGGAAGGGCATCTAGCTAGATCATGTTATGACGATCGCACAGGTCCCTCGCCTAACATTTACAGCTTCCAGTTCGAACCCGCTATCTTCCGAAGTAGCGAGAATGATTGAAGAGTGTTTGAGGTGATTCATTTGTCGGATGGAGGCGTTAAGCTGGCTTCTCCGGTAGGAGTAGGCTATGTTGTAATGTTCGGAAGAAACCAAGTTTGGAACTTACATAGGCTAAATGCTACACATTCCGTGGCAGAGCCGGGAATCGAACTCGGTCGAAAATGATTTTTTGAGTACAAGAGTGTTGATGCTGATTCATTTGTCGGATGGAGGCAATAAGCCTTGTGCAGGCTTCTTCAGTGGAGTAGGCTATGTATCGGTACCGGGGTATCTAGTTATAAAACCCGCTACAACAAATTTATCATGTATACTGCGATTTAAAATCCTAGTCAGGAAGGGCAGCCGGTCGTATGGTGTGAGGCGAGGTGTGCAAAAAAGCCAGCATTAAGTAAGGGCTGTTGATAGGAGGCGTTAAACTATGTGCAAGCTCCTTCACCAGGAGAAGCCTACATGCCGGTACCGTGCAGGTTCTTTCGATAGGAGTAGGCACTGTGTGTGTTTTAACCTCTCCGTACAATCATGATAGTTTACGTTAGGAACTTACATAGGCTAAATGCTACACATTCCGTGGCAGAGCCAGGAATCGAACTCGGACCTCCGAGGGTAGCAGCTAACTACTACACCACAGAGGAGGACTATTTCAGAATATTTTACAACCTTAATTAGTACTGTGTTTTAAGAGCTTGAATGGCGCTCAGCTGAGAAGACGTTCGCGAGTTACAAGTCGCTTATCAGTGTCCTCGCTCAAGGTCGAGCCGGAAGATACGTGTACAATTTCAGCTAACACATGCAATCCACACAACTCGCTCAGAATGACTGTGCCGATACTTCGAGGACTGTAGAACAAATCTATAGCCTACAGTATGCATGCCTCTCACCCGGTAGTCTCGGGTTCGATTCTCTTGGGAATAAAAGTGTGTTTAAATCACATGAATGTGTTGAGTTGTCCTTCCTGATGCAAAACTAGCAGTATCTAACCTCATACACTATAGTTTTCAACAGGTTGCCCCTTCCTGGCAACTCGGATTAAGAATCTGTTTTACAACGTCTAACACGGGGAATCGGGGATTTACAGCTAGATGCACTTCTTAGATTTTAAATCACGAACTATTGTTTTACGGCCGGATGCCCTTCCTGACGCAAAACTAAGATTTTTAAATCACAAGAATTTGTTTTAAGACTAGTCGCCCTTCCTGATGCAAAACTGGCAGTATCTAGCCTCTCACGTCATACACTATTGTTTCGACCGGTTGCCCTTCCTGACGTCAAAGAACTCGGATTAAGAATCTGTTTTACAACTTCTAACATGAGAATCGGGGATTTACAGCTTAAAGATGACGGATGACAGCTGTCAAAAAAGCACATAGGTTTGTAAAGCACGTGGAATTTGCCGCCACCGGGCAGCACGGTGATTAAAGATGGCGGATGACAGCTGTCAAAAAAGCACATGGCTTTGTTTCTACGTAGAATTTGCCGCCACCGGGGCAGCACTGTTCTCTCTGGATTAAAAGCTTTGTTTCCAAACAAGAGCACGTGGAATTTGCCGTCACCGGGGGCAGCACGGTGATTAAAGATGGTGGATGACAGCTCTGTCAGAAAAGCACATGGGTTTGTAAAGCATTTAGAATTTGCCGTCACCGGGGCAGCACGGTGATTAAAGATGGCGGATGACAGCTGTCAAAAAAGCACATGGCTTTGTTTCTACGTGGAATTTGCCGTCACCGGGGCAGCACGGTGATTAAAGATGGTGGATGACAGCTGCACATGGCTTTGTTTCTACGTGGAATTCGCCGTCACCACATAGAGGGCAGCACTGTTCTCAAAGATGGCGGATGACAGCTGTCAGAAAATAGCACGTGAATTTGTTTCCAAACAAGAGCACGTGGAATTTTTCAATTTGCCGCCACCACATAGAGGGCAGCACTGTTCTCTCTGGATTAAAGATGGCGGATGACAGCTAACGAAATTGCCCGCATGATAGCAGCACAGTGCTCTATTGATTAAAGATAGCGGATGACAGCTGTCAAAAAAAGCACGTGGCTTTGTTTCCCAACGAGAGCACATAGAACTTTTCAAATTGCCGCCACCACATAGAGGGCAGCACGGTGCTCTCTTGATTAAAGATGGCTGCTGTCACGTGGAATTGTCTGCTACCACAGGTATCTAGCTAAAGAGGGCAGCACTGAGGTTTGCGATGCAAGATGGCTGCTGTCAAAAAGCATTTTTCAAATTATCCGCCTCAAAGGTAAGTAGCTAAAGAGGGCAGCACTGTGCTCTATGGATTAAAGATGGCGGATGACAGCTGCACGTGGCTTTGTTTACCTCGCGCTAGTTAGGTTAAGTTGGTAGCACTAAGGTTTAGACCCGTCAAGATGGCAGCACTGCCGATGACAGGTGACGAAAGAGGGCAGCACGGTGCTCAAAGATGGCGGATGGCAGCTGTCAAAAAGCATGTAGCTGTCAAAAAGCACGTGGCTTTGTTTACCTCTCGCTAGTTAGGTTAAGTTGGTACCACCGAGGTTTATTCCCGTCAAGATGGCAGTACTGAGGTTAGCGATGCGTTGTTGTCTGTCAAAAAGCACGTGGCTTTGTTTACAAATCTGTCAAAAAGCACGTGGCTGTCAAAAAACACGTGGCTTTGTTTACCTCATGCTAGTTAGGTTAAGTTGGCACTACTGAGGTTTAGGCCCGTCATGATGGCAGTACTGAGGTTTGCGATGCGTTGTTGTCTGTCAAAAAGCACGTGGCTTTGTTTACAAATCTGTCAAAAAGCACGTGGTTGTCAAAAAGCACGTGGCTTTGTTTATCTCGAGCTAGTTAGGTTAAGTTGGCACTACTGAGGTTTAGGCCCGTCAAGATGGCAGTACTGAGGTTAGCGGTGCGTTGTTGTCTGTCAAAAAGCACGTGGCTTTGTTTATCTCGCGCTAGTTAGGTTAAGTTGGCAGCACTGGAAGAGGCCTCTGGCTGAGGTGGAGGAGGCCACTGGGAGGCCACTGGCTGAGGAGGAGGAGGAGGAGGTGGCCACTGGGAGGCCACTGGCTGAGGAGGAGGAGGCCACTGGCTGAGGAGGAGGCCTCTCCCGAGAGCCGGAGGTGGCGGTGGCGGCCGAACCCGTATATTATACTACTCAGATCGTTAGTTTATAATTTCCTTTCCATATTTTTTGACATTTGTGGAAGGTACTCTACGATAATGTCACTCTTCTAATTAGGAAGTTAAGCAAAGGAACACTTCACCATTTACTCATATCTTCTTGACGTATACAATCGATTGTCTCATCAGCGCCTTCTTGATCACTGAACTTGCATCGTTCAAATCATGGCCTCCGCCAAACATGTCATTCCTAGAGCTGATTGTCACTCATATAAGACTTGCTTTATCCTGCCGCTGGAATGTAAACTTAACTTACTTGCTTTTGCCTGAATTTCTGAATATAATTATCCGATAAGCACGGGTTCTGAGCTTATGAATCTCCGTCCTCATTCTGTATCCATTCAATTTCTTATTCAAATGAGCGAGTTATCTCGGCTAACAGACACAGTTGGACGTATATTTCCGTGTAATTTTCGTTGACCTCTTCTTTAATATAACCTTCAATGGCTCTATAACTGATCTGGATGCCATTGGACGGTTATAAGTGTCGAGAGGGAATCTTCAATGTAGCAGAGAGAATATTACCACCCGCGTAAACCACCGCACGGAAAGACCACAGGTATTTAACGAACGGACATCACGTCGCCTCAGCCATACGGGCTACTGTGAGTCAGATCAGCGACCAATTGAATGTTGGGAGTCAGTAAACCATTTCTACCGGGACTGTAAGGAGAAAACTGCACCGCGTAGGCTTCACCAGCCGACGACGAAGTCGCGTCCCTTTGCTGATACCTCGACACAGAGCTCAACGACGTACATGGGCCCGGCAATGGACCATGGAACAGTGGCGGCGTGTGCTATGGTGCGATAAATCTCGGTTCCAGTTGTATCGAGCCTCATGAAGCTGTATGTCCTGCGTGTCAACAAGGTTATGCCCAGGCGGGAGGTGGCTCAGTTCTGGTCTGGGCGGCATTCTTATAGTCGCAATTAGGCTCCATTGTCTGGCTGCTGGGAGCGGTGACAGATGCTTTTACGCGGACTTTCTATCAGGCCATCTGCATCCCCTTCTGGCCCTAGAGTACCCTGATGGAGATGCCATGTTTCAACAGCACATTGCACCATGTCACCGCTCTGTAGTGGCATGCAAGTTGTTGGAGGAGCACTCCAGTGAAGTTACGACAATGGGTTGGCCCTCCTGATTACCCATCCTTACTCCAATTGAGCATTTGTGGGATGCTGTCGAGATGCTGCTGTACGCTCCATGAACACCGCACCAACCACACAAGACCAATTGTGGGTAGCAATGCAAGACGCGTGGGTCCAGATTCCTCCAGAAAGATTCCACCATCTTGTAGTGTCGATGCCTTGCCTTACTGCTGCCGTTTTGAGAACTCGCGAAGGAGAGACTCGTTATTAACGTCACATTCAGTGTCTTCCCATGACTTTTGGCCACTCAGTGTATATTCTGGACAACACCATTAGATGTGAGGTCGAGTCAAGTCAGCCAGCACAGGTAGAAGCGGAGAAGTGAGCCAGCTATGAACCAACCATCAGCTACTTGGAAGAATCATATAACATCGCCTATATAATGGTTGTAGGACTTTCAATCGGAACATGCCGAAATTCTTAGTCGAGTTTTAAAAAGTGTGGGAATACACAAGAATCTATACTTTGATTTAGCCGTCTTGGGCATTAAAGGTTCTGTCCAAATTGTTAGAAACCACCTCTGTACGAGAAGGATTAACTCCAGAAAACTCTTCAAGGTTACACGTACATTCACTATTTAAGTGTTATGGTATATTTGTTAGATTTAGGCAGCCTATCATTGTAGGAAGTACACATAAATAATATTCCGCTTTCTCACTTTTCCTACGGCTCTCTTAGGCAAGTGCCTCCTTATATTATTGCCATATCTTGCCTTTATGATGTCAACGTTACTATACCCTTGACGTGCAGTTAATAAAATTGATATACATTTCGATATGTTTTCTGCTACAAGGGAAAATATTACTGATTCTTGTTAAATAAAGTGCCCCAAATCCATATCTGTGTTTAGATTTTTCTGTATTTTTTCGTAATTTTGAAAATAAAATTTAAAAACGGTCAAAATTTGCAAAGTTCATAATTTAAAAAGAAACATATAATTTAATGAGACAAAATACCTGAAATGACTGCTCACGTATTGAGATATTTAGAGTTCAAGTCTATATTCATATTTTCTCTATCGTGTCTAGTTTTATTTATTTATAAAATAAGAACGGTGAACCCCGAAATTTAAATAACAATTTCAACATTGTCAAATTTGGTATATTATTATTAAAACGTGCATTAACACAGCAATATAAAATTCTAGTGTATAATATTATCTAAATAACATTGAATTATACTAATAATAAAAGTACTTACGGCCATTCAGATGTTCAAAATGTTGCGCCGTTTTGATGCTCTGTTGTGAATTGGGATGTAATCCTCCTTAAGCAAAGCAAAGCAAAGTCGCCTCCGTACAGGCCATGAAAGCCCTGGGAGGGGTGGACGGTAGACGTGATGGGGTAGAGTGATTAGCTCTACGCCCGGCCACCTTTGCCCCAGGAATTAACCTGGTACTCATTTTTGGCGTAGGCTGAGTCAACCTCAGGGCCATATGCACCCCCGGGAGTGGAAATCTCGTTTCTTAAATTTTACGACTTCCTGACGGGGATTCGAACCCACGACCTTCCGGGCGAACCGAGCACACCTTTACCGCCTCGGCCAGGCAGCCCCTAATCCTCTTTAAGCACCAGGAATAATCCGTTAACATTGCTTCATTCCACTTGCCCTGGTGTCTTATTTCCGTAGTTTTCATATCTTGATGAAATCTTTCACCCTGTTTCTCACACATTGTACCAAGTTTTTGGGGAAGTAATCAATATGGTTGCGTAGAAAATGAAGTTTCACACTCATATTACAAACTGAAGATTTTCAGTTAGCTAACATTTCCTCGGCTATTTCCTTGTAATTTTTAGATTTCATCTTAACTAGGAAGCTTTCTGTCAAGATTTTAAACAAACGAATTACAGATTTTTCTGTTTAATTCATTGAGGACCGAAAATTTAGATCCCTCAGTCTGCCGCATATCTCTGGCCCATCTAATACACCAGCTTTAACTTTTGGCTCATTTTTGTTTTCTTCAAAAATTTCACTCTTAAATAAACAAAAGAAAAGCATTTTTAATGAACACTACTAGCAGTTTCCCGCTGGGTCCGCCCGCAATGTATAAAGTATGGTGTTGTTCGTTACTAACCTCACGGATGTATTTGAAAAGTTTCGAAATAATGAAATAAAGCACATGATCTGCTGTAGTAATAGAATGTAATATTATGTCAACAAAACACTTGAAAGTACATCACACAAATAAGTTGAATTAAACGTTCCTTGGAACAACACAACGCACCGAACTGTTAAAAAGGCCTTCAAAGATCTTCGTTATGGAGACAAATGTACTCATAACTTTTCCCAGAATATGCCAATTTAAGTAGTTATTATCTCAAAAGAAAGCGCTTGATCCGCTGAGTGTTTTCATGCCAAAACGAACTGCGTACCTCAATTAGAACGAAACATATGATAGCTTTAATGAGAACAAATGTTGATGAAATGAGACGCCAAATTGAATGTGCACTCATAACATTCCTTAGCACCTTAAGTGCCACATATCCAGTAAAAAAAATCCATCCAGGACATTCTTCTCTTTTTGCTATAGAGTATAAAATAGTGCATCTTATTTCAGAAATGTACCCTTTAGTCTTCTTGGACCGAGCTCGATAGCTGCAGTCGCTTAAGTGCGGCCAGTATCCAGTATTCGGGAGATAGTAGGTTCGAACCCCACTGTCGGCAGTCCTGAAAATGGTTTTCCTAGCCCTTTCCTGTCCCATCGTCGCCATAAGAACTATCTGTGTTGGTGCGACGTAAAGCCAATAGCAAAAAAAAAAAAGTCTTCTTAGGCCAAAATTGTAGTCATAACATTGTGTTGAAATTGTGGTGACACATTGGTCTCACGGGGGCATTGACACTACCTTCCAGCTGTGTAGGCCGCGTGAGACCAATGTGTCACACGTATCCTAGCACAGTTCTCACCTTCCTGACACACTGGTATACGTCTGTCTCATTAGCTCATGAAGTACTGAAGAATAAAACTCATATGTTTGGAAAATTGAAATCTATTCGGAAGTATAATCCAACCGACGTTACTGAAAGGGAGTTAGCAAGAGGAGAGACAAGAGCCCGTGAAAGTAACACTGGTGTGGTTGTTCAGAAACGGCATGATAAATGAGACGTGTTAATTTTGACAACTAAACACACTGGTGAGATGGTCACTATTCAGAGGAGAGATGGTGAAGTGAAAAAATCACGGAGTGTTACAGAGTATAACAAATGCAAAACGTATATTGATTTAACAGATCATAAAAAGAGCTGTATTATTTCCCTGCGACAGGGAGTAAAATGGTACAGAAAAATAGCTATAGAAATATTGATCGGCACAAGTATAGTAAATGCCATCTATATTTCCAATCAGCTTGGGAATGAGAGTATATCTGTTACCCAGTTGAAAGTGGACATTGTTGAACAGTTAACAGGTACCGGTACCGGCATCAAAGATCTTCACATTCAGCCACAAGTACCAATGAAACGGGTATTACCCCAACGACTGGAGGATGTAGGCCGGCAGGGAAGATGGATATGCAGTAAGTGTTATGAAGAGTTCCTTCGGGAATCAGGATTGCAATATTCCATGAGGAAGTTTCTACGGTTTAAATTCAAATGACCAGCCTGTGAAAATTTCTTCTGTTTGGACTGTTTCTTCAAAGTGCACAGATTTTTTTAGTGTGATTGAGGAACACAGTTTGAATTATATTTCTTCAGAAAGTCTCATTTTTTATACTTTAAATTCATATGCAAAAAGTGTACCAATTTGTGGTGTGATTGCGAATGAGACAAAGTTACAAATATTTTTTCTAGAAAGTTCATGTAATTTTTTGTCCTATGTTTTCAATTCGTCTATAGACCCTGATATGAGACAATGAACAATGAGTTCACTGTACAGTACAATCTTTTGTTATTTGTACACATGACACGATCTGAAAACAATAAATGATGTCATCATAATTTATTTATTGTGGTTTATATATTACAGTGACGCACAAGCTACCTCTGTGGATCAGCGGTAGAGTGTCGGCCTCCGGATCCCAAGATAGCGGGTTCAAACCCGGCAGAGGTAGTCGGATTTTTGAAGGGCGGAAAAAAGTCCATTCGACACTCCATGTCGAACGATGTCGGCATGTAAAAGATCTCTGGTGACACATTTGGTGTTTACCCGACAAAATTCATTAAATCTCAGCCACAGACGGCCAAGAGAGTTTCGGTTTACTCGGTCTGCCATCTAGTGGGCCTAGAGTAAAACGGAACGTCGAAATTGACGAGCAGACAGCCAGATGGCGTCAAATTGAAATGTCTGCACACGGTAGCTGAGGCCATACGATTATTATTATTATTATTATTATTATTAGTGACGCACAGGCTACGTGGTGCCACATCGGACTCGAAAATGAACAGATTCATGATGTACTGGCCACCTACTTTCGTTTAACGTTTACATGTCAAGTGTGATGACAGTATGGCACCACGTGGCCTGAGACTTGCAGAGTGCGCGTGAGTCCACAGCGGACTCACGCGGCCCGAATGGCATTAAGCTCTGTGAGTCAACTTTGGTCTCAAGTGGCACTCAAGGTGTTAGAATCAACCAATTTGAATAGTTAAGAGCTGAAATAAAAGAGCTCGATTCACTAAGTGTTCTTAAGTCAAAACGAACTCTGTACCTCAATTAGAATCAAAGATATGATTGCTTCAAAGAGACAAAAAATTGAAAAAGTCAAATAATTTGAGGAAGGCGGAAGTTAAGTGACTTATAGTACCTGATGATAAATCTGTGCATGAATACCTTTCAGGTAAAAAAGAATAAAGCAAATTTACCGGATAGAATGACCGAACTGACTGACATCATTATTTTTTTAATATATAGATCTGTTAACTGCGTTGGGTATATGGCACACTGCCAGTCTCAAGGAATGTCATTCATACACATGTAGAAATAATTTGATTTTTCAAGTGTCCTTGCAATATTAAGCAAGAAAAAAATATTATAGAATACTTGGTTCATAATTTGTCATTTCAGTTGTTTTATAAGAATTTATTGATTACATTACGACTAAATTACCAGCTTTAACGCAATGATAAGATTATAATTGATGTAAAGACATATGTACATTAATTTCAGTATTTAGAAGTATTTAGAGGTTCTGTATAAGATTGCTTGAAACGAAGTAACCCCTGCGTTATAATTGTGCAGGGAATGACACAATAATATTTTAAGGAGTATAACTGGTAACCTTTCAATGGATTCCGGATCGATGATAAAGAAACAAGTTAATGAAAATCATGTGAAAGCATACTTCCAGTCGGTTCACGTCCAGACACTTGGATAACTGGAAATAACTCACTCAACTGAGTGATAAGCTAAATAAAAACGTAATGTATATAGGAACTCATAAGCTCAGAACTCCGTGATATCTAAGTAGTGTTCGTCCAGAAATATGATATCGAAGTACAAGAAATGAATGTTGAATGAAAATGTTATAATCGACGGGAAAGTAAAATGATTCTTGATAGACGTTTAGTTCCAATAAAGGTATATACTACGGAGGCCATGCAATAGATTAAATGATATATGTCAAATTCAACTTCATCTCGGCTGGTTATGCATTATCTAACTATTTTAAACATATACAAGTGACGGATAATTCGCCTATTAAGCAATTGATTGGAACATAGTTGAAGATGACGATGTGAAATTGTTAAGCGTGTTCCTTTATCAGAGTTCCCGATTGTGAGACTGACTTATGTCAAAGAGAATGATCCCCAAACGTCAAAACATATAAAAGGAGGTTATATGGCAATGATTTGTTATTAATTAGAAAAACGCGTGCCAACATATTATTATTATTATAGAATAGGGTTTTGTTTTATTAAAAACAATGTTTTTAACAATAAAAGAAGAGATTGAGCATCGAGTAAGACACACGTTAAGAAAGAAGTTAGTCATAGATTGTGGGAAATTGAATAATCATTGTATGGTAATTCGAGAAGTAAATTATAAAGACACGAAATACAGCGTTTAATACTGAAATAATAAGGCGAGTGTCGTATGAAAATGCTAACACATTTAATTTTGGTGTATAATATAATACTAATTGGATTGTACAAGTTTCAGGTGTCATGATGCCTGGCTATATGGAGAATTGCTGTTGTTAAAAAACAACCAGTGTGGTCATACAGGCCTAAACCGGGTTGAAACCTCGGCGGGCCTGGAAGTATGCCGGAATAAATAAAACCATGATGTTCAACGACCAGATGATGGAGCTGTGTCTTCAAGCAAACCTGTCCCTTTCCTTTATTCTATTAAGTTTGTACATTACATTAGTGTAGATTCTGTTTCACATTTTTTAATGTGATGTGTTTATAAAATATAACTTGAGCGACATCATAAGATCATCGCTAAGCAATTCATGATATCCGGGAAAAGTAGTTATCCTCTTAAATAATGGCTTAATTGTAATCACTATTTATCATGTGCTATTCATCTAATTTGCAGCACGCACCTACCTCGTATGAGTTATTGTATAAGAATTTTATTAGGAATCTAACTACTATATTTTCTGAATCACCGTTTTCATAATGGATTTTACATACCAATCGTTATGTGGATAATTCTTACTGGAGTAATCATCAAGCAATGTCGAGGTCTGAGATTTTCTTTTGAAATGATATTTCAGGTTATGTGAATAAGTCTTCATAAGAGAAATACTTGATTAATTCCCGTTGATATAATGGTGAATTTCATATGATTTTAGGAGCGAGATAGTCTTCGTCGGTGATTCTAAGCTTGTATATTTTAAATGAAGGATTAAAAAATAAACATGATGCGTATGCGAGATGATGGGATATATCGGATGGTAGGGTCATCGTGATAATGGAAATGATAGTACGTGCAAAGGTTATGGTATATATAATTTTGTTGTGAAATAAGCATCACGAGCAATGTAATGTAGTCTTCAAAGAATGCTAACGATGTTAATGGTGAAGGAATTGAAATAAGCGCTCATCATGCTAATATATAGAAAATATAATAAGATATAGACAAGCACTTGCAGGTTGATAATTGTATGTTGAAGGATAATATTTTCCCGAGAAGACTTGCATATTTGACATGTGAATTGTCATCAGTAGTATTAACCCGAGATCCAATGATGAAACTAATGTCACTTAGTCGAATATACAATTGCGTTAGGAAGATCTTCGACGCCAAGTGATATTAATGAGATATGCGAAACATACTGTATTATGATTGAGAATGAAATTAGAGTCATATTGTGTAAAGTACATTTTAGCATTTGCTATTAAGTAGGAGTTGTTGTTGTAGTGAACATGTCTTGTAGATATTATTAGAATTTCAGGTCTTTGAAGGAGAATCTACAGGTGGATCCAAGTGCTGTGGGTCATGATAATCCTAAATCTTGATTGTTTTCAGTGTTCTTATGTAGTGTGATGTTTGCTTTATTTAGGTGCAGCGATTTTAGGAATCTATAATTATGTTGCTTCTACTCTACAGTTAATTGTGGGGTTACTGTAGTCACGTCCTAGTTTGTGAACCATGGACAACGGCTGAGTGGCCTAGAAAGTGGTCCTGAGAGTCGGGATACCAGTTGCTATGGAATGGGAGTGAGCATCTCGGACATATTCTGAGTCATGACCCTCCTTGCCCTCGGGCGGCTAGGACTATACAATCCACCGGTGGTCCATAACCCGTTAGAGGAGAGATACTCACTTGGGCTATGTGTGAGTAGGGTAGCATCCTGCTTCATGAATTTACCGGGATCAGAACATTTTAAGCAAGCCTCGGACCTACGGGAGTAACGGAGTCCCACTCCCATTTGACAGGCGAGGGACTCCTTGGAAACAACTTGGCGAACGAAATGGCATTCGATGGGGAGCTATCAATATTAATGGGGCTTATGGAAGAAAGAAATTAGAACTGGCTGAGTCAGTTAAGAGGATGCATCTGGATGTGTTAGGAGTAAGTGATAAACGGGTAAGGGGAGATATCGAGGAAGAGATAGGAGATTATAAAGTGTACTTGACGGGTGTTAGGAAGGGAAGGACAGAGTATGGGGTAGGGTTGTTATTCAGGAATACTATTGCAAGCAACATAGTTTCTGTTAGGCATGTAAATGAGCGAATGATGTGGGTCGATTTGTCTGTTGGAGGAATTAGGACGAGAATTGCCTCAGTGTATTCCCCATGTGAGGGTGCAGATGAGGATGAAGTTGACAAGTTTTATGAAGCATTGAGTGCCAACGTGGTCAGGGTCGACAGCAAGGATAGAATAGTGCTAATGCGTGATTTCAATGCGAGAGTTGGAAATAGAAGTGGAGGATACGAAAAGGTGATATGTAAATGTGGGGAAGATGTGGAGGCTAATGGGAATGGCAGTTACGAATACATTTTCAAGCATAAGGCTATTCATCGCCATACATGGAAGGCTAGGGGTACCAGATCCATAATAGACTATATCTCAACCGACTTTGAATTCAGGAAATCTGTTAGGAATGTAAGAGTTTTCCGGGGATTTTTCGATGATACAGATCACTACCTGATCTGTAGTGAACTAAGTATCTCTAGGCTCAGGGTAGAGAAATTGAAATCTGTCTACGAACGATAACGGTAGAAAATCTCCAGGACGAGGAAATTAGACAGAAGTACATGGATATGATTACTCAGAAGTTTTGAACGGTAGACAGTAAGGAGGTTCAGGATATAGAAAGAGAATGGGTGGCATACAGGGATGATGTAGTAGAAACAGCAAGGGAATGCCTAGGAACAACTGTGTGAAAAGACGGGAAAAGGCGAACATCTTGGTGCAATGATGAAATGAGAGCAGCCTGTAAACGTAAAAAGAAGGCTTATCAGAAATGGATCCAAACAAGGGCAAAGGCAGATAGGGATTTGTACGTAGACGAAAAAACAGAGTGAACAAATATTTGTTGAACCCAAAAAGGAGTCGTTGGAAGATTTTGGTAATAACCTGGAAAGGATAGGTCAAGCAGCAGGGAAACCTTTCTGGACAGTAATAAAGAATCTTAGGAAGGGAGTGAAAAAGGAAATGAACAGTGTTTTGAGTAATTCAGGTGAACTCATAATAGATCCCAGGGAATCACTGGAGAGGTGGAGGGAATATTTTGAACATCTCAGTGTAAGAGGAAATCTTCGTTGTGGTGTTATGAACAGCCAACCTCATGGGGGAGGAGGAAAATGATGTTGGTGAAATCACGCTCGAGGAAGTGGAAAGGATGGTAAGTATACTCCATTGTCATAAAACAGCAGGAATAGATGAAATTAGACCTGAAGTGGTGAAGGATATTGGAAGGTCGGGAAGAAATGGCTTCATAGAGTAGTAAGATTAGCATGGAGTGTTGGTAAGGTACCTTCAGATTGTACAAAAGCAGTAATTGCACCTATCTATAAGCAAGGGAACAGGAAGGATTGCAACAACTATCGAGGTATCTCACTGATTAGTATACCAGGCAAAGTATTCACTGGCATCTTGGAAGGGAGGATGCGATCAGTCGTTGAGAGAAAGTTGGATGAAAACCAGTGTGGTTTCAGACCACAGAGAGGCTGTCAGGATCAGATTTTCAGTATGCGCCAGGTAATTGAAAAATGCTACGAGAGGCGGTTGTGTTTATGTTTCGTAGACCTAGAGAAAGCGTATGACAGGGTACCGAGGGAACGGATGTTTGCTATAGTGGGGGACTAGGGATTTAAAGGTAGATTATTAAAATAAATCAAAGGCATTTATGTTGACAATTGGGCTTCAATGAGAAATGGTGGTAGAATGAGTTCTTGGTTCAGGGTACTTACAGGGGTTAGACAAGGCTGTAATCTTTCACCTTTGCTGTTCGTAGTTTATATGGATCATCTGCTGAAAGGTATAAAATGGCAGGGAGGGATTCAGTTAGGTGGAAATGTAGTACGCAGTCTGGCTTATGCTGACGACTTGGTCTTAATGGAAGATTGTGCAAAATCCTGCAGTCTAATATCTTGGAACTCGAAACAAGTTCCAATGAGTATGGTATTAACATTAGCCTTTCGAAGACTAAATTGGTGTCAGTAGGTAAGAAATCCAGGAGAACTGAATGTCAGATTGGAGCTACAACGCTGGAACAGGTAGATAATTTCTAGTATTAAGGATGTGTTTTCCCCCAGGATGGTAAAATAGCCAGTGAGATTGAATCAAGGTGCAGTAAAGTTATTTCAGTGGGCTCGCAGTTTTGATCAACAGTAATCGATAAGAAGGAATTGAGCTCCCGTACGAAACTATCTTACTTCGGTCTGTTTTCAGACCAACTTTGCTTTACAGGAGTGAAAGGTGGGTGTAGTCAGGATACTTTTTGATATGTTAGAAGTAACAGACATAAAGTAACGAGATTGATTACTGGTACAAACAGAGTGGGAAGAATGACAGGAGGGTACTCGGAATGAGGAGATTAGGGATAAAATAGGAATGAACTCGATGGATGAAGCTGTAACCATAAACCGACTTCGGTGTTGGGGTGATGCGAGGCGATTGGAGGATAGGTTTCTAACGATGTAGAGGTATAGAACTTAATGAGACCACAGCAGTAGTTGCAAACAGAGGATTGTGGTGACGTTTAGTAAATTCAGAGAGGCGTGCAGACTGAACGCTGAAAGGCATAACGATCTATAATGATAATGTATTTATGTACTCTACACTTTTAGGTATTATTTATTAGAGGCCAAATATGAATTTTGTTTTGAATGTCCATTGTTTTTACATTCTTATGTTCCATGGGGTTGTTTCACTGACTTACGCGACGATTTCGAAATTAGTTGAATATAATATCGAAGGACGAGGTTTTGATCAAGAAATGATTAAATGTGAACGAACGAGTCTTTTATTTATTTTATTGTCGGCGTACATAAATGTATAATGTAATGACATTGTGAATTAAATAGTTAAGCCTTCAGAATTTTCATGTTGAAATTAACGAATTATTTGATCTGGTAATTTAATGTTAGATTAGATTGATTGCCAACATATCCATTTGATTATAAAATATTGTAGCGCTTTACAAGCGAAGGATACAACCAATAAAATCATATTAATAATTATTTTAACTGCGTTACTTATCACATTCAAATTTTGTCATCCAGTCATGCTGTCACACTTCAGTTGTTGTTGTTAATTACATTTCATCATAGAATTTGTTTGATCAAATCGGAACATCCTTCCAAATAAAATAAATGTTCGATATTGCCATTTGTAGACAAAGAATTAGTATAGCCTCAAATATTCATAAGATGGAAATTCTCACGCCGTCGACAAAATCTTGATGATGAACGCTATGAGCTGTAACCGGTACTCAAATGAACCTGCACGCCCACGAGTGGATTTTCATGGATCTCGTTGAGAAAAACCCGAGACACACTCACAACACTTCTTCGAACCATTAATCAGAATTACTTATGAACGTGAAAAGACTGATAATTTGCTTTGAGTTTCTGTTCAAGACTGTGAGTTATAATTGTGCACGGAATGACACATTAATATTTTAGAGTATAACTGGCACGTTATAAGAAACGTACGGCACATGGAAAAGTACCCCATGCCCTCATGGAAGAATATCGTCAGGTCTCTGTTTCTACCCTATCTTTTCACTGTATTAAATGTTATTTTCCTTTTACTTCCATTTTATGTGCTAAGGCCGGTATCCACCAACGTCAGCTACTTTTTGCTGTTATCTTAGATATCCAAGTTCGGATAGTACTAACTTCTTTATTCACCACATAATTTGTTATCTCGGTTTGCCAAAACTAAGTGTTCGTTTCAATCTGTATTTGAACCTTATATTTTTCATACTGGCGCACAGGAAACAAATGACTACCTGCGACCGCTACTATCGAAATGTAAACTAGTCTTGACTTAATTCGGGGTATGCAGATAATTTTTCACAAATTGTGTCCGCTATTGACCAGAAACGAAGCAGGAAGCCTGATATGACTTTCCAGGAGGATCGTTATTGATGGTGGCAGAAAGCATTAACATAATCGAGAATAAGAAAAAATAAATAGCCTACACGTTACGTGTTTCACTCTAAAAATAAGACGATACTCCTTAATTCTTCAGGAAAAGTCATTCTGTAGTGTACTGTACAAGATATAGACTATAATCAAGAATATGTCGTAGGCCTATCTATGTGCTGCGAATTCCCGGTTATGTTCAATCATGGATTTTAGATAACCTACTCTGTTTCTAAAATTAGTGTCATGGTATTCTTCAGAGAATTTAGTGCGTCCTTTTATTTTCCACCTTACTGCATAATATTGGTTATATTTAAAAGTCACTCCAATTTCTTTCCTTCACTTGAATATTCCATCCGTCTATGAGCTGCCATCTTGAAAGGCTATTATCTTAAATTTCCTGCTTTACCGACCAACCTTTCTCCAGTAAAATTTTAAACCGAGATAATGTTGTTGATGAAGACAAAATGTGACTCTTATCTCGGTTAATTTAGGTTCAAACCGAGATAAAATCTTTTACTCGCGTTTGTGAATAAGGACGCAAGTGTGGGAATATTTCGTGGCTCTCTTCAATGCATGGGTTCGATTTCAAATTGTGTTTAAGTTTTCCCTGATAAGGGTCTGTGTTTTTGGATTCTACGTTCTGATACAGCTCTGAGAGTTTGGATTTGGGTCCACAATCACGCTACCAATGCATTTATCTCTGATTTATCTTTGGTTTTGACCAGGATATGAATATAAGGATAGGAAATATAAATAATACAAGAGAAAGAAGAGGTCCGATATGTTGGTTGATGGAAATTTACAAAAACAAGGGATGGACAAAGGAAAAAGACAATGAAAGACGTGTGTTGTGTGGGGAAATGAGAGAATATTTCATCTCCTTAAAATACATAAAGAAACTATAGCGATTAAAAGAAAATTTTTGAGTAATAGATACCTCTATTAGTATTAAACCAGAAAGAAAACGATCATAAAATTATAGGTTGGATGAAGAATGCATGGAATAACCCTAGTAATGTAAGCAAGTATTTAGCTGTAGTTAGAAATATGTGTACATGAAAGTTGCAGGCAAGGGGAAGGAGGGTAATTGTAGTGGTAAGTGATTAAAGTTATATGCACAATAACTCAGGTACAGAGAAGACAGGATTGTAATCCGTGCCTGCGCGAGTAAGCTATTGTGCGTGCATGGGTGCTCTTAGCTAATAAAGTAGATGTACGAGTTGAGCAAACTGCTACAGTTCGATTGGGGAGTAGGAGGCTCGCCCCCTGGTTGGTGGTTATTCGTGACTGGCGGTTGCGCCCATGCAAGCACATGTAAGGATATTCTAGGTAAAGTTATATTCCAGATATCATAGAGTCTATTAATTGGAAGAAACTATGTGTGGACTTCTGGAAATAAATATTCAATACATTTGGTTTCGAACTTTGAGGGTGCTGTGGGTTTGTTACACACTTGGTTAATACAACAAGAAATTTTGGAATAATTCAGATATAAAGGCGTATAAGTCCGCTCTTTGGTGTAGTAGTTAGTGTGATTAGCTGCCACCCCCGGAGGCCGGGTTCGATTATAGGCTCTGCCACGTAATTTTAAAAGTGGTACAAGGGCTGGAACGGGTTTTACTCAGCCTCAGCATGTCACCTGGGCCATCCACGAATTGTTTTTCCGTGTTTTTCCCACTAATTCCCCAGATAAATGCTGGGATGGCACCTACCGTAAGGCCACAGCCTCTTCCTCCCATATCCTAGAGTTTATAAGATCATCGTAATTCAAGTTTAAGAAAATCGAAGATCGGGGTTTCCAAGTTCTTTCACGGGCAGCAGCAACAAGGACAACGTCGTACTCTTCACTTCTGTCTGGAATCATTTCCTATAATAAACCACGTTGCAATTCTTACAGCAATAAGAATTAGTAACACATGATTATGTAATCAATTATACAGTTGGTAGTGAAATGAACGGAACTTCCTACTTCGGAAATTCCGTTACCACCTTCCTACTTCCGCTCCCATGTTTTGTAAAGCACTTGTTGTTATACTTCTTCTTCTTACCTATTATTATTTATTTATTTATTATTTATTTATTTTTATTTATTTATTTATTTATTTATTTATTTATTTATTTATTTATTTATTTATTTATTTATTTATTTATTTCCAAACTTATGTATACTACATAAATCACAATGACCAGTGGTCGTTAAAATTGGTTGTAAAGGGCATTGCGAATAACTTGAAGTTACCCAACGATCGCTAAAATTGATACATGTAGAAGGATGCTGTTAGAAACCCCCCAGATTTCACAGATGTTTCTCGCAAAATTTGGATTAATAAATAGTCCGTCACCTTCAACAACTGCCTCCGGACTGAGGCGGCCTTTGCGAGTAGATAAGCAGAGGGATGAATCGAATATTCTGTTGGCAATGAACTCTGTTCTGCGGAGAGTGGAGGGGTATTCTGCTTCTTCATGTTATGATGTGTTTTTTCTATTTGGGAGTAGATGCAAATTAATGATTTTGATTAAATGAAGGTATTGTATTGAATTACAGAGTATCCTGTAAGATATTATTTTTGTAATAACCGAAAGACGTTGCGTAAATTCCGAAAATTTAGTACAGATAAGAATAATCAAGCCCAGATTTCAGACATTTAAGTCAGAGGTTTCCTCCTGTCGGATGCATTAACTGCTAATTCAAAAAGGGTAAATGTTGTTCAGAAATTAATTAAGAACGTTGAAGAGGGTGGGAATGTATACATATGCATATCCATTCACATTGTTTTGGTTTAGCTTATTTTACGATGTAAATTTCGACTGATTCTGTGATATTGAACCATTTACTTTCAATTTCCTGGTGTAAAATTTTTGATGTCTGTGAAATGGTGTCAACTGTGTTCCCCGAAGATTGAATGCCGATTGTATCTGGAAATTACGTATTATTTGTGGCTTTGCATTTTGATTCTTGGCAGTTGATTTCATAAATTTCTGAGTTGGAGAAAAGGTTCTTAGGCCTATTTTTGTTTGTTCAGGCAGCATTTGCTGTTGTGTTTTAGCAGTGTTTTGGTCATTGTAAGGCTACTTTATACTTAGTTTTTTAAAAACTATTCGCTATTTTGTATGTAATAACGACAATAATATTAATCGTATGGCCTCAGCTACCGTGTGCAGACATATTTAATTTGACGCCATCTGGCAGTTTGCTCGTCAATTTCAACGTTCCGTTTTATTCTAGGCCCACCAGATGGCAGACAGTGTAAACCGAAACTCTCATGGGCGTCTGTGGTTGAGTTATAATTAATTTTGTTGGGTAAACACCAAATGTGTCACCAGAGATCTTTTACATGTCGATATCGTACGAAATGGAGTGTCGAATGGACTTTGTTACGCCCTTCAGAAATCCAACTACCTCTACCGGGTTTGAACCCGCTATATTATTATTATTCTCCGTTAAAGTCTTCTAGGGACCAGGTGACAATTTTAATGCTTCATCATTTGTTGTTCCTTCTTCTTCCTCCAATACTCCCTCATCTTCACAGTACAGAGTCTCCCTTTCCTCTTCTCAGATCATTTTCAGCCTGTTTCCTTTCCCTCGCGACCTTGGAATCCTTCAATGTTACCACTTTCTTTCGAAAAATCTCTCTCCGTTGCTTCATCTTCCCATATGCTGTTTATTTCCATTATTACTTTGTATGTGTGTCTTCTTCACGTAGTTGAGGACAACACATTTTTCTCCTTGATGTGGGATTTCTCTGGTGTGTTCGATTAGTAGTTTATCTCCTGTGTGGTTTTCTTTGCCATTTGTTTTATTATTTGTACTTCTGCATTGAAATCCTTTGTGCTCCTTGGTATGCAAATAGCTCCGTGTATCATTGTAGTCAATCTTGCTACTTTGTGTGTGTGTTTGTAAGTGTAGTTCGATTCGATGTCAAAATCGTCTGAGCGGGCTTGCTGAATGCTTTGTATGACAGGTTGTCATTATCCCTACTGACTGTGATGTATAACAAGTACATTTTCTTGTTAGACTCTGGTTCTATTGTGAATTTGATTGACTTGTGAAAGGAATTCGTAATTAGCCCTTGAATTTGATGTAATGATAGGAGAATAGCAGGGGTCAATCCATACTGGATATTAAATTACAGCAAGAGGCGCGTCAAGAGAACGAGTTGATTTTATTATATCAAATGGTAACATTTTATCAGTCGTGTCACAGGCGCTAAGTTTGGTTCTGACTAAAGTATAGCTTGATATTTACTGGAGCGTTTCTCCTATTCTATATACTTACACATAATTGATTTCTGAACTGAGTATTCCTTACTTATCTGTACTGAAAGTCGGAATATATAATGATACGGTAATTGAACAGGACATTTTCAGAATTCAAAGCTTAATAGGAATAAAATCAAGCTGTCTGTTTCAATTTGTAATCACAGTTTGAAAGCTGTAAATAACGTCAACCTTCATCGTATTGAACTATTGAGTTTCGAGTCTGGTGTAAATTGATCGTCCATCTACGTGTTATCTAGGAAGTTCTTCATTCTGTTTAAAGATCGTAGAAGATTCTCTACGCAGTTAGTTTGTTGAATAAGTGGGCAAATAAGTAGACAGATGGAGTGTTCAGGTTCAAGTACTCGGTCCAATTTCTTGGAGCTAACAAGGTTTTAGCGATTACCTTCGCAATGTAATCCTGTTCTTGGTAATGTGTGAAGAGTATAAACATTGTTGAAGGCTATCTACGCAGTCAGTTCTTATTGAACAGGTGTGTGTGTGTGTGTGTGAATATATCATATAAGTGGACAGGCAGACTATTTAGTTTCAAGTTCACGGTCCAATTTCTTGGATCTCACGAAATTTCTAGTGATAACTTTTGCCGCTCTAATGTATCATCCTGTTGTTTACCAAGTAGGAACGAACGAACCAATGGAGGCTAAATTCCCTTTTGAAGCATTTCAGGCATGAATGTGTTACTGAGGTTGTAATTTGTAATACTGATCTGTGCGGAGGTCTAAAACGTGGAAATGAATTATATACAAACGTTTAGCACACACGTAACTAGAAAATCAAGACATTAGGCGATTTTGAGAGGATCCATGAAGCATAAGTATGATGCATATTTGTTTATATTAGCATCTTCCTCAACCTTCCAGAACTGAAGGTACCGTCTCCAAATATTGAAAATATATTACGGAAGTTGAACTCAGGTCAGTGTATGAGTGCAACCATTTTACGTATTTCTTGCAGTCTCTATGCAGTACACTTAAGAATCTATATCTTAATTCTTAAATTAGTAAACCAATGAAGTCTATTTTATGGCAAACTTTTAATACGAACACTACGACACGCTCGAACATACATTACTTCACGCAAGCAATACTGCAGACTGCGCTTTACGTATTCCCTGGGTGATAACGTGGTTATATTTCTTTATTAACAAATATATTTCATCTGGGAGATAGTTCTGTGAGATAGCCTGCTTAAGGTTGCAGAGCAGCGGAATGTAATTTAAAAATTAATTATAAAACAATAAATAGTACAGTAGATATTTAATTTAAAAAGGAATATTAGAAGGAATTGTACGAAAATATTTTGTTTTGATTATGCAAGGGGAAGTAACACATGATGATTAAAAATTTCTTAGGAGTATTATAGCATAATAATTAGAAGTATGTTAGTAGAACTGTACAGTAAATATCGTAAACTATTCCATTACTGATAGTGTATTACTGTACTAAAAGCAATTTACAAATATGTTGGCATTTCCTTCTGAAGGACGGTGCAAAGAGACAGATGCAAGCATACATTTCTCTATAAGTAACGAACTATTTTCAGTAATTTCACCCTTATGGAAACTATCTAAATTAATTGGTTTAGCTCCATATCATATCCCTACGGATGCGGTGCCCGGATCTGTGAAACTTAAGTCATGATGGCAACATTTTTGTGTGGCGGAGGTTGTTACTGCGTCTCCTACGTGGTGAATAGGCAGAAAATGGAAGATCATGTCCAAACTATTCGCAGCTTCATAGAAATTGCACAATTTTTTCAGTACTTTTGTCTGTCGCTCGTATTAACCGTGTCGCATGCTTCGGTAAACAGAAAAAAGTATGAGAAGTATTTCAGTGCAATCACAGAAATAGATCGAGTGTTGTTCTTGGAAAATGTTGGTAACATTAATGACAAAAATAATATAGATACTTCTTATATTCATCGCCACAAAAGAAATCTATTTTTACAATTGATACTGGTATGTTCTATAATAATGAGTGGATATATAGCTGAATTGTTTCCGGTTTTCACCAAGAATGGCTATTACTATTTTGTGTTAAGCGAAGTAGCTTATTTTGTGTCCTGCATTTCCCACATTCAGTTCATCAATACGGTGCTTTTACTAAAACACCGATTTGCAATGCTGAACCAATATCTTTCGTTGTGGAATTCCTCAAGCAAGTGTAACTATAATAATTTCACCATATCTCCACTCACCTCCTTTGCACCATATTTGAATCGAAATTCTCGTGCAGTCAAAGGCCGGGATGACAGGATGGTGGCGAGCTTGAGTAACCTCAGGAACGTCCACCACACTTTGTGTAATGTAGTAGAAGAGGTCAATTCGATATTTGGTTTAGAACTACTACTTAGGTTTGCCGGTAGTTTTATTAGTGTCCTATCATATACGTACCACATTGCAAAGAACATTTCTGGCGAATCTGATGATGGATCTCAGTGGTTCATCCTGTGGGACATGATCGTTCTAGCTCAGATAATGAGCATCACAGCTTCTTGTTACACAACAACACGCGAGGCAGGAAACACATCTTCTGTCGTGACGAGCCTGATTCTAAGTCACACAAATGAAGGACGTTTTGTCAATGAATTGTCATCATTTTCTCTGCAACTCGTTCATGCCAAAGTCACTTTCACGGCCGGGTTCGGTTTGTTTACTCTTGATCACAGTTTATTGTGTGCTTTTCTCGCCACTACACTCACATATCTCATCATCGTACTTAACTGATAGAAGACCTTCTTGAAATGCTACTATGTCAACTTCTCAGAATGTCAATTAATAATAACATTATTACATTATTGTTATATCAAATTCCACACACAGAGTTCCTTAATTTTTTAAGTAAATTTTTTTTATAATCACCTACGTCCAGCTTCCATTTTATCTCCTATTTCGTTCCATACACACTTCTTCAAGCCACTGTCCATGTAAACGGATCCGCTAAATCATATAGAGAAGAGTGTGCCTTCACTAAATCAATAAGCAGTTCGTCCTTCATTTCTGGAGGTAATGATTGATCAGTTCAAACTTACACAGCATTCCAAAATAACTGAGGAGGGATTTTTCACATCCGTGAAAAAATAAAATAACGTTGGCAAGGGAATACGCTCTGCCGCCATGGATCACTGAGAAGCACTTAATGTTACGGTGAATACCGTCAATGGAAATATTGGGATTCTTCACTTCTTTAAGGATGGACCGTCACCTTTGGCCGACCAAAAATTCAATTTTTTCAATTTATATTTCTTCATTTTAAATTGATCTTTTCTCTTTATAACAGTGTAAATTTTTGTTAATATCTCCTGTGCTTTCGAGGTTATGACATAAAATGTGAAGCCCTGTCACCCACGCGAGCCCTTTATCAGTAAGTTTGGTGTTTGTTTCCCGTAAATGTTGTTGTTCAGAACCGTTTCCCTGATAACTCCGAAAGGGTTTAAGATATTTAGATGAAACTTTTCATGCATTTATATTTCATAGAAGGAAAAAGAAGTTGTACTGGAATTATTGAGCTAGCTTCATTCCTTAAGATTTTTTAAAAAATTAAAAAAATAATGAAAATATACTATTTGAAAATAACTTCATCAAAAATGCAGTTATACTTAATGGACTTCACTGAGTCTTGTATATGTTGTATCTGTAATATTACTAACCATAATAAAAAGAGAATCATACTGAAATATTCATGTGTTTGGAAATTATCAGGGAATGGCAAAATAGTGGCCATGAAAATTAAATTCACAGTTCAAGTCGTTCAGGGAAGCAATTCAATGTCGAATATATCCTAGGGAAATGCGCTACGCATTTTTGATAAATAAAATATAATAACAGTACGAGAATATATTCTGTATTTATTCCTAGAACTTAAAATAGTTTTCCTAATCATCGTTATCCAGTCAATTAGATTAGCAGTGTGTCTTTTTCTACCACTGTGAGCAATAATGTGAGTCAATGCACTGGCCCTTTATGGCTTCAACTTTTGTAAAAATTGAGGAAATTGCTTAATTCTACGTATTTCGTAGTACGGCGACCCCTAATTTGTTTTCAACATTAAAGTGAAATGACATACGGCTTTTAGTGTTGGGAGTGTCCGTGAATATGTCCGGCTCGTCAGGTGTACGTCTTTAGATCTGACGGCCATAGACTCCCTCCTCCAGCCTCCGTAACAGCTGAATTAATCAATGATGGTTAAAATTCCCGACCCTGCCGCGAATCGAACTATGGAACCCTGCGACCAAAAGCCCTGCACTCTAACCATTTACCACGGAGCTGGACAGTGACCATGATGCACCGCCATTTTTAATAGTTAATTATACATAATTCATCCCAGGGAATAACTCGATAAGTCAAAAATTGAAGTTCTCAGGGGAAACATATTTTTGTTTTTAAATCACTATTCTGCGATATATAAAACAGCATTCTAAATAATGTTTCTTGTTTGGATTTACTTTAATTAAGAAAATGAATGAAGTATGTACTTTGGATAGTGAATGAAACTGATTTGTCCTTTATACATTCTAATGTGGACCAGTGAAAAGCAAAGTGTGTAGGCCTAAGTCACATTTGTGTATTATAATCTTGTAAGATGTAACGGTTTTCTGCAAAGGAGGCAGCTGCCAATAATTCACTTACAGGACAATAATGCCCACATCCACAACACCAACAGAAAATGTATTACGCATAAAACAAACTGACTTGTCTGGTTCAAGCCACGTCTATTAATACTAGAGGATCCACAGCATTTGTTATAAATAGGTCAGATAACTCGTCTTGATATACCTGTTTTGGTCATATTGTTTTGTCTCTCCACTTCAATGGTTTTAAGAACATTCAATACGAGCGCGTTATGGTATGGCGCACTTCGTAGTCAGAATTCATCTATTCTGACGTTACCATCCCATTTGTTTGGTAAATATGTATCCATATAATCGCTTCTTTTACCCTGCTGTTCTTGATGTAAATCTTGGTATTGTATCGTAGAAGATAATGGTATTTTCAATCGCAGTTATTCTATTTAGAACGGTTGTCTTGTGAGCCCATTAAGTTAGTCTGGAAGGAGCAGTTTTTTGCCAAGCAGAGAACTCTTTTAAGATACATGGCATTGATTCTTTCTCGTGTAGTTACGTCATCTTTCTATAGCTGTCCCCAGATAATGTCTAAGGCGCATATCATGATGAGGTCTGTTTGTACATAGACTGTTTTTCTCTTAGCAGCATGTAAATTATTAGGAACGCTCTGCCATCTGTTGAATATATTTTGAAGCTGGAAAGGGTTAGAGAATCAAAGTGTATCTAGCAGGGAATAGTATTCTTCCGTGTCAGAGGAAGTGTATACTCTATAGCTTGACAGGTAGTAATCATATGCCATGAAATTACTGAGGTTTAAAATCACATATATCAGAATATTAATGAAAGTATTAGTCGCTTGGCAACCTTCTAATACGGAATGTATTGCGGGTTAGGCTAAGCTCCGCCTGCAATTATTATGAGTGGTCATTTAATGGTTTGTTTTTATGATTACTCAAAGTTGGCTGAACTTAGGGACCTATCAATGTCTCATGATCCACCGGCTGGTAGTTGCGGAGAGAATTATTGAAGAAGATCGGCCCAGTTGAATGGACGGACGGATTTATAGTAAGCTCTTTTAATACAGATTTAGAATATTTACAATATAACTCAACTCATCTCATTGTTATCGGGGACTGTTTTGTATTCTTCAGTAATCTGGAAGTATAATCTAGTTATTTCTTCAATATTCGAAATGACTTACATTAGATGGTTTGTATTTTTGTATATTTAGTCCGTTTATGTCTTACAGAAGTTTGTGAGTGTGGTTCATTTGCTTTTACACACACACTTCGTGGTATCGGTCGCAACTTGACCCACTTGTCTTCTGGGTATGGTATTGGGCATATTCGGTGGTGGAACCTATGGACCGCTACTCTCGTCATGATGTGTCGTAGGTTTTATCTGGCTTCATTGCAGTCCGTGTAGATCATCGCAGAACTCCGGAATGACATTAGTTTATATGATTTCTAAATATATACTCATATTATTAATGAATACATATTTGCCTTTTAATATTCAATCGCCTTGCTGTTTAATACACCCTACTTTTCTATGTTCAAAGATGTAGGTTCTCATTAAAAAGGCGACAAAATTGTTTTCACGGAAGATGCCGTCAGGTCTGGAGATGTGTAAATCGACGCGACCTTAAGATCCTCCCTAGATGCTGGATAGGCAAAACAAAAATCATGTTACTACAATTTGTGGTTGTGTTATAATCCAGAACTTTGAGGCGACTCCAACGGTACGAAAAAACTCCATATATTTAATACTGAAAACATTTCTTAGTATTTATACTACAATAAACGTAAAATTAAGCATTTTCCTCAATTATGCCGAAAGTGAAGTGCTAAATGGCTAAATGGTCTTTGTTGATGCTAGAAGTTTGACACCTCTATCAAAGTAAAAAAACAAAATTCAAAACTCATTTCCGGCCTAAATTTAGTTTCGGGAAAACAGCCTAAAATCGTTTCTTTGCCCGTTTTTTATAATTCATATCCTAGCCAAATTATATTATTTACATAATTCATTCTGTAACGTGTTCCATGGTTCAATATTCTCAGGTTTTCTTAAATTTTTTGAGAAATGTCCACACCGAATGTTTGTTATAAGGCCTTAAGTAAAACTCTGCATTCCCTCACGTTAGCGCTCGCAGTGGTACTTAGGTGAAATAATACATTGATTCACATTAGCGTTGATAGTGGTACGAAAAATGCAATTTTTAAGAACAAATAAATAATATATTATCATTAGAGCGCAGATTTTATGCATTAATGGGTTAGAATGCAAACTTACTGAAGCGAGTAGGAAGTATAGTCTAACTTCACAACGGTTATGCTATGGGGCTTGCATAAACATTAGGGGTACGGCCTATCAGAACCCCTATAATTTATGCTACTCTTGATACACTATTGAAGAGCGGGTGGCCGACACTTCCTACTAACCAAATTAGTTTGCAATCTAACCTGTTACTGTATAAAAATTCGGACTTTAATTATCGTACTTTATTATATTTTATTTACCTAAAATTCGTAGGTCAAAAACTTTCAGGGAAATTATTTAATGATAAGCCACGACTAGTTATTTTTGAGAGTTTTAAGATACCTCAACCGCAGGCCAGACTGGGTGTAGACCTGGAACTAGGTACAGAGAGTGGTCCTAACTACAATAAGTTCAGGTTTTTAAAACACTGAATTTGTTCACATAAGATTGACCTTACAATTTTGCGGGTTTCAGTGATCTTGTCACCATAGTTAATCCTTGTTTAACGGCGACCCAACCATGGAAACACGATCCCTCGTGTTCAGCAACCAAACCATGGAACAACGATCCGTTGTGAGCAGCAATGGTCGTCGTTGATTCTACAAGGTCTCGGCGCGGGTTATGTTACCCGAGCGTCTACATTTAACAGTTCCCCGGGTTTTGGAATCATTTCACGTAATATTTAATCATTAACTCGGCTCTGACTTAGAACCAGAATATTAGTTTGGAAAATAAGTTGCACTTGTGTGAAAGAATTGTGGTTGTTTCCCCACATACAAAGAAAACTACAGTTCGAATCCCTTCACTTGCCTGATGTCTTTCCACTAAACTGGTTGTTTCCCCACATACAAAGAAAACTACAGTTCGAATCCCTTCACTTGCCTGATGTCTTTCCACTAAACTGGAAATAAACACTGTTTCTTTGCACTAATAACTGCACAGTTTATTCCTATTAGCATCTGAAAATATAGCGTCTGATGGAATAACTTTAACTTAGAATGATTGCTAAAAGTTGTGTAATTTATAATGAAACTGAATGTCTGCAGTGACCGACCAAAAGCACTTGTGACATAAACTCTCAATTAGCAAATCAAAGTTCAAATGGATATATCACTGTAACCAATGAGTTCTACACGAACGACTACAGCGACCTACGACTGCACACGTGCCATTAAATGTCTCTTCGCAAAGTACAATTCACTAGGAAATAACATTTATAATTACTGTATTCTACACGAAGCACTTATTATTATTATTATTATTATTATTATTATTATTATTATTATTATTATTATTATTATTATCTTATATTAGCAAAAGTTCAGTTCACTTGAACATATCACTTGTCGTTACTGTATTCTCCACAATGTATGAAGTGAACTACTAGAACACTTGTAATACGGAAAGTCCATTAGCAAAATATCCGACTATTCTATCGCTCAAGTCGTAATATTAAAGTTTTCAATTAAATTCACTTTGGAACTGTTATGAGATATGCCACATACGTAAGTATTTTTGTACTGTGATTTACAAGTCCTGGAGTATAACTCGAATTTTTACAAGTTCCTTAATAACGTTCTACTCACTGAAAATATGTAACCTACGCATTAGAATTATTCTTTGTCCAAAGTTCGCACTTCACTCGGACATAGAATCGTCTTGTAGCTACGACTTCGTACCAAGTGGCGAACCAACATCGTCGAGGTGTAGACCGCTACTGAACAGTTGGTGAACTGTTGTCAGTACCCATAGAGGTGCCCTCTTATATAGAAATGGCTCTGACGTAATGTTCTACAAAACCTTGAATATCTCCATAATCCCTGGATCGATTTTGAAAAGATAACATGAGGAGACTTTTGAAATATTTATTATAAGATGCCGTTGTTTACAAAATTGATATCTCAATTGGTTCAGGATTTAGAAAATGTTCTTGGATGGATGTTTCGACGATGTATGATGCAGCCTGTCCGTGGCAAGTGCTTGGCAAGGCGATGACGCAAGTAGCGTTGTGCTGGTCTACTACTTGCTCCTGTGGGACTTCGTTTCTGCCGGTGCTCGAAAAATACACACATCAATACTTAATCAGTTCTTTGTGGTGAATAGTAACGGTAAGTTTCTTCATCCAGCTTTTAGTTTCGTTGCTATTAAAATTACTTTATTTCCTAAAAGTAGGGTCTACTGTATTCCTTCCCTTCTAGGTCCCCCCAGTTCATACACCAGGTGGCCAGCGAGCACCGTACTTCCTACGTATAAATGTTCCGCATGCACAAGTGATGAATGGGATGCCTACTAACTGATTTTCACAGGCGCACTAGTACCAGTACGCAGGTTACGTCAGAATATGGAGAGATAACAACCGGACGATCGCTCACAACATGTTCGTCAGCTCTACCCGTCTAATTTAATCCCTTGCATTACTAAGGCTCGTTTTCGACCGCACAGTACTAGGCTGGTGTATGTGAGAGCAGTACTACATTTGCTGTCCGCTTATCGGCAGTGGCCAGTATGTTCAGGAACGACGAATGCACAGACGTCATTTTAATCTATGGCGAATCTGGTCGGAATTCAGACGAAGCTCGCATCCGGTATGCACAAGAGCTTTCAAACAGACGTCTGCCTTCAACACGTGTATTTCGCCGAGCAGTATAAGTTTTTTTTGTACGAACTATTTTATAATGGCATGTCTGCAGGTATATAAATTAATAAGTTAATGGGTTTTCTTTTCTGCATCTTTGGCGCATTTACAAATGCACACTGTTACGGAACGTATGCAGCAAAGTGTCCGCTATTTGCTCCAAAACATCCGAAATACAGCATGTTGTCGCTCCTTTGAAAACAAGTGATTAGGCATACCATGTATCACTAGTGCATGCAGGACATTTTTATGTGGAAAGTACAGCGCCCGCGGGGCGCCTGGTACAACATGAAAAAGGTAGTAGTTCAGTGAGGTACAAATGTTCATTTTCAGACATTGTTTTAGGGAAGATAATATATTAGTGC
Source organism: Anabrus simplex (assembly GCF_040414725.1). Taxonomy (NCBI): domain Eukaryota; kingdom Metazoa; phylum Arthropoda; class Insecta; order Orthoptera; family Tettigoniidae; genus Anabrus; species Anabrus simplex. The sequence continues at coordinate 2,798,319 of NC_090278.1, read as the reverse complement.
ACTCAAAGACGAGGTCTAATTCTACTTTAAGCTGTCACACCAAAAATAATTAGCAGTGCAAACCAAAAAATTGATGGAAAAAGGATAAAGGACACTAAGTCACTTTACAAGAAGTTCACATTAGAATACAAAATGTATGGAACTATTTCTTGAAGAGAAACTTGTATCAATAATGTCAGAAGCTGTGAATAATAGTGCATTATAAAGATTTATTTAAGTAAATATAAATAATATGAATGGTCTATATTTTTCATATCTGAAATAAATGTACTTCTGTAAGACAGTTTTTTCTATATCTCTCACCATCACCTCCCTGTGCCCTATTAATTTCCAATTTCAGGAACGGTTTGTTGATTAATACATCCTATAGTTAAACAGGAACCTAATATTGTCACATGGTCAGCCTATGATGTTAAATCTCTCTCTCTCACTCTATATATATATATAAAATAAAGTGTCCTCATTGACTGACTGACTGACAGACTGACTGACTGACTGACTGACTCATAATCGCCGAGCCAAATCTACTGGATATAAAGAAATGACATTTTGGGGATACATTTATATTGCAGTGTAGATGATTAATAAGGGAGGATATTTGGATATTCCGTCGCTAAAGGAAGGAGTAAAAGTGGGATGAATGGTTTAAATGAGAATACATACGTATCTCAGAACTTAACAATTTACAAGCGTAAAAATAAAGGAACACGTAACATCAGACACATGTCCATTTCCCTAAAACATTTCTGGAACAGCCATAACATAAGCAGCAAGAACATGGTCATAGTGCTGTACACGAGATCGATTGAAAACTGGGTTCAATAATTTTTATGAGGATACATATATTAAACAAACTGAAAACGAGTTTTTGTTTATGGCGGTGAAAAGATTTGTAAAAATGGGTGAATTTTTAAAATGGGTATACCTGCAGTGTATCTCAAAATCTTAACTTGTTACGGACGTGAAACATGACATTTTTAATCTTTTAGAAACAAAGAAACATGTATTTCTTTCTTTTCGGATAGAACACTTAAGGAAGCGTGAAAAACTAAAATGGGGGTTGAATCCCTTTCATTAGGATACTGATATCTCAAAAACTGAAAATCGGTACCTTGATTTCTCTTTGAAAAAAATTTTGTTGCTCTCGGAAACTCCACTTAATATTGCAACCGGCAGTCGTCGCGATCGCGACTCATTTCCCTGTTACTCAACCGGCAGAGTCGCTATCGAGATGCATTACGCCAGCGCTGACTAATTTCGAGATAGCGGCTTGGCACTCAACATCTTCATGAAATATCTTGCATCATGTTGAAGAGAAAACTTTACTATATAAATACAGTAAAATTCGGAAGTAGTTTAGTGTGACAGAATGCGCGGTATACACGTGGATAAACGAGAACGCTTTGCAGACTGTCATTCTGTTGTGGTTGCTGTGGTTGTCCGATGCGCATTAGCTTTCGTGGTGCAAAATAAGTGAATTGTCAGGAAGTAGTGAAATTCGTAATTGTGTGTTTGATCTGGACGGCGAAGGTGATAGTGACGTATTTTTAGAAGGTAGTGCCGATGATTTTGACAACAATTCGAGCGAGTTATGTGAGCCTAGGCTAAGTGATTTCAACACTGATGTTGATGATGATGTGAAACACTACGAACCAGCCACTGATGATAATAATGATAATGACGGTAATGCAGTTGACCAAACAGAACCAAGTGGACAAGAGTTTATCCTCCAGAGCCACAAATTAAAGTGGAAGAGAAGTTCAAGGTTCGAAATGCAGGATTACGAAACAGTCCTCCTCTAACATATTTCCATTTGTTTTTCTCCAATGCCACCTAGAATCTTTTAGTGATTGAAACTAATAAATACCCACAGGAAATTATTCGAAATAAAACGAATTCCGGAAATATGGGTCCGTATTATCGTCTGCAAAGATGGGTTGACTTTACAGTATCAGAAATGAAAAAGTCATTCCTCTAGTTATAAATATGGGTCTCAACCATAAAACAACACTGAAAAATAGTGGTGCACTTCAAAATCGCAAATATTTCCATATTTTCCAAAAGTTATGTCACTAAAACTTTTCGACCGGAAAGAAATATTCCATAACCTGTTGGTAAGGGCAGTTTTTGATGCCTGCATACTCCATAGTTTGAACACCGACAAACCCCTTGAATATGAGGAATTTATGGTTAGTATTGTCGAAGGTCTTGTAGATGAAGAAACTCTTCAATGCATTCCACCTGGTTCTTCAGGAGAAATGAAACATCAGCTGGACCGCCTCCCAGCAAAAAAACTGCGGTTGTGCCCTGTCTGTTCGACTGCAGAAAAATGTCACGCACCCACTCCTGTTGCCCAGAATGTAATTGTGGTGTCCATCAAAAGTGCTATCATAAATAAGAAAAATTTTGGAGGTCTATGAAAGCAGGAAGAAAGAGGAGCCACCCCGAAGTTAGCGAGTTAGCGAGGATGAATTTGACTAAGTAGACTCACGTGTTGTGTGAGACGTGCTTGTGTTATTTCAGTTCTATTTTACTTTACAATACTTCAATGTAGTGAAAACTTTCGACAAATGTTTGATCAGCATAAAATTGTGCAAATGTTGTATATAGTAAAATCGTCATAAAATATTACGTTTTACGTACACTTTGCCCAGAACTTCAGGATTATTTTTGAATACTTAGCGTGTGTTGAATACTTCGCCCATACTGCTTCAGTATACTAAATTGGTAAATTTCATTTCCTACTATAGTATTCTTCTTCCTTTTCTGAATAAAATGACATGTTATACATAAAAATAAACTGCAAAACAACACTTTTATGAATTTTTTAAATGTTGCTTGCAAAAATCGTCTAAATGCTTGCCGCTTGAAGGTAAACCACTTGCCGGTTCGAGGATTAAAGGGGAGGGGTAAATTAATTGAAAAGTTGAATTCTTTTTTATGAGGATACTTACATATTAAAATTTAAAGATGTTTCACACGTAATAATTGGTATTTGGAAGCTTCTTCACAAATAAAGGAACGCGTACGTTTTGTTTTCGCAGAATTCACTTAAGCGGGAGGGAGAAAGGACGTGAAGTTATTGAATTCTTTTTATGGGGAAAATTATATCTCAAAAATTGAAGGTTACAGGAGTGAAAATTGGTGTTTGAAATTTTCTTTAAAAATAAGGAAACCGGCAACTGAGGGAATCAGCTAGACTTAAAAGGGGAGGGGTGAACAATTAGTTGAATTATTTATATGAGGGTATTAAAAAACTGAAGATGTTACAGACATTAAACTTTGTATATGGAAGCATATTTCAAAGTAAAGAAACACGTATTCTTTTGCTTCCGGAAAATTCACGTAAGGGGGTGAAATAAATTGAAACATTTGTTGAATTCTTTTTACTCAAATCTCAAAAATATAAGATGTTAGAGACTTATTTCTTGTAAGGTATGAATTTACTGCCCTAAAATGGAATCAATTCTAGAGTAAAATAAGATAAATGCGACCTGGAACAACATGGCTGTAGGCCATCGATTTACTGACTCATAATAGTTTTAACTAGTGTTATTCTCACATCCAATTTGACCATCGGTCATATGAACTGTCCACTCCTCTAGATCTCCCATGGTTCCCGACACTCTAACTTGCTGCAATACAGTTACTACAGGAAGCGCAGAAACAGACCAGCAACAGGTGTTGGCTAACTGCTCGCGGTATGGCAAGCCTCGTAATAGCTCACTTGGCAGGGGCGCAGTCAGAGATAATGATAGTGGACATTCGACATTCGATATCGTTAATTAATTGAAGTACCGATATGCCGATAATATCAAAATATTCTCGATATTAAATTATACTTTTCCAAAACACAAGGATTCGAAATATATCTAATTAGGTCAAATATCGGAACGAAACAAATCCAAGAGAAGCAAAGTAATTAAGAGAATTAATTCGACATCTAGCACTATTCTTTAATTCCTCCAAATGATGTTTTCAGTATCGATTATTTCACAACATAACAATAACATAGGTAATCAGATATCGATAGATAGATATCGATGACTAATATCAATAACATCGCAGAATCACTGCACGAGGTACACAAATTTACACATGTTGGAATCCCACGAAATTCAATTTTTTAACCGTCTGGGATATGGCAAGGTTACATACTTAATAGTTTCCACACACTGATGTATACCTGTAAGGGAATAAGAAATGTGTACAGAGATAAGATATGACATGATGTGGCGCACGCTGAGAGGAAGAAGTGGGCTACCACTAGACGTAGGTTACCTCTTTTGGATAGTTGGTCTAGTGAATGCCAAGCTCCAACAGAGTGGCCTGCTGTGTTTTAAATATATTTATTTATTGTCGCTTTAACTTAGAAAGTCATATCGCGACATTCATAATTATACACAAAGGATTATTACATTGATTACACAGAGTTACAATTGCAAGAAAAACAACAGTACATATTGATCACATAATGATTACATGTCATTTAATAGATTTGTTTGTCTAAAAGCTTAATGATGTTTTTACAGTGAGTATCTTTGTTCAAGATGTCAAATACACTATTTCTGGTTTAAATTACACAATTGTCTTTGTTGATCGTATAGATGGCATTCTAGTAAAATGTGGTCAACAGTCTTTCTTTTTTGACAGGTGTCACATATTGGTGGCGGTTTCTTAGAGAAGATATGTGCATGAGTGAGTTTGCTATGGCCTATACGTATTCTAGTAATGAGCACTTGTTCTCGACGCTGCAGGAATGAAACATCAAACTTATCTGTAGATCCACGCCTGGTATCATGGAGTCCTGTGGGTTGTTCCCGTGTCCACTCAGTTAACCACTGTTTTCGGATCTTTGCAGTAAGAAAAGGAGCAACGTCGGTGTAGGGGATTAGAATGTTTGGATCATGTACAGGAAGACGAGTTGCTTCTTTCGCTGATATGTCAGCTTGTTCATTGCCTTTTATTTCCTTATGTGAGGGAATCCCTATTGTGGTAACTTGCTGTTCTTTATTTTTCACAGTATTGTACGTCTGCAGTATGTCTTGGGCTAATGTATTTGAGGATGTTGCATTTTGAATTAGTTTTACTGTTGATAAAGAATCACTCAGGATTAAAATAGGTTCCTTTTTGGGGGAACACTTTATGGATTCCATAGCTTGTAGGATAGAATACAGTTCACATGTGAATATGGAGCATGTAGCTGGTAGTGCATACTTCATGGTGTGATCGCGGTGGACAACAGCACAGCCGTTACCATATTCAGTTTTTGAGCCATCAATATATATATAGGAGTATGTATGGGCAGACGTTCACACTTTTCAGATAGTATTTTTTTAAATACAGTACTGCCTGTTGTTTCTTTATTGAATTCACTTAAATCTAATATTGTTGGTGGTGGTTCAGCTTTCCATGGAGGGAATGTGATGCCTTTTTTAGTTCTTGAAGCAATCGGGAGAACCGAAGAATTAATTTCCTGTAAGTATTGCGTAAACCTAACGTGGAAGGGTATATATATGTTTTGTTGCGAGGAATAGCGTAGAGGCTGATAGCGTGGGAAAACATAAGCATGTGCTCTGGAGTGAGGAGAGGCCGCTATCTTTACTCTGTAGTTGATAGTCAATTCTTAGAGACGTGTTTTGAATCGTGTCAAGCATTTTCAGTGAGGATGCTGTAGCTGAATTATATATAATAGAATCATAATCCAGTTTGATGCGAATTACAGATTTGTAAGTGCACATTAATACATAAAAATCTGTTCCCCAATTGTGAGTTACCAATGATTTGAGTACAGTTTTTAGATGAGAGTTCCATGTTAATTTTCTGTCGAAGGTCATTCCTAGTATTTTTATTTCATTTATTATCTCAATTTTATTTCCCTTGAGGAACAATTCTGGGCAGTTACTATCACTCTTTTGTTTGGAAAATAAGATGCATTTAGTTTTAGTTGAAGAAAAGGTAAAGCCTGTGTGTTTTCCCCATTTGGAAATAACTTCTATAGAATTTTGTATAATTTTTTGGGTGCTTGACAGGTTGTGACCAATACAAAAATTGTCATGTCATCAGCAAAGAGGTAGGTCTTTACAGGAGGGTTAAAGCATGACGTGGTGCCATTTATAGCTACTAAGAATAGCGCTACACTCGGAACTGAGCCTTTTGGGACACCGTTTTCTAAAAACATGACCTCTTGAGACAGGACACCATTAGCTCGAACTTGAATGCGTCGGTCTTGTAGGAATTTATAGATAAAACTGATCATATTTCCCTTAATATTATGTTGCAGTAGAGTTTTAATAACGTGTGTTTTCCACAACATATCATACGCTTTATGAATATCTAGGCAGACTGCAAGGAGATGTTGTCCGTAATGAAAGGCATCCAGGATTTCTGACTCTAATACTACTAAGGTGTCAGTTGTTGAGTGAAACTGTCCGAAGCCACACTGTTCTGCAGTGAAGAAATTCTGTTGTTCCACGACCCATTTTAGTCTTTTATTTATTATTTTTTCCATTAGTCTGAACATAGTGCAGGTTAGAGCTATTGGTAGATAGTTATCTGGTAACATGTGGTCGCAGCCAGGCTTAGGTATTGGAATTACTATAGCTTTCCTCTAAGTTACAGGAAAGACTTTCTGTGACCAAATGGAATTAAATATTTCAGTAAGGAGTAAGGAATGCTAGGACTTCAGGAGGAATTTCTTTTAAGAATTCATATATAATATTGTCATGACCTGGGCTTGTATTTAGACAGCTACTAAGTACAAGTAGTACTTCAGTAATACTGATTATTATCGTTGTTGCACTGGTCAGCACTTAAATGGATGTGTGACTGTAAATCAGGACAATGTTCACGAGAGGATAAAAATTCGTGTTCATAGTTGGAATTTCTTGAAATTTTTGCAAAGTTCTGTGCTAATGCATTTGCAATATCGTGATGTGTAGTTGTAACTGTTCCAGTCGTTTTATTGAGGGCTATGATACGTGAGTTTTTTAAGCCCTCTTATTTTTCGTAGGTGTTCCCAAATTGTGTTTTGCGGGGTCTGATGAGAAATAGATGACACATACTGCAGCCAAGATGCTCGTTTACTCTCTTTTATGAATTTTCGGGCTGCATCACGACTTTCTCGGAACCGTAATTTGTTTTGTAAAGTGGGATGGCCATTATACTTGTAGAATGCTTGTTTTTTCTTTTTAATTGCGTCTTTACAGGAATCAATCCACCAAGGAACTGATTTTCTGTAAGTTATACCGTTGGTCCTTGGAGCAGAATTTTCTGCGGCTTTAAGTATGATATTGGTGCATTATCTTACGATATAGTCAATGTTATAATTTTGGAAATGAGTAGGTGGTGGTAATCTGTATAACTCTGCCTTAATATTTTCTTTGTATTCTTGCCAATTGGCGTGTTTAGTATTCCATTTATCTGGGCGTACATTTGGGTGGGGCTTGTTGTTTTCAATTATTATGATAGGAAAATGATCACTTCTGAAAAGGGGTTTGCTAGGTGATGATGTATACATCGCTGCAGCATCTGGAGTGCTCAGACACAGATCTATAGTACTAAACGTTCCATGCTGGATATCATAATGAGTAGGACCATTTGAGTCTATTAGGATCAAATTTTCAGAATCTAGCAACGATTCAATTATTCTTCCTCTTGTGTTAGTGTAGAGACAGTTCCATAGGGTGTTATGGGAGTTGAAATCTCCTAAGAGTAGGAAAGGTTTAGGAGGTTGATGTATCAGATCTACTAATTCATTTAAATCCATGTTCTGGCTGCTGGACAAGTAAATATTACAGATGTATAGGGAAAATGTTAGAAAGACTGTAACTGCTACTGCTTCCAAATTGGTTTTTAGTGGTATTTCTTTTTGAGGAACATTATCACGTATGTAAGTAGCAACCCCTCCACTGGATGAATGGGATTGTTGCGGTTTTTTATATGCTGTGAAATGTCTCATATTAACTACGTAGTTATCTCGAAAATTAGTTCCTTGAAAACAAATTATTTCGGGTTGATGTTCATTAATAAATTGTTGTAGATATTCGTATTTAGGGTAAAATACGTTCATTTTCCACTGCAGAATTCCCAATAAATATTCGTCATCGTCGAGACATAATAATTGAACAATATTTTAATTATAAGTGCATTTCATTGCTCTAATATAATTTTTATTGGAACTCTACAGGTTCAAAACCAAAAATTAAAACAACTTTTTATTAAGTTTCACTTAAGTGTTATGTTTTAATCTTCATCACTTGTGTTAGTTTCGTCATTGTATTACATACACAAATTCTGAAGAAAGCCTAGAAGAGACACAACACATGTACCATTATTTGCATAAGTTTAATTAAAACATAAACTTTTAATTTCGTTTCTTTACAGGGATGTGCAGTAAATATCGAACAATTTAAACGAGAAACTTTAATATTGCAAACCCATAGAACACAGTACACTAGCGCCTTGTTGCGGTGGGGACGTGTAACCTCTAAGAGAGCGAACACTATACTTCTATTCGTCGAGATTCCAGGATAATCATGGACAGCGTGCAATCCTCTGGGGGAAACGGAATTACCTCGCCGTTCATTCTGAGGACCGGGCATTTTTGACAGAGGAATAAGGATACTGTGGCCTCCTCCAAGAACAAGTCAGTTAAGTACGATGATGAGATAAGTGAGTGTAGTGGCAAGAAAGGTACAAAATAGACTGTAATCAAGAGTAAACAAACCAAACCTGGCCGTGAAAGTGACTTTGGCATGAACGAGTTGCAGAGAAAATGACGACAATTCATTGAGAACACGTTTTTCATTCTTGTGACTTAAAATCAGACTGGTCACGATAGAAGATGTGTTTTCTGCCTCGCGTGTTGTTGTATAACAAGAAGCTGTGATGCTCAATATCTGAGCTAGAACGACCAAATCCCACAAGATGTTCAACCACAACCCGTCATCATATTCGCCAGAAATGCTCTGCGCAAACAGGTAGGTATTACATAGAACACTGATGAAACCACCGGCAAACCTAAGTAGCAATTCTAAACCAAATATAGAATTAATTTCTTCTACTCCAGCACACAGCGTGTGGTGCAAATACCTGTAGTTACTCAAACTCACAAGCATGCTGTCCTCTCGATCTTTGACTGAAGGAGAAATTCTACTCAAACATGTTCCAGAAGAGTTGTGTGAAGATATGGAGAAATTATTATAGTTACACTTTCCAGAGTAATTCCTCGACGAAAGATATTTGTTCAGCATTGCAAATCGGTGTTTTACTACAAGCACCCTGTTCACGAATTGAATGTGAGAAGTACAAGACACAAAATAACCTACATCGAGTATTATAACATGGTAAGACCCACTTTCTGTGATATTTAGAACAAAATCAGCTATGTACTAATTTTGTTGTTAGTGTTACCTACATTTTCCGAGAAAAATATGCGATCTATTTCAGTGATTACACTGAAAAAGTTCTCGTATTTCTTTCTGTTTAGTGTAGCATGCAACACGATTAAAATGAGCGGCAAAAAAGTTATCTGAAGAAGTTGTGCGTATACTAGGATACTAAGAAGAGATTGGCCATCGTGTTCCTTTTTCTGTCTATTCACTACGTAGAAGACAAAGTAACAACCTCCGCCACACAGAAGTATTGCCATGACGACAGAACAAATGACTCCTAGTGTAGAGTATTCCAGTTTCGCAGATCCGTGTACGGCATCTTTAGGGATATCATACGGCGCTAAACCAATTAATTTAGATAATTTCCACAGTGGTGAAATTACTGAAATTAGTTCATTACTTATAGAGAAATATCTGCTTGTATCTGTCTCTGCGAGCCGGCCTTCGTTTGAAATTGTTAACATGTTTGGAAATTGCTTAGAACAACAGTGTTGCACGATTAGAAATGGGGTATTGTAAGTGTAACAGCGTTGTAATCGCGTTACATTGCATGTTAAGAAATATTTCACCGTTATTTTATGTATGAGAACACTTCTGACTATTATGTATCAGTACTACTAGCAAATATTTAATCAGCATGTGTTTCTTGTTTTAATGTTCCTTGATCTTCCTCCGTAATCACGATTTTTTATTTTGACCTAATTCCTTGTAATATAGTTTTTCTTGTACATGTTAGCTGTATATTTTGTTTTTATGTAATTAATGTTTAAATTCCTTGACTCTACGTAAGCAGTCTCTGCCGCCAAAATATCTCACAATTGCAATGTATTTGTTAATAAGTAAAAAATAACTATACAGTCACTGGAGAATCTGCGAAGCGCAATCTGTAGAACTTGTTGCCTAAAATAAGGAGATTCGTTGCCCACCAGGCGGCCGCGAAATGAAAAATAAATCTTGAAGTCAGGTTTCATTGAATGCCAGTAGATAGACGTGTTCTATTTAGTTCGTTTTACCAACCTAAGGGAGATATGGCAAAAGTGTAAAGCTATTAAAATAGAAAATTATCAACTTCAATCATGGGAAGTTTTACGTTGTAGTGAGTGTTTGTTTTGTTGTGTCTCACTTACGTGCAAAGTGACAGTAACAGATTCAATGTGTGATGGGATAAATTACAATAATGCGACTATTATTAATCACGCTTCATGGCTGATTTATAGTGTGGGTATATAGATGGACACCAGTACCTTGTTAATGTAAGACTTTGGATATAGGTCCTTAAGAGTACTGTATAGAGACTGCAAGAATTATGTAAATTGTATATATGAGTACACTGAAACTTCTGTTTTGCGCTTTCAAGTCTGGATGGTAGAGAGAAGCTACTAATGAAAACAAACTTGCGTCTTGCTTGCCCTTCACGGTCTTTTCTGCGCTTTAATATTTCGATTAAATGGAAAGTGCGCTTCACGGATCCACTCATAAACATCTGAATTCTCAACAGGGAAGAACCTTTTCTGCATCATCCATGAAATAACTTATTCCATATTCCATGTGTACTAAACATTTGTGAATATTCACTTCCACCTTTGAAAACAGCGAACAGATCAATATTACAGTAGAACATTCAATGTTCAAATTATTTCAAAAGTAAATTTAATTTCCACGGCTGGTCACTATATTACATCCAAACGTTCGTTCGCACTTGGTCAAGAACAGCATAATATTGTGTAGTTTATCGCTGAAACTTTATTAGATCCAAGAAATTGGACGGCGTGCTTGATCCTACACTGCTTTCCTGTTTACTCATTTGCCTTCCTATTCAACTAAGGTAGCTGTGTAGTCAATCTTCTACGAGGCATAAACGAAATGATGAACATCGGATATCTAACATAGTTGAACCACAAACTTACACCAGGCTCGAAGCACAATAGTTCGATACGATTATGAATACTGTGTTTTTAAGTTGAAAGAGAGAACTTGATTCTATTCGTATTATTTACAAGATTTCAACTGTGAAAACGTCGTGTTTGAATTATTCTATCATCACATACTCCGACTATTATAATGTCTACAGTAAGCAATAATCAGTTCGGAAATGGATACTATGCAAGTAGACAGAACAGAAAAAACACTTCAATAGTAATTTAAAGCTACAGTTTAGTCAAAACCAATCACGAGCGTGACATGCATATGAGACTCAGGAACCTCACTTTGAAATTAATCCCAGTAGTATAATTGGACAGTTCTGCGGCCACCGCCACCTCCGGCTCCCAGTGGCCACCTCCACCTCAGCCAGTGGCCTCTTCCAGTACTGCCAACTTAACCTAACTAGCGCGACAGTACTGCCAACTTAACCTAACTAGCGCGAAATTTGAATTTGTAAACAAAGCCACGTGCTTTTTGACAGCTGTCATCGACAACAACGCATCGCTAACCTCAGTACTGCCATCTTGACGGGCCTAAACCTCAGTAGTGCCAACTTAACCTAACTAGCATGAGGTAAACAAAGCCACGTGCTTTTTGACAGCCACGTGCTTTTTGACAGATTTGTAAACAAAGCCACGTGCTTTTTGACAGACAACAACGAATCGCTAACCTCAGTACTGCCATCTTGACGGGCCTAAACCTCAGTAGTGCCAACTTAACCTAACTAGCATGAGGTAAACAAAGCCACGTGTTTTTTGACAGCCACGTGCTTTTTGACAGATTTGTAAACAAAGCCACGTGCTTTTTGACAGACAACAACGCATCGCTAACCTCAGTACTGCCATCTTGACGGACCTAAACCTTAGTGATACCAACTTAACCTAACTAGCGCGAGGTAAACAAAGCCACGTGCTTTTTGACAGCCACGTGCTTTTTTGACAGCTGTCATCCGCCATCTTTAAACCACAAAGCACTGTGCTGCCCTCTATATCGCAGTAGCTGCAAAATTCGTCACCTGTCATCGGCAGTGCTGCCATCTTGACGGGTCTAAACCTTAGTGCTACCAACTTAACCTCACTAGCGTGAGATAAACAAAGCCACGTGCAGCTGTCATCCACCATCTTTGAGCATCGTGCTGCCCTCTTTAGCTACTTACCTTTGAAATGTGGTACGTTATCCGCCATCTTGCATCCGAAACCTCAGTGCTGCGCTCTATGTAGTGGCGGCAAATTCCATGTGCTCTTGTTTGGAAACAAAGCCACGTGCAGCTGTCATCCACCATCTTTAATCACCGTGCTGCCCTCTTTAGCTACTTACCTTTGACAGTTGTCATCCGCCATTTTGCATCGCCAACCTCAGTGCCGCACTCTATGTAGTGGCGGCAAATTCCACATGCTCTTGTTTGGAAACAAATTCACGTGCTTTTTTGACAGCTGTCATCCGCCATCTTTGAGCACCGTGCTGCTATCATGCGGGCAATTTCGTTAGCTGTCATCCGCCATCTTTAATCCAGAGAGAACAGTGCTGCACTCTATGTGGTGGCGGTAAATTCCATGTGCTTTACAAACCTATGTGCTTTTCTGACAGCTGTCATCCACCATCTTTAATCACCGTGCTGCCATCTATGTGGTGGCGGTAAATTCCACATGCTTTACAAACCTATATGCTTTTCTGACAGCTGTCATCCGCCATCTTTAATCCAGAGAGAACAGTGCTGCCCTCTATGTGGTGGCGGCAAATTCCACGTGCTCTTGTTTGGAAACAAAGCCATGTGCAGCTGTCATCCGCCATCTTTGAGCACCGTGCTGCGAGCAATTTCGTCAGTTGTCATCCGCCATCTTTAATCTACAGAACACCGTGCTGCCCTCTTTATGGCTTCTACCTTAAGCACGTAGTAGCGGGCAATTTGAAAAGTTCTGTTAGCTATCATCCGCCATCTTTAATCGCCGTGCTGCCATCTTTAGCTAGATACCTTTGAAATGTGGCGGCGGATAATTTGAAAAATGCTTTTTGACAGCAGCTATCTTTGAGCACCGTGCTACCCTCTATGTGGTGGCGGCAAATTCTACATGCTTTACAAACCCACGCGCTTTGTGGCGGCAAATTCCACGTGCTCTTGTTTGGAAACAAAGCCACATGCTCTTTTTGACGGCTGTCACCCGCCATCTTTAACCAACAGAGCACTATGCTGCGGGCAATTTCGTTAGCTGTCATCCGACATCTTTAATCAACAGAGCACCGTGCTGCCCTCATGCGGGGTAATTTCGTTAGCTGCCATCCGCCATCTTTAAACACCGTGCTGCCCTCTTTATGACTACTACCTTAAGCACGTAGTAGCGGGCAATTTCGTTAGCTGTCATCCGCTATCTTTGAGCACCGTGCTGCTCTCTGTAGTAGCGGGTAATTTGAAAAGTTCTGTTAGCTGTCATCCGCCATCTTTGAGCACCGTGCTGCCATCTATGTGGTGGCGGCAAATTCCACATGCTTTACAAACTCACGCGCAGCTGTCATCCACCATCTTACATCGCAAACCTCAGTGCTACACTCTATGTGGTAGCGGATAATTTTAAAAAGAAAAATTCTACAGCAGCCATCTCTCGAAGCTAATTGCACAAGATGGTAGCTATACATGACTCCTTAAAGGTGCTCATGCAAGATGATCGCTATACATAGACGCCCTTGGGATGCTTGCGCAAGATGGCGGTTATACAAGGCTCCTTATGAGGGATGCTTGCGCGAGATGGTGGTTGCTCTTATGAGGCGGCTCAAGGATCCATGGCTAGAGACGCCCTAAGGATGCTTGCGCAAGATGGCGGATGCAAGATGGCGGCTATACATAGCTCCTTATGAGACAGCCAGTACAACATGTGATCAGAACATTGATTGATGTGTTCAGAACACAAAATAAGTAGAATCGAACACTGTACTCGATACAACATGTGATTAAAACATTGTGTGGTGTGTTCAGAACACTAATCGAACGCTGTATTAGGGGATACCTTTGTTTAGATTGAAACATAACAAGACTAGAATTGAACACTGCACATTGATTGATGTGTTCAGAACACAAAATAAGTAGAATCGAACACTGTACTCGATGTCGTTAACTTCAACATGTGATTAAAACATTGGCTGGTGTGTTCAGAACACTAATCGAACGCTGTATTAGGGGATACCTTTGTTTAGATTGAAACATAACAAGACTAGAATTGAACACTGCACTCGATGTCGGAAGATCAGATTGAAAACATAACAAGACTAGAATTGAACACTGTACATTGATTGATGTGTTCAGAACACAAAATAAGTAGAATCGAACACTGTACTCGATGTCGTTAACTTCAACATGTGATTAAAACATTGTCTGGTGTGTTCAGAACACTACATAAGTAGAATCGAACGCTGTACTCGATGTCGTTACATGTGACCCGATACAACATGTTAGGGGATACCTTTATCCTAAGAACCGAACACTGTACAACATGTTAGGGGATACCTTTGTTTAGATTGAAACTAACAAGACTAGAATCGAACACTGCACTCGATGTCGTTACATGTGATCCGATACAACATGTTAGGGGATACCTTTGTTTAGATTGAAACATAGCAAGCCTAGAATCGAACATTGTTTGATGTGTTCAGTACAACTTCAATGATTAACATACACACTGTGCACATATCGCATAGCTAAAAACACACTGTGCACATATCGCATACCTAACACTTCAAATGATTTGCTTAGTACGAAAATAAAAATAAAAAATCTATACCGCGTAGCTAACTCGTTCATCACACTGCTAAGACGCTTAGTAATTGTGAATACACTCATACGAAAATCAAGAAAGCACACTGCGTAGCCAACTCGCTCGGCATGAAAAAAAATCTATACCGCGTAGCTAACTCGTTCATCACACTGCTAAGACGCTTAGTAATTGTGAATACACTCATACGAAAATCAAGAAAGCACACTGCGTAGCCAACTCGCTCGGCTCACTCGCTTAGTAATTGCAACACACACGGATAAGAATGTTCCGAGATACTTACATGTTTTTTAAGGGGGGTGAAAGATCATAAATTATATGTACGCACATGTTGTCTCCTCCAAGTTGTAAGATGAAATAGACGCAGTACTGCGAGTTTCCGCTCTAGCTGGCGAACGGAAGTAGCATGATATCTCAGCAAAAAATAAAAATACGCGTGAGCTTGCAAGTCAGACACAATGATGGATACCGCGCTTCAAATCCTAGTAACTTATGCCGTCGGGAAGGGCATCCGGTGAGCATCTAGCTGTAAATCCCCGATTCTCGACAGATTCTTAATCCGAGTTCTTTGACGTCAGGAAGGGCAGCCGGTTAACAACAATTATCAAACACGCATCGCGAAGGTAGGAGTGTGCAGCGATATGCATGTTTAGACTTGCAGATTACGAAAGAAACATAACAAGACTTGAGTCTTAAAACAAAATTCTTGCGATTTAAAATCTTAGTCGGGAAGGGCATCCGGCAGTAAAACAATAGTTCGTGATTTAAAATCTAAGAAGAGCATCTAGCTGAAAAACCCCCCGATTCTCGACAGATTCTTAATCCGAGTTCTTTGACGTCAGGAAGGGCAGCCGGTTAACAACAATTATCAAACACGCATCGCGGAGGCAGGAGTGTGCAGCGATATGCATGTTTAGACTTGCAGATTATGAAAGAAACATAACAAGACTTGAGTCTTAAAACAAAATTCTTGCGATTTAAAATCTTAGTTGGGAAGGGCATCCGGCAGTAAAACAATAGGTCGTGATTTAAAATCTAAGAAGAGCATCTAGCTGAAAAACCCCCCGATTCTCGACAGATTCTTAATCCGAGTTCTTTGACGTCAGGAAGGGCAGCCGGTTAACAACAATTATCAAACACGCATCGCGAAGGCAGGAGTGTGCAGCGATATGCATGTTTAGACTTGCAGATTACGAAAGAAACATAACAAGACTTGAGTCTTAAAACAAATTCTTGCGATTTAAAATCTTAGTCGGGAAGGGCATCCGGCAGTAAAACAATAGGTCGTGATTTAAAATCTAAGAAGAGCATCTAGCTGAAAAACCCCCCGATTCTCGACAGATTCTTAATCCGAGTTCTTTGACGTCAGGAAGGGCAGCCGGTTAACAACAATTATCAAACACGCATCGCGAAGGCAGGAGTGTGCAGCGATATGCATGTTTAGACTTGCAGATTATGAAAGAAACATAACAAGACTTGAGTCTTAAAACAAAATGCTTGCGATTTAAAATCTCAGTCGGGAAGGGCATCCGGCAGTAAAACAATAGTTCGTGATTTAAAATCTAAGAAGAGCATCTAGCTGAAAAACCCCCCGATTCTCGACAGATTCTTAATCCGAGTTCTTTGACGTCAGGAAGGGCAGCCGGTTAACAACAATTATCAAACACGCATCGCGAAGGCAGGAGTGTGCAGCGATATGCATGTTTAGACTTGCAGATTATGAAAGAAACATAACAAGACTTGAGTCTTAAAACAAAATTCTTGCGATTTAAAATCTTAGTCGGGAAGGGCATCCGGCAGTAAAACAATAGTTCGTGATTTAAAATCTAAGAAGAGCATCTAGCTGAAAAACCCCCCGATTCTCGACAGATTCTTAATCCGAGTTCTTTGACGTCAGGAAGGGCAGCCGGTTAACAACAATTATCGAACACGCATCGCGAAGGCAGGAGTGTGCAGCGATATGCATGTTTAGACTTGCAGATTACGAAAGAAACATAACAAGACTTGAGTCGTAAAACAAATTCTTGCGATTTAAAATCTTAGTCGGGAAGGGCATCCGGCAGTAAAACAATAGTTCGTGATTTAAAATCTAAGAAGAGCATCTAGCTGAAAAACCCCCGATTCTCGACAGATTCTTAATCCGAGTTCTTTGACGTCAGGAAGGGCAGCCGGTTAACAACAATAGCGTATGATGTAAGAGCTTAGATACTACCAGTTTTGCGTCAGGAAGGACAACTAGTCTTAAAACAAAACAGATTCTTAATCCGAGTTGTCAGGAAGGGCAACCGGTCGTAAAACTATGGTGTATGAGGTTAGATACTGCTAGTTTTGCATCAGGAAGGACAACTCAACACATTCATGTGATTTAAACACATTTTCATTCCCAAGAGAATCGAACCCGAGACTACCGGGTGAGAGGCATGCATACTGTAGGCTATAGATTTGTTCTACAGTCCTCGAAGTATCAGCACAGTCATTCTGAGCGAGTTGTGTGGAATGCATGTGTTAGCTGAAATTGTACACGTATCTTCCGGCTCAACCTTGAGCGAGGACACTGATAAGCGGCTTGTAACTCGCGAAGGTCTCCTTAGCTGAGTGTAAGCTCTTAAAACACAGTACCAATTAAGGTTGTAAAATATTCTGAAATAGTCCTCCTCTGTGGTGCAGTAGTTAGCTGCTACCCTCGGAGGTCCGAGTTCGATTCCCGGCTCTGCCACGGAATGTGTAGCATTTAGCCTATGTAAGTTCCTAACGTAAAATATCATGATTGTACGGAGAGGTTAAAACACACACAGTGCCTACTCCTATCGAAAGAACCTGCACGGTACCGGCATGTAGGCTTCTCCTGGTGAAGGAGCCTGCACATAGTTTAACGCCTCCTATCGACAGCCCTTACTTAATGCTGGCTTTTTTTCACACCCCGCCTCACACCATAGTTTTATACGACCGGCTACCCTTCCTGACTAGGATTTTAAATCGCAAGAATTTGTTGAGTTGCCCTTCCTGACGCAAAACTGGTAGTATCTAACCTCTTACACGGAATGTGTAGCATTTAGCCTATGTAAGTTCCTAACGTAAAATATCATGATTGTACGGAGAGGTTAAAACACACACAGTGCCTACTCCTATCGAAAGAACCTGCACGGTACCGGCATGTAGGCTTCTCCTGGTGAAGGAGCTTGCACATGGTTTAACGCCTCCTATCAACAGCCCTTACTTAATGCTAGCTTTTTTGCACACCCCGCCTCACACCATAGTTTTATACGACCGGCTGCCCTTCCTGACTAGGATTTTAAATCGCAGTATACGCGATAAATTTGTTGTAGTGGGTTTTATAACTAGATATCCCGGTACCGATACATAGCCTACTCCACTGAAGAAGCCTGCACAAGGCTTATTGCCTCCATCCGACAAATGAATCAGCATCAACACTCTTGTACTCAAAAAATAATTTTCGACCGAGTTCGATTCCCGGCTCTGCCACGGAATGTGTAGCATTTAGCCTATGTAAGTTCCTAACGTAAACTATCATGATTGTACGGAGAGGTTAAAACACACACAGTGCCTACTCCTATCGAAAGAACCTGCACGGTACCGGCATGTAGGCTTCTCCTGGTGAAGGAGCTTGCACATGGTTTAACGCCTCCTATCGACAGCCCTTACTTAATGCTGGCTTTTTTGCACACCCCGCCTCACACCATAGTTTTATACGACCGGCTGCCCTTCCTGACTAGGATTTTAAATCGCAGTATACGCGATAAATTTGTTGTAGCGGGTTTTATAACTAGATATCCCGGTACCGATACATAGCCTACTCCACTGAAGAAGCCTGCACAAGGCTTATTGCCTCCATCCGACAAATGAATCAGCATCAACACACTTGTACTCAAAAAATAATTTTCGAAGGAGTCTGCACAAGGTTTAACGTCCCCATCAACAGCCCTTACTTATTGCTAGCTTTTTTGCACACCCCGCCTCACACCATAGTTTTATACGACCGGCTGCCCTTCCTGACTAGGATTTTAAATCGATATCCCGACATAGCCTACTCCTACCGAAGAAGGCAGCTTAACGCCTCCATCCAACAAATGAATCACACTAAAACACTCTTCAATCATTCTCGCTACTTCGGATGATAGCGGGTTCGAACTGGAAGCTGTAAATGCTCGGCGTGGGACCTGTGCGATCATCATTACATGATCTAGCCGGATGCCCTTCCCGACGGCATAAGTTACCAGGATTTGAATCGCGGTATCCATCATTGTGTCTGACTTGCAAGCTCACGCGTATTTTTATTTTTTGCTGAGATATCATGCTACTTCCGTTCGCCAGCTAGAGTGGAAACTCGCAGTACTGCGTCTATTTCATCTTACAACTTGGAGGAGACAACATGTGTTTACATATAATTTATGATCTTTCACCCCCCTTAAAAAACATGTAAGTATCTCGGAACATTCTTATCCGTGTGTGTTGCAATTACTAAGCGAGTGAGCCGAGCGAGTTGGCTACGCAGTGTGCTTTCTTGATTTTCGTATGAGTGTATTCACAATTACTAAGCGTCTTAGCAGTGTGATGAACGAGTTAGCTACGCGGTATAGATTTTTTTCATGCCGAGCGAGTTGGCTACGCAGTGTGCTTTCTTGATTTTCGTATGAGTGTATTCACAATTACTAAGCGTCTTAGCAGTGTGATGAACGAGTTAGCTACGCGGTATAGATTTTTTATTTTTATTTTCGTACTAAGCAAATCATTTGAAGTGTTAGGTATGCGATATGTGCACAGTGTGTTTTTAGCTATGCGATATGTGCACAGTGTGTATGTTAATCATTGAAGTTGTACTGAACACATCAAACAATGTTCGATTCTAGGCTTGCTATGTTTCAATCTAAACAAAGGTATCCCCTAACATGTTGTATCGGATCACATGTAACGACATCGAGTGCAGTGTTCGATTCTAGTCTTGTTAGTTTCAATCTAAACAAAGGTATCCCCTAACATGTTGTACAGTGTTCGGTTCTTAGGATAAAGGTATCCCCTAACATGTTGTATCGGGTCACATGTAACGACATCGAGTACAGCGTTCGATTCTACTTATGTAGTGTTCTGAACACACCAGACAATGTTTTAATCACATGTTGAAGTTAACGACATCGAGTACAGTGTTCGATTCTACTTATTTTGTGTTCTGAACACATCAATCAATGTACAGTGTTCAATTCTAGTCTTGTTATGTTTTCAATCTGATCTTCCGACATCGAGTGCAGTGTTCAATTCTAGTCTTGTTATGTTTCAATCTAAACAAAGGTATCCCCTAATACAGCGTTCGATTAGTGTTCTGAACACACCAGCCAATGTTTTAATCACATGTTGAAGTTAACGACATCGAGTACAGTGTTCGATTCTACTTATTTTGTGTTCTGAACACATCAATCAATGTGCAGTGTTCAATTCTAGTCTTGTTATGTTTCAATCTAAACAAAGGTATCCCCTAATACAGCGTTCGATTAGTGTTCTGAACACACCACACAATGTTTTAATCACATGTTGTATCGAGTACAGTGTTCGATTCTACTTATTTTGTGTTCTGAACACATCAATCAATGTTCTGATCACATGTTGTACTGGCTGTCTCATAAGGAGCTATGTATAGCCGCCATCTTGCATCCGCCATCTTGCGCAAGCATCCTTAGGGCGTCTCTAGCCATGGATCCTTGAGCCGCCTCATAAGAGCAACCACCATCTCGCGCAAGCATCCCTCATAAGGAGCCTTGTATAACCGCCATCTTGCGCAAGCATCCCAAGGGCGTCTATGTATAGCGATCATCTTGCATGAGCACCTTTAAGGAGTCATGTATAGCTACCATCTTGTGCAATTAGCTTCGAGAGATGGCTGCTGTAGAATTTTTCTTTTTAAAATTATCCGCTACCACATAGAGTGTAGCACTGAGGTTTGCGATGTAAGATGGTGGATGACAGCTGCGCGTGAGTTTGTAAAGCATGTGGAATTTGCCGCCACCACATAGATGGCAGCACGGTGCTCAAAGATGGCGGATGGCAGCTAACGAAATTACCCCGCATGAGGGCAGCACGGTGCTCTGTTGATTAAAGATGTCGGATGACAGCTAACGAAATTGCCCGCAGCATAGTGCTCTGTTGGTTAAAGATGGCGGGTGACAGCCGTCAAAAAGAGCATGTGGCTTTGTTTCCAAACAAGAGCACGTGGAATTTGCCGCCACAAAGCGCGTGGGTTTGTAAAGCATGTAGAATTTGCCGCCACCACATAGAGGGTAGCACGGTGCTCAAAGATAGCTGCTGTCAAAAAGCATTTTTCAAATTATCCGCCGCCACATTTCAAAGGTATCTAGCTAAGGATGGCAGCACGGTGATTAAAGATGGCGGATGATAGCTAACAGAACTTTTCAAATTGCCCGCTACTACGTGCTTAAGGTAGTAGCCATAAAGAGGGCAGCACGGTGTTCTGTAGATTAAAGATGGCGGATGACAACTGACGAAATTGCTCGCAGCACGGTGCTCAAAGATGGCGGATGACAGCTGCACATGGCTTTGTTTCCAAACAAGAGCACGTGGAATTTGCCGCCACCACATAGAGGGCAGCACTGTTCTCTCTGGATTAAAGATGGCGGATGACAGCTGTCAGAAAAGCATATAGGTTTGTAAAGCATGTGGAATTTACCGCCACCACATAGATGGCAGCACGGTGATTAAAGATGGTGGATGACAGCTGTCAGAAAAGCACATAGGTTTGTAAAGCACATGGAATTTACCGCCACCACATAGAGTGCAGCACTGTTCTCTCTGGATTAAAGATGGCGGATGACAGCTAACGAAATTGCCCGCATGATAGCAGCACGGTGCTCAAAGATGGCGGATGACAGCTGTCAAAAAAGCACGTGAATTTGTTTCCAAACAAGAGCATGTGGAATTTGCCGCCACTACATAGAGTGCGGCACTGAGGTTGGCGATGCAAGATGGCGGATGACAACTGTCAAAGGTAAGTAGCTAAAGAGGGCAGCACGGTGATTAAAGATGGTGGATGACAGCTGCACGTGGCTTTGTTTCCAAACAAGAGCACATGGAATTTGCCGCCACTACATAGAGCGCAGCACTGAGGTTTCGGATGCAAGATGGCGGATAACGTACCACATTTCAAAGGTAAGTAGCTAAAGAGGGCAGCACGATGCTCAAAGATGGTGGATGACAGCTGCACGTGGCTTTGTTTCCGAACAAGAGCACGTGGAATTTGCCGCCACTACATAGAGCGCAGCACTGAGGTTTCGGATGTAAGATGGCGGATAACGTACCACATTTCAAAGGTAAGTAGCTAAAGAGGGCAGCACGATGCTCAAAGATGGTGGATGACAGCTGCACGTGGCTTTGTTTATCTCACGCTAGTGAGGTTAAGTTGGTAGCACTAAGGTTTAGACCCGTCAAGATGGCAGCACTGCCGATGACAGGTGACGAATTTTGCAGCTACTGCGATATAGAGGGCAGCACAGTGCTTTGTGGTTTAAAGATGGCGGATGACAGCTGTCAAAAAAGCACGTGGCTGTCAAAAAGCACGTGGCTTTGTTTACCTCGCGCTAGTTAGGTTAAGTTGGTATCACTAAGGTTTAGGTCCGTCAAGATGGCAGTACTGAGGTTAGCGATGCGTTGTTGTCTGTCAAAAAGCACGTGGCTTTGTTTACAAATCTGTCAAAAAGCACGTGGCTGTCAAAAAACACGTGGCTTTGTTTACCTCATGCTAGTTAGGTTAAGTTGGCACTACTGAGGTTTAGGCCCGTCAAGATGGCAGTACTGAGGTTAGCGATTCGTTGTTGTCTGTCAAAAAGCACGTGGCTTTGTTTACAAATCTGTCAAAAAGCACGTGGCTGTCAAAAAGCACGTGGCTTTGTTTACCTCATGCTAGTTAGGTTAAGTTGGCACTACTGAGGTTTAGGCCCGTCAAGATGGCAGTACTGAGGTTAGCGATGCGTTGTTGTCGATGACAGCTGTCAAAAAGCACGTGGCTTTGTTTACAAATTCAAATTTCGCGCTAGTTAGGTTAAGTTGGCAGTACTGTCGCGCTAGTTAGGTTAAGTTGGCAGTACTGGAAGAGGCCACTGGCTGAGGTGGAGGTGGCCACTGGGAGCCGGAGGTGGCGGTGGCCGCAGAACTGTCCAATTATACTACTAATCCCACATCCATGAAGACCTCTAGGCTTACGTCAAAAAACGTCTCTAACACAAGTTACAATTTGCTGGAGTAAAACCAACTCGTTCTCTTGACGTGTTGCTTGCCGTAATGCAAAATCCAATACGCACTGAACTCCACTGTTCTCTTATCATTTCATCATTCTCGAGGACTAATTGCGTTTAATTGCAGTACGGCTCAAACGTGTAGCCTAATCATTGTGGTAATCGATTTGTTGAAATAAGATTTTTATCAGAATCCCAAGTGTTCCAATTATTCCCTGAATATTGCAAGCGGTTGTGTTCTTTAATTTCGCCCGAATTTACAAAGAATGTTATTCAGATTATATTTATTTTATCTGCCTGAAACTTCATGGTAATTCATGGCTTGATGGGATTCTCAAAGTTAATCTTTTGGTTAAGGGGGCTTGTTAAGACACTCCTGAGTATATTTCGTAAGGACGTATTAATAATTGTCGTTTTGCTTTTGATGACGTCGGTATTTATCGTTTTCTCCTCTCACTTTTCATAAGCTGATTCATAAATTGTTTTAACTTCATTCATCTTTAGGAGAAATAGTAAAATATTTAAACAAAAGCACAGTAATTATTACTATATCCATTTATGAATGATCCATATCTTAAAGCCTCATATTGCGTGAGCAGTTAGATGCTAATATTTACGGCATTTGTGTTTAAAGACAGTGTTGATTACATCGAACCACGTGGATTGAACACAAAAATATTGATTTTTTTTAAGGTTATGCTGCGAAAGTTACAGTGTTGCCAACCATCATGTACAGAGACGTGCTACAGTTACGGTTATGCTTTTATTTATATACTGGAAGTCCCGTGCTGCTCCGTTATAAGTAGGTCAGATAAATCGTCTTTATATACCTGTCGTTGTCATGTTGTTTTGTATCCTATTGTCCGAGTACTGACCACGCCCGATGTTGCTTAACTGCGATGATCGGAGGAGAACCGCTGCATTCAACATGGTATGGCTCGCTTAAGTGCGGCCAGTATCCAGTATTCGGGACATAGTGAGTTCGAACCCCACTGTCGGCATCCCAGTAGACGGTTTTCCGTGGTTTCCCATTTTCACACCAGTCAAATGCTTGGGCTATACCTTAATTAAGGCCACCGCCGCTTCCTTCAAACTCCTAGCCCTTTCCTGTCCCCTCGTCACCATAAGACCTAACTGTGTCAGTGCGACGTAAAGCAACTGTATCAATGGTTTTATTTATTAGAAGCGCTGTATGGTATACCGCAATTCTCAGTCAGAATTCATCCATTCTGTCGTCATCATGTCGTTTGTTTCAACAAATCTATCCCGTATATTCGCTTTTTTATGATGTCCTTGAATATAATCTTGTTGGTAGGGGGGAAAGGGAGAGAGCTGGTACAGGGGCTAATGCGCAAGATGGCGGCTATACACGGGCTCTTATGGGACTAACTCCTTGGAGATTGTCCAGGGTCAAATGCGGAATATGGTGGCTATATACGTGCTCTTATGGAGAAAGCTGGTCCAGGGGAGACATAGGATTTAAGGAGACGGCCTAGGGACTAATGCACAAGATGGCGGCCGCGTGCATCTTCCTATTGCTAGACAAGATGGCCACTATACATTGGTTATATGACACTAACTTTAAGGAGATGGACCAGGAGCTAATGGCGATACATTGTTCTCATAGGCCTAACTCAATAGAGCTGCCTCAGGGCCTCACAACTTGTAATTTACGACCTATTAGTCTTTCCAGACTAAATTTCGGGAACTGAGGCAAAGGCTTCTATGCAAGATGATTGCATAGACACATGTTCCGTCCTCTTATGGGACATCTTGAGTCACACATGAAATCATTGAAAGTATAGTAAGGACACATTAAAATGTGTGAATAAAAAGTCTATAAATCGTGTGACGCAGAGTATTAGCGTCTTGTCAATCTTGAATCTTAAAATAGCACAACATGAACATGATGCCAACCATGAAGTCCAGTCACTGCACATGTTAAAATATCGTTACATGCGGAGAACTGCACCAATATAATACAACATGAGTGGCTATGCGAATAAAATTAACCATGCAGTTATCCTTACCTTATGGAATGATGCAAGTTGAACTTGGTTGTGTTGTTGACAATATTAGGCTCCTTGCCCGTCCTTCACATCAATTGTTGAAGCTAACTCTTGGGAACTGAGGCAGGGGCTACTAGGCAAGATAGCTGCTGTACATTGTATATATTACAATAATTTTAAGGAGCTGGGCTATAGTTCGTCCTTCTAACCAGCTGCCTTTTATAAATTTAGTCTTACAGAAGTGTAGCCAGTACTCTACTCCTTCTGCGAGAGCGTGACAAAATAAAGAGAAAAAAAGAGCTAAATGGCTAAAGGGTAAAAGGGTCAAAGGGCTAAAGGGCTACGGGGCTTACATTTTTTCCAGTATTTAGGGCAACTGTCCTCTCTTTATCCGGGCTTGAGGCCGGCACTCGGGCGTGCCCCAAGGCGGAGTTAACATCCTTAGGGAAGGAAGAACGTTGGAAAAGAGTCCGTGCCACTATAGCTACTCTATTCACTACATGCTACAGAAGGATGACTTAGGTGACAGTGGGAGTGATGGTGAGGACTGGGATTGTAGGATGTGTTTAAGCTGCTGTAATGTTGAGAGAGAGCTTACAGGTAAGGCCTTCAATTTGAAGATTTGTTACTCAATAATACCTGCACGACGTAATTCTTGCTCTGTTTCAAAGATATGTGATTTATAGTTTATACCTGCAACTTGATAGGCACTTAGCAGTCACAAACGTTTTACGAGTGGGTTGGGGTCTTTACAGTATCTTACGTCTACATAGGGTAACAGAGGCTTGTTGTGAACTTTGAGCCTGCATGCAGTCACTTGGTGTGTAGGGACTTGTTTTGATGTAAAACGTGCTTCTGCAGTAGCGTTTTCAGGTACAAACTTAACTTGTTTTGATAGCAAAGAAGCGTTGAAATTTTCTTCTATTTCAACGTGCATCTATTCTTTCTGAGATGTTTGCACAACGACAAAACTTGTAGAATTCTTAGAACATGAAGTAAAATCATAAAACTGAATGGCAAAGAAACAGTGAGATCTTTTTTCTTCTTCATCAGCATCCTCATGCTCATTCTCATCATCATCAACTTGCTTCTCTTTGGCTCGGAATATGTGCTTGGCAAAAGAACTTGTAGCAGGCCTAGACAACAAGGGAGAATTAAAAAATCTCTCGCAGAGGTGTACTTTTTAAAAATAAATCAGTATTTGCTTGAATACGGTTGAGATCTTTACATTTCTTCTCGATGAAGCGATATTACACGCGGCTTCGTGACGTTGAGCGTTGTAAGCGTTCCTGAACTCTCTTCTACAATGTTTGCATTGAAAAATTGCCCTACAAGATATCTCATGACGTCTCTTGTGATAGCCCCGGGGAAAGTTTTTCCACACTCCTTGCAAATATATCTAGAAATGGGTTGTTCCATGATGGAATTTATCTTCTGCTAACAGATTTTTCTTTAAAAGGAACAAAAAAATCTACTAGACACGTGCTACTCTCTACTTATATAATGTAATACAAAGCTCTGTAGATTAGAAACGTAGCCTATAGTATTTCTTGGACGAGGGGATTACCACGATGTGAACAGCTTGAGGTATAACAATCAACTAACACAAAACGCGTATATCCTATCTTATATACATTATACAGGGTAGGTGAGGAGATTTCAAGGGATAGTCAAGGAAGAGGGAAGGAAGCGGCCGAGGCTTGGCTCATATGACCAATATGTTGATATATTTCTGATGAAATCAAGGGCCATGAATGGCATGAAAAGGAGACTCCCTAGAATTAGCATTCTAGTACCGCTAGGGTCGAAAAGAACAATATTTGACCAAGAGAGGTCGGATAAATAGGTAACTGTGAGAAGCCTGGTGCAAATAATTGGAAGCAATGCCAGGACTCAGCTAAATGCCCCGTAGTCGTCAACCCACGCTTATAGTCCACTCTTATGACAGACACCACCGATGGATGTAACTTTTAAATCCTTGAAAAATCTGTCTAATCATCATTGTGTTGGTATCCCTCTAACTCTATTACCCTCCATAACACTGAAAAAGTTCTCATATTTCTTTCTGTTTACTATATAATGGGACACTATTAGTATGAGCTGCAAAGGAAAGATCTGAAAAAGTTTGCGTATTTTCTGATACTAAGAAATGATTATTCTTGCTCTGCAATTTCCTACCTGTTCACTGCCTATATGATACTGCAACAACCTCCGCCAGACAAGAACGTTGACATGACGACAGAACAAATTACTGTAGTGTAGAGTATTCCAGTTTCACTGATCAGGGTACGGCATCTTTAGGGATATTATATGGCGTAAACAAATTAATTTAGTTAGTTGCCATAAGAGTGAAATTACTGAAAATAGTTCATTACTTATAGTGAAACATCTGCTTGCATCTGTCTCTCTGCTCCGGCCTTAGTTAGAAATAGTTAACATGTTTGGAAATCGCTTAGAATTACATTTATTCATGATTAGCAATGGAGAATTTTAAGTTTATTTCTGAGTAACAGCTTTACATTGCATGTTAAAGAATACTTCACGATATTTTCCGCAAACGTATGTGATAACACTTCTAACAGTTATGTTACAGTACCCCTAAGAAATATTTAATCATCATGTGTTCCTATTTTTATCGTTTATTGTTCTGTATTCCTCACCTTGCATAATTACGATATTTTTATTTTATATAATTAATTGTATTTTTTCTTTTAAATGTATGCTGTGTATTTTGTTGTTATTATTAAATTCCATGTCGCTGCTCTACGTAAGCCGGCTCTGCAGCCTAAATGTCTCACAACTGCAATGTATTTGTTAATAAGGGAAAATGACTACAGTATATAATCACCTGGAGAATCGGTGATCTGCAAATTTTTTGCCTGAAATAAAGGGATTCGAAACGCATCAAGCGTCCCTGAAATGTAAAATAAACCTTGCAGCCAGGTTTTTTTTGGACGTCAGTACATAGACGTGTCGTATTATGGTATATTCAGTTCGTGTTAACAGTCTGCCATAGACCACGTAAGGGAGACACGACAAAAAGCTCTTAAAATAGAAAATTATCAGTTTCAATAATGGGAAGTTTTACGTTGTGAAGAGTGTTTGGTCGTGTACAACGTACGTGCCGATTAACAGTAATAAATTCAATGTGTGATGTTACAATTTTGCGATTTATATTAACCATACTTCATAGATTTAATAAAATTAGATGGGATCCAATAACTTTTAAATGTAAGACTTTGGATATAGATCCCAAAATGTACTGTACGGAGACTGGAAGATGTATGTAAATTGTACATGGGAGTGAACTGTAACTTCACATCTATGCCTTCTAGTCTGGAGGGTTGAGAGGTGCTACTAATGTAAACAAACTTGTATATTGCTTGAGCTTCCCGGTCTTTCCTGCGTTTAAAAGTATTATTTTGAATGAAAGTGCGCTACACAGATCATAATCATAAGACTTCTCAACAGGGAAGAACCTATTCTGCATCATCAACACAGCAACTTATTTCTAAATACATACGTGCTAAATATTTGTACAAAATGTATACCAAGTTTAAAACCAGCGCACTGATCAGCCTTACTGCTTAGAACATTCAATGTCCAGACTGTTTCAAAAGGGAATTTAATGTCCATTGGTGGCAACTATTTCACTTAAAACCGGTCACTCCCACTTGGTCAAGAATAGGATAATACTGTGAAGGTTATCGCTTGACCGGTCATTGGTCATCAGTTTGGCTGTGCTGTTTCCTGCTGCACCGCCCAGCCCAGGCTACCTTCGGGAAGCGCGTCGGAGGGAGTTTTATTCTCTGCTTTCGGGAACACGTAGAGGGATCTAGCTTCTCCCGGGGTAACCATATATAAAATTTCTTAATGTAACTTTATTTTATTTCAAGTTTTAATTTGTTGCACGAGTTTTCTATCAGAAAATAATTGTAATTTTCGGTGGTAAAACGAGGTATTACATCCTTCTCCACGTTACCACGAGGCAAGCCTTTTCCAGCATTGTTTGTAATTCTAGATTAAAATCCTCGCCTTAGTAAATCTGCCTCATTTATTTTGCTTTCCTATAACCTGTATTTTAATTTTTGTGAAGGTGGTCGCTTCACATTTTCAACTTGTAATTTTTCTTAATATCGATCTACTCTGAACAGTGGTAATTGAAAGTATTTTCCATGAACACTAGTACATGCAAGGTTGCAAGACTGCAAATTAATTACATCAGGGAACACACTGAATTCTTCGAGTAAATGTGAGTTAACATCAACACATTTGAAACCCTAAAGTGACGTTCATAAATTAGGAAGGCCGAGTCCATGTAAATCTGACTCCATTTTTCAACCAAAATGTTATAAAGAGTTTAGTCAGGGAAAAATGACTAATCACAGATCGAGAGAAATACTTTTGTGACAGATGTGGTGGGAGGTCGCCAGCTGTCGGGAATCTGTCAAGTTATGTCAGTTCACTTCATGAAGTTCCATAATCTCCACACACAGCCGTCGTAAAAGATTAAACATGGATTATGGACCGTTATGCCTTTCAGCGTTCAGTCTGCAAGCCTCTGTGAATTTATTAAAGGTCGCTACACTTGCAACTAGTGCTGTGGCCTCATTTAGTTCTACACATCTCACCTTTAAATGGTTAGAAACTGAGTCTAGACATCGTCGTCTTGGTCACCCTCTACTTCTCTCAACCTCCATGATCGAGTGAAAATGTTCCTAGGTAGCCTATCCTCCTCCATTCGCCTCACATGATCCCACCCCCAAAGCAGGTTTATGAGTACAGCTTCATTCATCGTGTCCATTCCTAACTCATATCCTCATTCCGAGTACCCTCCTGCCATTGTTCCCACCTGTTTATACCAGTAATCATTCTCGTCAATTTTATGTCTGTTACTTCTAACTTAAGAATATATATCCTGAGTTCACCCAGCTTTCACTCCCGTAAAGCAACGTTGGTCTCTAAACAGACAGAAGTAAGGGTAGTTTCGTCCGGGCTTCCAGTATGGTACGGTAGGCAAATGAAAGAATTGTGCGATTAGGCGATCAGAAAGGACACTTTTATACACCGAAAATAAATTACACATAAGTCACTGCAACTCACGATGCCCCTGGATATCAAAAAGGTACGGACATTGTTCTTGAGAGGGTGTATGGTAACCACGGACAGCGTGTCTCCAGGCTGGCCACAAGATTGGTAAGGAGATCTTGTGGTAGGGCGTTCCATTCCACCACCAGCGCGGATGACAGCTGCTGGATGGCCTTGGTGCAATATGTCTGCCCAGCGTTCCCCACACGTGCAGGCCAGTTCATTCGCCGAATATCCTTCCGTTCCAAGAGCTCCTGTTTACCGAGCTCAATAGTTAAGTGCGACTAGTATCCAGTACTCGGGAGATATGGGTTCTAACCCCACTGTCGGCAGCTCTGAAGATTGCTTTCAATGTTTCCCCACTCTCACACGGCTGCTTCCATGTAACTCCAAGCTGTTTTGTCTCTCATCGTCGCCGTAATACCTATCTGTGTCTGTGCGATGTAAATCAACTTGTAAAAAAATAAAAATCTCACCCGCGTTGTTCGGTGCGGTCGTGCTTTGTAATCCGTAATAAATGCTACTGCATCCCCGAAAAGACGCACATGGGGAAGGAGTACACTGTCACAATAACGTTGACTGGTGAGTGTATCCCGTTCAAAAATGTCGAGATGTGTACACACATGCAACAGTATGCCTCCACACACCGTAACACTGGTACCAAGAAAAGATCATGTTCCACGATGTTGCTGGGTGAATTATGTGCTCCCATACCTCGCCAGTTGAGGATACATCTAGAATCACTTCTCAGACTGAAGCTGCTCTCATGTGAGAAGAGCACGCAACCCCTCGTCGGCTCAGACCTGAAGCTCTTGGCACCATCCCAAACGTTGGGGCCGATGTGCGGGTGTCAACGGAACACTACATAATGGTCATCGGATGAACAGACCACTCCCAAGCATTCGCCCTGTCACTGTGGAGTGTGAGATTGGGTGTGTTGCTGTAGTTGATCTTCAGGCAGGACTGTCTGTGGTTAGGAATGCTCTCCATGCACGTGAAACAGTGCTTTGAATAATACCAAACTGCTGGGCTGTGTCACACTTCGTCCTTCTTTCAGTTTCCCGATGATTCTTCCCCGTGTTATGTCATCCAAATGTCGCCTCCGTGCCCTGTTGTATGGAATATCACCACCACCGTGCACAGTAACAGCTCGCTGATTAAATCACAATGTCTTGTGCGTTCTTTCAAATGCCTCGTTTTGTGGGGTCTGATCCTTTTCGGGCTGTAGCAACGCTGACCTCACGCCAGGTTTCTATGCACCTATGGGATATCTCTGGCAACATGGTACCGCACTTTCATTCATTTCCACTGAGTAGTTGATATGTTATGTTGCTTTACCTATCGCATCCTTAAGTTCTGCACAGCAGTGTCTAATAATGCAAGGGACTCATAAACAGCATCTTGGAAATTCAGACTGAAGAAATAACGTGATGATAACACATTTCCCTACAGTCATCATTATAAGTTATCCAGTTAAACAAACGCTCACATAGGAGAGACAAAACAGTGAACCAGAATGAAAGGTCTACCATAAGAGGCCTTTCACACATTAGCATCATTTTACAACCAATAACAATCGCATCTAACACAACGCCATACTCTACAAATCAGACTACAGAGGCACTATACTTACCGACATATCTCAAGATATAACCGGAATTTTAACACCTGTATCACATTTGTATATAAGTTTCGTTATGATTCTGGCTTCGTGTTCATGAGCTTTGCTGTCTCCTCATGTTATCCCTCCTGCATGGAGTTCTAAACCTAATTACCTCTCCCCATATCACAACCACGATACACGATGTGGGTCCTCTTTAACAATATCTCCCAGTCACTCAAAGACTTACCACGCTCCTTTGTAGTCTCTGGTGCTAGGCTGTGGAATACCGTCTCCACTAACATTAGAGATTAGAGTAGGAAATTTAAGATGCAGAAATCACTTACTGAATGTTTCTAGCTGACTTTTACGATGTGTGAAGTGCTAATGAGTGCGTAAATGAGCATATCTTTGTAAAAACTAAAAATTTAGTTGCCTGTTGTTACTTTTTTAATGTGTTACCTTCTTTTATTATTACTATTGTCTGTTTTATAATTATAATTATCTTCATGTTCATTTATATCGTCATGGTACTATATATTTTTAATGATTTGTAGAATTGTTTAGAAATTAACTTACATTTCTGTTAAATATATTTTAAATATTTTGGTTAATTGTAAGAGAGGGCCTTCAGTCCTGAATTCACTATGAATAAAGGCGAATTTGCTTACTTACAAATATGAGGTGTGTATTACACACAATAAAACATTACAAGCAGATCTCTAGACATGAGCAATACATCGTCCCCAGATATGTAAATCGAAGTAGGATCTCAAAACAGAGAAAGGTCCACTCTACCACAAGTAAAATACAATGGGACGCATACCGCCTATCATTTGCGATCTGTGAAATTAGACGGGATGAAAACAGGCTTGAGCCACAAGAGTGGAAATAAATGCATATAAATCATGAACATTTTATAGATAGGTATGACAAACATCTGACTTTGAAAATGGAGAATAAGTACACATCGCAATGATTGTAGCGTTTTACCTGACTATTGCTAAATGTATTCATTCCTCCCATGAAGAGGAAGACGGGTCTCCTGGACGGTGACGCCGTCTCTCAGGTCGGGAGATTTGTGTCGGAGAAGGTGTGAGAGTTGGACGCCGTAGCCTATTCTAGGAACTGTACCAGCATTTTCCTTGGTGCAGGAGAATGGAAAACCACGTAAAAAATTTCTGAGGACAGCCGACGGTTGTGGGCAGCCCTGTCCCACTGTACAGCCGTGGCCACTTGTGGGCCGAGACACACTCTGCGTGTTACGATACATCGGAAGAGATAAATCATACGTTACACCCGAAATAGGCGAGAGCACGTGAAACACATTTCAGACGTTTCAAGTCTCGTCGGCAAGTTTGGAAAGCCGTTTTAATATTTCTCGCAAATGAATGTGATGTGTGTCAATTCAAGGAGATCCAAATCCAAGTTAGGACAGAAGAAGAAACTTTGATGGCAGATGGGGAACGAGGTGTCGCCTGTCCACATTGGATCAGCGTAGGATTACAAGTCACTTCTTGATAAGGAGTAATTCTTGTGCGATAAACGGTAAATCACAAATGATATGCGTCCATCTTTAGTACAGAACACACAAGCACACCATCTATGTACAGCGGGTTGTAGCCTCCGCCAGGATGAATATTGCTGCTGTATTGCAATGCGAAAGTACTTTTGTTCCACCATATATTTCTCATAGAGGATATGATATAATAAGTCAAACACCTTTCTACAAACAAGAGAATTTCTTTGCTTTATTCTTATTTTAGTGGAACTTTTCACAGTCAAGACAAAATACCTCATAATTCGTCGCTGCAGGGACGAAACCTCCCATGTGAAATATTTTAGCTTAGAACTTTGGCCGGTAAGGTTCAGTCATCTAAGGTGCAATATTATGTGAATATTGACAAGGCATTCTCGCTCTTCATAATGTACTTGCTACGGGTCAGAATATCTCCAAACATATTATCACATAGGAGCTTTCGTCCGGGCGAAAACGAATTACATTTTATAAAAGTTCCCTTCAAAGTAATGTTTTAATTTCTTCGTAAGTTGTGTTAGTTGTGTTAGTTGCACTACATTACCGTTGGCTGAGGAAAGCCCAGAAAAGGGCCGAAACATGTACCATTCTTAGTATTAATCCATAAAGTTTATTTAAGACTTAAAATGTATTGACTAAGGTTAAACATTTTAATTGTTTTTCCTTACAGGAATTTTGTACGATGTGTAAAAGATACGAAACAATTTAAACAAGACATTTTTAAACATTGAGAAGTCATTTTTCTCGATCAAAGGGAGAGTCAATAAATCAGAAATCAATCCATGGACTATGTTCAGTAGTGTAGTGTGGGTTTGTGCTTGATCTGCAAAAAACAGCGTAATTGAATTACCTGGAAATGAGTTCAACAATTTATAGAAAACCAGGACAATTTAGTGAAAAAAAAGCTTTATGTAGCAGCTTAATTTTAACCCTTTCGTTCATGGTGCATCCCACATGTTACAATTAATTAATGTTCATGTCCAGCAGAATAAGTCGAGTTATTTCGTTGGTGATACACTTCCTGGCAAGCCTAAAAGAAAGCGAGTTAAATTGTAACTGACAGTAGAGATCCTAGCATTTTTCTGGACAGTGTTAAATACCCTGGGAGGAAAAGACTTACCTCGCCGTTCATTCAGAGTGATCTGGCAGAAATTAAATGGGTGTTAAGGAAACAGCAGATTATTCCACAAACAAGTCAGTTAAGTACGATGATGAGATATGTGAGTGTCGTGGCAAGGAAAGCACAAAAAAATGTTATCAATAGTAAACAAACCAAACCCGGCCGTAAAAATGACTTTGGCATGAACGAGTTGTAGTGAAAATGGCCATAATTCATTGAGAACACGTCTTTCATTCTTGTGACTTAGAATCAGACTGGTCACGATAGAAGATGTGTTTCCTGCTTCGCGTGTTGTTGTGTAACAAGAAGCTGTGATGCTCATTATCTGAGCTAGAACAATCAAGTCCCACAGGATGAAAACCTTGTACCCATCATCAAATTCGTCAAAAAAGCTCATCACAACGAGATAGGTATCAAATATTATAGTGATAAAACTACCGACAAACCTAAACAGCAATTCTAAACCAAATATAGAATTAACTTCTTCTGCCACAACACACAAGGTATGATGCACGTACCTGTAGTTACTAAAACTGGCGATCATGCTGTCGTCCCGGCTTTTGACTGCAGGAGAAATTCGATTGAGATATGGTGGAAAGAGATGTGTGAAGATATGAAGAAATTATTATAGTTACACTTGCTGGAGGATTTCCACAATGAAATATATTCGTTCAGCATTGCAAATCGGTGTTTTAGTAGAAGCACAGTATTCACGAATTGAATGTGGGAAATACCGGTGACAAAAGAAGCTACTTGTAATGGCAAAACATGGTAATAACCAGTTCTTGCGATAATCAGAACCCATTCAACTATGTATCCACATATTAATACAGAAGGTAGAAGTATTAATTGTAAAATTAAATTTCGTTTGTGCCTGTGAGTATAGAAAGTACTTATATTATTGTTGTCATTAATGTTACTTGCATTTTCCAAGAAAAATACGCGATCTATTTCAGTGATTGCACTGAAATACTTCACATACTTTTTCCTGTTTATTGTAGCATGTGAAATGATTAATATGAGCGGTAGGCAAAAATCCAGAAATAGTCCTGTGATGTTTATCATGCTAAGAATAGATTGGCCCTGCTGTTCCATTTCCAGCCTACTAACCAGGAAACAACAGCTAGCGCACAAAAATGTTGCCATCAGAACAGAACAAATGACTCCTAGCGTAGAGTATTCCAGTTTCACAGATCCGGGCATGGCACCCGTAGGGATATTATATGGCGCTAAACCAACGAATGTAGATAGTTTCCATAACGGTGAAATTACGGAAACTATTTCGTTACTAGTTGAGAAATATATGTATCTGTCTCTGTGCGCTGTACTTCATTCGGAATTGTCAACATATTTGTACACTGTTTAGAACTACTCTGATACGCAATTAATAATAGAATATGTTACGGCCTTTTCCGTGAAGTTCTTTGCGAACACTTCTAAGATATTTTAATCATGATTTATAATTGTGTCTGTTTTAATGCATGTTTCTCTTCAATCCTCTTCTTGCGTAATCACAATTTTTGCATATAGAATTCCTTGTAATATTCTTCTTCATGTAAATGTTTGTTGCATCAAATTTTTTCTGTAATTAATGTTTGAATTTGATTTGATTTTACTGAAACCAAGCACTGCCACCGAATTATCGCCCAGTCGCAATGCATTTGTTAATACACAAGAATAAATCGGTAAAATTTGTTGCCTGGAATGACGGGATCCGATGCGCTATGAAATGTAACGCAGTATGAAGTCAGGTTTTGTCTGAACGTCAGTAGATTGATTCAATTCAATTTGTGTTATCAGTCTGGCATAGACCACGTAACGGAGACACGGCAAAGGAACGAAGCTATTATTAATTTCGATAATGCAAATTTTTACGAAGTGGAGAGTGTTCCTTTCATTGTGTCTATCGTACGTGCAAGGTGGCAGTAATAAATTCAATGTGTGATAGAGTAAGTTAAATTGAAAGTAAATTGAAAAAATGTGTTTCCTATTATCCATACATCATTACTGGATTATAGGAAGGACTTCAATATCTTGTAAATATGAGATTTGAGATATAGATTCTAAAGTGCGCTGTATAGAGTCTGCAGGAATTGTGTAAAACAGGTTCAAGCTTATGCTGGAATATCAGTTCAAACTTAACAAACTTTTGGAAGTCGTGTCTATGAGACTGCAGGATGGAGGGAAGCTGCTAATGTAAACAAATGTGTATCTTGCTCACACTTTTGTGATCCAGTCATTATCACCTGAAATGTCGACAGTGAAGACCCCATTCTGCATCAACAACACAGCAACTTATTTCTAATAGCATGTGTGCTGAACATTTGTACATAATTCACTCCCTATTTTAAAACAGAACACATATCAGTCATGCAGCTTACAACCTCGGTAGAACATTCAATGTCTGAAATATTTCAAAAGGGAATTTAGTCGCCAATGGTGGCCACTGTTTCACTTTCAACCGTTCGTTCTCACTTGGTCAAGAACAAAATAATGTGCGATAGTTGAGAAATGTTAATGAGATCCAAGAAATGTTATCATGCACTTGAAAGTAATAGTCTACCTGTTCTCTTAAATGACACACACATGCACTTCCTTTACCAAACCCGACTGCGTTGACAGTCTTCAAGAATGTTGGAAATGTTCCCACTTAGTAAAGATTATCGCTAAATGTTTGTTAGATCAAAGAAATCGGACCGGATCGTTTATCTTAAATAGTATATCCTTCTATTTATATTTCGATTTTTTTATAGTTGACGATATATTTACACCATTCTAGAAGCACATTAATTTAATACTGTCTGTAATACCGTTAATAACATCTTTCACACTGTGATTTCAAGTTGAAACAGGGAGCTCGATTTTATTTGCATTATTTTTAAACTGTTAACTGTTTGAATTATTGTGTCGTCATATACTCAGACGTTTGAGAATACATACAGCAAGAAATACTCAGTTCAGAAATTGATAATTGGACACTATAAGGGAAACACTGCAGCACAATATAACGTTATATCTTATTCAGAACCACTCTTCAGCGTGACGTGGGTAAGAATCTGAGTTGCCTCACTTTGAAGTCAAGTGTTCAAGAACACTGGGCATGACTCAACAAACGCGTCTAAAATACTGGTAAAACAAAACCAACTCTTAAAGTCTTGCCACATGCTAATGTATAATGCAATATGCTTATCATTCCATCAAACTCTTGGACTCGTTAAGGTTTACTGCGATAAACTATTGCTTTGTGGAGCCAAGTCGTTTAGATACTCGTGTTGATTACGAATAAGACGAGTGGGTCTGAGTGGAGGTTTAAACATTAGGGAAGATCAAAACATGAAGATAAAGTTGTAATTCAAAAGGACAAATTGGGGCATATCATCATTATAGAAAGAGGAAATGGGGGTTGGAATAATTTATCATGGAGAGGTTTGATACATTTCGAAGTTCATTGAAATAATTTAAGAAAAGGCTATGTAGACAATTAAGAGGAAAACTGGTACCTGTGCGACAGTCCTGATCTCTAGTAAACATATACACACAAGTATGCTCTATGTAATAACATTGGGTAGGCTGGTTTTCCAACTCTTCAAATCTTAAGACATTTTCTGAGTACGGAAAGTGTTATATTCATCATCATTATCCTCTCCTTTCTTTCCCGTTTTAGTTCTCTTTTCACTGTCATTTGGGAGCTCAACTGATATCGCTCTCTGAACCTCCGTGTCTGTGACATGTGCGACACCAAAAATCCACTCGCGGGCTCTGTTCAGATGTCTAGTGTAGGTTTGTACTTGATTTGCAAACAAATTGCGTAATTCGATTAGCTAAAAATCAGTGCAGCTATTCATTGAAAAACAGGACATTTTAGTACATAATAATCATTTTGTAACAGCTTAATTTTAACCCTTTCCTTGCTGGTATATCACATATTATATAATGAATTTTCATGTCCACCAGATTATATAGAGGTGTTTAGTATCTGATACATTCGGTGGCAAACCTACAAGAAAGCGCGTGAAATGGCATCTGCCAGTAGAGATCCCAGCATATTCCTGGACAGTGTGAGATATCCTGGAACAAACGGAGTTATCTCGCTGTTCATTTAGAGGGATCTGGCGTTATTAAGGAAATATTAACGTAACTCAAGCTTCCTGCAGAAAAAAATTCAGTTAAGTACGATGATGAGATACGTGAGTGTCGTGGCAAGGAAAGCACAAAATAAACTGTTATCAAGAGTAAACAAACCAAACCCGGCCGTGAAAGTGACTTTGAGATGAACGAGTTGCAGGGAAAATTACGATAATTCAATGACAAACGGATTTGATTTTTCTGACTCACGATGGAAAATGTATTTCCAGCATCGCATAACAAGAAGCCGTACTGCACAGTATCTCAGCCAGAACGACCAAGTCCCACAAGATATAAAATTGGTACCCACCAACAGAAATGCTCTTCACAAAGAAGTAGGTATTACATAGAACACTGATTAAACAACCGGCAAACCTAAGCAGGAATTCTAAAGCAAATATAGACGTAACTTCTTCTCCTACAGCACAATAAGTGTGGTGTACGTTCCTATATCTTCTCAAACTCGCGAACATGCTGTCTTCCCGATATTAACAGCGGAAGAAATTCTACTCCAACATGGTCCAGAAGAGTTGTGTGGTGATTTTGATAAATTATTATAATTCGTCCTTATATAGCTGTTGTGGTCCTATTTCTTTGCCTGCCATTTTCAATGGTTTTATGAACATTTAATAAGAAGCGACTTATATTTGCCGCAGCTCGTAGTCAGAATTCATCCATTATCCATTATTCATTATCCATTATCCATTATCACGTTATTTTGTCGTTTGTTTAGGTAAAATCTATCCATATACTTCCTTTTTCATCCTGCAGTTTTCATGTAAAGCTTGGTATTGTGTGGTCGAAGGAAGAGTATTTTTAACCGGTTGCCTTGTGATCTCCGATGTTATTCTCGAAGGAACTTTCTCTTTTGCCAGGCAGAGAACATTTTCAAGATACATGACCTTAACACTTTCCAGTGTAGGTAGGATATCCTTCGATAGATGTATCCAGAGAATGTCGAAAGCGAATGTCATGATGGGGTCTGCTTTGTTTGTAGGTAGAGTTTATTTCTTTTAAGTTATTAGGAACTCTCTGCCATCTGTTGAATATATTCGTAACCTTGGAAAGATTAGTGAATGAAAGGGGATGTATCAGGAAATAGTATTCTTCCGTGATCAGAGGAAGTGTATAAATTTTGGCTTGATACCAAGGATGAAAATCACATATAGAAAATATTAATAAAAGTGTTAGTTGCGTAGCAACCTGCTAAGTAGAGAATGTATCGTCGGAAATTATTGTTGTGATCATTTAGTGATTTTATTTCATGACTAGCAAATGTGCCCGTGCTTCGCTCGGGTGTTCTACATTCTATACAAATATCGAAGTAAATCACTGTACATGCAGTGATAAGAACTTTTTTAATTGCATGTCTCTTAGCGTTATCCAGAAGCAGCAGGGAGAGGTTCCCATACGTTGTTTCCAATGTAAAGTGCGAGTTGCGGAGTTGTGATGATAACGGCAGGCTCACTTTCCTACTGCCAACAACAATCGAGTAGGTAAGTTTTCATTATAATGGAAGGCCCCATTACCTACTACGCCGTCGCAATCGATTGGAGGAGTTTTATTTAAAAGTGGTAGGCGCCCTTTCCTACTTCCACGCAGATTACGGTTGAGAAGTTTATACTTTAATAGCAGGCACCTTCCCTACTGCCAGTGAAAATTGAGAACATTAAAATGACAGGCCCCTTATTTTAATGACAGTCACACCGAGTTGGTGAGTTTCCATTTTAATAACAAAGCCACTATGCCTAATGCCAGTCATATTTTACATAGGTAAATTTCTTTATGATGCCGGGCACACTTGCCTACTCCCAAACACAATCGGTTAGGGGAGTTTTGAACATAATTGCCAGCTCCCTTGAGTTCTGCCAGTCATATCGAGAAGGGAATTATTAAGTTCAATGTTAGTCCCTCCCTACTAATGCTAGTTACAAAGGAGCTGGAGAAGAATCCCATTCCTACTGCCATTCAAAGTCGATGTGGAGAGTAATGATTACAATAGCAGACGTCATTCTGCTGAGAGTCACTATCGATGTAAAACATTAATTATAATGGCAAACACACCCTTTCTACATCGCTACAAATCGATTTCAATGAATATATTGTGACCGTGAGTTGGTCACAGCTACGCTGGACAGGTGTTGGTGTGTGGCTTGTGTTCGCTTGTCGGCGAGATGGGGTGTGCGCGACCTTGGAGAGGACGAGAACAAGTTTTTTTTACGTGAAGAGGGCGGCCGGTTTACTAACAAAATAAAAATAAAAATAAAAATGAAGGTTGGCGAAAGAAAAAAGATGCTAGCACGTGTCACTTGTAATTGCGAGGAACGATATGAATGAAATATTTATAATATCTTTGGTGGCGTGACATGCATAATTACGGAATGCTCAAGGATTAAATTAAAATAAACTGGATAAATAATAGCACATTTAGAGGATATAAATTAAAAACTAAAATTTTTGAACTAATTTACACGACCCTTTGGCTAAAATGGTGATAAAATTATATATTCATACGGTAGAAGAATTTAGTATCTAAATAGACTTGACTTCCGTGCATGTGTACCAGACACGATATTTAAGTCATGTGATAAGAGTACTCACTTTCACATACTGACGTGTGCCCGAACTATCATCTTCAGTCGCTCAGAGCCCTTGACAGCAAGATTTTCAACGTAGAACATCGTGAATACTGTCGTCAGGAACAGTGGCTTCGCTCCTGTGCTCTACACTTCTGATAATTGTATACAACTTAGAACAGTGCTGTGATCAGACGTCGAAAGTGCAGATATTAATCCCTTAAGTACGTGTCATTTCCAAAATACAGTTACGTGTGTGTTTGGAGTTTATTCTAAAGCACTTTGTGTAAGTTTCAGCTTTCTCACGAGTGAACGTGGACGACCAGAACGTGATCATTTCCAGAAGAGGACGGAACCTCGCATTATGGATTACCAGTGCTTCACCATGAAGTTCTAAACCATCGACCACCGTCGGCGGCGTCGGGATGCAGATTCTTTCATCCTAGCATGGCTGATTGAGAATCCAGACTTCCAGACGTGAAGATTTCTCCTTAAGTTAAGTCGATTACGTCTCATTTATATCTGTTCTATGTAGTTTTGTTCTATTCTTTCTTTCTTCTTAGTAATCTATTTTGACACATTTTATGGTTGTATATTTGCTCGGATATGTCGTAAAATTAACACATGCGATTGCTTAACGACCATGTGGCCATAAATTTGACAGCGAGGGTTCTGATAGAGTTATCCATGTGTTATCGACACCATCTTTGCTTATTGAGTGAATTTCGTCACGAATATGAGTTGATTTATGTCCGATGGATTTAATGATAGGATATTTTGTCAGTGTTTTCAATATTTTCCTTGTAATGGAACTTCTACTTGTACCTCGTGTCTGAGATAACGTGTCATCGGGATATTAAGTCTGAATTCTATGAGAATATGTGCATTGGGGCATGTGGTAATTAATTGGAGTAATTAATCATCGAGACACATTTAAGTGGATATTATGTATTTGTCGGACGATGGTAGGTCCTGATATTTCGTGGCTACACATATCTGAGATTAGGATGCGACAAGTTAGAGTCGTCATTGTGGTATACTATACGTGTAAAGTATATGGAATAATTGCGCATGATATGAATCTTCGTGAAACTGAGTTTTTCACATGTTAATGTCGTAATATTATTAAGCCTGATGTTGATTAGGTTGTAAGGTGAATATGGATTATTCGAGTCGAGTGCAGTGTAGTCTAATATTAGTGTCTTCAGATGAAGAAAATGAAAGTCCATGTTAATCGATGTACTTCTTAATTCGTGGGATTATCCCAATTTTTCTCAAGTAATTCAATAATTTCAAGTTGGAGGTACAGGTGAATGTCCGCGAAGGCCTTAGGTCTGAAGAACAGATCTTCGATGAAATATCTCCATAATATTTGATTCGTGACTATGCATGTTCATTCGTTGATGCCATTTTTCGCTCTCATGAGGTAACTCGATCTTGTTGGAACGTAATAAATCTGTTAACAGGAGAGTAATATAGTT
The DNA here is from genome assembly GCF_040414725.1 of Anabrus simplex. Lineage (NCBI taxonomy): Eukaryota > Metazoa > Arthropoda > Insecta > Orthoptera > Tettigoniidae > Anabrus > Anabrus simplex. The sequence continues at coordinate 2,755,449 of NC_090278.1, read as the reverse complement.
GATCGACACTCGTCGACATGTAAATAGTGTAGATATTTTCTTCTTGGTAATCACAGTCTTCTTGATAATTTCCGTAGTTAGCTGTAGATGTAGTAATTTGCTAGTAGTTAGAGAATTATTTTCTATGTGTTCTGTTCTGATAAAGTGTGACACTTTGATATTATCGATGGATAGTGGATGGGATTTCCACATGGATGATATCCTCCCCATTTACTTATGTTCGTAAGCTCAGAAGGCGTTTTATTTTGTTTAATTATTGATCAGATGCTTAAAGTTCAGTATTAATTCTCACGAAAAGAGATATGAGGCGACGTGAACAGGTATATCCGACGTCTCGGATTAACTTAGAGAAAACCAAGGCAAATTCAACTTTCCATTTTATAACTACAAAATTGTTAATATAACGAATGTAAATTTTATTTTGCTATAATTGTTAACTTATTGAACCTTAGATATTTCTTTATTATACTCGTTCTTACAATTACTGCATTTTTCCAGATTGTCGATGAAGGCTTGGCCCAGACCTCATTTTTCTGAATAACAATTTTTGATTCAACTTTAAATAAATAATTTAATGATTTTAAAGACGATAAAGAAAATTAACAATGTAAAATACTCTGTTAGAATATTAGGGAAAACAACTGCCGTGTACCATCCCATTTGTTTGCATTTAGGTTTGTTACATCAAGAGCCATATTAAATTACATAAAGTAGTGATCATAGTCATAATCACAGACTTCAGGATGGCTAAAATTTCATTTAATTAAATAAAAGTGTCATATCTGTTCTATACCTTGAACATGCTTATTCGATGAACCCTATGTTAATCCTGCCACATTCATTTATTTTATAAGCCTACAGCCATCGAACTGAGCACCCCTGGGGTGTCTCGTGTTCGCTGACTGACTACGTCGGGGACAATATATAGATCGACATTTACAGATTAACTGCTGCTAAAAATATACATCATATCGTAAATAATATGGGTCCATCTTTAGTCACCAAGATGTATACAGACCACAGTATTGTCTCACTGGCACACCTGTGTTATCGTTGCTGTAGAGCGGGTTGTGCCCACGCCAGGTTGAATATGGTTGCTGTATTACAATGTGAAAGGACTAGTATCCCACCATGTATTTCTCATAGACTAGGCGATATAAAAAGTCGACGACTTTTATAGCAATAAGAGCATTTCTTTGCTTTATTGTTATTTTTATTGGAACTTCGCACAGTCAAGACAAAAGATCACATCTTATAATATTAATTTTTATAAAGCTTCACTTCAAAGTTATGTTCTAATTTCCTTGTAAGTTTAGTTGGTTTGATCATTATAATACATTTAGACTGGCCGAGTAACACCAGCAAAAGGGCCGTAATATGTACCATTCTTAGCATTAGTCGTTGGAGTTTATTTAAGACTTAAACTGTATTGACTACGGTTAAACATATTAACTGTTTTCTTTTACAGGGATTTTGTATGATTTGCAGGAAATACGGAACAATATAAGAAGACATTTAAATTGCAAACACTGAGAACTCATTTCCCTCGATTATGGGGCAGTGCGGCCGTCTTGCAGCGGAGCCGTATAAACTTCTATTCGATGAGATCCCTGCATACCAAACCCCAACCCATGGGGTATGTTCAGATGTGTAGTGTGGGTTTGTGCTTGATTTGCAAAAGACACCGTAATTCACTTACCTGAAAACAAGATCTGCTTTTTATCGAAAAACAAGACAATTTAATGCAAAATAGGTTTTTGTAGCAGCTTAATTTTAACCCTTTCGTTCATGGTGTATCACATATGTTATAGTTAATTAATGTTCATGTCCAGCAAAATATGTCGAGGTGTTTAGTATCGGATACACTTCCTGGCAAGCCTAAAATGAAATGAGCGAAATTGTAATTGCCAGTAGAGATCTCAGCATATTCCTGAACAGTGTGAGGTATCTTGGGATAAATGGATTTGCCTCCCCGGTCATTTTGATGGACGAGGCATTATTAAAGGAGGATGAAGGTAACACTAGCTTCCTGAAAAAGAAGTCAGTTAAGTACGATGATGAGGTATGTGAGTTTTGTGAACACCATGTTTGTAAGATCCGAATACCGGGTGTGTAGGGTTGTGTATATAGAACAATCACACGCCCCACTTTCTCGGCTCCTTGCCTTGTATAAAATGCTCTTTTCGACAGATATCTTATCGAATTCACCTGAAATTATCGTATAAGGTTTCAACATATATTATCAGTTGATTGTTATTTTCGTATGCTTTCTCTTCAAATAGAACTAAACTCTATTTTTGCCCAATCAGAAATTATAAAATATACGTCCAAAAATTTACATCTGACTGAAAAAAGAAAAGAGTTGTTATTAAACATATGAGTTTCTTGACAAGTTTTTCTAAATTAAACGACTAAAAGTGAAAACGTAACCCATTCTTCTTCTTCTTCTACTTCGTATTTTCCCGCTCATGCGTGCTTGACTTTTATGACAAGCCTTTTCCATTTCCTTCGGTCCAAAATGGTGTTTTCAGTAATTGCTTTTCTGCGAAGTCTTCCCGCACGAAAGTCTTCCTCTCTCTCTTCTGCCCTTCAGTTCCAAGACAAGCACTCTTCTTGCTGCGCAGTTCTCATCCATGTGCTTAATGTGACCACACCATATCAATCGCATTTCTTGAACTTTCTGTAATGCATTTTCAACGCAACATATAAAAGTATACATTTTTTGTTAATAACACTGCTAAAAATTCACTAAACAACTCCAAGTTTTGTGTGGTACAATATCTTGTTAATATGAGCTTGCGTTTTAAATTTGGTTGTGATAACTTGTTAATTGCAGATGTTACAAACACAAAACTTGAGACCCATCAATCAGAGAAACGCGATAATTGCTCTAATAAAGTTGGTGTTGTTTTTCCCTGAATACACAAAGTATTATATTAATAACTACTATCACCTTCATTTCTTCTTTTACTTCTCGTTTCAATTCTCTTTTCACTGCCAATTGGGGGGGGGCCCTCACTCGATCTCGAGCTCCGGACCTTAGCAATTGTGACCTTTACGACGCCAAACATCCACCCCTGACCTATGTCCTGTGCTGCAGAAAGGATGGGTCAGCTTTGCACAAAGAGGCATACTTCAATAAAATGCAAAGCAGTATAACTCTTTATCGAAGCAGCTTACATGTATGATACAATTAATTAATGGTCATAGCCATCCCCAATGCTTTCTGTCATATAAAACTGTATTCACCGGAAAAACATGCCAGAAATTTAGCAGAGTGTGGTCTTTACATCGTGGCATTTGATTTGCAATGAAGAGTTTAACAGAACATTCTCTGACCCACAAACCAGCAAAGCAACGTGCATAAAAATGTTCAGAATCATTTTATTGTGATATCAAACCGTATTTTATACATACAAGGTTTTTATGTGTAAATATGTAGAGGACGTGTAACATTTAAAGTGTTTAGATCAAATTTGAATTTCCCTGAAGATATCCAAAATTAAAGGCAGAAACCTGTCCTGATGTTTTAACGCACTTTTACTATAATTATTACGATAAGGATCGAACAGGTGGACATATTAATTTTTTATAACAATTGTATCTTTTTACATAACTGCTTGTAGTTTATTAATTAGATTTTAATAAAAATTCAAACCAAAGATGAATCAGAGTTCAATCCTTTTCAACATATTAACAAATTTTTAATCTGTTACCCTGCCAACTACTGGGCGGCATACTACAAGAAGATCTATAATGATCACGTTGCACGTGTCAATAAAATAATTGGATCGTGGAATTCTCTCCAGAGACACACACATTCCTCACATCTGGTGAAGATACAAGACAGTTCATATTGCCTGGAAGTTATGCATAGCCACTTAACGGCGTGGATGGACAAGTTGCCGGCTTAACTCATAGACATTCCAGTGCAAGTACGCCTGTGATATCGCTGTGTAGAGTGCGTTGTTGATTTCCCAGGCTGAATATTGCTGCTGCATTACGAAGCGAACAGACTTATGTTTCCCACCAGATATTTCTCATCGTCGAGACGACATAATAATAGAACAACATTTTATTCATAAGTGCATTTCAATGATTTAATGTTATTTTATTGGAAGTTTACACAATCAAAACAAAAATTGATCACAACTTTGTATTAAAGCACATTTCAATGTTAAGATTTAATATCTTCATCACTTGTGTTAGTTTGATCATTGAATTAAGTATCCATTTTCTGAAGAAGGCCTAGAAACGACACGATACATTACCATTATTTGTATTAGTAGTTTAATTTTACTTGAGACATAAACTACATTGACTAAGGTTAAAATTTTAATTGTGTTAATTTGTAGGGATTTTGTATGATGTGTAGTAAATCTGGAAAATTTTAAACGAGAAATTTTAATATCGCAAACACAGAGAACACAGTGCAGTAGTGCAATGTTTCGGCGGAGACGTGTTAACTCTCAGACACCCTAAAATAATTTTCTATTCGTCGAGATTCCAGCATAATCTTGTACAGTATGAAATCCGCGGAGGAAAACGCAATTACCTCGCTGTTCATTCTGAGTGACCGAGCGTTATCAACGGAGGGTAAGGAAACACTAGCCTCCTCCAGAATCACATCAGTTAAGTACGATGATGAGATATGTGAGTGTAGTGGTAAGAAAAGCAGAAAACAAATTGTAATCAAGAGTGAACAAACCAAAACCGGCAGTAAAAGTGAATTTGACATGAACGAGTTGCAGAGAAAATGACGACAGTTCATTGACAAAACGGCTTTTACGTTCATGACTGAGAATCAGGCTGGTCACGATAGAAGATGTGTTTCCTGCCTCGCGTGTTGTTGCATAACAAGAAGCTGTGATGCACACTATCTGAGCCAGAACGACCAAGTCCCACACGAGGTACAACTGAGACCCAACAACAGCTTCTCCAGAAATGCTCTTCACAAAGAAGTAGGTATTACAGAGAACACCGATAAAACTTCCAGCAAACCTAAGTAGCAATTCTAAACCAAATATAGAATTAACTTCTTCTACTACAGAACACAAAGTGTGGTGCACGTACCTATATCTTCTCAAACTCGAGAGCATGCTGTCTTCCCGATCTTTGACAGCACGAGAAATTCTGCTCAAGCATGGTCCAGAAGAGTTGTTTGAAGATATGGGGAAATTATTATAGTTACACTTTCCAGAGTAATTCCACGACGAAAGATTTTTGTTCATCATTGTAAATCGGTGTTTTATTAAAAGCACCGTATTCACGAATTGAATGTGGCAAATACAGGACACAAAACTAGCTACATCAAATAACATGAGATGGTAAGTCCCACTTTCTGTGAGATTCAGAAAAAAGTCAGCTATGTAAATACCCATTACTACAGAACATACAAGTATTAATTGCAAAATGACACTTTTTTTGTGCCGGTGAATATAAGAAGTACTTATGTTAATTTTGTCATTAAAGTTACTTACATTTTCAGATAAAAGTATGCGATCGATTTCAGTGATTACACTGAAAATGTTCTCATATTTCTTTCTGTTTACTGTAGCATGCGACACGATTAGTATCAGCGGCAATAACGTGATCTGAAGAATTTGGGCGTATACTATGATACTAAGAAGAGATTGGCCTTGATCTGCCGTTTTCTGCCCATTCACTACGTATATGAGGCTGTAACAACCTCCGCCAGACAACAATGTTGCCATGACGACAGAACAAACGATTCCTAGTGTAGAGTATTCCAGTTTCACTGATCCCGGTACGGCATCTTTAGGGATATTATATGGCGCTAAACCAAATAATTTAGAGAGTTGCCACAAGGGTGAAATTACTGAAAATAATTCATTACTTACAGAGCAACATCTGCTTGCATCAGTCTCTGTGCGCTGGCCTTCGCTAGAAATTGTTAACATTTTCGGAAATTGCTTGTAACTACAGTGACGCACAATTAGCAACGGAGTATTTTAAGTGTATTTCTGAGTAATAGCGTTGTGATGGCGTTACGTTTCATGTCAAGAAATATTCACATTATTTCCTGTAAAAGTATGTGGGAACACTTCTAACTATTATGTTACAGTAGACCTCAGAACTATTTAGTCATCATGTGTTTCTTCTTTTAACGTTATTTGTTCTGTAATTATCTTCCTTCGTAATCATGATGTTCATTTTGATCTAATTCCTTGTAATATTCACCTTCTTGTAAATGTTTGCTGTATACTTTGTTATTGTGTAATTAATGTTTAAATACCATGTCACTGCTGTAGCGAAACTTTGGGAGATTTAAGGAATTGGACAATGTACTAGATATTAGTGTATCTGTCTACTCATTTGGCCTGATATTCAACAAAAGTAGCTGTCTAGCAAATCTTCTACGAGGTTTAAACAAAATGATGAACATCGGATATCGAACATAATTGGTCGATAAACTTACACCAGACTCGAAGCGCAATAGTTCGAAACAATGATAAGTACTGTGATTTTAATCTGAAAGAGAGAACTTAATTCTGTTCAGTTTGAATTATCCTATCATCACATACTCCGACGTTTATAATGTCTACAGTAAGCAATACTCAGTTCGGAAGTGGATACTATACAAGTAGACAGAACAGGAAAAACACTTCAGTAGAAATTGAGAGCAACAGTTTAGTCAACACCAATCTTGAGCGTAACATGTGTAAGAATCTCAGGAACCTCACTTTGAAATGAATCCCACGTTCTTGAGGAGCACTAGGCTTAAGTCAACAAACTTATCTAACACAAATTACCATTTGATGGAATAAAACCAACTCGTTCTCTTGACGTGTCGCTTGCCGTAATGTAAAATTCAATACGCATTAAACTCCGCTGTTCTCTTATCATTTCATCATTCTGGAGGACTAATTGCGTTGAATTTCATTAAAGCAAAAACCTGTAGTCTAGTCATTATGATAATCGATTTGTTGAAATACGATTTTTGTCAAAATCCTAAGTGTTCCAATTATTCCCTGAATATGGCAAGCGGTGTTTTGTTTAATAACTTCGCACATATTTACAAAGAATATAAATCAGATCCTATTTATTTTATTTTCACAAAACAGCATGGGGTGATTAATGGCTTAGTGGGATTCTCTAGGTTAATCTTTTGGTTAAGGGTCATTTTAAGTCACTCCTGAATATATTTCCTAAAGTAGTTAAAATGGACTAAGATTCTGAGGAGGTTTATCTTGAGTTATTAATCATAATTAATAATAAGCTGATTAATAAATCGGTTTCAATGCATTCATCTTTAGGAAAAATAGTAAAATCGTTAAACAAAAAGACTAATTATTACCATGTCCATTCATGAATGCTCCATGCCATAAAGCCTTATGTTACGTGAGCAGTTAGATGCTGGTATTTACAGCATTTGCCTTCAAAAACAGTGTTAGTTATATCGAACCACGGGGATCGAACTCAAAAACACAGATTAATTTTAAGGTTACGCTGCGAATGTTACGGTGTTGCCAACCATCATGTACAGAGAGGTGCTAGAGTTACGGTTATGCTCATTTATATACAAGAGGTCCCGTGCTGCTCTATAGCATTCTTTATAAATAGGTCAGATCAAACTTTTTTATGTACCTGTCGTTCTCATGTTGATTTTGCCTCCTACTTTCAATGGTTATATTAACATTAAATCAGAAGCGCTTTATTGTATTCCGCAGTTCGTATTCAGAATTCATCCATTCTGTCCACATCATGCCGTCTGTTTGGTAAAAACTCTATCCATATATTCGCTACTTTATCCTGATGTTTTTGAAGTAAAGCTATGTATTGTCTCTTAGAAGCAATAGTACTTTTATTCGCAGTACTTCTATGGAGAATGGTTGTCTTGTGAGCTCATAGATTAGTCTAGAGGGAGCGTATCCTTTTGCCAGGCATTCACTCTCTCTGATGTCGCTAACTTTTATTCGATATATATTCCCAGAAAATGTCTAAGGCGTATGTCATGACGGGATCTGTTTGCACGTAGACTTTTTCTCTTAGAGTAATATAAGTTATTGGGAATGGTGGGAAATGTTAGACAATCAAACAGTATCAATCACGAAGTTGTATTCTTCCGTGATCAGAGGTAGTATATACTTTATTGCTTGATAGGTAATAATCAAATATGTCTACACCCAACGACGTTCGTAAGGGTGAAAATCACATATCCTATATATGTAAAAATGAATGTTTGTTTGTTTCATAGTATTCTATAGACTCAGAAGCTACTGCACCGATTTCGCTGAAAATTTCTTTCTTTGTTCCTCGTGAGAGAGCCATGGAAATGGTTTCACGTGTTATGTCCTCACCTTTGCGGACATTTAGGCTGTTTATCACGTCACAATAGGCTAACATAGGTCAAATATCCAATCTGTCGTGTAAGTACGTGACAAAACCCATTTGAAACCTCTCGATGCGAGGAACAAACATCGGGATGTCCCTACGGGACACGAAAACCACATTTTAATGCTCTAAAACCAACCATTTTCCAGGTATTGGCACCTCAATGTCCCGGATCTAGGTATCGGCTGAAAAAGTGACCCTCCGTAACAATGACAACGTTAAATCTAGGATTCTAGATTACCAACCAGGATAAGTATTAGGGTAGATCCATAATTTTCAGGGCCGCTGAGATGAAACGTGGCAAAATTATAGATGTAGCACCGCGATAATCACTTAACCGAATAACTTCAGAAATACAGTGATCTTCACAATACATTTTCTATAACAACAAGATAAGAAAATAAGTACATAGTGACGTCTGAGTTGTATTTCTTTTTACATCATTATTTGGTCCTCCCACATATTATTCTGACATTATCTCACACATACAAAATAAAATTGTTCTTATTACTGCTTAGAGGGTTATGGACGTTTTGACACGTTATACACTCACCATACGAAGATTACCTCACACATACAAAATAGAATTTGATAATCGATGCCGATCAATGTAAGCTATATTTAAGGGAAACTTTTCAGTGCTAAGAGTAATTTTCGTATTTCTTAAGTGAATCAACGAAAGATATTTTAGGTTATACAAGCTTTATATCTTGTTAAATTGCTTCGTTAAAAAATTGCCTCCTAAACGTTCGTTACTTAGCAGATCTACAAGCGCAACACGTAGAACCAAGAGAATTCGAGCTTCTCAAACACACGAGGAACGACGAGCGAGCAATGAATTGCAAATTCATGGGTGTCAGATTTTCAAGATAAACATGCGGGTAATAATCGAAACACAACGTTTATGTGCTACCCGATCACGTGAAACAGATTAAGAAGACCAACATGCTGTAAGAATTGAAAGAGAACGTATCCGAGCGACCCGACCTCGATCAACAGAACGTGTACATTTGAATATTGCTGCATTTCGCTAACTACGATCACAGTTAGCATCTTAGTGTAAATATCGGGAAAATGGGTCAGATCTGTGGGCTTTGCAGTTCGCTTAAGCTCAACAATGAAACACCTGGAACGTGGTGCGAAAATGGAGAAGTTAAATTGCATCCATCATGTGATCCATTGTTGTCATTGCTTTCAGGCGACTCACCTGATTCCAAACACTTTTTGCACAATATTCGCGAATATAATTCAGCGTTTTGAAATGTCATCTCTAAGAGCAGACAATGTTGTTCAAGATCAGTACATGGATTCCTTCAACATACAAGGACAAATATATCACCGTGTTTGTTCATCTCTGCCCGTTTCGGACGCTGAACATAAATTTTTACAAATATACTCTTATAGGTGACCATGATGCACAAATTAATCACCGCTGGGATGCAATTCCAGGCACTAAACTTCACATTATATTCGATTTGCAAAAAAATTTCCACCAACACGATGCATTGATAAAATTATTCAAACCTGCAATTGACAACTTACTGGTGGATAATTACGCAATTAAAATACGAGCCGACAAAAGACCACTCGGACATCACCTGCCATCAATGAAGTAGCAATTGTCATAGTTGGCGAAGAAAGTGATATGCGTGATATAACCCTTCCGCGACAAAATAATACAATTCAAAGTGTCGCTCAAATACATAGATCATACATCATACGATGCGCTGCAGTTTCCCACATTTTTTAGGATAGGCAGGACGGATTTCACTTGACTATTATGCAGACTAATACAACAATAACAACAGATATCTTTATTTTATTTTTGCAAATTGAAACAGACATTACTTTGTTGGGCAAATGATAATTCTTCCAACAAAGTACTAGGCAGCCTAGAGCATGTACACAAATACGCACAGAATGCCACGACTTACGTGCGTTCATATGGACGCCCCGAATGTTTTATCACATTTACATGCAACCGAGCATGGAACGGGAAAAACAAGCTTCTGTTGCCCGGTCGGCTAACATCCCATCGATATGATTTGACTTCACGAGTATTCAAGCAGAAGCTCAATAAATTTAATCGATACTGTGACGAAAAACATGGTGCGTGGACCATGTGAAGCAATGAATCGACAATATTCTTGCATGGTAGATAACAAATGCACCAAAAAATTTCCTAGAAACTTTGTTCATGAATCAGGTATTTGTGATGGCGGATATTCTCAATACAGACGTAGGAAACGAGAAAGTGGACGTCATATAATAACAATCGTAATGAGAAATTTTGAAGTTGAAATCAACAACAGATATGCAATATTGTCATTTCTTTCCGTAAACATTCAACGCTCATATGAACGTTGAATATTTCCATTCCTTAAAATCCAACAAGCATGTTCAAATATGTGACGAAGGCAGCAAAATGGCATTATTCAGCATCAATAAACCTGTTGCGCGCAACGATCAAGTTACTCAATTTCAAACAGATCGATATATCAGCAGAAATGAAGGTGTTTGGACGGTTCTGTGTTTACCAATTCAAAGTCGCCATCCTAATGTTGTTCATCTCAGTGTTCATCTTAAAAATGGACACAGAGTGTATTTCACACAGAAACTGCTCGAGACGTTGTTGCTAAAGCAGCGCACACAACACTCGCAGCATTTTCTGCGCTTTGTGAAGAAGATGTATTTGCCAAAACATGTTCCAAAGTACTACAAATGGAATTCTACAACTAAGAAATTCCAACGCCCTAAGCACGACATGCGTGTAAATCTGTATTCATCGGACGAATTGGGCCATGTTAACACAGTACGTCGAAATAATAGCAAGTGTTACTATTTGAGAACACAGTTGCTCAATGTCAAAAGTCCTACTTCATTTGCAAAGTTGAAAACCGTTGTTGGTGTAGAATGCCAGACGTACACAGAAGCTTGCTCTAACATGACAAGCACTGGGAAACAACAATGACGGATGCAAGTGCCAGCTCTCATCCGCGACAAATTCGAACATTATTGGCCATCATTTTAACGACCCAATCCTAAAGATTTGTGGGAACATTTCAGTGAGGATTTGACCGAAGGCATTTTCCAGTAAGTTTTCGGAAAATATTTTCAAACATGCTCTGATCGAAATCGAAGACACATGCTTAACCATCAACAACAAAGGACACATTGAACTTAGAATGACTGCGCTACCACGTTCTGCATTTCAACTTTGCCGAGAACAGCAGTGCAATGCTAATGATTTGGGTGTAGCTCTTGAAGCAAACGAACGAATTTTCTTTTCGGAACAAAAAATGGTCTAAGACACAAACATAAATGCCGTGTAAAATGGTAGAGGTGATATGTTTTCCTGGTTGGGCCTGGCGGCACTGGAAGGAACGTTTGTCATCGGTTCAATAGAGGCTCACGTTCGACCTCGATCTCAAAATTGAATCGCTTTGGCTCTTGCTTCACCAGGCATTGCTGCTACATTATTATATGTTGGACGAACAGTGCATTCAGCGCTGAAATTGCCATTGGATCTGAATTTCTCACGAACTACTATATGTAACACTTCAAGAGGGTCTGGACTGCCTAATGTTCTTCAAATATGCCAGGTCATTGTCTGGGACGATTGCACTGTGGCTCATAAGAAATCGCTTGACGCACTTGATCGAACTTTTAAGGAATTAGGATAAAATGCACAACCGTTCTGTGGCCGTTTCATTTTATTATCTGTCGGCTTTAGAAAAACTCTTCCAGTGCTACCTACACCAGCACCAGCTGATGACCTCAATGCTTGCTTCATAGCATGGCATCTTTGGGTCCATGTGCGAAAACTCACATTGAAAACAAATTTGCGTGCACAACTGCAGTGCGATGCGTCGGCAGACACAGTTTCAAAACAGGTATTGAAAGTACCAATCGCTGCTACCACGAAATGCGTTTCTTTTCCGAAGAACTTTTGCGTGATTGTGCCATCCATCGAACACCTCATTCAGTAAGATTTTTTGCAAATTACCACCTATTATAAAAATAATAATTGGGTTTGGAACGTGCTATTTTGACACCAAAATCACCGACATCAATGCAATCAACCATGCAATTAAAGAAAAAATTCAGGTGATTATCTTACTTACAAACGACTGACAGCGTCATGAATGCGGACGAAGTTGTAAATTATCCAATCGAGTTTTTAAATTCGTCGGGTGTTCCTACTGTGCCACCGCACAACTTGTCACTAAATAATACTCTTGCGGAACATTTAATCCACCCCGATTGTCTAATGGAACAAGACTCGCTGTGAAGAAACTGATGCCGAATGTTATCGAGGCAACTATTCTCAACGGAATTTCGAATGGAGATGTCCTCATTCCACGCATTCCCATCAATCCCACCGAAATACCTTTTGATTTCAAACGACTGCAGGTCCCAATTCGACTTTCATTCTCAATGACCATCAACAAGGCACAAGGTCAATCTTTTCCAGAGTGCGGGTTGAACCTAGAAAATGCGTCACTCTCATGGCCAGCTGTATGATGCACGCTCACAAGTCGATCAGCCAACAAATTTATTTGATTTTCCTGAAGACGAAAAAGCGAAAAATATTGTCTATCCTAAAGCACTTGAATGATAAAGTCAATAAAATAGAAAAAATACAATTTGTACTTCTCCATTATATATCATTCAATTTCAATAAATGTATTCATTTTCGAGAAAAAATAAATTAAACATCATTCTTTGTATAATTCCTAATTAAAAAAGGTAACTATTTCAGATTTCAAACAACATTTGAAAAATCATCTCTCCTGGGGCAGCGATGGTCTAGTGTTAGTCGCTTAGCAACCTGCTAAGTACACAATGTATTGCGGGTTACAGTAAAATCGCCTGCAATTTTCGAGTGACCATTCAATTATTTGATTTTATGATTACTCAGAGTTTTATGAACTTAGAGACCAATGAATGTGTCGTGATTCACCGGACGGATTGAAAACCAAAATGAAGCAAATATGTCCAGTGGAACGGACGGACGGACGGATTTCTCAAAGCTGTTTTTAGTAAATCCTTTTAATATAGAGATTTATGGAGTGATGTCACACTGCAACAAGAGACTGACAAATCGGACGAAAAGTCTGGTTATAATTTAACAAACAAGTAAAGTCCTCTCAGTTTTAATTACTGTGTTGATGAGGTGACAGGACCTCTTGGAGATCACGGTAAGCATTCAACATTAAGCACTTCTCCTCTCAACAATCAGCACCGAACATAACTCTCATACATCTAGCAGAAGTTTGGAAACACATAATATTATTGTTATTTTGTTGCCGATTATGGAGCTGACCGAAGATAACCGTAAACCAGTGATGAGCTGGGTCTTGGGCCTAATACGTCAACCGAACTGGACACAAGCGGCTAACTACAAATGATATAGTCGACAGTAAATTAAACACCAATAAAGTAATGACACAAAAGGTAAAGGCTTGTTTCCCCGTCATATCAACACCCGAACATCCACCTAAATCCGTCAAAACAAAAATAATAACGTTACATGTAGAGTATCTTCTTCCCTTTCTACAGCTTTGCGGGTGCGAACTGTGTCGCACGTATGGATTTGACCCTGTTTTACGGCCGGTTGCCCATCCTGATGCAACCCTACGGGGAGGGATCTAATCACTAATGCGTGTTTCTGTTCTGGTTGGTAGTGTAGTGTGTTGTCTGAATATGAAGAGGAAGGTGTTGGGACAAACACAAACACCCTGTTCCCGGGCCAGGAGAATCAATCAGACGGGGTTAAAATCGCCGAAATGGCGGGGATTCGAACCCGGGACCCTCTGAACCGAAGGCGTCAATGCTGACAATTCAGCCAATGTGTCGGACTTACATATAAAGTAAGAAGAATGACAACATGTAAACATCGTTACTTACAGTCATGGATTAAAACAGTAATCCATCCGCATGGACATCTGCCTTTAATAATAGATTTATTGCATCTAAGAGCCATTTATCAAAAAATAAATTGCATTAGTAGTATAATTGGATGGTTCGGGCGCCTCCTCCCGCGGGAAATTTGAATTCTGGCGGGAAATTTGAATTTTGGCGGGAAATTTGGATTCTGGAGGGAAATTTGAATTTTGGCGCGAGATTTGAATTTGTAAACAAAGCCACGTGCTTTTTGACAGCTGTCATCGACAACAACGCATCGCTAACCTCACTGCTGCCATCTTGACGGGCCTAAACCTCAGTGGTACCAACTTAACCTAACTAGCGCGAGGTAAACAAAGCCACTTGTTTTTTGACAGCCACGTGCTTTTGACAGACAACAACGCATCGCTAACCTCAGTACTGCCATCTTGACGGGCCTAAACCTTAGTGGTACCAACTTAACCTAACTAGCGTGTGGTAAACGAAGCCACGTGCTTTTTGACGGCCACGTGCTTTTTTGACAGCTGTCATCCGCCATCTTTAAACCACAGAGCACTGTGCTGCCCTCTTTATCGTAGTAGATGTAAAATTCGTCACCTGTCATCGGCAGTGCTGCCATCTTGGCGGGCCTAAACCTTAGTGCTACCAACTTAACCTCACTAGCTCGAGATAAACAAAGCCACGTGCAGCTGTCATCCGCCATCTTTAATCCAGAGAGCACCGTGCTGCCCTCTTAAGCTACTTACCTTTGAAATGTGGTACATCACAGCTGTCATCCGCCATCTTGCATCGCAAACCTCAGTGCTGCACTCTATGTAGTGGCGGTAAATTCCACGTGCTCTTGTTTGGAAACAAAGCCACGTGCAGCTGTCATCCGCCATCTTTAATCCAGAGAGCACCGTGCTGCCCTCTTTAGCTACTTACCTTTGAAATGTGGTACATCACAGCTGTCATCCGCCATCTTGCATCGCAAACCTCAGTGCTGCACTCTATGTAGTGGCGGTAAATTCCACGTACTCTTGTTTGGAAACAAAGCCACGTGCAGCTGTCATCCGCTATCTTTAATCCAGAGAGCACCGTGCTGCCCTCTTTAGCTACTTACCTTTGAAATGTGGTACATCACAGCTGTCATCCGCCATCTTGCATCGCAAACCTCAGTGCTGCACTCTATGTAGTGGCGGCAAATTCCACGTGCTCTTGTTTGGAAACAAAGCCACGTGCAGCTGTCATCCGCCATCTTTAATCCAGAGAGCACCGTGCTGCCCTCTTTAGCTACTTACCTTTGAAATGTGGTACGTCACAGCTGTCATCCGCCATATTGCATCGCAAACCTCAGTGCTGCACTCTATGTAGTGACGGCAAATTCCACGTGCTCTTGTTTGGAAACAAACCTATGCGCTTTTATGTCAGCTATCATCCGCCATCTTTAATCTAGAGAGCACCGTGCTGCCCTCTATGTGGTGGTGGTAAATTCTACACGCTTTACAAACCCATGTGTTTTTCTGACAGCTGTCAACCGCCAGAGAGCACCGTGCTGCCCTCTTTTTGCCGGTGACAAATTCCACGTCCTTTTTGACAGCTGTCATCCGCCATCTTGCATCACAAACCTCAGTGCTGTACTCTTTAGCTAGATACCTTTGAAATGTGGTGGCGGCAAATTCTACGTGCTCTTGTTTAGTAAACAAAGCCACGTGCTTTTTTAACAGCTGTCGTCCGCCAACTTTAATCAATAGAGCACTGTGCTGCGGGCAATTTCGTCAGCTGTCATCCGCCATCTTTAATCCACAGAGCACCGTGCTGCTCTCTGTAGTAGCGGGTAACTTGAAAAGTTCTGTTAGCTGTCATCCGCCATCTTTAATCAAGAGAGCACCGTACTGCCATCTTTAGTTGAACTGTGGTGGCGGCAAATTCCACGTGCTCTTGTTTAGTAAACAAACTCACTCGCTTTTTGTCAGCTGTCATCCGCCATCTTACATCGCAAACCTCAGTGCTACACTCTTTAGTTGAAAAATGGTGGCGGATAATTAAAAATTCTACAGCAGCCATCTCTCGACGCTAATTGCACAAGATGGTGGCTATACAAGACTCCTTAAAGGCGCTTATGCGAGATGATCGCTAAACATAGACGCCCTTGGGATGCTTGCGCAAGATGGCGGTTATACAAGGCTCCTTATGAGACACCCTAGGGATGCTTGCGCAAGATGGTGGTTGCTCTTATGAGGCGGCTTAAGGGTCCTTGCACAAGATGGCTAGAGACGCCCTAAGGATGCTTGCGCAAGATGGCGGACGCAAGATGGCGGCTATACATAGCTCCTTATGAGACAGCCAGTACTCGATACAACATGTGATCAGAACATTGATTGATGTGTTCAGAAAACAAAAAAGTGATCAAGACTAGAATCGAACACTGTACTCGATACAACATGTGATTAAAACATTGTTTGATGTGTTCAGAACACTACATAAGTATAATCGAACGCTGTACAACATGTTAGGGGATACCTTTGTTCTAAGAAGATCAGATTGAAAGATAACAAGACTAGAATTGAACACTGCACTCGATACAACATGTGAACAGAACATTGATTGATGTGTTCAGATCACTAAACAAGTAGAACCGAGCACTGTACAACATGTTAGGGGATACCTTTGTTCTAAGAAAATTAGACTGAAACATAACAAGACTAGAATCGAACACTGCACTCGATGTCGTTAACCTTAACATGTGATCAGAACATTGATTGATGTGTTCAGATCACTAAACAAGTAGAACCGAACACTGTACAACATGTTAGGGGATACCTTTGTTCTAAGAAGATCAGATTGAAACATAACAAGACTAGAATTGAACACTGCACTCGATACAACATGTGATCAGAACATTGATTGATGTGTTCAGATCACTAAACACGTAGAACCGAACACTGTACAACATGTTGGGGGATACCTTTGTTCTAAGAAAATCAGATTGAAACATAACAAGACTAGAATCGAACACTGCACTCGATGTCGTTAACCTTAACATGTGATCCGATACAACATGTTAGGGGATACCTTTGTTCTAAGAAAATTAGATTGAAGCATAGCAAGACTAGAATCGAACACTGTAAGAACATTGTTTGATGTGTTCAGAGCAAAAGTACAACTTCAATGATTTACCTAGTGTAAAACACACACTGTGCACATATCGCATATCTATCTCGCCTATCACTTGCCTAGTATGAAAATCAAAAACACACTGTGCACATATCGCATAGCTAACTCGGCAACACTTCAAATGATTTGCTTAGTACGAAAATAAAAAATCTATACCGCGTAGCTAACTCGTTCATCACACTGCTAAGACGCTTAGTAATTGCAAATACATACGAAAATCAAGAAAGCATACTGCGTAGCCAACTCGCTCGGGTCACTCGCTTAGTAATTGCAACACGACTAGAACACTGATACACACACGGATAAGAATGTTCCGAGATACTACATACTTACATGTTAAAAAAATAGGGGGGATGAAAGATCATAAATTATACGTACACAAGTTGTCTCCTCCAAGTTGTAAGACGAAATAGACGCAGTACTGCGAGTTTCCGCTCTAGCTAGCGAACGGAAGTAGCATGATATCTCAGCAAAAAAAAAAATACGCGTGAGCTTGCAAGTCAGACACAATGATGGATACCGCGATTCAAATCCTGGCAACTTATGATGTAAGGAAGGGCATCCCGCGAGCATCTAGCTGTAAATCCCCGATTCTCATGTTAGAAGTTGTAAAACATTCTTAATCCTAGTTCTTTGACGTCAGGAAGGCAACCGGTCGAAAACAATAGTGTATGATGTAAGAGGCTAGATACTGCTAGTTTTGCGTCAGGAACGGCAACTAGTCTTAAAACAAATTCTTGCGATTTAAAATCTTAGCTTTGCGTCAGGAAGGGCATCCGGCTGTAAAACAATAGTTCGTGATACAGCGATTTAAAATCTAAGAAGAGCATCTAGCTGTAAATCCCCGATTCTCGTGTTAGATTCCTAATGCGAGTTCTTTGACGTCAGGAAGGGCAACCGGTCGAAAACAATAGTGTGTGATGTAAGAGGCTAGATACTACTAGTTTTGCGTCAGGAAGGGCAACTAGTCTTACAACAAATTCTTGCGATTTAAAATCTTAGTTTTGCGTCAGGAAGGGCATCCGGCTGTCAAACAATAGTTCGTGATACAGCGATTTAAAATCTAAGAAGTGCATCTAGCTGTAAATCACCGATTCTCGTGTTAGAAGTTGTAAAACAGATTCTTAATCCGAGTTCTTTGACGTCAGGAAGGGCAACCCGTCGAAAACAATAGTGTGTGATGTAAGAGGTTAGATACTGGTAGTTTTACGTCAGGAAGGGCAACTAGTCTTAAAACAAATTCTTGCGATTTAAAATCTTAGTTTTGCGTCAGGAAGGGCATCCGGCTGTAAAACAATAGTTCGTGATACAGCGATTTTAAATCTAAGAAGTGCATCTAGCTGTAAATCCCCGATTTTCGTGTTTTAAGTTGTAAAACAGATTCTTAATCCGAGTTCTTTGACGTCAGGAAGGGCAACCGGTCGAAAACAATAGTGTATGATGTAAGAGGCTAGATACTGCTAGTTTTGCGTCAGGAAGGGCAACTAGTCTTAAAACAATTTCTTGCGATTTAAAATCTTAGTTTTGCGTCATTAAGGGCATCCGGCTGTAAAACAATTGTTCGTGATACAGCGATTTAAAATCTAAGCAGAGCATCTAGCTGTAAATCCCCGCTTCTCGTGTTAGAAGTTGTAAAACAGATTCTTAATCCCAGTTCTTTGACGTCAGGAAGGGCAACCGGTCGAAAACAATACTGTATGATGTAAGAGGCTAGATTCTGCCAGTTTTGTGTCAGGAAGGGCAACTAGTCTTAAAACAAACTCTTGCGATTTTAAATCTTAGCTTTGCGTCAGGAAGGGCATCCGGCTGTAAAACAATAGTTCGTGATACAGCGATTTAAAATCTAAGAAGAGCATGTAGTTGTAAATCCCCGATTCTCGTGTTAGATTCTTAATCCGAGTTCTTTGACGTCTGGAAGGGCAACCGGTCGAAAACAATAGTGTGTGATGTAAGAGGCTAGATACTATTAGTTTTGCGTCAGGAAGGGCAACTAGTCTTAAAACAAATTCTTGCAATTTAAAATCTTAGTTTTGCGTCAGGAAGGGCATCCGGCTGTAAAACAATAGTTCGTGATACAGCGATTTTGAATCTAAGAAGTGCATCTAGCTGTAAATCCCCGATTTTCGTGTTTTAAGTTGTAAAACAGATTCTTAATCCGATTTCTTTGACGTCAGGAAGGGCAACTGGTCGAAAACAATAGTGTGTGATGTAAGAGGTTAGATACTGCTAGTTTTGCGTCAGGAAGGGCAACTAGTCTTAAAACAATTTCTTGCGATTTAAAATCTTAGTTTTGCGTCAGGAAGGGCTTCCGGCTGTTAAACAATAGTTCACGATACAGCGATTTAAAATCTAAGAAGTGCAGCTAGCTGTAAATCCCCGATTCTCGTGTTAGAAGTTGTAAAACAGATTCTTAATCCGAATTCTTTGACGTCAGGAAGGACAACCGGTCGAAAACAATACTGTATGATGTAAGAGGCTAGATACTGCTAGTTTTGCGTCAGGAAGGGTAACTAGTCTTAAAAAATAATTCCTGCGATTTAAAATCTTAGTTTTGCGTCAGGAAGGGCATCCGGCTGTAAAACAATAGTTCACGATACAGCGATTTAAAATCCAAGAAGAGCTTCTAGCTGTAAATATCCGATTCTCGTGTTAGAAGTTGTAAAACAGATTCTTAATCCGAGTTCTTTGACGTCAGGAAGGGCAACCGGTCGAAAACAATAGTGTATGCTGTAAGAGGCTAGATACTGCTAGTTTTGTGTCAGGAAGGGTAACTAGTCTTAAAACAAATTCTTGCGATTTAAAAAATCTTAGTTTTGCGTCAGGAAGGGCATCCGGCTGTAAAACAATAGTTCACGATACAGCGATTTAAAATCCAAGAAGAGCTTCTAGCTGTAAATATCCGATTCTCGTGTTAGAAGTTGTAAAACAGATTCTTAATCCGAGTTCTTTGACGTCAGGAAGGGCAACCGGTCGAAAACAATAGTGTATGATGTAAGAGGCTAGATACTGCTAGTTTTGTGTCAGGAAGGGTAACTAGTCTTAAAACAAATTCTTGCGATTTAAAAAATCTTAGTTTTGCGTCTGGAAGGGCATCCGGCTGTAAAACAATAGTTCGTGATACAGCGATTTTGAATCTAAGAAGTGCATCTAGCTGTAAATCCCCGATTTTCGTGTTTTAAGTTGTAAAACAGATTCTTAATCCGATTTCTTTGACGTCAGGAAGGGCAACTGGTCGAAAACAATAGTGTGTGATGTAAGAGGTTAGATACTGCTAGTTTTGCGTCAGGAAGGGCAACTAGTCTTAAAACAATTTCTTGCGATTTAAAATCTTAGTTTTGCGTCAGGAAGGGCTTCCGGCTGTTAAACAATAGTTCACGATACAGCGATTTAAAATCTAAGAAGTGCAGCTAGCTGTAAATCCCCGATTCTCGTGTTAGAAGTTGTAAAACAGATTCTTAATCCGAATTCTTTCACGTCAGGAAGGACAACCGGTCGAAAACAATACTGTATGATGTAAGAGGCTAGATACTGCTAGTTTTGCGTCAGGAAGGGTAACTAGTCTTAAAAAATAATTCCTGCGATTTAAAATCTTAGTTTTGCGTCAGGAAGGGCATCCGGCTGTAAAACAATAGTTCACGATACAGCGATTTAAAATCCAAGAAGAGCTTCTAGCTGTAAATATCCGATTCTCGTGTTAGAAGTTGTAAAACAGATTCTTAATCCGAGTTCTTTGACGTCAGGAAGGGCAACCGGTCGAAAACAATAGTGTATGATGTAAGAGGCTAGATACTGCTAGTTTTGTGTCAGGAAGGGTAACTAGTCTTAAAACAAATTCTTGCGATTTAAAAAATCTTAGTTTTGCGTCAGGAAGGGCATCCGGCTGTAAAACAATAGTTCGTGATACAGCGGTTTAAAAATCTAAGAAGAGCATCTAGCTGTAAATCCCCGATTCTCGTGTTAGAAGTTGTAAAACAGATTCTTAATCAAAGTTCTTTGACGTCAGGAAGGGCAACCGGTCGAAAACGATAGTGTATGATGTAAGAGGCTAGATACTGCTAGTTTTACGTCAGGAATGGCAACTCAACAAATTCTTGCGATTTAAAATCTGTAAAATATATTTTTATTCCCAAGAGAATCGAACCCGAGACTGCCGGGTGAGAGGCATGCACACTAAACCAAACTGTAGGCTATAGGTTATATTTTATTTTGTTCCACGGTCTTTGAAGTTTTATCAGCGCAGTCATTCTGCTGCACTAACCCTGAACAAAGACACGGTGTGCTGATGAGCGACTTGTAACTCACCGTGTAAGCTCCTAACATGATTGTACGGAGAGGTTAAAACACACAGTGCCAGCATATAGTACAAGGTTTAACACCCCTCCATCAACAGCCCTTACTTAACGCTAGCTTTTTTTGCACGTCCTCGAAACTTCCTAGGAATGTAATATACTACCGTAGGGAGAGGGTAAAACCCGGTGCCGGCACATAGCCTACTCCTACCGAAGAAGCCTGCACACAGCTTAACGCCTCTATCCGACAAATGAATCACCCTCAACGTCTTGTACTCACAAGGTTTAACGCCCCTATCAACAGCCATTACTTAATGCTAGCTTTTTTGCGCACCCCATTCTCTTAGATCATACACCATAGTTTTACGACCGGTTACCCTTCCTGACTAGGATTTGAAATCGCAGTATAAGCGATAAATTTGTTATAGCGGGTTTTATAACTAGATGTCCCGGTACCGGCACATAGCCTACTAATACCGAAGAAGCCTGCACAAGGCTTACTTCCTCCATCCGACAGATGAATCACCATCAACGTCTTGTACTCAAAATCATTTTCGAAGGAGTCTGCACAAGGTTTAACGCCCCCTATCAACAGCCCTTACTTAATACTGGCTTTTTGCACACCCCGCCTCTTAGATCATACACCATAGTTTTACGACCGGTTGCCCTTCCTGACTAGGATTTTAAATCGCAGTATACGTGATAAATTTGTTATAGCGGGTTTTATAACTAGATATCCCAATGCCGGCACATAGCCTACTCCTACCGAAGAAGCCTGCACAAGGCTTATTGTCTCCATCCGACAAATGAATCACCATCAACGTCTTGCACTCACAATCATTTTCGAAGGAGTCTGCATAAGGTTTAACGCCCCCATCAACAGCCCTTACTTAATGCCAGCTTTTTTGCACACCCCCACTCTTCAATCATTCTCGCTACTTCGGAAGATAGCGGGTTCGAACTCCTACTGTCGGAAGCCGTAAAAAATAGCAAATGCTAGGCGAGGGACCTGCGCGATCGTCATAACATGATCTAACCGGATGCCCTTCCTGACGGCATAAGTTGCCAGGATTTGAATCGCGGTATCCATCATTGTGCCTGACTTGCAAGCTCACGCGTATTTTTTTTTGCTGAGATATCATGCTACTTCCGTTCGCTAGCTAGAGCGGAAACTCGCAGTACTGCGTCTATTTCGTCTTACAACTTGGAGGAGACAACATGTGTACGTATATTTTATGATCTTTCATCCCCCCTATTTTTTTAACATGTAAGTATGTAGTATCTCGGAACATTCTTATCCATGTGTGTATCAGTGTTCTAGTCGTGTTGCAATTACTAAGCGAGTGACCCGAGCGAGTTGGCTACGCAGTATGCTTTCTTGATTTTCGTATGTATTTGCAATTACTAAGCGTCTTAGCAGTGTGATGAACGAGTTAGCTACGCGGTATAGATTTTTTATTTTCGTACTAAGCAAATCATTTGAAGTGTTGCCGAGTTAGCTATGCGATATGTGCACAGTGTGTTTTTGATTTTCATACTAGGCAAGTGATAGGCGAGATAGATATGCGATATGTGCACAGTGTGTGTTTTACACTAGGTAAATCATTGAAGTTGTACTTTTGCTCTGAACACATCAAACAATGTTCTTACAGTGTTCGATTCTAGTCTTGCTATGCTTCAATCTAATTTTCTTAGAACAAATGTATCCCCTAACATGTTGTATCGGATCACATGTTATGATTCAATCTGATTTTCTTAGAACAAAGGTATCCCCCCAACATGTTGTACAGTGTTCGGTTCTACGTGTTTAGTGATCTGAACACATCAATCAATGTTCTGATCACATGTTAAGGTTAACGACATCGAGTGCAGTGTTCGATTCTAGTCTTGTTATGTTTCAATCTAATTTTCTTAGAACAAAGGTATCCCCTAACATGTTGTACAGTGCTCGGTTCTTTTTGTTTAGTGATCTGAACACATCATTCAATGTTCTGTTCACATGTTGTATCGAGTGCAGTGTTCAATTCTAGTCTTGTTATCTTTCAATCTGATCTTCTTAGAACAAAGGTATCCCCTAACATGTTGTACAGCGTTCGATTCTACTTGTTTAGTGATCTGAACACATCAATCTTTGTTCTGATCACATGTTAAGGTTAACGACATCGAGTGCTGTGTTCAATTCTAGTCTTGTTATGTTTCAATCTGATCTTCTTAGAACAAAGATATTCCCTAACATGTTGTACAGTGTTCGGTTCTACTTGTTTAGTGATCTGAACACATCAATCAATGTTCTGATCACATGTTAAGGTTAACGACATCGAGTGCAGTGTTCGATTCTAGTCTTGTTATGTTTCAATCTAATTTTCTTAGAACAAAGGTATCCCCTAACATGTTGTACAGTGCTCGGTTCTACTTGTTTAGTGATCTGAACACATCATTCAATGTTCTGTTCACATGTTGTATCGAGTGCAGTGTTCAATTCTAGTCTTGTTATCTTTCAATCTGATCTTCTTAGAACAAAGGTATCCCCTAACATGTACAGCGTTCGATTCTACTTATGTAGTGTTCTGAACACATCAAACAATGTTTTAATCACATGTTGTATCGAGTACAGTGTTCGATTCTAGTCTTGATCACTTATTTTGTGTTCTGAACACATCAATCAATGTTCTGATCACATGTTGTATCGAGTACTGGCTGTCTCATAAGGAGCTATGTATAGCCGCCATCTTGCGTCCGCCATCTTGCGCAAGCATCCTTAGGGCGTCTCTAGCCATCTTGTGCAAGGACCCTTAAGCCGCCTCATAAGAGCAACCACCATCTTGCGCAAGCATCCCTAGGGTGTCTCATAAGGAGCATTGTATAACCGCCATCTTGCGCAAGCATCCCAAGGGCGTCTATGTATAGCGATCATCTCGCATAAGCACCTTTAAAGAGTCATGTATAGCCACCATCTTGTGCAATTAGCGTCGAGAGATGGCTGCTGTAGAATTTTTCTTTTTAAATTATCCGCCACCATATTTCAAAGGTATGTACCTAAAGAGTGTAGCACTGAGGTTTGCGATGTAAGATGGCGGATGACAGCTGCCAAAAAGCGCGTGAGTTTGTTTACTAAACAAGAGCACGTGGAATTTGCCGCCACCACAGTTCAACTAAAGATGGCAGCACGGTGCTCTCTTGATTAAAGATGGCGGATGACAGCTAACAGAACTTTTCAAATTACCCGCTACTACAGAGAACAGCACGGTGCTCTGTGGATTAAAGATGGCGGATGACAGCTGACGAAATTGCCCGCAGCACAGTGCTCTATTGATTAAAGATGGCGGACGACAGCTGTCAAAAAGCACGTGGCTTTGTTTACTAAACAGGAGCACGTAGAATTTGCCGCCACCACATTTCAAAGGTATCTAGCTAAAGAGTACAGCACTGAGGTTTGTGATGCATGATGGCGGATGACAGCTGTCAAAAAGCACGTGGAATTTGTCACCGGCACAAAGAGGGCAGCACGGTGCTCTCTGGCGGTTGACAGCTGTCAGAAAAGCACATGGGTTTGTAAAGCGTGTAGAATTTACCACCATCACATAGAGGGCAGCACGGTGCTCTCTAGATTAAAGATGGCGGTTGATAGCTGCAAAAAAGCGCATAGGTTTGTTTCCAAACAAGAGCACGTGGAATTTGCCGTCACTACATAGAGTGCAGCACTGAGGTTTGCGATGCAAGATGGCGGATGACAGCTGTGACGTACCACATTTCAAAGGTAAGTAGCTAAAGAGGGCAGCACGGTGCTCTCTGGATTAAAGATGGCGGATGACAGCTGCACGTGGCTTTGTTTCCAAACAAAAGCACGTGGAATTTGCCGCCACTACATAGAGTGCTGCACTGAGGTTTGCGATGCAAGATGGCGTATGACAGCTGTGATGTACCACATTTCAAAGGTAAGTAGCTAAAGAGGGCAGCACGGTGCTCTCTGGATTAAAGATGGCGGATGACAGCTGCACGTGGCTTTGTTTATCTCGAGCTAGTGAGGTTAAGTTGGTAGCACTAAGGTTTAGGCCCGCCAAGATGGCAGCACTGCCGATGACAGGTGACGAATTTTACATCTACTACGATAAAGAGGGCAGCACAGTGCTCTGTGGTTTAAGGATGGCGGATGACAGCTGTCAAAAAAGCACGTGGCCGTCAAAAAGCACGTGGCTTCGTTTACCACACGCTAGTTAGGTTAAGTTGGTACCACTAAGGTTTAGTCCCGCCAAGATGGCAGTACTGAGGTTAGCGATGCGTTGTTGTCTGTCAGAAGCACGTGGCTGTCAAAAAACAAGTAGCTTTGTTTACCTCGCGCTAGTTAGGTTAAGTTGGTACCACTGAGGTTTAGGCCCGTCAAGATGGCAGCAGTGAGGTTAGCGATGCGTTGTTGTCGATGACAGCTGTCAAAAGGCACATGGCTTTGTTTACAAATTCAAATCTCGCGCCAAAATTCAAATCTCCCGCCAGAATTCAAATTTCCCGCCAAAATTCAAATTTTCCGCCAGAATTCAAATTTCCCGCGGGAGGAGGCGCCCGAACCATCCAGTTATACTACTTGCATTGAAACGGAAAGGTTATTCATTACATGAGGCCTTAAAGAGAGCCCCGTCTCCTATTACACCACTCCTCGTGATATCTTTCACATACTTCGGAGATGCCCCGTAAGGCTGGCACATGGACTCAAAAGTGGAATCTATGCACTGAAAAATGAGTTACCACATGTCAAAGATCATAGGCGGGCGCCTTCCAGTCTAAAGATGTGATGGCTTCAGTTGCATAGAATTCAGGTCATATTTCTATCTTCTCTCTTGGCAGGTCTTGGTAGGCGGCTGTGGATGATAGGCGCATCTGTAATCTTAGAGCCTAGATAAAAAGGATTCGCTGACTATTTCATACCTTTAATTCTGCAGTTGAGGTTTTGGATTAGGCTATGAAGGTGACAATTTGCTTCAGAAGATTTCGTGGTTGTGTACATTAACGACGTACGCTTCAAAGTAGCGCGCACATTGAGATTAGAATTTATTATCTTGGTTTGCACGATTCTGAGGTAACTTTTCTCATTTTTGAGCATACTGAAAGCGATATAATTCGTGACAAAATCATCAGAAAATCCGTCGACCTTCGAAGTCATATTTGTCTCACCACCTATTTCGAAATTCCGTCACTTTTGACGAAACCTTTAAAGTAGTATAATGGGAGAGTTCGGCGGCCACCGCCACCTCCGGCTCCCAGTGGCCACCTCCACCTCCACCTCAGCCAGCGGCCTCCCAGTGGCCAACTCCACCTCCACCTCAGCCAGAGGCCTCCCAGTGGCCACCTCCACCTCCACCTCAGCCAGAGGCCTCCCAGATGTCTCCTCCACCTCCCGCGGGAAATTTGAATTTGTAAACAAAGCCACGTGCTTTTTGACAGCTGTCATCGACAACAACGCATCGCTAACCTCAGTACTACCATCTTGACGGGCCTAAACCTCAGTAGTGCCAACTTAACCTAACTAGCGCGAGGTAAACAAAGCCACGTGTTTTTTGACAGCCACGTGCTTTTTGACAGATTTGTAAACAAAGCCACGTGCTTTTTGACAGACAACAACGAATCGCTAACCTCAGTACTGCCATCTTGACGGTCCTAAACCTCAGTAGTGCCAACTTAACCTAACTAGCATGAGGTAAACAAAGCCACGTGCTTTTTGACAGCCACGTGCTTTTTGACAGATTTGTAAACAAAGCCACGTGCATTTTGACAGACAACAACGCATCGCAAACCTCAGTACTGCCATCTTGACGGGCCTAAACCTCAGTAGTTCCAACTTAACCTAACTAGCATGAGGTAAACAAAGCCACGTGTTTTTTGACAGCTACGTGCTTTTTGACAGATTTGTAAACAAAGCCACGTGCTTTTTGACAGACAACAACGCATCGCTAACCTCAGTACTGCCATCTTGACGGGAATAAACCTCGGTGGTACCAACTTAACCTAACTAGCGAGAGGTAAACAAAGCCACGTGCTTTTTTTTTGACAGCTGTCGTCCGCCATCTTTAAACTACAGAGCACCGTGCTGCCCTCTTTCGTCACCTGTCATCGGCAGTGCTGCCATCTTGACGGGCCTAAACCTTAGTGCTACCAACTTAACCTCACTAGCTCGAGATAAACAAATCCACGTGCTTTTTGACAGCCACGTGCTTTTTTTGATAGCTGTCATCCGCCATCTTTAATCTATAGAGCACAGTGCTGCCCTCTTTAGCTACTTACCTTTGAAATGTGGTGGCGGATAATTTGAAAAATGCTTTTCGACAAGCAGCCATCTTTAATCAAGAGAGCACCATGCTGCCCTCTATGTGGTGGCGGCAAATTGAAAAATTCCACGTGCTCTTGTTTGAAAACAAACTCACGTGCTTTTTTGACAGCTGTCATCTGCTATCTTTAATCTACAGAGCACAGTGCTGCCCTCTTTAGTTTGAAATGTGGTGGCGGCAAATTCCACGTGCTCTTGTTTGGAAACAAAGCCACGTGCAGCTGTCATCCGCCATCTTTAATCAACAGAGCACCGTGCTGCTATCATGCGGGCAATTTCATCACCTGTCATTCGCCATCTTTAATCCACAGAACACCGTGCTGCCCTCTTTATGGCTACTACCTTAAGCACATAGTAGCAGGCAATTTGAAAAGTTCTGCTAGATATCATCCACCATCTTTGAGCACCGTGCTGCCATCTTTAGCTAGATACCTTTGAAATGTGGTGGCGGCAAATTGAAAAATTCCACGTGCTCTTGTTTGGAAACAAACTCACGTGCTTTTTTGACAGCCACCATCAGCCATCTTTAATCAACAGAGCATAGTGCTGCCCTCTTTAGTTTGAAATGTGATGGCGGCAAATTCCACGTGCTCTTGTTTGGTAAACATAGCCATGTGCTTTTTTGACAGCTGTCATCCGCCATCTTTAATACAGAGAGCACCGTGCTGTCCTCTTTATCGTAGTAGATGTAAATTCGTCACCTGTCATCCGCAGTGCTGCCATCTTTAGCTAGATACCTTTGAAATGTGGTGGCTGATAATTTAAAAAGAAAAATTCTACAGCAGCCCTCTCTCGACGCTAATTGCGTAAGATGGCGGCTATACATGACTCCTTAAGGGTGCTTACGCAAGATGGCTGCTATACACAGGTTCTTATGAGACGCCCTTGGGATGCTTGCGCAAGATGGCAGTTATACATGGCTCCTTATGAGATGCCCTAGGGATGCTTGCGCAAGATAGCGGCTGCTCTTATGGGACGGCTTAAGGGTCCTTGCACAAGATGGCTTGAGACGCCCTAAGGATGCTTGCGCAAGATGGCGGACACAAGATGGCGGCTATACATAACTCCTTATGAGACGCTTTAAGGGTGCTTGCGCAAGATGGTTGCTGCTCTTAGCTTAGAGGCTAACGTGTCGTGATAGTTCGATTCATTAAATTTAGGGCTTAAATGCAAAATGTTAAATATATCGAAAACGGTGCACCGTAGAGCAAAACAGATTGAAACATGATCAGGTCTAGCTATGGTAGAGAGTATAACGTACCGTGCAGGTTCGATTCATTAAATTTGGAGGCTTAAATGCAAAATGTTAAATATCTCGAAAACGATGCATCGTAGAGCAAAACGGACAAAATTTTTCCGCCTAATACGTAGGTTCGTAGTATCAGGAACAAGAAAAAACATAGACTAATGATGAGATCAACGGTTCGATTCCTACTTAAGCCCTTTGGCATTCGCAGCTATCTATTTCTACAAGATGGTGGCTGCTCTTATGAGAAACAAGATGCCTTGAGACGTCCTAGGGATGCTTACGCAAGATGGCAGACACAAAATGGTGACTATACATAGCTCCTTATGAGACGGCCTAGGGGTGCTCGCACAAGATGGCGGCTACTCTTATGAAGAAAGCTAGCTTAGAGGCTACTGCGCAAGATAACGGCTGCTGTTATACATGTGGTGGAGGGCAATTTGAAATTTTATGTGCTTAATCAACAGAGCACCCTGCCGCCCTCTTTAGCTGAAATGTGGTGGTGGATAATTTGAAACATTCTTTTGACAGCTATCATCTTTAAAAACAATGGCGACTATACATAGGCTGTTAAGGCCTTATCATTCTCCTCCTCCTCCTCCTCCTCCTCCTCCTCCTCCTCCCCCCCTCCTCCTCCTCCTTCTCTACCTCCTCCTCCGCCTCTTATGTCAAGGCATAGCTTTATATCGAACAAGTTTAAACCTGCATCGCGAAGGCAAGCGTGTGCAGCGATAACATTATTGTGCATGTTTAGACTTTCGAAACATAAGAAGAGTAGAATCAAACGCTGTACTCGATACGACATGTGATCAGAACATTGATTGATGCGTTCAGAAAACAAAATAAGTGATCAAGACTAGAATCGAACAATGTACTCAATACATCATGTGTTTAGAATATGTCAGGGGATACGCTTGTTCTAAGAAGATCAGATTGAAACATAACAAGACTAGAATAGAACACTGTAATCGATGTTGTTAACTTCAACATGTGATCAGAACATTGATTGATGTGTTCAGAACACAAAATAAGTGATCATGACTAGAATCGAACACTGTACTCCATACAACATGTGATCAGAACATTGATCGATGTGTTCAGACCACGAAATAAGTGATCAAGACTAGAATCGAACACTGTACTCAATACAACATGTGTTTAGAACATGTTAGGGGGTACCCTTGTTCTAAGAAGATCAGAATGAAACATAACAAGACTAGAATCGAACACTGTAATCGATGTTGTTAACCTCAACATATGATCAGAACATTGTTTGATGTGTTCAGAGCAAAAGTACAATTTTGATGATTTGCTTAGTGTAAAATCAAAAACTATGGAAACACACTGTGCACATATCGCGTAGCTAACTCGCTCAGTAAGCAATATTGCAAAACTACAACTTCAATGATTTGCATAGTGTAAACATCAAAAACACACTGTACCCATACTGCGCAGCTAACTCGCTCGGTAAACGATATAGCCAAAGTATAACTTCAAATTATTTACCTTCCATCATTCGTCTTGTGTGTAAAAATCAGTCGAACAAGTTATCGCATAAACATAGCTGAAAAAAAATCGTGATAGGGTATGGAACCCAGGGGTTACATCTTGTCAGAAGGGCAAAAAGGATGAAAAGACTCTTCCTCCTCCTTACCGCACATTCCTTGGCTAAAGGGCTAATGGGCTAAAGGGCTAATGGGCTAAAGGGCTAAAGGGCTAATGGGCTAAAGGGCTAAAGGGTTAAAGGTGCAACAACCTCGTCGATCGCTATCAGCAAGAACGCTTGTACTTTGTAGAAAATTAATCTTTATTGGTAAATGGTTTTATGTTCAGAACAAGGAATGGAACCTAGGGGTTACGTCTTACGTAATAAAATCCCCGAGGTGCGATGAGTTACGTTTTTCGAACTAGTGTTTGGAACACTGAACTTTTCAAGATGATAGCAGAGAGTTTAGCAATGTTCTGTTGTTGGATTTTAAATTCCGCGCTACAACATGCATAAGGTGGCAGCCTTGAGGTTTACTGCCGTAAAGATGGTAAGCGTGAGGTTAACAATGTTCTGTTGTTGGATTTTAAATTCCGCGCTATAACATGCATAAGGTGGCAGCCTTGAGGTTTACCGCCGTAAAGATGGCAGCAGTGAGGTTAGCGACGCTCTATTGTCCTTCAAAGTGAGGTTAGGGTTCGTCAAGAAGACAGCTGTCAAAAAAAGCACGTGGCTATGTTTACCAAGCAAGAGCACGTGGCTGTGACGTCACGGTCACGTAGTATCTTGTCTCAGCATGTAAAGTTCAATGTCTACACCTACGTAGTTAACACTCTGCTATGTTCACAAGATTTTTTACACATAACTATTCTTTATGCTTTAAGTTCATGCACATAGGCTATGCTAAGATAGCAGTACAAACACATGCGAACTTTGTACATTCTAATGGAATAAGTTTAGTACTGTGTGCATCATGGATACATGATGTGTGCACGCATTTAATCTTGACTGTACGTAATGCTGCTGCTTTGTTTACAATATTTTTATACATTGGTATTCTTTATGCTTTAAGTTCGTGCGCGCACAAGCGATACTCGTACGCTCTAGCAGGAGAAGTTTAGTACGATATTCGATACATACATTATCGATAGGTGATGTGTACACGCTTTAGAACATAGCTCATCTTTATGCTTTAAGTTCGTGCACATGGGTTTGGGATACACAAAAGCGATTGCTACATGCTCTAGCGGAAGAAGTCTAGTACGATAGTCGATGCATGTAAAATCGATAGGTTATGCTAAGATAGCAGCACACTTACATGATTTTAGCACAATCTAGTGGAAAAAGTTTAGTATGATAGTCGTTTCGTGCAAAATCATTAGGTAATGTGTAAACGCTTTGAAACAAGGCTATTCTTTGTACTTTAAGTTCATGCGTACAGGTTATGCTAAGATAGCAGCACAATCTAGCGCAAGAAGTTTAGTTCGAGACATGCAAAATCGATAGGTGACGTGTACACGCTTTGAAGCATGGCTATTCTTTGTACTTTAAGTTCATGGGTATAAGTTATGCTAAGATACCAGCACAATCTAGCGGAAGAAGTTTAGTACGAGATTCGATGCATGCAAAATCGATAGGTGATGTGTACACACTTTGAAACATAGCTATTCTTTGTACTTTAAGTTCATGTGTATGAGTTATGCTAAGATAGCAGCACAACCTAGCGGAAGAAGTTTTGTACGAGAGTCGATACATGCAAAGTCGATAGGTAATGTGTACACGCTTTGAAACATGGCTATTCTTTGTACCTTAAAGTCATGCGTATAGGTTATGCTAAGATAGCAGCACAATCTAGCGGAAGAAGTTTAGTACGATATTCGATACATACATTATCGATGGGTAATGTGTACACGCTTTGAAACAAGGCTATTGAACTTTAAGTTCATGCGTCTTAGTTATGCTCGCGATAGTCGATGCATGTAAAATCGATAGGTTATGCTAAGATAGCAGCACACTTACACGATTTTAGCACAATCTAGTGGAAGAAGTTTAATACGAGAGTCGATGCTTGCAAAATCATTAGGTAATGTGTACACGCTTTGAAACAAGGCTATTCTTTGTACTTTAAGTTCATGCGTCTTAGTTATGCTAAGATAGCAGCACCATCTACCTGAAGAAGTTTTGCACGAGAGTCGATACATGCAAAATCGATAGTTGTTGCGTACACGCTTTGAAACATGACTATTCATTGTACTTTAAGTTCATGGGTATAGGTTATGCTAAGATAGCAGCACAATCTAGCGGAAGAAATTTAGTACAAGATTCGATGAATGCAAAATCAATAAGTAATGTGTACACGCTTTGAAACATAGCTATTCTTCATACTTTAAGTTCATGTGTATAAGTTATGCTAAGATAGCAGCACAACCTAGCGGAAGAAGTTTAGTACGATATTTGTTGCATGCAAAGTCGATAGGTAATGTGTACACGCTTTGAAACATGGCTATTCTTTGTACCTTAAGGTCATGCGTATAGGTTACGCTAAGATAGCAGTACAATCTAGCGGAAGAAGTTTAGTACGAGAGTCGATGCTTGCAAAATCGATAGGTAATGTGTACACGTTTGAGACATAGCTATTCTTTGTTCTTTAAGTTCATGCGTCTTAGTTATGCTGAGATAGCAGCACAATCTACATGCAGAAGTTTAGTACGAGAGTCGATACATGCAAATTCGATAGTTGATGTGTACACGCTTTGAAACATGACTATTCATTGTACTTTAAGTTCACGGGTATAGGTTATGCTAAGATAGCAGCACAATCTAGCGGAAGAAATTTAGTACGATATTTGATGCATGCAAAATCAATAAGTAATGTGTACCCGCTTTGAAACATGGCTATTCTTTGTACTTTAAGTTCATGTGTATAAGTTATGCTAAGATAGCAGCACAACCTAGCGGAATAATTTAGTACGATATTTGTTGCATGCAAAGTCGATAGGTAATGTGTACACGCTTTGAAACATGGCTATTCTTTGTACCTTAAGGTCACGCGTATAGGTTATGCTAAGATAGCAGCACAATCTAGCGGAAGAAGTTTAGAACGAGAGTCGATGTGTGCAAAATCGATAGGTGATGTGTACACGCTTTGAAACATGGCTATTCATTGTACTTTAATTTTATGGGTATAGGTTATGCTAAGATAGCAGCACGATCTAGCGGGTGAAGTTTAGTTCGATGGTCGATGCATGTAAAATCGATAGGTCATGTGTACACGCTTTGAAACATAGCAATTCATACTGCTGCTCTGTTCCCAAGACTTTTAAGCATAGCTAATCCTAATGCTGCTCTTAACGACGTAGAGATGTGGATTGATTACGTGACCGTGACGTCACAGCTACGTGCTCTTGCTTGGTAAACATAGCCACGTGCTTTTTTTGACAGCTGTCTTCTTGACGAACCCTAACCTCACTTTGAAGGACAATAGAGCGTCGCTAACCTCACTGCTGCCATCTTTACGGCGGTAAACCTCAAGGCTGCCACCTTATGCATGTTATAGCGCGGAATTTAAAATCCAACAACAGAACATTGTTAACCTCACTCTTACCATCTTTACGGCAGTAAACCTCAAGGCTGCCACCTTATGCATGTTGTAGCGCGGAATTTAAAATCCAACAACAGAACATTGCTAAACTCTCTGCTATCATCTTGAAAAGTTCAGTGTTCCAAACACTAGTTCGAAAAACGTAACTCATCGCACCTCGGGGATTTTATTACGTAAGACGTAACCCCTAGGTTCCATTCCTTGTTCTGAACATAAAACCATTTACCAATAAAGATTAATTTTCTACAAAGTACAAGCGTTCTTGCTGATAGCGATCGACGAGGTTGTTGCACCTTTAACCCTTTAGCCCTTTAGCCCATTAGCCCTTTAGCCCTTTAGCCCATTAGCCCTTTAGCCCATTAGCCCTTTAGCCAAGGAATGTGCGGTAAGGAGGAGGAAGAGTCTTTTCATCCTTTTTGCCCTTCTGACAAGATGTAACCCCTGGGTTCCATACCCTATCACGATTTTTTTTCAGCTATGTTTATGCGATAACTTGTTCGACTGATTTTTACACACAAGACGAATGATGGAAGGTAAATAATTTGAAGTTATACTTTGGCTACATCGTTTACCGAGCGAGTTAGCTGCGCAGTATGGGTACAGTGTGTTTTTGATGTTTACACTATGCAAATCATTGAAGTTGTAGTTTTGCAATATTGCTTACTGAGCGAGTTAGCTACGCGATATGTGCACAGTGTGTTTCCATAGTTTTTGATTTTACACTAAGCAAATCATCAAAATTGTACTTTTGCTCTGAACACATCAAACAATGTTCTGATCATATGTTGAGGTTAACAACATCGATTACAGTGTTCGATTCTAGTCTTGTTATGTTTCATTCTGATCTTCTTAGAACAAGGGTACCCCCTAACATGTTCTAAACACATGTTGTATTGAGTACAGTGTTCGATTCTAGTCTTGATCACTTATTTCGTGGTCTGAACACATCGATCAATGTTCTGATCACATGTTGTATGGAGTACAGTGTTCGATTCTAGTCATGATCACTTATTTTGTGTTCTGAACACATCAATCAATGTTCTGATCACATGTTGAAGTTAACAACATCGATTACAGTGTTCTATTCTAGTCTTGTTATGTTTCAATCTGATCTTCTTAGAACAAGCGTATCCCCTGACATATTCTAAACACATGATGTATTGAGTACATTGTTCGATTCTAGTCTTGATCACTTATTTTGTTTTCTGAACGCATCAATCAATGTTCTGATCACATGTCGTATCGAGTACAGCGTTTGATTCTACTCTTCTTATGTTTCGAAAGTCTAAACATGCACAATAATGTTATCGCTGCACACGCTTGCCTTCGCGATGCAGGTTTAAACTTGTTCGATATAAAGCTATGCCTTGACATAAGAGGCGGAGGAGGAGGTAGAGAAGGAGGAGGAGGAGGGGGGGAGGAGGAGGAGGAGGAGGAGGAGGAGGAGGAGGAGAATGATAAGGCCTTAACAGCCTATGTATAGTCGCCATTGTTTTTAAAGATGATAGCTGTCAAAAGAATTTTTCAAATTATCCACCACCACATTTCAGCTAAAGAGGGCGGCAGGGTGCTCTGTTGATTAAGCACATAAAATTTCAAATTGCCCTCCACCACATGTATAACAGCAGCCGTTATCTTGCGCAGTAGCCTCTAAGCTAGCTTTCTTCATAAGAGTAGCCGCCATCTTGTGCGAGCACCCCTAGGCCGTCTCATAAGGAGCTATGTATAGTCACCATTTTGTGTCTGCCATCTTGCGTAAGCATCCCTAGGACGTCTCAAGGCATCTTGTTTCTCATAAGAGCAGCCACCATCTTGTAGAAATAGATAGCTGCGAATGCCAAAGGGCTTAAGTAGGAATCGAACCGTTGATCTCATCATTAGTCTATGTTTTTTCTTGTTCCTGATACTACGAACCTACGTATTAGGCGGAAAAATTTTGTCCGTTTTGCTCTACGATGCATCGTTTTCGAGATATTTAACATTATGCATTTAAGCCTCCAAATTTAATGAATCGAACCTGCACGGTACGTTATACTCTCTACCATAGCTAGACCTGATCATGTTTCAATCTGTTTTGCTCTACGGTGCACCGTTTTCGATATATTTAACATTTTGCATTTAAGCCCTAAATTTAATGAATCGAACTATCACGACACGTTAGCCTCTAAGCTAAGAGCAGCAACCATCTTGCGCAAGCACCCTTAAAGCGTCTCATAAGGAGTTATGTATAGCCGCCATCTTGTGTCCGCCATCTTGCGCAAGCATCCTTAGGGCGTCTCAAGCCATCTTGTGCAAGGACCCTTAAGCCGTCCCATAAGAGCAGCCGCTATCTTGCGCAAGCATCCCTAGGGCATCTCATAAGGAGCCATGTATAACTGCCATCTTGCGCAAGCATCCCAAGGGCGTCTCATAAGAACCTGTGTATAGCAGCCATCTTGCGTAAGCACCCTTAAGGAGTCATGTATAGCCGCCATCTTACGCAATTAGCGTCGAGAGAGGGCTGCTGTAGAATTTTTCTTTTTAAATTATCCGCCACCACATTTCAAAGGTATCTAGCTAAAGATGGCAGCACTGCGGATGACAGGTGACGAATTTACATCTACTACGATAAAGAGGACAGCACGGTGCTCTCTGTATTAAAGATGGCGGATGACAGCTGTCAAAAAAGCACATGGCTATGTTTACCAAACAAGAGCACGTGGAATTTGCCGCCATCACATTTCAAACCAAAGAGGGCAGCACTATGCTCTGTTGATTAAAGATGGCTGATGGTGGCTGTCAAAAAAGCACGTGAGTTTGTTTCCAAACAAGAGCACGTGGAATTTTTCAATTTGCCGCCACCACATTTCAAAGGTATCTAGCTAAAGATGGCAGCACGGTGCTCAAAGATGGTGGATGATAACTAGCAGAACTTTTCAAATTGCCCGCTACTACATGCTTAAGGTAGTAGCCATAAAGAGGGCAGCACGGTGTTCTGTAGATTAAAGATGGCGGGTGATAGGTGATGAAATTGCCCGCATGATAGCAGCACGGTGCTCTATTGATTAAAGATGGCGGATGACAGCTGTCAAAAAAGCACGTGGCTTTGTTTCCCAACAAGAGCACATAGAATTTTTCAAATTGCCGCCACCACATTTCAAAGGTATCTAGCTAAAGATTACAGCACTGTGCTCTGTTGATTAAAGATGGTGGATGGTAGCTGTCAAAAAAGCACGTGAGTTTGTTTCCAAACAAGAGCACGTGGAATTTTTCAATTTGCCGCCACCACATAGAGAGCAGCACGGTGCTCTCTTGATTAAAGGTGGCTGCTGTCACGTGGAATTGTCCGCTACCACAGGTATCTAGCTAAGGAGGGCAGCACTGAGGTTTGCGATGCAAGATGGCTGCTGTCAAAAAGCATTTTTCAAATTATCCGCCACCACATTTCAAAGGTAAGTAGCTAAAGAGGGCAGCACTGTGCTCTATGGATTAAAGATGGCGGATGACAGCTGTCAAAAAAGCACGTGGCTGTCAAAAAGCACGTGGATTTGTTTATCTCGAGCTAGTGAGGTTAAGTTGGTAGCACTAAGGTTTAGACCCGTCAAGATGGCAGCACTGCTGATGACAGGTGACGAAAGAGGGCAGCACGGTGCTCAAAGATGGCGGATGGCAGCTGTCAAAAAGCATGTGGCTGTCAAAAAGCACGTGGCTTTGTTTACCTCTCGCTAGTTAGGTTAAGTTGGTACCACCGAGGTTTATTCCCGTCAAGATGGCAGTACTGAGGTTAGCGATGCGTTGTTGTCTGTCAAAAAGCACGTGGCTTTGTTTACAAATCTGTCAAAAAGCACGTGGCTGTCAAAAAACACGTGGCTTTGTTTACCTCATGCTAGTTAGGTTAAGTT
This sequence comes from Anabrus simplex, assembly GCF_040414725.1. Classification (NCBI taxonomy): domain Eukaryota; kingdom Metazoa; phylum Arthropoda; class Insecta; order Orthoptera; family Tettigoniidae; genus Anabrus; species Anabrus simplex. The sequence continues at coordinate 2,717,212 of NC_090278.1, read as the reverse complement.
GGCACTACTGAGGTTTAGGCCCGTCATGATGGCAGTACTGAGGTTTGCGATGCGTTGTTGTCTGTCAAAAAGCACGTGGCTTTGTTTACAAATCTGTCAAAAAGCACGTGGTTGTCAAAAAGCACGTGGCTTTGTTTATCTCGAGCTAGTTAGGTTAAGTTGGCACTACTGAGGTTTAGGCCCGTCAAGATGGCAGTACTGAGGTTAGCGATGCGTTGTTGTCGATGACAGCTGTCAAAAAGCACGTGGCTTTGTTTACAAATTCAAATCTCGCGCCGAAATTCAAATTTCCCGCCAAAATTCAAATTTCCCGCGGGAGGAGGCCTCTCCCGAGAGCCGGAGGAGGAGGAGGCCGCAGAACCATCCAATTATACTACTCTTTAAGTTGGGAACACTAGATAAAGGAAAAAAATAAAATCAGACGTTACTCACTGCAATCGACAGTTCATATATAGACCGACTACAACAACTCCGCTATGTTCTTAACAATTCCGTTCCTTTTACATAACATAATTTATGTGACGTGCACTGTGCACGATCGTTTTCAAAAAGGTTTAAATTTTGTCCTTGAAATTGTGGGACACTCTGTACTACATGTGTCGATATTTCAGGGAAGCACAAGGTACAATCTTGGAGAAGCGTCCAAAGGCAAGACACCAAGCGTCAATAAAAAATTATACCTTATTGGCTTAAATAAAATCTGAAGGTAACTCTGGACCGTTCATTGGTTATTAATTTTGCTGTGCTATTTCCTGCTGCACCGCCCAGAACGGGCTTCTGTTGGGAAGCGCGTCGCTGTGAGCTTCGGGATCATGGAGAGAGGAGATGTTGTCCGGGAGCTCTGTCTACTTTTGGAGTGGGCAAATATAGAATTTCCTAAAGTAAATTAACTTTCTTTTATTTCAAGTTTTAATTTGTAGCATGAATTTACTCGTCAACATTTCTATCAGGAAAGAATTACAATTTACGTTGGTATAAAGAAGTTTTACTGTAGGGCCTACACACATCTTCACGCTTTCAGGAGGCAAACTTTTTCTAACAGTGTGTTTTTTTTCATTTTACATCAAATTCTTCACTAAGCTTGACCTCAGAAAATCTGCCTCAATTAAGTTGTTTTCCTATGAATTTTATTTTAATTTTTGTAAAGGGGGTCGCTTCATATTTTGAACTTGTAATTTTCTTTGAATAATCGACCCAGTGTGCGCATTGGACCCATTTGAAAGTATTTTGCTTGATGACTAGTACAGGCAAGATCGTGAGGCTGCAAATTAATTACATCAGCGCTTTCATTTCTATTTTGTGTTTATACTACATGTAGTGCTACTTATTTCCTTCTCTTTAATGTTTATATAATAAATATGTATGAACTTAATTATTCCTTGGTTGACTTTTCAGCCACAATAGTCAGTCGATCCATAAGCTGGTAGGGTTCCTTTCACTTGCCTGTAGTTGTCATGTTTTTGTTTAGTCTTTCTACTATGATAAGAGTTTACAATTTAAACACAGGTTCTAAATGTCTTACATTTAATTTATATGCGCCATTCGCCACTACATTTTACCTGCGAGATTGTTGATGCAACACAAGTATAGAGTAGATCATTGCTTTCAATATAACAAATTCACATCAGGTCATTAAAAACACCATTGAAGCGAAATCTAAATAAGTTTTTCCCAACAATGCTCCAGAAAAATCAAGGTACAGTCAAGAATCATTTCTGACGCAGAGATGCGAGCGGAACGTCAACGTTAAAAGCCTTGCGCCGAGCGCGAGGAAAACAAGGAATATTTACTTAAATCAAAACACTTGTTGCCATAGATACATCTGAAATAATCATGAAAATACAAAAGGAACAAAGAAATCAAGGAAAACGCAATAAACTGGCCTAATATACCAACAAAAAAATGAACTCATAACTAATTCCTAAGGAAACCTTAAATTGAGACAAAATTCGCCGATACACACGTCAGGACACTCAAATAAATCAAGACCTAAGCAGTGGCCCAATGGACACACGTACACACACCACCTTTAGCCAGAAAACCAAACGTATAATGCCGTGGAGAGAAAAGTGTCCCAATATCCAAAGTCAATCTCGAGAGGGCTTACTTTCACTCCATCACCTCAACACCATCAACGCGTCCTGGTAAAGCATTCCCATACAGTCTTTTTTCGGACGTGATCTGCATGTAGCAGGCAATAAAATTATCAGAACCAAATAGTCAGAACTAGCATCTCTCGCTACAAGCAAAATCCCGTCGTCCCAATATAAATGAATTTTTCTATCTGAAAGTAGAAAAGAACCAACACTGCTACGCATACAGAATGATTGAACGCATATCAAAACTCATTCACATATAGAAGCGTGCAACGTAGGGAACAAAAGCACAAGATTACCATTACCTTCGAGTGCTCTGAATATATAAACACGCTGAATACTTTGAGTAAGTGAGAGTGAACATCAATATCTTTAAAACGGTCAAAGTAACGCTTATAAATCAGGAAGGATGAGTCCATGTAAATCTGCCTACATTTCTCAACCAAACAGTTATAATCAAGGAGAAAATGACCAAAGACAGATCGAAGGAAATACCTTCTTGAAAGATGTGATGGAAGGTCACCACCTGTCGGCATTCTGTCAAGTTAAGACAAGTCATTTCATGAACCTCCACAATCTCCAAAAAGAAAAACCAACGCCATAGCTTACAGCCGTCATGAATGATTAAACATACATCATGATTATTGACCGTTATGCCTTTCAGCGCTCAGTCTGCAAGCCTCTGTGTACTTACAAATGGTGGCCACAATCCTCTATATGCAATTAGTGCTGTGGCTTCTAATCTTCTCTTACCATCCATAACAGAGTCCATTATTCTCATAGGTAACGTATCCTCATCCATTCGCCTCACATGACCCCACAACCAAAGCATGTTTATGCGTACAGCTTCATCCATCGAGTTCAGTCCTAACTTATCCCTTATCAGCTCATTCCGAGTACCCTCCGGTCATTCTTCCCACCTGTTTGTACCAGTAATCAATCTCGTTACTTTCATGTCTGTTACTTCTAACTTATGAAAAAGATATCCTGAGTACACTCAGCTTTCACTCCCGTAAAGCAACGTTGGTCTGAAAACAGACCGAAGTAAAAATAGTTTCTTACGGGAGCTGACTTCCTTCTTACCGATTACTGTTGATCGCAACTGCAAGCTCACTGCATTAGCTTTACTGCACCTTGGTTCAATCTCACTGACTATATTACAACCTGGGATAAAACACATCCTTAATACTTGAGATTATCTGCCTGTTCCAGCTTTGCATCTCCAATCTGACATTCAGTTCTCCTGGATTTCTTACCTACTGACATCAATTTAATCTTCGTAAGGCTTATGTTCATACCATACTTATTGCAAGTTCCGAGATATTACACTGCAGGCTTTCGGCACAATCTGCCATTAAGACCAAGTCTTCAGCATAGGCCAGACTGATTATTACATTCCCACCTAACTGAATCCCTCCCTGCTATTTTATACCGTTCAGCAGATGATCCATGTAAACTACGAACAGCAAAGGTGAAAGATTACAGCCTTGTCTAACCCCTGTAAGTACCCTGAAGTACCATCCATTCCACTTCCTCAAGCATAATTTCACCAACATCATTTTCCTCCTCCCCATGAGCTTGGCTGTTCGCAACACCACCAAGATGATTTCCTTTTACATTGAGAAGATGTTCAAAATCCAGAAAAAGAAACTTTGACACGAGACGCCACCTGTCCGCTTTGGATCAGCTTAGGATTACAAGTCACTATTGTGCGATAAACAGTAAATCGAAAATAATACGACACCACCTTTAGTCACCAAGATAATATACAGACCACAGTAGTGTCCCACAAGCACACCTGTGTTATCGCTGCTGTAGAGCGGGTTGTGGCCTACCAGGCTGAATATGGCTGCTGTATTACAATATGAAAGGACTTATGTTCCACCATATATTTTTCATAGACGAGGCGATAAAATAATTGAACAAACTTTTAATTATAAGTGCATTTCATTGCTTTATTGTTATTGTTATTGGAACTTTACACAATCAAGACAAAATAACTTACCTTATAATTACTTTCTTATAAAGGTTCCCTTCATGGTTACGTTTTAATTTCTTCATAAATTGTGTTAGTGTGATCACTGTAATACATCTCCATTGGCTAACAGATACCCAGAAAGTGGCCAAAACATGTACCAATCTTTGCATTAATCGTTAAAGTTTAATAAAGGTTAAAAATGTGTTAACTCAGGTTAGACATGTTAATTGTTTCACTTTACAGGAATTTTGTATGACGTGCAAAACTACGGAACAACTTAAAGAAGACAGTTTTAAATTGCGAACACTGAGAACTCATTTTTCTCGACCAAATGTACAGTATTGCCGCGTTGCGGCAGAGCGGGGTAACCTCGCAGAGTGTCTTCTATTAGTTAAGATGCCAACATACGAAAAATCAACTCATGGTCTATGTTCAGATTTGTAGTGTGGGTTTGTGCTTGATTTGCAGACAACAGCGTAATTCAATTATCTGTAAACCAGTTCAGCACTTTGTTAAAGTCAGGACAATTTAGTGCAAAGTAGGCTTCATGTAACAGCTGAATTTTAACCCATTCGTTCACGGTGTATCACATGTTACAATTAATGTTCATATTCATGCCCAGCAGAATATGTCGAGTTGATTAGGAACTGATACGCTTCCTGGCAAGCCTGAAAGGAAGCGAGTGAAGCTGAAACTGCCAGTAGAGTACGCCTGGACAGTGTGAGATATCCTGGGAGACACGAAATTGCCCCACCGTTCACTTTGAGCGATCAGAAATTATTAAAGAAGGTTAAGGTAACACGAGCTTCCTCCAAAAATACGTCAGTTAAGTACGATGATGAGGTATGTGAGTGTCGTGGCAAGAGAAGCACAAAATAGACTGTAGTCAAGAGTAAACAAACCAAATCCGGCCGTGAAAGTGACTTTCGCATGAAGGAGTTGTAAAGAAAATGACGACAATTCATTGAGAACACGTCTCTCATTCTTGTGACTGAGAATGAGACTGGTCACGATAGAAGATGTGTTTCCTGCCTCGCGTGTTGTTGTATAACAAGAAGCTGCAATGCTCATAATCTGAGCTAGAACGATCAAGACCCACAGGATGTACATCTTGTACCCATCATCAGATTCTTCAACAATGCTCTTCACAACGTGATAGGTATCAAATATTATAGTGATAAAACTACCGACAAACCTAAGTAGTAATTCTAAACCAAATATAGAATTAACTTCTTCTACTACAACACACAAGGTATGATGCACGTACCTGTAGTTACTTAAACTGGCGATCATGCTGTCCTCCCGGCTTTGGCAGGCAGGAGAATTTCGACTAAGATATGGTGGAGAAGAGGTGTGTGAAGATATGTAGAAATTGTTATAGTTACACTTGCTAGAGGTTTTATACAAAGAAATATATTCGTTCAGCATTGCAAATCGGTGTTTTAGTAAAAGCATAGTATTCACGAATTGAATGTGGGAAATACAGGTGACAAAAGAAGCTACTTGTAATGGTAAAACATAGTAATGCCCTGTACCTGCGAAAATCAGAACCCATTCAGCTATGTATCCACATATTAATACAGAAGATACAAGTATTAATAGTAAAATTAGATTTCGTTTGTGCCTGTGAATATAAGAAGTACTTATATTATTGTCGTCATCAATGTTACTTACATTTTCCAGGAAAAATACGCGATCTACTTCCGTGATTGCACTGAAATACTTCTCATACTTTTTGCTGTTTACTGTAGCATGCGAAATTATTAATATGAGCGGTAAGCAAAAATTCAGAAATAATCCTGTGGTTTCTATCACGCTAAGAATAGCTTCGGACAGCTGTTTCACTTCTAACCTACTCGCCAGGTTATGGAAAGTATAACAACCACCAGCGCACAAAAATGTTGCCATCAGGACAGAACAAATGACTCCTGGTGTAGAGTATTCCAGTTTCACAGATCCGGGCACCGCACCCGTAGGTATATTATATGGCGCTAAACCAAAAAATGTAGATAGTTTCCATAACGGTGAAATTACTGAAAATATTTCTTTACTAATAGATAAATATCTATTGGTATCTGTCTCTGTGCGCTGTACTTCATTCGGAATTGTCAACATATTTGTAAACTGCTTACAACTACTGTGATACACAATTAATAATGGAATATTTTACGCTTTATTTCTGTAAAGTTCTGTGCGAACAATTCTAAGATACTTACAACATGATTTCTAATTGTGTCTGGTTTTAATGTATTTTGTTCTTTATTCCTCTTCTTCCGTAATCACGATCTTTTATACTGACAGAATTCCTAGTAATATTCTTCTTCATGTAATTGTTTGCTGCATTAATTTTTTTCTGTAGCTAATGTTTTAATTTATTTCACTGATCTTTTAATAAAAGCAACCACTGCCGCCGAAATATCTCCCAATTGCAATGCATTTGTTAATACACAAAAATAATTATATAATCACCCAGGAAATGAATTGTAACACAGTATAATTGTTGAAGTCAGGTTTTGTCTGAACGTCAGTAGACTGACGTGTCGTAGTGTATTTCAATCAATTCGTGTTATCAGTCTGGCATCGACCACGTAACGGAGACATGGCTAAGGAATAAAGCTATTATAAATTTTGATAATGCGAAGGTTTAAGAAGTGGAAAGTTTTCCTTTCCTTGTGTCTATCGTACGCTCAAGGTGACAGTAAAAAATTCAATATGTGATAGAGTAAGTTAAAAAGAATGTGCTTCCTATTATCCACACATCATTGCTGGATTATAATAAGAATAAAAGTGATGGACATCAATATCTTGTAAATGTAAGATTTCAGATATAGATTCTAAAGTGCACTGTATGGAGACTGCAAGAATTGTGTAAAACAGATTCAAGCGTATGCTAGAATGACAGTTCAAACTTAGTAAACTTTTGGAGGCCGTGCCTATGTGTCTGGAGGATGGAGGGAAGCTGCTAATGTAAACAAATATGTATCTTTCACTTTTGGGATCCACTCAATATCGCCAGAAATCTCGACAGTGAAGGTCCTATTCTGCATCAACAACAGAGCAACTTGTTTCTAACTGCATGTGTGATAAACATTTGTCCATAATATACTCCCAGTTTTAAAACAGAACACATATCAGTCTTACGGCTTACAACCTCAGTAAAACATTCAATGCCTGCAATATTTCAAAAGGATTTTTGTCTCCATTGGTGGCCACTATTTCACTTTCAACCGTTCGTTCTCACTTATTCAAGAACAGGATGATGTGTGATAGGTGCGAAGGTTTAATGAGATACGTCAAATATTATCATGCACTAGAAACTAAATAGTCCTTAATAATGTTAAAAATGTTCCCATTTAGTTAAAGTCTGGATGATGGTACAAATATTATCGATACATTTTTGTTAGATCCAAGAAATAGACCAGATCCCTCTTCTTATATGTCCACTTATTTTTAAAAGCTGTGTGCTTAGATAATATTCTAGGATATTTAAAAGGAATGAAGGTCATCCGAGATCTGGAATACCATTAATCAAAGTTTTCGCACTGTGAGTTCAAATAGAACTAAGAGCTTGATTCTATTTGTATTATTTTAATTTTTGAACTATGAAAATACCCTGTTTCAATTATCGTATCTTCACATACTCTTACGTTTGGAATACATAGAGTAACCAATATTCAATTCACAAATGGATACTATATAGAGGAACACTGCAGCACAAATATAACGTTACAACTTCAGCGCGACGTCGGTAGGATTCTGAGATGCCTCACTTTGAACACTGGGCATGACTCAACAAACGCCTCTGACATACTGATAAAATGAAACCAACTCGTAAATACTTGCCACATGCTAATGTATAATCCAATACGCTGTTCTCTTATCATTCCATCAAACATTAGAGCTCGTTACGGTTCATTGCTTTGTGGAGACAAGTCATGTAGATAATCGCGTTCATTACAAAAAGGAGTGACGTTTTAAATATGAGGAAATATCAAAATATGAAGACAAAGTCGCAATTAAAGGGGACAAATCGGCGCACATAGTTATTTAGAGAAAGAGGAAATATCGATTGGAATAATGTGTCGAGGGAGACGTTTGGTACATTTCCAAGTCCTTTGAAATAATGTAAGAAAAGTCTATATAGACAATTAGGAAGGAATCTGACCCTTGGACGTCAGACCTGATCTGTGGTAATATATACAAGTGTGCGTTATGTAATAAAATTTTATCCATTGGTAAAGCAGGTTTTCCAACTCTTCATGTCTTAAGCACAGAACACACTACTAGTGCGGTAATAAAGTTTAGACCACTGTTACTTTTCTCTGAGTACGCAAAGTGTTATATTCATCATCATTGTCCTCTCCTTTCCTTTCCGTGTTAGTTCACTTTTCACTGTCATTTGGAGCTCACTCGGCATTGATCTCTGAACCTCCGCGACTGTGATTTGTGCGACACCAAAACTCCACCCGTTGGCTCTATTCAGATGTGTAGTGTGGGTTTGTGCTTGATTTGCAAAAAAATGGCGTAATTCAATTACCGGAAATTCAGTTCAGCTCTTCATCGAAAAACAGGACATTTTAGTACATACCAGGCTTTGTATGTCAGCTTTCTTTTAACCCTTTTCTTGCCGGTATACCACACACGAGATAATTAATTAATGTTCATGTCCACCAGAATATGTCGAGGTGTTTAGTATCCGATACATTCCCTGGCAAACCTACACGAAAGCGAGTGAAATGGTAATTGCCAGTAGAGACCCCAGCATGTTCCTGTACAGTGTCAAATAGCCTGCGAGAAACGGAATTACCTCGCCGTTCATTCAGAGTGATCTGGCATTTTTAAAGGAGGATGAACGTAACTCAAGCTTCCTCCAGAAACACGTCAGCTAAGTACGATTAACAGATATGTGAGTGCAGTGGCAAGAAAAACACAAAATAATCTGTAGCCAAGGGTAAACAAACCAAACTGGGCCGTGACAATCAATTTGACATAAACGAGTTACAGAGGAAATGACGATAATTCCTTGACAAAACGGCTTTCATTTTTCTGACTTAGAATCAGGCTGGTCACGATAGAAGATGTATTTCCTGCATCGCGCGTTATTGCATAACAAGAAGCCGAAGTGCACAATATCTGAGCAGTACGACCAAGTCCCACAAGATATACAACTGTTACCCACCAACAGAAATGCTCTTCACAAAGAGGTAGGTATTATATAGAAAACTGATAAAACAACCGGCAAACCTAAGCAGAAAATAAAATAAATATAGAATTAATTCTTCCCCTAAAGTACAAAAAGTGTGGTGCACGTACCTATATCTTCGCAAACTCGCGAACATTCTGTCTTCCCGATATTTCACAGCAGAAGTAATTCTACTAAAGCATGGTCCAGAATAGTTGTGTGGAGATGTTGATGAATTATTATAGTTAAACATGCTAGAGGAATTCCACGACAATAGAGATTTGTTCAGCATTTAAAATCGGTGTTATAGTGAAAGCACGGTATTCATTGAATGTTGCAAATACAGGACACAAAATAAGCTACATTGAGAAGCATAACATAGTAAGACCCAGTTTCTGTGAGATTCAGAACAAAATCAGCTATATACATGCTCACTAATATAGAACGTACAAGTATTAATTGCATAATTACATTTCTTTTGTGCCGCCGAATATGAGAGGCCCTTATATTAATTTTGTCATTAATGTTACTTATATTTTCCGAGAAAAAATTTGCGATCTATTTCAGTGAATGCACTGAAAATGTGATTATTGTGTTACCGTTTATTCACTTGCTACTGCATGTTGCTATCAGCTTGGAGTGGGCCGGTTCGAACCGCACTCTGAAGATGCTTTTCCGGAGTTTCACGAATGTTCCTCTGAGAGTTCTGCAATCCAACACCTGATTTCTGAATCTCTGCATAACCATACTTAAGTCTATTTGATACCATCCAGTGTTTCCGGGTCTCGTCCACGTATAAGCCGTCGTTTGTGATGTTTGAACCAAGTATTAGCACGGACTAAATTATGATCGGTGCAGAATTCAACTAGCCGACTTTCTCTTTCGTTCCTTTTTCGCAATCCGAATTCTTCTACTGTATTATCTTCTCTTCCTTGGCCTAACACTACATTCCAGACACCCAAAACAATTAGATTCTCGTCACCTTTTACATACTGAACTGAATCTACTATCTTCTATATTCTTTCGATTTCCTCATCATCCTCTGAACTAGTAGGCATATAGACCTGCACTATTGTGGTGGGCATTGGATTGGTGTCTATCTTGATGACAATAATTCTTTCACTATGCTGGTCGTAGTAGCTTACCCGCTGCCTTATTTTCTTATTCATTATTGAACCAACTCACCATTCCCCCTGTTTGATATTGTGTTGATAATTCTGTAGTCGCCTGACCAAAAATCCTCTTCTTCCTGCCAACGTACTTCACTTTTACCAACTACATCTAACTTTAGTCTATTCATCTCCCTTTTCAGATTCTCTAATCTACCACAATAGTAGTATAATAGGACAGTTCGGCGCCACAGCCACCGCAGGCTCCCAGAGGCCACCTCCACCGCCACCACAGCCAGAGGCCTCCCAGATGCCTCCTCCTCCGCCACCACAGCCAGAGGCCTAACAGAGGCCTCCTCCACCACCACCACAGCCAGAGGCCTCCCAGAGGTCTCGTCCACCACCCGCGGGAAATTTGAATTTGTAAACAAAGCCACGTGCTTTTTGACAGCTATCATCGACAACAACGCATCGCTAACCTCAGTACCGCCATCTTGACGGGCCTAAACCTCAGTGATACCAACTTAACCTAACTAGCGCGAGATTTGTATTTGTAAACAAATCCACGTGTTTTTTGACAGCCACGTGCTTTTGACGGACAACAACGCATCGCTAACCTCAGTACTGCCATCTTGACGGGCCTAAACCTCAGTAGTACCAACTAAACCTAACTAGCGCGAGGTAAACAAATCCACGTGCTTTTTTGACAGCTGTCATCCGCCATCTTTAAACCACAGAGCACTGTGCTGCCCTCTTTATCGCAGTAGCTGCAAATTCGTCACCTGTCATCCGCAGTGCTGCCATCTTAACGGGCCTAAACCTTAGTGCTACCAACTTAACCTCACTAGCGTGAGATTTGAATCGGTGAACAAATCCACGTGCTTTTTTGACAGCTGTCATCCGCCATCTTTAATCTATAGAGCACAGTGCTGCCCTCTTTAGCTACTTACCTTTGAAATGTGGTGGCGGATAATTTGAAAAATGCTTTTTGACAGCAGCCATCTTTGAGCACCGTGCTGCCCTCTTTAGCTAGATACCTTTGAAATGTGGTGGCAGGCAATTCCACATGACAGCAGCCATATTTGATCAAGAGAGCACCATGCTGCCCTCTATGTGGTGGCGGCATATTCTACATGCTCTTGTTTGGAAACAAACTCACGCGCTTTTTTGACAGCTGTCATCCGCCATCTTTAATCAACAGAGCACAGTGCTGCTCTCTTTAGCTAGATACCTTTGAAATGTGGTGGCGGCAAATTCCACGTGCTCTTGTTTGGAAACAAAGCTATGTGCTTTTTCGACAGCTGACATCCGCCATCTTTAATCTATAGAGCACAGTGCTGCCCTCTTTAGCTACTTACCTTTGAAATGTGGTATGTCACAGCTGTCATCCGCAGTGGTGCCATCTTAACGGGAATAAACCTTAGTGCTACCAACTTAACCTTACTAGCGCGAGATTTGAATCGGTAAACAAATCCACGTGCTTTTTTGACAGCTGTCATCCACCATCTTTAATCCATAGAGCACAGTAGTGCCCTCTTTAGCTACTTACCTTTGAAATGTGGTGGCGGATAATTTGAAAAATGCTTTTTGATAGCAGCCATCTTTAATCCAGAGAGCACGGTGCTGCCCTCTTTAGCTAGATACCTGTGGTGGCAGGCAATTCCACGTGACAGCAGCCATCTTTAATCAAGAGGGCACCGTGCTGCCCTCTTTGTGGCGGTGGCAAATTCCACGTGCTTTACAAACTCAGGTGCTTTTTTCTGACAGCTGTCATCCGCCATCTTGCATCACAAACTTCAGTGCTGAGCTCTTTAGCTAGTTACCTTTGAAATGTGGTGGCGGCAATTTGAAAAATTCTATGTGCTCTTGTTTAGTAAACAAAGCCACGTGCTTTTTTTGACAGCTGTCATCCACCATCTTTAATCAATAGAGCACTGTGCTGCTATCATGCGGGCAATTTCGTCAGCTGTCATCCGCCATCTTTAATCTACAGAGCACCGTGCTGCCCTCTATGTAGTAGCGGGCAATTTGAAAAGTTCTGTTAGCTCTCATCCGCCATCTTTAATCAAGAGAGCACCGTGCTGCCATCTTTAGCTAGATACCTTTGAAATGTGGTGGCGGTAATTTGAAAAATTCTATGTGCTCTTGTTTAGTAAACTAAGCCACGTACTTTTTTGACAGCTGTCATCCACCATCTTTAATCAATAGAGCACTGTGCTGCTATCATGCGGGCAATTTCGTCAGCTGTCATCCGCCATCTTTAATCTACAGAGCACCGTGCTGCTTTCTGTAGTAGCGGGCAATTTGAAAAGTTCTGTTAGCTGTCATCCGCCATCTTTAATCAAGAGAGCACCGTGCTGTCATCTTTAGCTAGATACCTTTGAAATGTGGTGGCGGCAAATTGAAAAATACCACGTGCTCTTGTTTAGTAAACAAACTCACGCACTTTTTGTCAGCTGTCATCCGCCATCTTTAATCTATAGAGCTCAGTGCTACACTCTTTAGGTACATACCTTTGAAATATGGTGGCGGATAATTTAAAAAGAAAAATCCTACATCAGCCATCTCTCGACGCTAATTGCAGAAGATGGTGGCTATACATGACTCCTTAAAGGTGCTTATGCAATATGGCCGCTATACATAGGTTCTTATGAGATTCCCTTGGGATGCTTGCGCAAGATGGCGGTTGCTCTTATGAGGCGGCTTAAGGGTCCTTGCACAAGATGGCTAGAGATGCCCTAAGGATGCTTGCGCAAGATGGCGGACGCAAGATGGCGGACGCAAGATGGCGGACGCAAGATGGCGGCTATATACGACTTCTTATGAGACGCCTTAAGGGTGCTTGCGCAAGATGGATGCTGCTCTTATGAAGAAAGCTAGCTTAGAGGCTAACGTGTCGTGCTAGTTCGATTCATTAAATTTGGGGCTTAAATGCATAATGTTAAATATCTCGAAGACGGTGCATCGTAGAGAAAAACGGACAAAAATTTTCTACCCAATACCTCAGTTCGCAGTATGGGGAACAAGTAAAATATAGTCTATTGATGAGATCAACGGTTCGGTTCCTACTTAGGCCCTTTGGCATTCGCTCTGCTTCAGCTTGTAATGAAGCAAGTCTTCGTAACATGATCAGGTCTAGCTATGGTAGAGAGTATAACGTACCGTGCAGGTTCGATTCATTACATTTGGGGCTTAAATGCAAAATGTTAAATATCTCGAAAACGGACAAAATTTTTCTACCTGATACCTAGGTTTGCAGTGTCAGGAACATGATAGCATTAGAAAAACATAGTCTAATGATGAGATCGACGGTTCGATTCCTACTTAGGCGCTTTGGCATTGGCAGCTATCTATTTCTACAAGATGGCGGCTATACATAGCTTCTTATGAGACAGCTTAAGAGCGCTTGCACAAGATGACTGCTGCTCTTATGAGACGCCCTAGGGGTGCTTGCGGGAGGTAGCAGCGACAAGACGATGACTATACACAGCTGCTTATGATACGGCCTAGAGGTGCTTACACAAGATGGTGGCTGCTCTGATGAAGAAAGCTAGCTTTGCATCGTGCAGGTATTTTTACAGCACTAAACCTCATACCTTTGAAATGTGGTGGCGGGTAATTTGAAAAATTCGACGTGCTTTCTCATAAGCTGTTAAGGCCTCCTCTTATGTCAAGGCATAGCTCTATCGAACAAGTTTAAACCTGCATCGGAATAGCTAGAGTAAGCACGTGCTGCAGTGATGACGTCATTTAGCATGTTTAGACTTGCAAATCACAGAAGAAACGTAACAAATCTGGAATCGAAAACTGCACTCCATGCCGTGATCATGTGATCGGAACATTGATTGAAGTGTTTAGAACACTAAATAAGTAGAACCGAACACTGTACTCGATACAACATGTGTTTAGAACATGTCAGGTGATACCTTTGTTGTAAGAAGATTAGTTTACCGCACATTCCTTGTAGGGCTAATAGGCTAAGGGGCTAATGGGCAAAAGGGCAAACGGGCTAAAGGGCTAAAGGGCTAAAGGGCTAAAGGAACAACAACCTCATTGATCGCTATCAGCAAGAACGCTTGTACTTTGTTAAGTGTAGAAAATTAATCTTTATTTGTAAATGGTTTCATGTTCAGAACAAGGAATGGAACCTAGGGGTTACGTCTTACCAAATAAAATCCCCCGAGGTGCGATGAGTTACGTTTTTCGAACTAGTGTTTGGAACACTGAACTTTTCTCTATGATAGCAGAGAGTTTAGCAATGTTCTGTTTTGGATTATAAATTCCGCGCTACAACATGCATAAGGTGGTAGCAGTGAGGTTAGCGACGCTCTATTGTCCTTCAAAGTGTTTCAAGTCTGAGGGCGCAGCGGTCTGCTGTACGACTGACTCACACACACTTAGAGTATAATAAATGATTATTCTTTCTCGCTCAGAGACTGTATAATCTATCTTCTATCTATATAAATAAAATCGTAACGACCGTGTGTCTGTACATTGACTATTTTGGCGAAATTTCTGTACAGTTACCTGTTTCAGGTGTGATAATGACCATCTGCATAATTTTTAGCCTTGGTGTCTGTCTGTTTGTCGGTTTGTGTATTTGTCTGTTTGTCTCTCCTTCTATAACTTGAAAACTAGTGGATATATTTCCATCAAACTTCATATTAAGATTCCACCTGTCCTTGGGTAGGTTCTAGCGCAAATATTGTTTCTAAATCCCTGAACTGAATGGGGATTTTTATGAAACGTAACCGTGATTTTGCACTCCCTCAAAAGTAGTAAAATAGTCGGATTCGGCGGCCTCCTCCTCCCGCGGGAAATTAAAATTTTGGCGGGAAATTTGAATTCTGGCGGGAAATTGAATTTTGGGGGGAAAATTGAATTTTGGCGCGAGATTTGAAATTGTAAACAAAGCCACGTGCCTTTTGACAGCTGTCATCGACAACAACGCATGGCTAACCTCACTGCTGCCATCCTGACGGGCCTAAACCTCAGTAGTACCAACTTAACCTCACTAGCGCGAGATTTTAATAGGTAAACAAATCCACGTGTTATTTGACAGCCACGTGCTTTTTGACAGACAACAACGCATAGCTAACCTCACTGCAGCCATCTTGACGGACCTAAACCTCAGTGGTACAACAGCTTCTTTTACTGAATCCATGTCGGCAGCTCGATATACGATGAACCTCGCATGGGATTGTACTTATTGATGTTAACTTCTAGATACATTATTTGAACTAAAGCCCACCCTGATTCCTTTTCCTGAAATTCCTCGCTCTTAGTTGAAATAATGTTCGAGACATCCCTAAGTACATCACCAAAATTAGTCAACTGACTTATGACGAAATTTTTCGTATTAAATGATTTAATGTCCGTTATTTCAGATTCATCCGTGCTTTATGTACAAGGCGAAAGGTTCAAAATTAACTTTAAATAAATTATGATTTGACAAAGATTTAGCAAGAAGCTGTTGTACATCCGGTTGAACACAATTTAAAAAGTGTTCAGTACTCTGAAACTTTTGACTAACACGAATTCTGTAACTAGAAATCCAACTTTTAAATGCTGTATTAATTTCCTCGATGTTTGCGTTACTACCACTTCTACACGCATTATTTTTATGCGCATTACTCCGTAAGTGCCCCTGAAAATGTGAAGATGGTACATCAGTGTTACAGTGCTCGCAGTAAATAGTTTGAAGTTCATGATTTTTCCTAAGTTTTTTACTACTAGTATTTTCTACAGCTACATCCGTTTCTTTACGCTTTTCTCCTATTACCTGAGGGTTATAGTTGCAAGTAGATACCTGATGCGCTTCTACTAAGTGAGCCTCGTATCGCTCTACGTTAGCGAAATACACACTACAAAATTTACATAAAGCAGATGTTATGCTAGGGTGTTTTGATTTCATATGGCGCATGGCGTTATCTCGCCTTGTAAACGTTACATTGCATTGCTCACAGCAGGGGAACATCTGAAAAGAGAACAACCAATGGAGATTAGGCGAAAGTTGCTATGTTCGAAAGAAACCACCTATAGAAGTCAGACATTGCTGAAAGTTTGAAATTATAAGATTAACCTCTTCTACAGCATGCTGATTGAAGAGAATAACTGTTTATCAATAGACTAAAGTTACGATGTTCGGAAGAAACCAAGTTTCAACCTATTGAGGTCAGACATGGCTGAAAGTTTGAAAGTATAAGATTAACCTCTTCTATAGCATGTCGATTAAAGAGAACAACTATTTATCAATAGACTAAAGTTACGATGTTCGGAAGAAACCAAGTTTTAACGTATAGAGGTCAGACAATGCTGAAAGTTTGAAATTATAAGATTAACATCTTCTACAGCATGTAGATTAAAGAGAACAACTATTCATGATTAGACTAAAGTTACGATGTTCGGAAGAAACCAAGTTTCAACGTATAGAGGTCAGACATAGCTGTGATTTTGAAATTATAAGATTAACCTCTTCTACTGCATGCTGATTGAAGAGAATAACTATTTATTATCAGACTAAAGTTACGATGTTCGGAAGAAACCAAGTTTCAACCTATTGAGGTCGGACATGGCTGAAAGTTTGAAATTATAAGATTAACCTCTTCTATAGCATGTCGATTAAAGAGAACAACTATTTATCAATAGACTAAAGTTACGATGTTCAGAAGAAACCAAGTTTCAACGTATAGAGTTCACACATTGCTGAAAGTTTGAAATTATAAGATTAACCTCTCCTATAGCATGTCGATTAAAGAGAACAACTATTTAGGATTAGACTAAAGTTACGATGTTCGGAAGAAACCAAGTTTCAACGTATAGAGGTCAGACATAGCTGTGAGTTTGAAATTATAAGACTAACCTCTTCTACTGCATGCTGATTGAAGAGAATAACTATTTATCATTAGACTAAAGTTACGATGTTCGGAAGAAAGCAAGTTTCAACCTATAGAGGACAGACATTGCTGTGAGTTTGAAATTATAAGATTAACCTCTTCTACAGCACGCTGATTGAAGAGAACATCTATTTATCATTAGACTAAAGTTACGATGTTCGGAAGAAACCAAGTTTCAACCTATAGAGGACAGACATTGCTGTGAGTTTGAAAATTATAAGATTAACCTCTTCTATAGCGTGCGGATTGAAAAAAACAACTATTTATCAATAGACTAAAGTTACGAAGTTCGGAAGAAACCAAGTTTGAACCTGTACAGGTCAGACATAGCTGTGAGTTTGAAACTATAGGATTAACATCTTCTATGACATGCAGATTATAGAAAATAACTATTCATCAATAGACTAAAGTTACGATGTTCAGAAGAAACCAAGTTTCAACCTATAGAGGACAGACATTGCTGTGAGTTTGAAATTATAAGATCAACCTCTTCTATGACATGCATGTTATAGAAAATAACTATTTATCAATAGACTAAAGTTACGATGTTGAGAAGAAACCAAGTTTCAACCTATAGAGGTCAGACATTGCTGTGAGTTTGAAATTATAAGATTAACCTCTTCTACAGCATGTTGCTTGAAGAGAATAACTATTTATCATTAGACTAAAGTTACGATGTTCGGAGGAAACCAAGTTTCAACCTATTGAGGTTGGACATGGCTGTGAGTTTGAAATTATAAGATTAAACTCTTCTACAGCTTGCTGATTGAAGAGAAAACTATTTATCATTAGACTAAAGTTACGATGTTCGGAAGAAACCAAGTTTCAACCTATAGAGGACAGACATTGCTGTGAGTTTGAAATTATAAGATCAACCTCTTCTATGACATGCAGATTATAAAAATTAACAATTTATCATTAGACTAAAGTTACGATGTTCAGAAGAAACCAAGTTTCAACCTATAGAGGTCAGACATTGCTGTGAGTTTGAAATTATAAGATTAACCTCTTCTACAGCATGTTGCTTGAAGAGAATAACTATTTACCAATAGACTAAAGTTATGATGCTCAGAAGAAACCATGTTTCAACCTATTGAGGTCAGACATGGCTGTGAGTTTGAAATTATAAGATTAACCTCTTCTACAGCATGTTGATTGAAGAGAATAACTATTTATCATTAGACTAGAGTTACGATGTTCGGAGGAAACCAAGTTTCAACCTATTGAGGTCGGACATGGCTGTGAGTTTGAAATTATAAGATTAACCTCTTCTACAGCATGCTGATTGAAGAGAAAACTATTTATCATTAGACTAAAGTTACGATGTTCGGAGGAAACCAAGTTTCACCTATAGAGTACAGACATTGCTGTGAGTTTGAAATTATAAGATTAACCTCTTCCATGACATGCAGATTATAGAAAATAACTATTTATCAATAGACGAAACTTACGATGTTCAGAAGAAACCAAGTCTCAACCTATAGAGGTCAGACATTGCTGTGAGTTTGAAATTATAAGATTAACCTCTTCTATAGCGTGCGGATTGAAGAAAACAACTATTTACCAATAGACTAAAGTTATGATTTTCAGAAGAAACCAAGTTTCAACCTATTGAGGTCAGACATGGCTGTGAGTTTGAAATGATAAGATTAACCTCTTCTACAGCATGTTGATTGAACAGAATGACTATTTATCGTTAGACTAAAGTTACGATGTTCGGAGGAAACCAAGTTTCAACCTATTGAGGTCGGACATGGCTGTGAGTTTGAAGTTATAAGATTAACCTCTTCTACAGCATGCTGATTGAAGAGAACAACTATTTATCATTAGACTAAAGTTACGATGTTCGGAAGAAACCAAGTTTCAACCTATAGAGGACAGACATTGCTGTGAGTTTGAAATTATAAGATTAACCTCTTCTATAGCGTGCGAATTGAAGAAAACAACTATTTATCAATAGACTAAAGTTACGATGTTCGGAAGAAACCGAGTTTGAACCTGTACAGGTCAGACATTGCTGTGAGTTTGAAACTATAGGATTAACATCTTCTATGACATGCAGATTATAGAAAAAAACTATTTATCAATAGACTAAAGTTACGATGTTCAGAGGAAACCAAGTTTCAACCTATATAGGTCAAACATTGCTGTGAGTTTGAAATTATAAGATTAACCTCTTCTATAGCGTGCGGATTGAAGAAAACAACTATTTATCAATAGACTAAAGTTATGATGTTCAGAAGAAACCAAGTTTCAACCTATTGAGGTCGGACATGGCTGTGAGTTTGAAATTATAAGATTAACCTCTTCTACAGCATGCTGATTGAAGAGAACAACTGTTTATCATTAGAGTAAAGTTACGATGTTCGGAAGAAGCCAAGTTTCAACGTATAGAGGTCAGACATACCTTAAAATCTTTGCGCTGCAAACTGTTACTCGGATGAATAAAATGCGTGCGTTCAAGACTGAAACTCGAATGATAATATTCTGGACGTACCTAAAAAGAAGAAGAAACATATATGAATGTAGTGTAGGGCACGTCAGCTAGCCTAGCTATCTTTACAACTCAAAGTTCGAAACATGCCTTAAAAATGCACGTTCTGCAGACTGTTACTCGGATGAATAAAATGCGTGCGTTCAAGCCTGTAACTCGATGATAATATTCTAGTTGTACCTAAAAAAGAAAAGAAAATATATGAATGTAGATGTTTATTACCTAGCGTAGAAGTTGCTTTGCAAACAGTAACTAACAGTTCAGGCTTACCTTAAGTTGAAGGCTGAAGAATAATATTCACAGCAGACAGTACTTAGACGGGAGATGTGCACGTAATAAACACACACAAAGAACTGTGAGCGCTTCACGCAGACTGCAGCGAGTAAATATGCTCCTTGTTACCAAGCGGATATCAAGAATTGCAGACGTTTGCAGTACAGTTCGAACGAAATGTTTATGCAACAAGAGCTCTCCTGAGTGCCTTACGCTGAGTTCTGCAGGCTGACGTATTTAACCCTTGATCGAACCTGCTGTTGATGCCGAGGTGTCAGAATTTAAGAGTTCTGCAGTGGATCGAGCCTTAGAAAGTTAGCGCGCGATCCTCGACCTCTGGACTTAAACGGGAGGGTACTAAGCTAAGCAAGAAGCCGACATCCGCGGTATTCCTTACCTGTAGGCACTTAAAGGTATTGAGCTAAGACCACATCCGTCTAGACCATGTAATTACACGTTATGACGATCGCGCAGGTCCCTCGCCTAGCATTTGCTTTTTTACAGGTTCCGACAGTAGGGGTTCGAACCCGCTATCTCCCGAAGTAGCGAGAACGATTGCGGGTACAAGAGTGTTGAGGGTGATTCATTTGTCGGATGGAGGCGATCCTACTGTTGCATATTACGTTCTCAGGTAGTTTCGAGGGCGTGCAAAAAGCCAGCATTAAGTAAGGGCTGTTGATGGGGACGTTAAACCTTGCACAGACTCCTTCGAAGATGATTGTAAGTACAAGATGTTGATGGCGATTCATCTGTCGGATGGAGGTGCTAAGCTGTGTGCAGGATTCTTCGGTAGGAGTAGGCTATGTGCCGGCACCGAGTTTTAACCTCTCCCTACTGTTGTATATTACATTCTTAGGTAGTTTCGAAGAACCAGAGGGTGTGCAAAAAGCCAGCATTAAGTAAGGGCTGTTGATGGGGACGTTAAACCTTGTGCAGGCTCCTTCGAAAATGATTGTGAGTACAAGATGTTGAGGGTGATTCATCTGTCGGATGGAGGCGATAAGCTGTGTGCAGGCTTCATCGGTAGGAGTAGGCTATGTACCGGCACCGGGTTTTACCCTCTCTCTACTGTTGTATATTACATTCTTAAGCAGTTTCGAATAACCAGAGGGTGTGCAAAAAGCCAGCATTAAGTAAGGGCTGTTGATGGGGACGTTAAACCTTGTGCAGGCTCCTTCGAAAATGATTGTGAGTACAAGATGTTGAGGGTGATTCATCTGTCGGATGGAGGCGATAAGCTGTGTGCAGGCTTCATCGGTAGGAGTAGGCTATGTGCCGGCACCGAGTTTTAACCTCTCCCTACTGTTGTATATTACATTCTTAAGCAGTTTCGAATAACCAGAGGGTGTGCAAAAAGCCAGCATTAAGTAAGGGCTGTTGATGGGGACGTTAAACCTTGTGCAGGCTCCTTCGAAAATGATTGTGAGTACAAGATGTTGAGGGTGATTCATCTCTCGGATGGAGGCGATAAGCTGTGTGCAGTCTTCATCGGTAGGAGTTGGCTATGTACCGGCTCCGGGTTTTACCCTCTCCCTACTGTTGTATATTACATTGTTAGGTAATTTCGAATAACCAGAGGGTGTGCAAAAAGCCAGCATTAAGTAAGGGCTGTTGATGGGGACGTTAAACCTTGTGCAGGCTCCTTCGAAAATGATTGTGAGTACAAGATGTTGAGGGTGATTCATCTCTCGGATGGAGGCGATAAGCTGTGTGCAGTCTTCATCGGTAGGAGTTGGCTATGTACCGGCTCCGGGTTTTACCCTCTCCCTACTGTTGTATATTACATTGTTAGGTAATTTCGAATAACCAGAGGGTGTGCAAAAAGCCAGCATTAAGTAAGGGCTGTTGGTGAGGACGTTAAACCTTGTGCAGGCTCCTTCGAAAATGATTGTGAGTACAAGATGTTGAGGGTGATTCATCTCTCGGATGGAGGCGATAAGCTGTGTGCAGTCTTCATCGGTAGGAGTTGGCTATGTACCGGCTCCGGGTTTTACCCTCTCCCTACTGTTGTATATTACATTGTTAGGTAATTTCGAATAACCAGAGGGTGTGCAAAAAGCCAGCATTGAGTAAGGGCTGTTGGTGAGGACGTTAAACCTTGTGCAGGCTCCTTCGAAAATGATTGTGAGTAGAAGATGTTGAGGGTGATTCATCTCTCGGATGGAGGCGATAAGCTGTGTGCAGTCTTCTTCGGTAGGAGTAGGCTATGTACCGGTACCGGGTTTTACCCTCCCCCCGTACTGTTGTATATTACATCTTCGAGCAGTTTCGAAAAACCAGAGGGTGTGCAAAAAGCCAGCATTAAGTAAGGGCTGTTGATGGGGGTGTTAAACCTTGTACAGACTCCTTCACGAGGAGTAGCCTATGTGCCGGCGCCGTGTAAGCTCTTTCGATAGGAGTAGGCTATGTGCTGGCACTGTGTTTTAACCTCTCCGCACAATCATAATATTTTATGTTAGGAACTTACACTAGAAGGAATTACCTACACGATTAAGAAAATGTTCCGTGAGTTACAAGTAGCTAATCAGCACGCAGTGTCCTTGTTCAAGGTTACTACAGCCGGAAGCCGAGTGTACAATTTCAGTCAACGCATGCATTCCGCACATTGCTCTGACTGACTGCGCCGATACAACTTCAAAGACAGTGTTCTATGCGGTGGAACAAAAAATGTAACCCGGTGTGAGCACATACCCTGCTACTAAAGCTCAACACTGTAAATGTTTGGAGCTCCTTTTTTACAGCTAGATGTGGTTCCTAACGTAACAGGGCCGGGATTAAAAATATATTTTACAGCCGAGTGCCCCTTCCTAACATGAGATTTTAAATCGCAAGAATCTGTTTTACGGAGGGTTACCCTTCCTGACGCTGAAAGACCAGGATTTAGCCAGTTACCCTTCCTGATGTAACAAGACTAGGATTTATTTTTAGACTGCACTTGGCTAGAAATAGCTACACGAAATTATTATATAGAAAGAGAATTGCCGGCTCCTGCAGTTTGGTTTAGTGTGCTTGCCTCTCACCCGGCAGTCTCGGGTTCGATTCTCTTGGGATTAAAAGTATGTTTTACAGCCGAGTGCCCCCTCCTGTCGCAAGAATTTAAATCGCAAGCATCTGTTTTACAGCCGATTGCCCTTCCTGACGCGAGATTTTAAATCACAAGAATCTGTTTTACAACCGGATGCCCTTCTAGGATTTTAAATAGCAGTATCTAGCCTCTTACATCATACACTATTGTTTTACGGTCGGTTGCCCTACCTGACGTCAAAGAACTGGGATTAAGAATCTGTTTTACAAATAGATGCTATTTTTAACACGAGAATCGGGGTTTTACAGCTAGATGCTCTTCTTAGATTTTAAATCACAGTATCTAGTGTTACACTTCACGAACTATTGTTTTACGACTGATTGCCCTTCCTGACACAAAACTAGCAGTATCTAGCCTCTTTCATCATAAACTATTGTTTTACGGTCGGTTGCCCTTCCTGACGTCAAAGAACTGGGATTAAGAATTTGTTTTACAACTAGATGCTCTTTTTAATACGAGAATCGGGGTTTTACAGCTAGATGCACTTCTTAGATTTTAAATCGCAAGAATCTGTTTTACGACCGGTTGCCCTTCCTGATGCTGAAAGACCAGGATTTAGCCAGTTACCCTTCCTGATGTAACAAGACTAGGATTTATTTTTAGACTGCACTTAGCTAGAAATAGCTACACGAAATTATTATATAGAAAGAGAATTGCCGGCTCCTACTGTTTGGTTTAGTGTACTTGCCTCTCACCCGGCAGTCTCGGGTTCGATTCCCTTGGGATTAAAAATATGTTTTACAGCCGAGTGCCCCCTCCTGACGCAAGAGTTTAAATCGCAAGAATCTGTTTTACAGCCGATTGCCCTTCCTGACGCTGAAAGACCAGGATTTAGCCAGTTACCCTTCCTGATGTAACAAGACTAGGATTTATTTTTAGACTGCACTTGGGTAGAAATAGCCACACGAAATTATTATATAGAAAGAGAATTGCCGGCTCCTACGGTTTGGTTTAGTGTGCTTGCCTCTCACCCGGCAGTCTCGGGTTCGATTCTATTAGAACGAAGGTGCACCCCAAACACATCATTCAATGTTCTGATCATATGTTGTATCGAGTACAGTGTTCGATTATATTCTTAATCACTTCTTTTGTAATATAATCTTCAAGTATTCGATAAAGCTATGCCTTAACAGAGCAGGGAAAAGGAGGTTAACACAATCGCTATCTTAGGCAAGCCGTCAGAACTGTAGTCTTTTCTTCTACTAGAACAAAGGTATTCCTTGACATGTTCTCTTTAAATTGTCCGCTACTACGATCAAGAGCGCAGCAAGGTGCTCTCAGATGGCGGGTGTGGAATTTGCCACCACCACATGTCAAAGAATGAAGATGCCAACACTATGCTCTTTTGGCAGCTTTTCAAATTGTCTGCCACCACAGAGTGCGGCACTGCGCTCTCTTGATTAAAGATGGCGGATGACAGCTGACGGAAATGCCCCCAAGAGTGCGGCACGGTGCTCTGTAGTTTAATGATGGCGGATGACAGCTGACGAAATTGCTCGCAAGAGTGCGGCACGGTGCTGTGTAGTTTAAAGATGGCGGATGACAGCTGAGGCAAGAGGGTAGCACGGTATTCTGTGGTTTAAAGATGGTGGATGACAGCTGACGAAATTGCCCGCAGGATAGCAGCACGGTGCTCTGTCGATTAAAGATGGCGTGTGACAGCTGACGAATTTGCAGCTACTACGATAAAGAGAGCAGCACGGTCCTCTCTGGATTAAAGATGGCGGATGACAGCTGTCAAAAAAGCACGTGGCTTTGTTTACAAATTCAAATCTCGCGCCAAAATTCAAATTTCCCGCCAGAATTCAAATTTCCCATGGGAGGAGGAGGAGGCCGCCGAATCCGCCTATTATACTACTCTCAAAGTATATACGACCGAACTTAATGGAAATCTACCTGCCTTAATGAAAATTAATTTCCAAACCTTTTTTTCCTCATGTGCATCATTTCGATACGAGGGTTAATAAGGGAGATATAATTAACGGACCCTTTTTCGGTACAAGTCTCCCGGACTTAACGCAAGAGCGGGTGCGTGTAAAGCGTGTTCCTTACAACTTGAAAACTACTGAAGATATTTGAACCAAACTTTATATATAGCATCCATCTGTCCAAGGGTAGTTTTCTTTGGTGTCTGTTAGTTTGTTTGTTCGTTCTTTTGTTTGTTTGTTTTTCTGTTTGTCTGTCGTTCTATAACTTGAGAACTACTGGATATTTTCCACTAAACTTCATATTTAGAATCCACCTGTCCCTGGGTAGGTTTTAGGGCAAATATTGTTTCTAAATGCCTGAACTGATTGGGGGTTTATACGAAACAGAAACCGTGATTTTGCACTCCCTCAAAATATACGCAACAAAAATTAATGGAAATGTACCTGCCTTAATGGAAGTTAATTTGTAAACCTTTTTTTCCTTATGTGTATCATTTCGATACCAGGATGAATAACGGAGATTTAATTAACGGACCGTTTTTCGGTACAAGTCCCACCGGACTTAACGCAAGAGCGGGTGCGCGTAAAGCGTATTCCTTACAACTTGAAAAATACTGAAGATATTTGAACTAAACTTTATATTTAGCATCCACCTCTCCAAGGGTAGGTTTTACGGTCAATACCATTTCAAATTCCCGGAATGGACTGGTGTTTCATAGGGGACCGAAATGGTGATTTTACTCTCCCACAATATATAAAGTAGAAGACCAACCTCACTGGAAATCCATCAAACCTTTTGGAAATCCAATTCTAATTTCTTTTTCTCATGTGCATTTTTCATCAGGAGGATTAATAAGGGAGATAACATGAAAGGTCGGTTTCTCAGGCTAAGTCTAGCGGACATAGCCCAAAATGTGTTATACGTGGAGCAGATTCCTTATCTATCTACATAAATCATATCGTAACGACCGTGTGTCTGTGCATTGACTATTTTGACGAAATTTTCGTACAGTTTTCCGTTTAAGGGGTAATAATGACCATCTGCGTATTTTTTAGCTATAGTTTCCTGGAAGTGCTAAATTTTACCCCCCTCGCCAAAAATCAAGATTGCCTCACAATCTGCCACACGAGCTGAAAATTGCAATTAAGCAAAATTAATAGTTTTAGCTGGTAACCTACGGAAAACTTCCAAGATCTTGAAATATTTCACTTTTTATGCCGAAGAATATCGAAATGTAGGTAATTTAATGACGGTGCAAACCTTCGTTTCGAGGTATTTCGTGGGATAAACGGGAAGTCCTATCACATAAGGGATGGCACAATCTTCGTTGAATTAGGAGTGATCTTCAACCTTGGTCTTGTGACTTTTTGTCGTATATGTATCGCTTATACGTTAGATTCGTCTCTATTTCTCGATTTTTTACCTGCATAATTCATATTTTCATGAAAGATAGTATCAACAAACTCTACACGAACATTGGCCCACCCAGTACCCATATGTGAGCCAAATGCAATGTCACATAATTATCCGAAAAGTAATGCAATGTAAGATTATCTTACATAAATTACAACCTATTCAACGTTTCTGACACTCTGACCCACGAATAGATGAGATGCGAGAAAATATCATAGGACCTATAGATTTTGATCGCTAAATACTGCGCCTTACGGTACAATCCTTTGTCGATATGACGTACCGTTTAGCAGCAATTAATCTGTAAAGGAAGGTCTGCAATATTATAAACATGCATATATTTTTGTATGTCCATCTGTATATATTCATTGATGTCGATTTGTAGCGATCGAGAAAGGGTGTGTCCGCTATTGTAATCAGTACTCCCTACACCGACTTTGACTGCTAGCAGTAGGAATGGGGTCCGTCTTCAACTCCTGCGTAACCGGCATTAGTAAGGACGGCTTACCATTGTAATGAATAATTCACTTCTCGATTTGTCTTGCAGAAAGCAAGGGCCCATACAGTTTTGTTCAAAAGTCTCCTACCCTATTGTGTTTGGCTCTAGGCCAGGGTGCCCGCCATTATAAACAAATGTTCCAATCTAAATATGACTAGCATTAGGCATAGTGGCCTGCTATTTTCATGGAAACTCACTCATTCTGTGTGACTGGCAGTAAGCTGGCTGGCAGCAGGAAAAAGGGCCTGTCATTATAATGATAACTACACAATTCAATTTTGAATGGTAGTAGGGAAGTTTCCTGCTATTATAATAAAAACTCCTCAACTGTAATCTGTCTGAAAGTAGGAAAGGGTCCTGTCATTGTATATAAACTCCCCAAATAGATTGTGACCGCGCAGTAGGCAATGGGGCCTGCAATTATAATGTAAACTTGCCAACTCGGCAGTAGGCAAGTGAGCCTACCGTTATCATCACAACTCCACAGCTCACACTTTACATTGGAAACAACGTATGGGGACCTCCCCATGCTATTTCTCGGATAAGGCTAAGAGACGTGCAATTTTAAAACAATCTCATTTACTGCACGCACAGAATCTACTTCGATATCGGTATAAAATGTAGAATACCGTAGCGAAGCACGGGTACATTTGCTAGTTAAACATAAGACACACAGTTCGCACTACTATTGATAGCTGTAACTCCGAGCTCGATTCCTGATAGTCTGGCTCAGTCCGACAAGGTACTGGTCATTCTCTCTACTTGTATTCCTCTGTGCGGTTGTTCTCTTACCCTGTGACTCCGAGTTCGATTCCTGATAGTCTGGCTCAGTCCGACAAGGTACTGGTCATTCTCTCTACTTGTATTCCTCTGTGCGGTTGTTCTCTTACCCTGTAACTCCGAGTTCGATTCCTGATAGTCTGGCTCAGTCCGACAAGGTACTGGCCATTCTCTCTAGTTGTATTCCCATGTGCGGTTGTTCTCTTACCCTGTGACTCCGAGTTCGATTCCTGATAGTCTGCCTCAGTCCGACAAGGTACTGGCCATTCTCTCTAGTTGTATTCCCATGTGCGGTTGTTCTCTTACCCTGTGACTCCGAGTTCGATTCCTGATAGTCTGGCTCAGTCCGACAAGGTACTGGTCATTCTCTCTAGTTGTATTCCCTTGTGCAGTTGTTCTCATACCCTGTGACTGTAATTTTAATGGTAGTAGTGATTATGGTTTTAAGACAAGTGTATGAATATTTTCCTTCTATGATCTTAACAGCAATACCTTCCTAGCATTTGCATGCCAACACCGCAAAACGGGATTATAACTTTAGACTGTAGGGTTAGCGAACTTTTAGCATCCGCATCGCAAGATAGTTTGTTTAAACTGTAACGTTACTGGCACTGGTGGTGATTATTGTTTTAAGAGAAATGCTTTCCTTCAAAGGTAAGTGCATTAATATTTTTCTTCAATGTGTTCTGTGATCGTAACAGTTATACCTCCATGGCAATATCACTAATTATTCTTTTGGAATATGATTATAACCTTAGACTGTAGGGTTAGCGACGTGTTAGGCTCAGGATCGCAAGATAATCGTTTTGGCTACCTCACAGCATTTGCTTGTCCTACAATCATTAAACAAGTAGTGCATTTGTTATCTTTTACAACAGAGAATCTCAGTGCTCTATTCCTACTCGGTAGACAGCCTACAAAATAAGATTTGCGTTAATCCCGTAACATTCCTTGTATTTCTCACGATAAACAGAGTTTGTAATCCATACTTATCGAATCCGTTACAGTAACACAATTAGATCATTTTTATAGTAACCAGAGTTCGGTTCTAGAACGGGGGTCCGCATCCAACTTTTTTATTCACTAGAGTGATTAGTGTTCGAATCCATTACATTAATAGAAAGAGACTTTTTTATCAATTCCTTTTCGCCCGCCCTCCTCCCATTACAGATGTTGTCTTGACAATAAAATCAAGGTAAGATTTTCAGATCACGATGCAGCTGTCCTCTTTAACAGGATTAAACCTGTTAATCTTGTCGGATGGAGACATACAGAATTTGCTTGTTCTGCAATCAATTCTATTTCTTTTATCGAAAAGAGTAAAAACTTATGCGATACAAGTGGACAACGCCACATCATGCTTTCCAGCCCACTGTAACATGATTGTACATGTTCTGTCTTGTCGGATGGTGACGTAAATCTTAAGCGAGGGGGAAGGGCATCTGTGCGTAAAACTGTAATTAGGAGGAGGAGGAACGTAGCTAACCTGTGAGGAGGAGGAGGAGGAACGTAGCTAACCTGTGAGGAGGAGGAGGAGGAGGAACGTAGCTCACTGTGAGGAGGAGGAAGAACGTAGCTAACCTGTGAGGAGGAGGATGAGGAAGAACGTAGCTAACCTGTGAGGAGGAGGAGGAAGAACGTAACTAACCTGTGAGGAGGAGGAAGAACGTAGCTAACCTGTGAGGAGGAGGAAGAGGAAGAACGTAGCTAACCTGTGAGGAGGAGGAAGAACGTAGCTAACCTGTGAGGAGGAGGAGGAACGTAGCTAACCTGTGAGGAGGAGGAAGAACGTAGCTAACCTGTGAGGAGGAGGAGGAAGAACGTAGCTAACCTGTGAGGAGGAGGAGGAGGAAGAACGTAGCTAACCTGAGAGGAGGAGGATGAGGAAGAACGTAGCTAACCTGTGAGGAGGAGAAGGAGGAGGAAGAACGTAGCTAACCTGTGAGGAGGAGGAGGAGGAAGAACGTAGCTAACCTGTGAGGAGGAGGAAGAACGTAGCTAACCTGTGAGGAGGAGGAGGAGGAAGAACGTAGCTAACCTGTGAGGAGGAGGAAGAACGTAGCTAACCTGTGAGGAAGAGTAGGAGGAAGAACGTAGCTAACCTGTGAGGAGGAGGAAGAACGTAGCTAACCTGTGAGGAGGAGGAGGAGGAGGAGGAGGAACGTAGCTAACCTGTGAGGAGGAGGATGAGGAAGAACGTAGCTAACCTGTGAGGAGGAGGGGGAGGAGGAAGAACGTAGCTAACCTGTGAGGAGGAGGAAGAACGTAGCTAACCTGTGAGGAGGAGGAGGAGGAAGAACGTAGCTAACCTGTGAGGAGGAGGATGAGGAAGAACGTAGCTAACCTGTGAGGAGGAGGAGGAGGAAGAACGTAGCTAACCTGTGAGGAGGAGGAGGACGAGGAGGAGGAACGTAGTTAACGTGTGAGGAGGAGGAGGAAGAACGTAGCTAACCTGTGAGGAGGAGGAAGAACGTAGCTAACCTGTGAGGAGAAGGAAGAACGTAGCTAACCTGTGAGGAGGAGGAGGAGGAAGAACGTAGCTAACCTGTGAGGAGGAGGAAGAACGTAGCTAACCTGTGAGGAGGAGGAGGAGGAACGTAGCTAACCTGTGAGGAGGAGGAGGAACGTAGCTAACCTGTGAGGATGAGGAAGAACGTAGCTAACCTGTGAGGAGGAGGAGGAGGAACGTAGCTAACCTGTGAGGAGGAGGAGGAGGAACGTAGCTAACCTGTGAGGAGGAGGAGGAAGAACGTAGCTAACCTGTGAGGAGGAGGATGAGGAAGAACGTAGCTAACCTGTGAGGAGGAGGAGGAGGAGGAGGAACGTAGCTAACCTGTGAGGAGGAGGAGGAACGTAGCTAACCTGTGAGGAGGAGGAGGAACGTAGCTAACCTGTGAGGAGGAGGAGGAACGTAGCTAACCTGTGAGGAGGAGGAGGAGGAACGTAGCTAACCTGTGAGGAGGAGGAGGAGGAACGTAGCTAACCTGTGAGGAGGAGGAGGAACGTAGCTAACCTGTGAGGAGGAGGAGGAGGAACGTGGTTAACCTGTGTCGAGGAGGAGGAGGAGGAGGAGGAACGTAGCTAACCTGTGAGGAGGAGGAGGAACGTAGCTAACCTGTGAGGAGGAGGAGGAGGAGGAACGTAGCTAACCTGAGAGGAGGAGGAGGAGGAGGAACGTAGCTAACCTGTGAGGAGGAGGAGGAACGTAGCTAACCTGTGAGGAGGAGGAGGAGGAGGAACGTAGCTAACCTGTGAGGAGGAGGAGGAGGAACGTAGCTAACCTGTGAGGAGGAGGAGGAACGTAGCTAACCTGTGAGGAGGAGGATGAGGAGGAGGAACGTAGCTAACCTGTGAGGAGGAGGAGGTGGAGGAGGAACGTAGCTAACCTGTGAGGAGGAGGAGGAGGAGGAACGTAGCTAACCTGTGAGGAGGAGGATGAGGAACGTAGCTAACCTCTGAGGAGGAGGAGGAACGTAGCTAACCTGTGAGGAGCAGGAGGAGGAGGAGGAGGAGGAACGTAGCTAACCTGTGAGGAGGAGTAACGTAGCTAACCTGTGAGGAGGAGGATGAGGAAGAATGTAGCTAACCTGTGAGGAGGAGGAGGAGGAAGAACGTAGCTAAACTGTGAGGAGGAGGAAGAACGTAGCTAACCTGTGAGGAGGAGGAGGAGGAAGAACGTAGCTAACCTGTGAGGAGGAGGAAGAACGTAGCTAACCTGTGAGGAGGAGGAGGAGGAGGAACGTAGCTAACCTGTGAGGATGAGGATGAGGAAGAACGTAGCTAACCTGTGAGGAGGAGGAGGAGGAGGAAGAACGTAGCTAACCTGTGAGGAGGAGGAAGAACGTAGCTAACCTGTGAGGAGGAGGAGGAGGAAGGACGTAGCTAACCTGTGAGGAGGAGGATGAGGAAGAACGTAGCTAACCTGTGAGGAGGAGGAGGAGGAAGAACGTAGCTAACCTGTGAGGAGGAGGAAGAACGTAGCTAAGCTGTTAGGAGGAGGAGGAGGAAGAACGTAGCTAACCTGTGAGGCGGAGGAAGAACGTAGCTAACCTGTGAGGAGGAGGAGGACTAACGTAGCTAACCTGTGAGGAGGAGGAGGAGGAGGAGGAACGTAGCTAACCTGTGAGGATGAGGAAGAACGTAGCTAACCTGTGAGGAGGAGGAGGAGGAACGTAGCTAACCTGTGAGGAGGAGGATGAGGAAGAACGTAGCTAACCTGTGAGGAGGAGGAGGAACGTAGCTAACCTGTGAGGAGGAGGAGGAGGAACGTAGCTAACCTGTGAGGAGGAGGAGGAACGTAGCTAACCTGTGAGGAGGAGGAGGAGGAACGTAGCTAACCTGTGAGGAGGAGGAGGAGGAACGTAGCTAACCTGTGAGGAGGAGGAGGAGGAGGAACGTAGCTAACCTGTGAGGAGGTGGAGGAAGAACGTAGCTGACTGTGAGGAGGAGGAGGAGGAACGTAGCTAACCTGTGAGGAGGTGGAGGAACGTAGCTAACAAGTGAGGAGGAGGATGAGGATGAGGAGGAACGTAGCTAACCTGTGAGGAGGAGGAGGAGGAACGTAGCTAACAAGTGAGGAGGAGGAGGATGAACGTATCTAACCTGTGAGGAGGAGGAGGAACGTAGCTAACCTGTGAGGAGGAAGAGGAACGTAGCTAACAAGTGAGGAGGAGGAGGAGGAACGTATCTAACCTGTGAGGAGGAGGAGGAGGAACGTAGCTAACCTGTGAGGAGGAGGAGGAACGTAGCTAACCTGTGAGGAGGAGGATGAGGAGGAGGAACGTAGCTAACCTGTGAGGAGGAGGAGGAACGTAGCTAACCTGTGAGGAGGAGGAGGAGGAACGTAGATAACCTGTGAGGAGGAGGAGGAACGTAGCTAACCTGTGAGGAGGAGGAGGAGGAGGAAGAACGTAGCTGACTGTGAGGAGGAGGAGGAACGTAGCTAACCTGTGAGGAGGAGGAGGAGGAGGAGGAGGAGGAGGAACGTAGCTGACTGTGAGGAAGAACGCGGGTAAGTCTGTCGGTGGAGGAACGCGACTAGGCCTCCTCCTTATATTATCTTATTATCAGATACCCCTTCCCTCCTCCTCCGCCTTAATCATCTCCCCAAAACGGTGTTGGGAAGGGTCACGTCGAGAAAGGCAGCTTGCTTAATCCTCTCTCCAATATCCTCCAGCTAGGATCGTTTCCTTTTTCAAAAATTCTGTGTCTGCACGTGGCTAAGCCCTGATAGCAGTAAGGTTACAAGGATCGTTTACTTTTTCCTCTAAAATGGTGTTATGTCGAGAAGGGCAGCTTGCTTTCGGGGAAGGGATCATGTTGAGAAGGGAAGCTTGCACCACGCACCCTCCTCCTATCACGGATATGATCAAGATAACTTTTGGAAAACACGATGCTGCTATCTTCTGTAACAGGATTGAACCTGTTATTCTTGTCGGATGGAGATATACAGCATTTGCTTGTTCTACAATCGTAGGTGCAGAAGTAATAGTCTGTATATTAAAGAGGGAAAAATTATTAATTTCTCCTTACAGCATCCTCTTCCTCTTACCGCTCCCTCCTAAGGTTAAAAACTTATGCGTTACAAGAGAACAACGCCACATCATTTTTTCCAGTCCAGTGTAGCAGGATTGTACATGTTCTGTCTTGTCGGATGGTGACGTAAACCTTTAGCGAAGGGGAAGGACAACTGTTCGTAAAATTGTGAGGAGGAGGAGAAGTTAAGGTGGCAGCAGAGAGGTTAGACGCTGTTAAGATGGTAGCAGTACGTTTACTTGTTTAAACTCTGCATTCACGTGGTTACGACTTTACATCTCTCAAAAAAGCAGATGGATTTTAAATTCCGCATCTCCTTTACATGCTTAAGATGGCAAGAGTTAGGTTCGGGTCTGTAAAAATGGCAGCAGTGAGGTTACTTTTTTAAATTCCGTGGCCACGTGGTTAGGACCTCATAGCTGTCAAAAAGCACGTGGATTTCAAATTCCGCGCGAACACGTGCATAAGGTGGCAACAATGAGGTTAGCAGTGCCCACGTGCTTGAAAGAGTGAAGTTAGAGTCCGTCAAGATGACAGCTGTCAATATAGCAGATGTCAAAAAGCACTTCGATTTTAAATTCCGCGACCCTACATGCATAAATGGCAGCAGTTAGGTTTTGGCCCCGCCAAGATGGCAGCACTGAGGTCAGCACTGCCCACGTGCTGGAAGAGTGAGGTTAGGGTCCGTCAGGATGTCAGCTGTCAAAAAGCACGCGGCTAAGCACGTGGTCTTGTTTGTGAACAATGAGGACTGTCACATGGTCATGACGTCATGGGGCCAATGGCCAATGCTGACGAGGTGGTTTACAATCCCTGTTGCTCCACTACTCATCTGACTGCAAACATCTGAGTTGTTATTAATTGTATGAGTATTTTTGACATGTTTGCCAAATTAGAGGCCAAGAATGAAAACTGTGCCGCGAGGTACACTTTCCAGCTAACAACTAAAAATGTAAATCATTTGTTATCAACTTCCTCCGCCAGACAAGAATGTTGCCATGACGACAGAACAAATGATTCCTAGTGTAGAGTATTCCAGTTTCACTGATCCGGTTACGGCATCTTTAGGGATATTATATGGCGCTAAACCAAATAATTTAGATAGTTGCCATACGGGTGAAATTACTGAAAGTAGTTCATTACTTATAGAGCAATATCTGCTTGCATCAGTATCTGTACGATGGCCTTCGCTAGAAATTGTTAACATTTTCGGAAATTGCTTATAACTAGAGTGATGTACAATTAGCAACGGGATATTTTAAGTGTATTTCTGAGTAATAGCGTTATGATAGCGTTACGTTACATGTCAAGGAATATTCACGTTATTTCCTGTAAAAGTATCTGAGAACACTTCTAACTATTACGTTACAGTAGTCCTCAGAACTATTTAGTCATCATGTGTTTCTTGTTTTAACGTTCTTTGTTCTGTAATTATCTTCCTTCGTAATCATGATATTCATTTTGATCTAATTCCTTGTAATATTCACCTTCTTGTAAATGTTTGCTGTATACCTTGTTATTATGTAATTAATATTTAAATATCAGGTCATTGCTCTTGTGAAGCGCACTCTGTAAAACTGGTTGCCTGAAATAAGGGGATTCGAAGCGCACCAGACGGCCCTGAAAAGCAAAATTAACCTTGAAGTCAGGTTTCTTTGAACGTCAGTAAATAGACGTGTTCTATTCAGTTCTTGTTATCAGTCTGCAATAGACTACGTAAGGGAAACATGGTCAAAGTCGAAGGCTATTAAAATATAAAATGATCAGTTTCAATAATGTGAAAGTTTACGTTGTGGTGGGTGTTTGTTTGATTGTGCCTCTCGTACGTGCGAAGTGACAGTGACAGTTTGTTCGGATAAATTACAATAATGCGACTATTATTAATCATGCTCATGGCTGATTGATAAATTGGGTAAATAGATGGACTCCAGCACTTTGTTGACGAAAGACTTTGGATATACGTATTTAAGTGTTGTGGATAGAGTGTGCAAGATTTATGTAAATTGCAAATACGAGTACACTGTAACTTCCGTTTGGCGCTTTCAAGTCTGGAGGTTAGAGAGAAGCTACTAATGTAAACAAACATGCATCTTGCTTGCTCTTCACGGTCTTTCCCACGCTTTAAGATTTCAATTAAATAGAAAGTGCGCTTCACGGATCAACTCATACACATCAGACTTCTCAACAGGAAAGAGCCTATTCTGCATCATCGATGCAAAAACTTATTCCATATTGCGTGTGTACTTAACAATTGTAAATAACTCACTTCCACCTTTGAAACCAGCGCACAGATTCATATTAAAGATTACGATCTCAGAAGAACATTCAATGTCCACATTATTTAAAAAGGGAATTTAATGTCCACGGCTGGCCGCTATATCACTTCCAATCATTCATTTGGATCTCTGTCCTTGATGGTGGTTCTGTACTGCTAGCAACATCTTCCTACTCTTCTTCTGTCATCACCTCTGTCTCTTCTTCCTCGATTGTTTTACGATTCAAGACATTGATACACGTCCCATTGGAATATCATTCACACACCTACTCATCCACAGACCGAAATATCAAATCTACGACCGAGGAAATAACAAGATGATAACATATACCTTTCATTCATCATTATATGTAACACAGGAAAACAAATGCTCATATAGCCTAAAACGAAAACAGTGCACCAAAATGCAAGGTCTACCATAAGAGAATTACACGAACTTCCATCATTTCTCAACTGCCAACAGAACCCCACACTTTACTAATCAGATTACAGTGACACTATACTTACGGTCATATCATAAGACAGAAATAAGGTGCTCGAACGGAGTTTAAACAGCTGTATCAGACTTGGGAATGATTCTCACATTTCTCTTTTTTATAGAAAGTTGTCATGCCTTCATGTTCATCAGCGTCGCTGTCTTCAAATGTTATCCTTTCTGCATGGAATTCTAAACTCAGGTGTACCGGATTACCTGTCATAAAACGTAAACTATCTCTCTTCCTATTATACCCCCTCCTCCCTTACTGCAGTACATGTCTCAGTCACTAC
This sequence comes from Anabrus simplex, assembly GCF_040414725.1. Lineage (NCBI taxonomy): Eukaryota > Metazoa > Arthropoda > Insecta > Orthoptera > Tettigoniidae > Anabrus > Anabrus simplex. The sequence continues at coordinate 2,680,900 of NC_090278.1, read as the reverse complement.
ATGGCTTACCACCTCTGCTTTGTATTAACTGCCTCTAGGTTGTGGAATACTTACCTGCTAACATTAGAGATTAGCGTTCTCGTAGGAGATTCAAGATGAACTGACGAAATCACTTGCTGAACACTTCTAGCTGACTTGTTTGATGAGTGAAGTGTGAATGATAATATATTCATAAAAATTAGAAATGCAGTTGCTAGTTATAGGTTTTTACTGCGTTTCCATCTTTTCTTTCTTTTTCGTTTCAAAATCTTCCCCACTTGGAGGCTGCCGAAGACAAAGGATGCACAAAAAATGTCATTCCAAAATAAAACAATTAAAATAAATTATGTCCCAGTCTGTCGAATATAAGTGATGTCTGAGTATGAAAAGAGAACCCCTTAGCGCTTTCAGCAAACAGTCGATGAACTCCTTGGAACTGATGCTGAAGGTCTGATGCTGAGACCTCTCACTTCCACGTCGTCCAGCTCGTGATTGTTCTTATAATACGGCACTGTAGGCTGATAGATTTCTTTTATCGGTCCACTTAGTCTCCTTGGTCGGACTGTGTTTCAAATCTTACTGTGGTGTCTAATATATCTCCTTTCCACATTTTAATGGAGATCATGACTATCCTTCTCGTTCCGGCATTTTCTCCGATGCCATGGACTTACTCATACACTAGAAATCCTTTATCACAGACCGTCTGTGCTATGGACTACCTGATGTTGGGATGTTTAGTGTTTCGAAGACTTTCACTGAAGTTACAGGAACCCAAGACATATGGTAACGCTTCAGTCTCACTGCACGTTCTGTAGTGATAACCATCAAGGAACCTTTTCGGTTCAGCTCTTACAGGTGAAACATTACATGTCATTTTCAGCGCATCTCTTCACTCCGTGCTACAAAGGCCGTCGTGATATCTAACCCAGCGGTCTGCAGGAGGGAACTCCTTGTTCAGACACACTCCCTGACTTCTGCTTCTCAACTACCACCATTTCTCAAACTCAGATTCTTGTAATCATGTTCATTTATATGTCATGTTGTACTTTCTATGACTATTTCGATTATTACTATCTGCATAGTACTATATATTGTTCTTAATGATTTATAGTATTTTTGAAATTAAGTTTTATTTCTGTTAAATATTTTAGTGACGTGTTTAAGTGTAAGAGGGGACCTTGAGTCCTAATTACAAACACAATAAAACATTATAACCAGACCTCTAGGCATGAACAATATATCGTAGACACTTAGGTATATCAGAGAACGATCTTTAAAAAAATGTCCACTCCAGCACATGTACAGTATAACGGGACCCATACCGCCTATCATTTCCAATCTGTGAAATTAAACAAGAAGCAAAGAGGCGCGAGCCACAAGCAGAACATTTGAAATAAAAAGGACAAAATCATGATAATTTCAGAGATAGTTAGGACAACCATCTCAGTTTGAAAATTGAGAAGCAAGTACAGATCACAATTGTCTAGATAAACATTATCTTGAGACATCGGAAATGTTAAACCAAATTTAACGCCAGATATGATTAAAGTTTCATAGGCCAGTTCTAATGTTTTTCGCCTCCATTATCAATCACAACGGAAAGGGGTGTGTATCATGTCAAGGAGATACAAATCCAAGTTAGGGCAGAAAAAGAAACTTTGACGGCAGATGGGACACGAAACTACACCTGTCCGCATTGGATCGGCTTAGGATTACAAGTCACTTTTTGATTTGAAAGGAGTTGTTATTGTGTGATAAACAGTAAATCGCAAATCATATGAGTCCTTCTTTAGTCACCAAGATATATACAGACCAGAGTAGTGTCTCACTAGCACACCTGTGTTCTCGCTGCTGTAGAGCGAGCTGTGCCCCACCAGTTTGCTGTATTACAATGTGAAAGGACTTATGTTCCATCATCTATTTCTCATAGACGAGGCGATAAAATATTTGAACAACATTTTAATTATAAGTGCATCTCATTGCTTTATTGTTATTGGAACTTTACACACTCAAGACAAAAGAACTTACCTTACAATTACTTTCTTATAAAGGTTTCCTTCAAGGTTATGTTTTAATTTCTTCCTAAATTGTGTTAGTGTGAACACTGTAATACATCTCCATTGGCTGACAAACGCCCAAAAAAACGGCCAAAACATGTACCAATCTTTGCAATAGTCGTGAAAGTTTAATTAAGACTAAACATGTATTGACTGAGGTTAGACATTTTAATTGTTTCACTTTACAGACATTTTGTATGATATGCAAATAATACAGAACAAATTAAAGAAGACATTTTTAAATTGCAAACACTGAACACTAATTTTTTTCGATCAAAGGTGCAGTAGGGCCGCGTAGCGGCAGAGCCGTGTAACCTCACAGAGTATCTTCTATTCGTTAAGATCTCAACATACCAAAAATCAACTCATGTTCTATGCTGTGATTTGTAGTGTGCGTTTGCGCTTGATTTGCAGAAAACGCCGTAATTCACTTACCTGGAAACCATTTCAGCGATTTATCAAAAAACAGGACAATTTAGTGCAAAGTAGGCTTTGTATAGCAGCTTAATGTTAACCCTTCCGTTCATGGTGTATCACATGTTATAGTTAATTAATGGTCATGTCCAGTGGAATATGTCGAGGTGTTTAGGATATCATGCACTTCCTGGCAAGCCTAAAAGAAAGCGAGTGGAATTTTAACTTATAGTAGAAATCCCGGCATCTTCCTGGATATTGTGAGATATCCTGGGAGACAGGAATTGCTTCGCCGTTAATTTTGAGGGACCAGGCATTATTAAAGGAGGGTTAACGTACCACAAGCTTCCTCCAGAAACAAGTCAGTTAAGTACGATGATGAGATATGTGAGTGTAGTAGCAAGGAAGGCACACAACAAACTGTTATCAAGAGTAAACAAACCAAACCCGGCCGTGAAAGTGACTTTGGAAAGACCGAGTTGCTGGGAAAAAGACGACAATTCATTGTGAACACGTTTATCATTCTTGTGAATTAGAATCAGACTGGTCACGATAGAAGATGTGTTTCCTGCCTCACGTGTTGTTGTAGAACAAGAAGCAGTGATGCTCATAATCTGAGCTAAAATGATCAAGTCCCCCAAGATGAACAACTTGTAGCGATCATCAGCTTCGTCAACAGTGCTCTTCACAACGTGATAGGTATCATATATTATTGTGATAAAACTACTGACAAACCTAACCAGCAATTCTAAAGCAAATATGGAATTAACTTCTTCTGCTACAACACACAAGGTATGATGCACGTACCTGTAGTTACCAAAACTGGCGATCATGTGGTCCTCCCGGCTTCTGATTGCAGGAGAAATTCGACTGAGATATGGTGCAGAAGAGGTGTGTGAATATATGAAGAAATTATTATAGTTACACTTGCTAGAGGAATTCCACAAAGAAATATATTCGTTCAGCATTGCAAATCGGTGTTTTAGTAAAAGCACAGTATTCACGAATTGAATGTGGGAAATACAGGTGACATAATAAGCTACTTTTAAAGGTAAAACATAATAATGCCCAGTACTTGCGAAAATCAGAACCCATCCAGCTATGTATCCACATATTAATACAGAAGATACAAGTATTAATTGTAAAATTAGATTTCGTTTATGCCTGTGAATATAAGGAGAACTCATATTATTGTTTTCAATAATGTTACTTTCATTTTCCACGAAAAATAAGCGGTATATTTCCGTGATTGCACTGAAATACTTCCCATACTTTTTCCTGTTTACTGTAGCATGCGAATTGATTAATATGAGCGGTAAGCAAAAACCCAAAAATAATCCTGTGGTGTTTATCACACTAAAAGGAGATTGGCCCTGCTGTTCCACTTCCGGCCTACTAAACAGGTAATGGAAAGTATAACAACCACCACCACACAAAAATGTTGCCATCATGACAGAGCAAATGATTCCTAGTTTAGAGTATTCCAGTTTCACAGATCCGGGCACGGCATGAGTAGGGATATTATATGGCGCTAAACCAACGAGTGAAGATATTTTCCATAACGGTGAAATTACTGAAAATAGTTCGTTACTAATAGAAATATATTTGTTTGTATCTGTCTCTGTGCGCGGTACTTCATTCGGAATTGTCAACATATTTGTAAATTGCTTAGAACTACTGTGATACACAATTAATAATGGAATATTTTATGTCTTTTTCTCTAAAGTTCCGTGCGAACACTTCTAAGATATTCGATTTCTGGTTTGTTCTTTAATCCTCTTCGTGCGTAATCACAAATATCTTCTGATAGAATTCCTTGTAATATTATTCTTCATGTAAATGTTTGCTGCAGTAATTGTTTTTCTGCTATTTATTTTTAAATTTGACTTAGCTGAACTTTTACTAAAAGCAAGCACTGCCACTGAAATATCTACCAGTCGCAATGAAGTTGTTAGTACACACTGGAAATAGGTAAAATTGGTTTCCTGAAATAAGGGGTTTCGAAGCGCTATGAAATGCAACACGGTGTAATCATTGAAGTCAGGTTTTGTCTGAACATCAGTAGAATGACGTGTCGTTGTGGGTTTCATTCAGTTCGTGTTATCAGTCTGGCATCGACCACGTAATGTGTAAAAGGCAAAGAAATGAAGCTATTATTAATTTCGATAATGCAATGTTTCACGAAGTGGAAAATTTTCCTTTCATTGTGTTTATCGTAAGCGCAAGATGACAGTAACAAATTCAATGTGTGATAGAGTAAGTTACAAAAAGTGACTCCTATTATCCATTCATCATTGCTGGATTATAAGAAGAATAACATAGACGGACTTCGGTATCTTGTAAATGTAAGATTTGAGATATAGATTCTAAAGTGCACTGTATAGAGACTGCAAGAATTGTGTAAAACAGATAAAAACGTTTGCTGGAATATCAGTTAAAACTTAATAAATTTTTGAGGCCGTGCCTATGAGTCTGAGAGATGGAAGGAAGCTACTAATGTAAACAAATATGTATCTTGCTTACACTTTTGGGATCCACTCATTATCACCTGAAATCTCGACAGTGAAGACAATATTCTGCATCAACAACACAGCAACTTATTTCTAATTGCAGGTGTGCTGAACATGTGTACATTACTCACTCCCTGTTTTAAAACTGAACACATATCAGTCTTACAGCTTACAACCTCAGTAGAACATTCAATGCCTGCAATATTTCAAAAGGGAATTTAGTCTCCATTGGTGGCCACTACTTCACTTTCAACCTTTCGTTCTCACTTGGTCAAGAACAGGATGATGTGTGATAGTTGCTAAGTACTAATGAGATCCATGGCTTTGATCATCCACTTAAAATTATATAATCCACCTGTCCTCTTAAATGACATACACCCACACTTCTTCTACCAAACACGACTGCATTGACTGTCCTCAAAAATTTAGGAACTCTTCCCACTTAGTCAAAGACAGGATGATGGTACGAAGATTATTGATAAATTTTTGTTAGATCCATGAAATCGATCGCACCCTCTACTTATATGTTCACTTATTTTTAAAAAGCTGTGTGCTTTGATCATATTGTAGGATATTTGAACGAAATGAGGATCATGCGAGATCTTTTATAGTTAACGAGAAATTTACAGCAATCTCAAAGTTCAATAATTTTGTACTGTCTGGAATATAGTTAATGAAATCTTTCACACTGCGATTTCAAGTTGAAACAGAGAGCTCGATTCTATTTGTATTATTTTTATTCTTTGAATTTTGAAAATATCCTGTTTGAATTATCGTATCATCATATACTAAGACGTTTAGAATACACACAGTAAGCAATATTCAGTTTAGATTTGTATACTATATAAGAAGACACAATAGGAGGAACACTGAAACACAAATATAATGTTGCGTCAGCTCGACGTGGGTAAGACTCTGAGATGCCTCACTTTGAAATAAAGTGTTGAAGAACACTGTGTATAACTCAACACGCGTCTCTGACAAACTGATAAAATAAAACAAACTCGTAAATAATTGCCACATACTAATTTATAATCCAATACGCTGTTCTGTTATCATTCCATCAAATGTAGATCTCGTTAAGGTTCCTCGCGATAAAACTATTGCTTTGTGGAGACAAGTCATTTAGATACTTGCGTTGATTACGAGTAAGACAAACGAGTCTGAGTGGGGTTTTAAGGAAAATATGGAGATAAAGTTGAAATACAATAAGACATACTGATATACATCATTATATACGGAAAGAGGAATTATGTATTGGAAAAATGTATCGAGGTAAACGCTAGGTACATTTCCAAGTTCTTTGAAGTAATCTAAGAAAAGTCTAGGTGGAAAATTAAAGGTAATCTGACACCTGAGTGTCAGCCCTGATCTGTATTTATTTATTTATTTAATCGTATGATGATTATAACTAAAAATGTATAAGTCCAGGTCCAAGTGTTTCAGCCACTCTACAGCACTTTCTGAAAGACGAAACAGGTCACTGGGGCTTCCGGAGTAGGCATGAAGAGGGCAGCGCATGATGACATGGTCCATGGTGTGCTTCTCCTCACCGCATTCACACATTGGAGAATCCATCCAACCCCACTTATGGCGTAAGAAATTGCAGCGTCCATGCCCAGTTCTCAGTCTGTTGAGGCGACCCCGTAGTTTCCTTGGGAGGACGAATCCCTTAATTTTCTGGGTTGGATTTAGGTCAAGAGCAATTGTTCCAGATGTTGAAATTGACTACTCATCCCGCCAGCTCTCGTTTAGATGGAAATCATCCCTCAAGAGTCGGCCGGCGAGTATACTTGCTGGTCTCCTAGATCGAAGTCGTCCTGGTGTGGTGGGATATGATTAAGTGCGGGTAACCAGTGGCGAGGTGTTTACTTTACAGTACCAGTTATGCAGCGCATGGTATCGTTCAACTTAGTATCCACTTCATGCACATGTGCACTTTCCAGCCATACCGGGGCACAGTATTCCGCTGCAGAGTAGACAAGACTGATATCCGTTAATCGTAAGCAGTCAGCCGAGGCTCCCCAGGAACTGCCACAAAGCTTGTGCAGGATGTTATTCCTTGTAGCGATTTTGTGAGAGAGCTTGGTGAGATGTTCTTTGTAGCTCAGAGTTCTGTCCAGTGTGACTCCTAGATATTTCGGGAACGGGTTGTACTTTAGTTTTTCACCAAGGAATAAGACAGATGGCTCATAGTTTGCGAGTCGGTTGCTGAGATGAAAACATGAAACCTCTGTCTTAGAAGCACTTGGAATCAAACGCCAAGACTTGAAGAATGTTGCCATTTTGACCAAGTCTGCTGAAAGAATGCCTCCTCCATCCTCAAAATTTCTCCTTTGAACTACCAGTGCAATGTCATCTGCATAGATGAACTTAGTAGCTGTGGTTGGTGGTAAGTCATGGATGTAGAGGTTGAAGAGAACTGGGGCCAATATTCATTCCTGTTGCAGACCGTCATTTAATTTCCTTTTGCGACTTTTAGAATCGCCTAGGAATAATACAAACTCTCTCTCACAGAGCATGTTGGAAATTAGGTTTGTAATTTCCAAGCAGGGAATTACATCCAGCACTTTAAGAATTAGTCCATGTCGCCAGACAGTATGATATGCACTTGTCAGATCAATAAAGACAGCTGTTGATTTTAACTTCTTTTGGAAGCCTGCCTCGATGTGAGTGGTAAGAGACAAAACGTGATCAGTGCAGCTACTGTTTCTTCTGAAACCAGCTTGCTCTGGGGGAATTACAGCGTCAATGAGTGGTGCTATCTTAGTGAGGACTCGTTTCAAGAGTTTATATGTGCAACTGAGATGTTGTGTTGGGCGGTAGTTTACAGATCTCTGCTCTGACTTTCCAGGTTGAAGAAGGACGATCACCTTTAACCGTTTGAACTGATTTTGGAGGTTGTTAGTCTGAAGGATGTAAGTAAAAAGAGAAGTGATTCACTTTATGCTATGTGGACCCATATTTCGAATTCATTTCTTTGAAGATATTACCAGGACCCGCAGCCTTACCGGTTTTCAGCATTTTGATAGCAGCTTCAACTTCCTGAATAGAGAATGGTCTAGACAGTTCCTCATTCTTCACTGTTCCAAGTTTGAGCTCGGTGAGCTTACCTTTCACAGTTTTCGTGTGGCATTTATCTCTCTTGGCTCGGGTGACTTCAACCATTCTATTTGCAATGGCATCTGCGCTCACGTCCGCAAGATTTTACCTATTGATTTCCCTGCACGTGTCCCCCGGGTGGTGCTAAGCGAGCAACAGCGACATAAGGTGATTCAATTGAACGACGTAATGTAGCCCTGATCTGTGGTAAAAATATACAAACAAGTATGCTCTATGTAATAACATGTTATCCATTGGTCAAGCAGGTTTTCCAACTCTTCATGTCTTAAGCACAGAACACACGACTAGTCTGGTAAGGAACACAGTTACTTACCTCTTAGTACGCAAAGTGTACCATCCTCAGCCTTGAGTTAACTCGCTTTTTCATCTTTTCTACGATTACTACTAGGTATCGAGAGGAGGGTAATCTCTCTCCAGTTACCACATTCTAATAAATCTCCTTTGTTCGGAAGCTTAATAAAGAGTCCTTCATTCCAATCTATGGGGATCTTCTCTTCTTCCCAAATATTCTTGAAAAGTGGGAACAGAATCTCGACTGAAATACCAACATTCACTTTCAAGGACTCCGGTGCGATACTGTCCATACCTGCCGCTTGGCCATTCTTTAGTTTTTAATGGTCCATTGGATCTCTGTACTCGATGGTGGTTCTGTACTGATAGCAACATCTTCCTACTTTTCTTCTTTCATCATCTCTGTCTCCTCTTCCTGGATTGTTTCACGATTCAAGACAGAGATACACGTCCCATTGAAATATCACTCGCACACTTACACATCCAGAGACCGAAATATCAAATCCACGACCGAGAAAGTAACTTGATGATAACATATATCCTTTCATTCATCATTGTAAGTAATACAGGAAAACAAATGCTCATATAGCCTAGAAAAAACAGTGCACCAGAATGCAAGGTGTACCATAAGAGGACTTACAAGAATTTCCATCATTTCTCAACTGCTAACACAACCTCACACTTTACTAATCGAATACAGTGATACTATACTTACGGTCATACTTTAAGACAGAAATAAGATGCTAGAACAGATTTTAAACACACGTATCAGATTTATATTTGAACTTGGGTATGAGTCTCACATTTTCTCCTTTTTATAGGGAGTTGTCATGGCTAAGTGTTCATCAGCGTCGCTGTCTTCCAATGTTATCCCTTCTGCATGGAATTCTAAACTCAGGTGTACCGGATTACCTCTCATAAAACTTAAATAACCTCTCTTCCTATTCCATCCACCCCTCTCTTACCACAGTACATGTCTCAGTCACTCCAGGGCTTACCACCTCTGCTTTGTATCAACTGCCTCTATGTTGTGGAATACCTCCCTCCTAACATTAGAGATTTGCGTTCTCGTAGGACATTCAAGATGAACTCCCGAAATCACTTGCTGAATACTTCTACCTGACTTGATTGATGAGTGAAGAGTGATTGAGAATATATTCATAAAAATTAGAAATGTAGTTGCTAGTTATAGGTTTTCACTGCGTTTACTTCTTTTATTTATTTTTCTTCACAAAATATTCCCCACTCGGAGCCTGCCGAAGACAAAGAATACACAAAAATAATTTCATTAAAAAAAACAATTAGTCTCAGTCTGGCGAATATAAGTGATGTCTGAGTATCAAAAGAGAACCCCTGAGCACTTTCAGCCCCCAGTCGATGAACTCATTGGAACTGATGCTGAAGGTCTGACGTCGTTCAGCTCGTATTTATTCTTATAACACGGCACTGTAGGCAGGTAGATAGGCTTCTTTTCTCGGTCCACTTTGTCTGGTTGGTCGGAGTGTGTTTCAAATCTTACTGAGGTTTCTCTTTTCTTCCCTTTAATGGCGATCATGTCTATCCTTCTCGTGCAGCCATTTTCTCCAATGCCATGGACTTCCTCATACACTAGAAATCCTTTATCATAGACTGTCTGTGCTATGGACGACCTGATGTTGGGATGTTTGGTGTTTCGAAGACCTTCACTGAAAGCAGAGGAGCCCATGACATAAGGTAATGTTTGGACTCACTGCACCTTCTGCAGTGGTAACCCTCAACGTACCTTATCGATTCAGCTCTTACAAGTGCAACGTTACATGTCATTTTCAGCACATGTCTCCACACCGTGCAAGACAGGCCATCGTGGTATCTAACCCAGTGGTCTGCGGGAGGGAACTACTTGTACAGACACTCTCCCTGACCTTTGCTTCTCAACTGCCACCAGTTCTCAAATTTAGATTCTTGTAATCATCTTAATTTATATTGTCATGTTTTACTTTCTATGACTATTTCTATTATCACTGTCTGCATAGCACTATATATTGTTCTTAATGATTTATAGTATTTTTTAAATTAAGTTATATTTCTGTTAAATATTTTTAATGATGTGTTTAAGTGTAAGAACATGAGGTGTGTATTGCACTCAATAAAACATTAGAACCAGACCTCTAGGCATGAGCAATATATCGTAGCCACACAATTACACCAGATTACGATCTCAAAAGAGAGAAAGGTACACTCCACTAAAAGGAAAATATAACGGGACTAGAGATGGCAACGATATATCGGTTTCTACGAAGTACCGATATTTTCTATTCAATTTATCGATATATCGATACCGAAATTTTGATCCAATTTATCGCATGATACATCGGATTTTCCATAAATGTGTCGTTTTTCTTTGAATTATTATTCTCATAACATCATCCACACTAGAGAAGGCCGATAATTCTGTAAGATTTGGTGCTAGTGAAGGTGGAATTGTAACCTGAAAATATCCAATCTAATTAATACCTTGCTCTGAGCCTCTGATAGGCTGGACTATAATTGGAATACAAACGGTGGAATATGTAAATCCGCTGCCCACATGATTAGTGGCAGTTTACATAGCGCTAAATACGTTCTAGTTCCAGAGTCGCCACTAGACTTCGTGTTAGCCCTCCACTGTTAAACAACAAAGCCTTCAAATTAATTGTAAAAGGCGTTGATTTGTGTATTTAGCTTATGGTGAGTATATGGTTTATATTTAAACGTAAGAATAAGAAAATAGAAGCCCCCGTGACTCAGGCGGCAATGTGCAAGCCTCTCACCGCTGGGTTTCGTGGTTCAAATCGTGGTCACTCCATGTGAGATTTGTGCTGGTCAAAGCGGGGTCAGGACAGGTTTTTCTCCGGGTACTCAGGTTTTCCCTGTTGTCTTTCATTCTAGCAACACTCTCCAATATCATTTTATTTCATCTGTCAGTCATTAATAATTGCCCAGAAGAGTGTGACGGGCTTGGGCAGCCGGCACAGTTCCCATGCTCGCCGCTAGACGGGGCTTCAATCGTACCTTTCTTGACCCGGTCAAATGACTCTAAACAGGCTGTGGATTTACATTAAGAAAATGTTTTGTGGATATTGATAAATATACAGGAGCCGAGAGAGTATTTATTGTAAACATTCTATTCACAGCATGTTCATTGCGCGTGATAAACAATGGTTTATTGCTGTGTTCCATCCTGCAAAAGTAAACTTCAGAAAGGTAGTGGCATTTATTTCCACGAGAAAATATAGAACTACGAGAGAAATGTGTCAAAATTATGTCATGTCGGGGTGACGATAAAAATAGCATATAGCAACCTTCCTCGAAGTCTGTAGTATGTGGTGAACATTTTGAAAGCACGTGCTTTTGCATTTCTACTCAAACTAGCCGCAATCAATGCCAACACATTTTTCAGGTTATCCATTGCATTTGCATGGCAAGACTAAGCTATGTACTACTACCAAATGTTTTCTAATGCACTTAAGGATATGTACACACTGTCAGAGAGAATATACAGGGACTTCAATGGATATGCTGCAGTTAGTATGCAGGGTTTGAAGTTATTACGACAACATAAAAGCTCACACATTTTTCTCTCGGTGTGATGGTACCAGCAATAAAGTAGAAAACATCAAAATCTAATTCAACCACGAATTCTAACACCTTAAGTGTCTGAGTTAATGTTATTCACCAGAAAAAAATACCAATGCCATCTTTATTCTCAGAATGCAGTGATAAAGCCGTAAATACTTTGTCGTGTACCGACCTCCCCGAGGGTTCAAACCGGTGGACTGTCAGATGAACGGCAGCCGGGATTCGCAGGCGAGATTCGATCTTAGAGTATCAATGGAAATGAATCAGTATCAGAGTAATAACCAGTTCTACGGAACACCATGTAGTGTCAGAACATTTGTATGTTAATTATATTAAGATTTAATAATTAGAAGGAAGAAGAAACTTTTCGGTGAAGTTGCAAGTAGTGGAGAGCATTAGTCAGGCAGAGAGCTTGTGAAGTGCATCTACAATAACATGTTTACGGCAGAGGATGTTTGATTGTTTGTTTATTGACAAGCAGAGTCTAATAATCGGTACTCGGCTCGCCGACAAAGAGATCAAAGCCAGTACAGTTGTACTCTAGCAAAGACAAGGAAACAAAAGTGCAAGGAGAAGGACAGATGCAGTAGTGCCCAGAGAGCAGCACCTACCGGTACAATTAGTTCATATAGTAATTGAGGGCGCCACCTAACAAGGCGATCAGCCAGGTAACGCGCATGGGTAAAACCCCTAAGGTAGTGGGAAGGGACAGACCTTTGCTTCAAGGAGAGCAGATATAACCTTAATCCAAGATGGCGCCGGGCTCTCTTTCGACCAGTAATCGCACTACTATGACTGGGCTCCTTCGAGCCGACAGTCGTGACAGTAAAGTTGTACATAAGTGCCGCAGGGCAGAATTCGGACTTAGCGCGTAGCCGTAGGAGAGACTCGTGAAACAAGCTCTCGTCAGACCAACATACTCAGAACCTGTAAATATATTTGTATATAGTGTACATAGTCGCCCTATGTAAAAAAGGACTGTGATTTTTACTACATCTATTATTTCGGCATTTGCGGGACAGAGTTCTCACCTACAATTTTACCTCCCTACAGAACCGATCAGCCAACTCCAACGGCCTGGTGACCAACCAATTAGAATGTCTCGCAGGACAGTTAGGTCACGACAACTTGCACGGTAGATGCTGCATCATATTCTTAACTATTTTCAGCCTTGAGGTTTATATGAACTTCATCATGCATTAATGACACGACATTTTTCACTCACTTTTACGGGTGTACTTAGTTCTCTCAAAAGCTATTTATTCAGGACCTATGCCTCGACTGCTGTCTTGCGGCTGGGGGTCAATGAAAATGTATCTTACGGAAGTATAACCCTAGCAACCGTGCAGGCGGGTGGTCATCAGAAATTAACAGCCGTTGATGGATAATTAAACCGAGAATTCCAGTAGCAAGATAAACCAACCAGACTCGTGCACAGGTAGAGTAAAGCAATATTGACATATATGCATTGAGGTCTGATGATATTGTAATTGGTTTTCGACTCTTGGGTTATCATTATCGATATATCGATTGAATATAACGATATATTATGTGCAATAAATATGGATTATGGAAAATATGTTTTCAGTATTTCTCAATATCAATACATCGATATTTAAAACCTTTTCGACATCCCTAGCCACAACATTTGAAATAAAAACGACAAAATCCAGATAATTTTAGAGATAGCCAGGACATCACAAGTGTCAAGATGAACATTATCTTGAGACATCGGAGGAGATAAACCAAATTTAACGCCAGATATAGGCGAGAGCACGGCGAGACACATTTAAAACGATTAAAGTGTCATCGGCCAATTAGGATAGCCGTTTTAATATTTATCGCCTCCATTATCAATCACACCAGAGGAAGGGGTGTGTATCAAGTCAAGGAGATACAAAGTCAAACTAGGTCAGAAAAAGAAACTTTGACAGCAGATGGGCCACGAGACGTCACCTGTCCACATTGGACAGTCAATTCTTGATTTGAACGGAGTCAATATTGTGCGATAAACAGTAAATCGCAAATAATACGAGTCCATCTTTAGTCACCAAGATATACACAGACCACAGTAGTGTCTCACTAGCACACCTGTGTTATAACTGCTTTAGAGCGGGTTGTACCCCCGTCAGGCTGAGAATGGCTGCTGTATTACAATGTGGAAGGTCTTATGTTTCACCATATATTTCTCATAGACCAGACGATATAATATTGAACAACATTTTTATAATAAGTGCATTCCATTGCTTTATTGTTATTGTTATTGGAACTTTACACAGTAACACAAAGTAACTTACCTTATAATTACTTCCTTGTAAAGGTTCCCTTCAAGGTTATGTTTCAATTTCTTCATAAATTGTGTTTGTGTGATCACTGTATAACATCTCCATTGTCGGAGAAACGCCCAGAAAATAGCCAAGACATGAACCAATATTTGTATTAATCGTTAAAGTTTAATTAAGATGAAACATGTATTGACTAAGGTTAGACATTTTAATTGTTTCACTTTACAGGAATTTTCTATGACGTGCAAAAAATACGGAACAACTTAAATAAGACATTTTTAAATTGCAAACACTGAGAAATCATTTTTCTCGATCAAAGGTACAGTAGGGCCACGGAGCGACAGAGCCGTGTAACCTCGCAGAGTGTCTTCTATTCCTTAAGATCCCGACATACCAAAAATCAACTCATGGTCTCTGTACAGATTTGTAGTGTGCGTTTGTGCTTGATATATTAGGAACCTTTTCAGCACTTTATGAAATTCAGTACAATTGAGTGCAAAGTAGGCTTTGTGTATCAGCTTAATTTTAACGTTTTCGTTCATGGTGTATCACAAGTTACAATTAATTAATGTTCATGTCCAGCAGAATATGTCGAGTTCTTTCTTGGCAAGCCTAAAAGAAAGCGAGTGAAACTGTAACTGCCAGCAGAGATCTTAGCATATTCATGGACAGTGTGAGATATCCTGGGAGACACGGAATTGTCTCTCCGTTCATTTTGAGGGACCAGGCATTATTATTATTAAAGGCGGGATAAGGTAACACCGGTTTCCTCCAAAAACAAGTCAGTTAAGTACAATGATGAGATACGTGAGTGTCGTGGCAAGGAAAGCAAAAAATAAACTGTAATCAAGTGTAAACAAACCAAACTCGGCCGTGAAAGTGACTTTGGCATGAATGAGTTTCAGAGAAAATGACGACAATTCATTGAGAACACGCCTTTCATTTTTGTGACTTAGAATCAGACTGGTCACGAGAGAAGATGTGTTTCCTGCCTCTCGTGTTGTTGTATAACAAGAAGCTGTGATGCTCATAGTCTGAGCTAGAACGAACAAGGCTCCCAAGATGTACAACTTGTACCCATCATCAGATTCGTCAACAATGCTCTTCACAACTTGATAGGTATTAAATATTATAGTTACAAAACTACTGAAAAACCTAAGCAGCAATTCTAAACCAAATATAGAATTAACTTCTTCTGCTACAACACACACGATATGCTGCACGTACCTGTAGTTACTAAAACTGGTGAGCATGCTATCCTCTCGGCTTTTGACTGAAGGAGAAATTCGACTGAGATACGTTGGAGAATGGGTGTGTGAAGATATGAAGAAATTATTATAGTTACACTTGCTAGAAGAATCCCATGAGGAAATATATTTGTTCAGCATTGCAAATCGATGTTTTAGTAAAAGAACAGTATTCAAGAACTGAATGTGACAAATACAGGACACAAAATAAGCTACATCTCTGAAGACAAGATAGTAATACTCATTTCTAGTGAAAGCCGGAAACAATTCCACTGTGCCTCCACCTATTAATGCAGACGATACAAGTTTGTTCCGGTGAATATAAGAAGTACTTATATCATTGTTGTCATTAATGTTACTTACATTTTCCAAGAAAAATACGCGATCTATTTCTGTGAGTGCACTGAAAATATTTCTCGTACCTTTTCCTGTTTACTGTAGCATGCGAAACGATTAATATAAGGGGTAAACAAAACCCCAGAAATAATCCTGTGGTGTCTATCAAGCTAACGATATATTGGTCTGTCGTTCCATTTCCAGCGCACTAACCAGGTAATGGAAAAAGTAACAACCACCAGCGCACAAAAATATTGCCATCAGGACAGAACAAATGACTCCTAGTGTAGAGTATTCCAGTTTCTCAGGTCCGGGGACGGCATTCGTAGGGATCTTGTGTGGTATTAAACCAATGAATTGAGATAGTTTCCATAAGGGTGAAATTACTGAAAATAGTTCGTTACTTATAAAGATATATCTGCTTGTATCTGTCTCTGTGCGCCGTACTTCATTCGGAATTGTCAACATATTTGGAAATTGCTTAGAACTACTCTGATACACAATTAGTAATGGAGTATTTTACGTTTTTCTGTAAAGTTCTATGTAAACACTTCTGAGACATTTTAATCATGATTTCTTATTGTGTCTTGTTTTAGTGTACTTTTTTCCTTTTCCCTTCCATGTAAATGTTTGCTGCATTAGTTGTTTTTTGTAATTAATGTTTACATTTGAATTCGTTGATCTTTTACTAAAAGCAAGCACTGCCGCCGAAATATCTCCCAATTGCAATGCATTTGTTAATACACAAATATTATTATATAATCACCCGGGGAATCGGAAAAATTGGTTGCCTGAAAAATGGGGTTTCAAAGCGCAATTAAATGTAATGTAAATCTTGAATTGAGTTTTGTTAGAACTCCAGTAGATCGACGTGTTCCAAGTCTGGCATAGACCACGTAGCAGAGACACGGCAAAGAAGTAAGGGTATTATTAACTTCGATAATGTGAAGTTTTATGATTTGGAGTGTGTTCCTTTCGCTGTGTCAATTGTACGCGCAAGGGAACGGGAACAAATTCACTGTGTGATAGAGTAAATTACAATAATGTAACTAATATGATCCATACATCATTGCTGCAATATAGGAAGAATGAAATGGATGTACTCAACACCTTGTAAATGTAAGATTTTAGATACAGATTCTAAAGTGTTCCGTATAGAGAATGCAAGAATTGTGTAAAACACAAACACGCGTATAATGGAATATCAGTTCAACTTAATAAGCTTATGGAGACAATACCTACACGTCTGTAGGATGGAGGGAAGCTACTAATGTAAACAAATATGTATCTTGCTTACACTTATGGGATCCACGCTTAGTCACCGAAATTCTCGACAGCGAATGCCCTATTCTGCATCAACAACACAGCAACTTATTTCTAATTGCAGGTGTGCTAAACATTTGTACATAATTCACTCCCTGTTTTAAAACAGAACACAAATCAATCTTACAGCTTACAACCTCAGTAGAACATTCAATGTCTGAAACATTTCAAACGGGAATTTAGTCTCCAATGGTGGCCACGGTTTCACTTTCAACCGTACGTTTTCATTTCGTCAAGAACAGGATGATGTGGGATAGGTGGGAAGTTTTATTGAGATCCTAGAAATATTATCATGCAATTGAAACTAAATAGTGTGCCTGTCCTCTTAAATGAAATACACACGCACTCCTTTTACCAAACGCGACTGCGTTGACAGTCTTCAACAATGTTGAAATTGCTCCCACTTAGTTAAAAACTGGATGATGGCACAAATATTACCTATACATTTTTGTTAGATCCAAGAAATTGACCGGATCCGTCTTCTTATATGTCCACTTATTTTTTAAAGCTGTGTGCTTAGATAATATTCTAAGATATTTGAAAGGAATGAAGGTCATCCGATATCTTTCATAGTTGACGTTCAATTAACACCATTCTCGAAGCACAATAATTTAATACTGCCTGGAATACCATTAATCAATGTTTTCGCACTGTGAGTTCAAGTATAAACAGAGAGCTTGATTCTATTTGTATTATTTTAATATTTGAACTATGAAAATACCCTGTTTCAATGATCGTATCTTCACATACTCCTACGTTTAGAATACATAGAGTAAGCAATTTTCAGTTCAGAAGTGGATACTGTATAAGTAGACACAATAGTAGGAACACTGCAACACAAATATGATGTTACATCTTCAGCGCGACGTGGGTAAGAAAGTGAGGTGCCTTACTTTGAAATCATGTATTCAAGAACACTGGGAACACTGGGCATGTCTCAACAAACGCCTCTGACATACTGATAAAATAAAACCAACTCGTAAATACTTGTCACATGCTAATTTATAATCCAATACGCTGTTCTCTTATCATTCCATCAATCTCTAGATCTCGTTAAGGTTCCTTGCGATAAAACTCTTGCTTTGTGGAGCCAAGACATTTAGATACTCGTGTTGATTATGAATAAGACGAATGATACTTAGTAGAGCTGTTAAACGTTAGAGAAGTTCAAAATACGAATATAAAGTTGTAATTCAAGATGAAAATATATAGAAAGAGAAAATCGGTAGTAAATATATACAAGTGTGCTCTATGTAATAAAAGTGTAGACATTGGAGAAGCAGGTTTAGGTACTCCTCATGTCTTAAGCACAGAACACACGACTACTCTGGTGATAACGTTTGGGGCAATGCTACTTTTCTCTGAGTCCGCAAAGTGTTATATTCATCATAATTATCCTCTCCTTTACTTCCCGTTTTAGTTCTCTTTTCACTGTTATTTGGGAGCTCCCTCGACATCGATCTCTGAACCTCCGCAACTGTGACTTGTGCGACACCAACACTCCACTCGTGGGCTCTGTTCTGATGTGTAGTGTGGGTTTGTGATTGATTTGCAAAACAATGGCGTATTTCAATTATGTGAAATTCAGTTTAGCTTTTCTTGAAAAACAGTATATTTTAGTATCTGCTTGCATCTGTCTCTGTTCGCCGGCCTTCGTTAGAAATTGTTAACATGTTTGGAAATTGCTTATAACTACAGTTATGCACAATTAGTAATGGAGTACTTTAATTGTTTTTCTGAGAAACAGCGTTGTACACGTATGTGAGAACACTTCTAACTATTAAGTTACAGTAGTCTTAAGAAATATTTCATCATCATGTGTTTCTTGTTTTAATGTTCTTTGTTCTGTATTCCTCTTCACGATTTTTATTTTTATCTAATTCCTTGCAATATTCTCCTTCTTGTAACTGTTTGCTGTATATTTTGTTGTTATGTAATTAGTGACTGCTCTACATAAGCAGGCTCTGCCGCCGAAATGTCTCACATTTACAATGTATTTGTTAATAAACATAAGTATACAGTCACTGGAGAATCCGCGACGGCACTCTGCAATGTTGGTTGCCTGAAATAAAGGGATACGAAGCGCACCAGGCTGTCATGAAATGTAAAGTAAACCTTGAAGTCAGGTTTGTTTGAACGTTTGATCAATTTCAATATGGGAAGTTTTATAATGTGGAGTTTGTTTGTTTGGTTGTGCCTATCGAGCGTGCAAATTAACAGTAACAAATGCAATGTGTGATGGGGTAAGTTACGACAATGCGAGATTTGTTAAACTTGGTTCATGACTAGATTATAGACTGGACAAAATATATATCCTCCAATACCTTGTAAACGTAAGACTATGGATATAGATACTTAAGTGCGGTGTACTGAGAGTGCAAGATTTATGTAAATTGCACATACGGGTGTACTGAAACTTTCCTTCATTGCCTTCAAGTCACGAGAATGGAGAGAAGCTACTAATGGAAACAAACTTGTATCTTGCTTGCGCTTCACGGACGCACTTTAATCATCTGACTTCTCAACAGCGAAGAACCTATTCTACACCATCCATAAAGTAACTTATTTCTAATTGCATGTGTACTAAACATTTGTAAATAATTCACTTCCACGTTGGAATCTAACGCACAGGTCAATCTTACAGCTTACAATCTCAGTAGAACATGCAATGTCCTACTACTTCAAAAGGGAATTTAATGTCCATTTGTGGCCACTATTTCACTTCCAACCGTTCTTTCCCACTTGGTAAAGAACAGGATAATATTGTGAAGGTTATCTCTATAACTTTATTAGATCCAAGTAATTGGATGGCATACTTGATGTTAAATATCTTATCTGTCTACTTCTTTTCCCTGCTATTAACAAAGGTAGCTGTGCAGTCATTCTTCTACGATTTTTAAACATAGTTGAATGATAATTTTACACCAGACTCGAAACACAATAGTTCGATATGATAGAGAATATCGTAATGAAGGATTCAAACTGTGATTTCAAGTTGAAGCAGAGAGCCTGCTTCTATTCGTATCATTTTTAAGCTTTGAGCTCTGAGAAGGTCCTGTTTGAATTATGCTATCGACACATACTTCTGCGTTTAGAATGCATACAGTAAGCAATACTTAGCTCAAAACTGGATAATGTAAAAATAGATAGAACAGGAAAAACACTTCGGAATCAATATAAGACTACATTTTAGTCGAAACCAATTTTGTGCGCGACATGTGTAAGGATCTCAAAAACATCACTTTGAAATAACTCCAATGTTCTAATAGAGCACCAGCTCAAGTCAACAAACGTCTCTAACACAAGTACCATTTTATGGAATAAAACCAACTCGAACTCTGCATTTGTCACTTGCTGAACTGTAATATCCAATACGCATTTAACCCCGCTGTTCTCTTATCATTTCATCAAACTCGAGGACTAATTGCGTTTAATTGCAATAAATCTTAAACGTGTATTCAAGTCATTTAGGTAATCGATTTGTTGAAAAATTATTTTTATCAGAAACACAAGTGTTCCAATTATTCCCTGAAATTTGCAAGCGTAGTTTTATTTATTAACTTGGCACAAATTCGGAAAGAATAACATTCAGTTAGATATTACCGAAGCGCACTACGTCAAGGGATGATTCACGGGTTATTGGACCTCTATAACTTTGCTATAATCGTTCAAATGTACGATGACTCTGACAGGTTTCTGTAGAAGTGCTAATAACTATCCTTTTTAACACATTTTCCTCTCTATTTTCCTTCTCTCGTTTCTCATAAGCTTATTCATAAACTGGTTTTTCTCCATTCATATTTAGGAGAAATAGTAAAATATTTAAACAAATACACTTTAATTATTACCATGTCGATCCATTAATGCTCCATGACAGATGAAGGGAATATTTCGTGAGCAGTTAGATGTTAATATTCACAGCATTACTATTAAAATATACAGATTATATTTAAGGATATACTGCGATGTTACTGTATTTCCACCGAGCCTGTACTGGAACGTGCTGTAATTATGGTAAATATAGTAGAGGTTCCGAGATGCTCCACATAATTCGTTATAAATACATCAGATAACTCGTCTTTATATACCAGTGGTAGTCATACTGTTTTATTAATATTAAATTAGAAGCGCTTCATGGCATGCCGAAGTTCATAGTCAGAATTCATCCATTCTGTCGCCATCATGCCGTCTGTCTGGTAAAAATCTATCCATATCACAAGGATGGTAGTGTTAAGATAAATATTACCTCCTCATTCCTCCCCTAAAGGGCGAGGCGGACCACGTAGACGCTGACGCCCTCTATCAGGCGAGGAGATTTGTGTAGGAGAAGGTGAGAGGTTTGGCGCCGTGGCCTATTCTAGGAAATGTCACGGCATTCGCCTTGGTGCAGGGGTCATCAGTTGGGTGCGCTGTAGCAATCCACGCCTCCTGACGTCGCACGCTCCCCATGTTCGCTAAACGAAGCAGAGCGCCATTAGTCTAGTAATGGTGTTTATTTTGTCAACGGTGTATGACTTTTTTTTGTGCTGTGCTGTGCTGTGCTGTGCTGTGCTGTGCTGTGCTGTGCTGTGCTGTGCTATGCTGTGCTGTGCTGTGCTGTGCTGTGCTGTGCTGTGCTGTGCTGTGCTGTCGCCGGTTTCTCCAACCACGATATACACCAGAAGGATTTAGACATTAAATTTCATCGTTGTCCAAAGAACAGTGACATTAAATTAAAGTGGATTAATGCCTGTAAACGGGCTGACTCGTTTATTATTGAGAATGCTCGTGTGTGCTCTGTACACTTCGACAACTCGGACTACATAAGGGACTTGAAAGGTGAGTTGTTAAACCTTCCAATTGGACGTGATTTAAGGCCTGACGCCGTACGACATTTAAATTTGCCACTGAGTAGTAATGATTTAGCGAGTCAGTCCTGTAAAGATCGTGAAATAAGGGCACAAAAACGAAATCATCGTAAGGAGATACAGCAAATTTTACAATCGCAGGCACCAACTGAAGCAAAAAAATAATAATAATGCAATCTTGAGGAAGGAATTAGATGACAAAAGTAAACATCAGTGTTTCTGTAATGAGAAAAAAGCTGAAGTGACTGCAGAATTGGAGTTAATTAGACTAGAAAATTGTGACTTAAAACAGCAAAATAAGGATCTGCAGGACCGTCTTAGTGCAGTGAATACCGAGATAATAAAATTAAAAATAATGTTCTAGTTTTTGAGAGTACTTTTTCTAAAAGTCAACAGAAAGCTTTAGTAAAAGTCAGATACTCAAGCTGGTCATCTGAGGACATTGCTAAGGCGGTCACCTTACGGTAAATGTCGTTTGTGACCAAGTTCACCCGCATCGGCACGGGGGCGAGGAGGGGAGAAAGAGAAGAAAGAAAATATCCAAAATAACCGAGATAATGGATGAATGTATTTTCCAGCAGTCCGCTTCTGTGGTATAGTGGTTAGTGCGATTACCTGTCACCCCCGGAGGCCCGGGTTCGATTACCGGCTCTACCACGAAATTTGGAAAGTGGTACGAGGGTTGGAACGGGGTCCACTGAGCCTCGGGAGGAAAAATGAGTAGGGGTGGGTTCGATTCCCACCTCAGCCATCCTGAAAGTGGTTTTCCTTGGTTTCCCACTTCTCCTCCAGGCAAATGTCGGGAAGGTACCTAACTTAAGGCCATGGTCGCTTCTTTTCCTCTCCCTTGTCTATCCCTTCCAATCTTCCCATCTCCCCACAAGGCCCCTGTTCAGCATAGCAGGTGAGACCGTCTAGGCGAAGTACTTGTCATTTTCCACAGTTGTATATCTCACGTTCCAGGACACTACCCTTGAGGCGGTGGAGGTGGAATCCCTCGCTGAGTCCGAGGGAAATACCAACGCTGGAGGGTAAACAGAGTAAGAAGAAGAAAATGAAAAATGAATTTAGTGCCTTCCATGGAAACTACATTAAGAAAGGTCCAGGAGTTTTAGGTTGTAAAATGGAAAACATTAGGAAGAAATATCCTGATCTTGAAGATTCTGTTATTTTATGTCTTGTTAGAACCAGAACGAAAAACTTAAACAAACATAGGCACATGAATTCTTACAAGAGGTGAAAATGAACTCCTAATGGAAAAAGGAAAAGTGTGAATTTTTCGAGTGGCTTTACGTCGCACCGACACAGATAGGTCTTATGGCGACGATGGGATAGGGAAAGGTGTAGGAGTTGGAAGGAAGTGGCCGTGGCTTAATTGAGGTACAGCCCCAGCATTTGCCTGGTGTGAAAATGGGAACCACGGAAAACCATCTTCAGGGCTGCCGACAGTGGTATTCGAACCCACTATCTCCCGGACGCAAGCTCACAGCCACGCGCCCCTTACAGCACAGCTATCTTGGCCGGTGTGAAGAAATTTAGAAAGTTGTTGGACAGACTGATTTTAAAGTAATGTAAAAGAACCGAGTAAAAATCTAGGTGTAAATATTTTGTGTGTTACCTATATAATGTAAATATGTATACAGTTTTACTACCATAGTAATAATTAGGAGTATTAATTAGGTGTTTTTAAATATTGAACTTTTGATCGCATTTTCTGACTGTAAGGGTTTTCTCCATACCACATTTCTGTATGCCCTAAGCCTGCGAAAGCCTCTTTCCCCACAAAAATTAGTGACCCCTAACATGGTAGAAGAGGTTGACGTTTCTTCAGGGTCTTTTTACCAACATTCCACCGGCCAATACAAATGTACAAATAATGTATAAATAATAACTTGTACATAAATATAATATTAGGTGTTTTCAATTCTACTTAACACGAACAATCACCAAAACAACGGTAAAAAGCGTCCCCTGCGATTGGTCATGTTTCTTTACATTAGTAACAAGTTTTAGAAATGAAACTACGTATGAAATCGTTCTAAATTCACTGGATGGATAGAGAATACGCAAACAGAACAGTGTTATTATATTAGTTGTAATGTTCTGAAAAATACTGAAATAAATTACAACACAATAATCTACACATACCAACTGGCAATTATATTTGATAAAATTGAAAAATGTTAATCAAGTGGTTAAATAAAAACAAGCAAATCATTAACAGAAACGCACAATTTCAATGCAAGGTCGGCAGTGGAGACCAGATGACGTCATCAGCCAAGGCCAGCCTGCGCGTGACCCATACCGTCTAGTCTAGTAACCGTGTGGAAAACCATTCTCAGTATAGCAGACGGTTGGAGCCAGCCGTAGGCGTACCCCGTCTCCCGAATGCAGAGGCGTAGAGCCACGGTAGAGCTGTGGCCATTCCTCCTCTGCTCGGCTGGCCGGTCCGAGTTCAGAGCTCTTGTACCACGGACCAGACGTGACCACTTTGCATCTACCGACCCGTGGTGTTAAGATACACCGAAAGAGATAAATCATATGTAACAAACGATATAGTCGAGAGCACGCAGAAAAACATTTAGAACGATTGAAGTATCGTCGGTAATTTAATATAGCAGTTTCAATATTTTTCGCCTCCATTATCAATCACAGCAGAAGGTGGTGTGTGTCAAGTCAAGGAGATAAAAATCCAAGATAAGGCAGAAAAAAGAACTTTGAGGGCAGATGGGACACGAGACGCCACCTGTCCACACTGGATCACATTAGGATTAGAAGTCACTTCTTGATTTGAAATTAGTCATTAGTGCGTTAAACTGTAAATGGCAAACAATATGAGCCCATCTTAAGTCACCAAGATGTATACAGACAGCAGTAGTGTGTCACTAGCACACACCTGTGTTATCGCTGCTGTAGAGCGGGTTGTGCCCCCGCCAGGCTGAATATGGCTGCTGTATTATAATGTGAAAGGACTTATGATCCATCATAAGACGAGAAGATATAATAAGTCAACAGCTTCTTTAAAATAAGAGCATTTCTTAACTTTAGTGTTGTCTTTAATTGAACTTGGCACAGTCATGATAGAGGATCTTATAATTACTTTTTATATAGGTTTCCTTCAAAGTTATGTTTTAATTTATTCGTAAGTTGTGTTAGTTTGATCAAGGTAATACTTTTCCATTGGCAGTAGAACGCCTAGAAAGTGGCCTAAAAGTGTACCATTCTTTATGTTAGTAGTTAAAATGTATTGAGGTCCGACGACGTACATGCTAGGCCCTTTTCAAACAACAAGCAAAAAAATGTATTGAATACGGCTAAACACTTTTATTGTTTTCTTTTACAGGGATTTTGTATGATGAGCAGAAAACATGGAAAAATTTCAACAAGACATTTTTAAATTGCAAACACTGAGTACATATGGTCTCGATCAAAGGGACAGTAGGGCCGTGTTGCAGCTGAACTGTGTATTTGTTGAGACCGAAGCACACCAAAAATCAACTCATGGGCTATGTTCAGATGTGTAGTGTGGGTTTGTGCGTCATTTGCCAAAAAACCTCGTGATTTAATTACCTTAAAACCAGTTCAGGACAATTTAGTGCAAACTAGGCTTTGTGTAGCAACGTAAGTTTAACCCTTTCGGTCATGGTGTATCACACATTTTACAGTTAATTAATGGCCATGTCCATCAGATTAGATGTCGAGGAGTTTAAGATCTGTAACACTGGCAAGCCTGAAAGAAAGCGAGTGGAATTTTAACTGCCAGTAGAAATCCCGGGATCTACATGGACAGTGTGAGATATCCTGGAAGAAACGAAATTGCCTCTTCGTCCATTTTGAGGGAGCACGAATTATTAAAGTAGTTAAGAACGATGATGAGATATGTGAGTGTCGTGGCAAGGAAATTAAAAGATAGACTGTAGTCAAGAGTAAACAAACCAAATCCGGCCGTGAAAGTGGCTTTGGCATGAACGAGTTGTAGAGAAAATGACGACAATTCATTGAGAACACGTCTTTCATTCTTGTGATTTAGAATCAGACTGGTCACGATAGAAGATGTGTTTCCTGCCTCGCGTGTTGTTGTGTAACAAGAAGCTGTGATGCTCATTATCTGACCTAGAACGATCAAGTCCCACAGGATGAACAAATTATACCCATCATCAAATTCGTCAACAATACTCTTCCAAACGTGATAGGTATCAAATATTATAGTGACAAAACTGCTGAAAAACCTAAGTAGCAGTTCTAAACCAAATATAGAATTAACTTCTTCTGCTACAACACACAAGGTATGATGCACGTACCTGTAGATACAAAAACTGGCGATCATGCTGTCCTCCCGGCTTTTGACTCCAGGAGAAATTCCACTGAGGTATGGTGGAGTAGAGGTGTGTGAAGATATGAAGAAATTATTATAGTTACACTTACTGGAGGAATTCCACAAGTACATACATTTGTTCAGCATTGCAAATCGGTGTTTTAGTAAAAGCACATTATTCACGAATTGAATGTAGGATATGCAGGTGACAAAAGAAGCTACTTGTAATGGTAAAACATAGTAATACCCTGTACTTGCGAAAATCAGAACTCAATCAGCTATGTATCCACATATTATTAGAGAAGATACAAGTATTAATTGTAAAATTAGATTTCGTTTGTGCCTGTGAATATAAGAAATACTTATATTATTGTTGTCATTAATGTTACTTATATTTTCCAAGAAAAGTACGCGATCTATTTCAGTGATTGCACTGAAATACTTCTCATACTTTTTCCTGTTTACTGTAGCATGCGAAATGATTAATATGAGCGGTAAGCAAAAACCCAGAAATGATCATGTGGTTTCTATCGCGCTAAGAATAGATTGGCCCTGATGTTCCACTTCTAACCTACTCGCCAGGTTATGGAAAGTGTAACAACCACCAGCGCACAAAAATATTGCCATCAGGACAGAACAAATGACTCCTGGTGTAGAGTACTCCAGTTTTACAGATCCGGGCACCGCACCCGTAGGTATATTATATGGCGCTAAACCAACGAATTTAGATAGTTTCTATAACGGTGAAATTACTGAAAATAGTTCGTTACTAATAGATAAATATTTGTTTGTATCTGTCTCTGTGCGCTGTACTTCATTCGGAATTGTCAACATATTTGTAAACTGCTTAGAACTACTGTGATGCACAATTAGTGAATATTTTACGCTTTTTTCTGTAAAGTTCTGTGCGAACAATTCGAAGATATTTACATCATTATTTCTAATTGTGTCTTGTTTTTATGTATTTTGTTCTTTATTCCTCTTCTTGCGTAATCACCATCTTTTATACTGATAGAATTCCTTTTATTATTATTCTTCATGTAAATGTTTGCTGCATTCATTGTTTTTCTGTGATCAATGTTTAAATTTGATTTCACTGATTTCTTACAAAGCAACCACTGACGCCGAAATATCTCCCAATTGCAATGCATTTGTTAATACACAAAAATAATTATATAATCACCCAGGAAATCGATAAAATTTGTTGCCTGAAATGAGGGGATCCGAAGCGCTATGAAATGTAACACAGTATAATAATTGAAGTCAGGTTTTGTCTGAACGTCAGTAGATTGACGTGTCGTAGTGTGTTTTATTCAATTCGCGTTCTCAGTCTAGCATTGACCACGAATCGGAGACATGGCTAAGGAATAAAGCTATATTAATTTCGATAATGCGAAGATTTAAGAAGTGGAGAGTGTTCCTTTCATTGTGTCTATCGTACGCGCAAGGTGACAGTAACAAATTCAATGTGTGATAGAGTAAGTTAAAAAAATATGACTCCAATTATCTATACATCATTGCTGGATTATAGGAAGAATAAAATTGACGGACTTCAATATCTTGTAAATGTGAGATTTGAGATATAGATTCTAAAGTGCACTGTGTAGAGACTGCAAGAATTGTGTAAAACAGAATCAAGCGGATGCTGAAATATCAGTTCAAACTTAACAATCATTTGGAGGTCGTGCCTGTGAGTCTGCAGGATGGAGGGAAGCTGCTAATGTAAACAAATATGTATCTTGCTTACAGTTTTGGGATCCACTCATTATCACCTGAAATCTCGACTGTGAAGGCCCTCTTCTGCATCAACAACAGAGCAACTTATTTCTAACTGCATGTGTACTAAACATTTGTACATAATTCGCTCCCTGTTTTTAAAACAGAACATATATCAGTCTTACAGCTTACAACCTCAGTAGAACGTTCAATGTCTGAAATGTTTCAAAGGGGAATTCAGTTTCCATTGGTGGCCACTATTTCACTTTCAACTGTTCGTTCTCACTTGGTCAAGAACAGGATGATGTGTGATAAGTGCGAAGTTTTAATGAGATCCAAGAAATGTTATCATGCGCTTGAAACGGAATAGTCTTCATGTCCTGTTAAATGAAATACACTCGCACTTCTTTTACCAAACGCGACTGCGTTGACCGTCTTCAACAATGTTGAAATTGTTCCCACATGGTCAAAGAATATTATCGCTAAATTTTTGTTAGATCCAAGAAATCTGACCGGATGGTTTATCTTAAAAAGTATATCCGTCTACTTAAATTTCAACTTATTTTTTTAAAAGCTGTGAGCTTGGATAATATGCTAGGATATTGAAACGAAAGTAAGATCATTCGAGATTTGTTATAGGTAAGGTAAGGGTTATTCTGCCCGAAGGTAGGTCCGAACCTCCGCAGAGGTGTTCCTGAGCCGGAGTTTACTTGCGGTAGGGTGGCCAGTTACTTTCCGCTTCTCCATTCCCTTACCCCCCCACCAACAGCGCTCGGCAACCCATCCAACTACTGACCACGCCCAATGTCGCTTAATTTCGGAGATCTCACGGGATCCGGTGTTTCAACACGGCTACGGCCGTTGGCAGATTTGTTATAGTTGACGATAAATTTACATCATTCTCGAAAGAACAATAATTTAATACTGTCTGAAATACCGTTAATCAAAGCTTTCGCACTGTGAGTTCAAGTAGAAACAGAGAGCCTGATTCTATTTGTATTATTTTCATTTTTATGTGAATACCCGGTTTCAATTACCGTATCGTCACATACTTCGACGTTTAGGATAGATACAGTAATCAATATTCACTTCAGAAGTGGATACTACAGAAGTAGAGACAATAAGAGAAACACTGCAGCACAAATAAAATGTTACATCTTCAGCGCGACGTGTGTAAGAATATGAGATGCCTCACGTTAAAGTCAAGTGTTCAAGAATACTGGGCATGACTCTACAAACGCCTCTGACATAATGATAAAATAAAATCAACTCCTAAAGACTTGCCACATGCTAATGTATAATCCAATACGCTGTTCACTTATCATTCCATCAAACTCTAGAACACGTTACGGTTCATTGCGATAAATCTATTGTTTTGTGGAGACAAGTCACTTAGTAAATCGCGTTGATTGCGGATAAGACGAACGAGTCTGAGTGGGGTTAAAAGGAGAGATCGTAATATGGAGATAAAGTTGAAATTCAATAAGACAAATTGTTGCACATAATTATATATTGAAAGAGGATATATATATATATATATATATATATATATTGGAAAAATGTATCGAGGAAGGCGTAATGTACATTTCCAAGTTGTTTGAAATAACATAAGAAAAGTCTAGGTAGAAAATTAAAAGGGCACAGAACACGCGACGAGTGCGGTAATTAAGTTTGGACCACTGTTACTTCTCTCTGAGTACGCAAAGTGTTACATTAATCATCATTTACTCTCCTTTCCTTCCCGTTTTAGTTATTTTTTCACTGTCATTTGGGAGCTCACTCGACATTGATCTCTCAACCTCCGCGACTGTGACTTCTGCGACACCAAAGTTCCACTCTTGGGCTCTGTTCCGATGTGTAGTGTGGGTTTGTGCTTGAAATGCAAAAAAAATAAAAATAAAAAAAATGGCGTTATTCAATTACCTAAAACTCCGTTAAGCTGTTTATCTAAGAACAGGACATTTTAGTACATAACAGTGTTTATGTAAAGCTTAATTTGAAGCCTTTTATTGCCGGTATATCACATACGACATAATTAATTAATGTCCATGTCCAGCAGAATATGTCGAGGTGTTTAGTATCTCATACATTCCCTGGAAAACCTACAAGAAAGCGAGTGAAATGGTAATTGCCAGTAGAGATCCCAGCATTTTCCTGTACAGTGTGAAATACCCTGGAAGAAACGGAATTATGTCGCCGTTCATTCAGGGTGATCTGGCATTATTAAAGGAGGGTGAACGTAACTCAAGCTTCCTCCAGAAACACGTCAGCTAAGTACGATCAACAGATATGTGAGTGCAGTGGCAAGAAAAACACAAAATAAAATATAGTCAAGGGTAAACAATCCAAACCCGGCTGTGAAAGTGAATTTGACATGAAGGAGTTGCAGAGAAAATGACGATAATTCCTTGACAAAACGGCTTTCATTTCTTCGACTGAGAATCAGGCTGGTCACGATAGAAGATGTATTTCGTGCATCGCGCGTTATTGCATAACAAGAAACCGTATTGCACAATATCTGATCCAGTACGACAAGCCCCATGGTACCCATCAACAGATTCACCAGAAATGCTCTTCACAAAGAGGAAGGTTTTACATAGAACACTGATAAAACAACCGGGAAACCTAAGTAGCAATTCTAAAACAAATATAGAATTAACATCTTCCCCTACAGCACAAAAAGTGTGGTGCACGTACCTATAACATCTCAATGTGGCAAATACAGGACACAAAATAAGCTTCATCGAGTAGCAAAACATAGTAAGACCCACGTTCTGAGACATTCAGAACAAAATCAGCTACGTTCATACTCACTAACATAGAACTTACAAGCATTAATTGCAAAATTACTTTTCTTTTGTGCTGGTGAATATGAGATGTACTTTATTGATTTTGTCATTAATGTTACATTTTCCGAGGAAAAATACGGGATCTATTTCAGTCGTTACACTTATAATATTCTCATATTTCTCTCTTTTTACCGTGGCGTGCGACACGATTATTATGAACAGCAAAGGAAAAATCTGAAGAAGTTGTGCGTATTCAATGCTACTAAGAAAGATTGGCCTTGCTCTACCATTTCCTGCCCATTCAGTACGTAAAGGACACTGCAATAACCTCCACCAGACAAGAATGTTGCCACGACGACAGAACAAATGACTCCTAGTGTAGAGTATTCCAATTTCACAGATCAGAACACGGCATCCTTAGGAATATTATATGGTGCTAAACTGATTAATTTAGATAGTTGCCATAAGGGTGAAATTTCTGAAAGTAGTTCATTATTTATAGAGAAATATCTGCTTGTATCTGTGTCTGTGTGCCGCTCTTCGTTAGAAATTGTCAAAATGTTTGGAAATTGCTTATAACTAGAGTGATGCACAATTGGCAGTGGAAAATTATTAATGCGTTGTGATCATGTTACGTTACATGTTAAGGACTATTTCACGTTATTTTCTGTAAATGTATTTGAGAAAACTTCTATTATATTACAGTACTGCTAATATGGGTGACGGACGTGCGTAAGATCGGCGCCACAGTTTCAGTGAATTAGAAGGTGTTATTCTAAAGGGAGCTATATAATAAGTGGTACACGAGTGTGTGATACAGTGTTGAATCAAACCAGCGAGTATCAGTCATTGTAACAATCAGTTCACCAGTATTAAGTAGTGATTTCTCAGGCAATATGGGCCGTAGCAAGCGCAACACTAGTGACCAGAGCAGTAGTGCCAACCGCAGCAGTGCCAACCCTGTTGAAGAGGCAGTCACCAGGATACTAAACGAAACCATCAGCTCTGGTAAGTTCCTTGAAAAGATAGTAGCCGCCATATCGGAGCGTGTGACAGAACTCGTCATAAAGGAATTAGAAAAATCTCTCCAGTTCAATTCTGAAATTGTGGCAGAATTGAACGCAAAACTCGAAAGCAGGGATAAAGAAATCCGTGAGATGAGGGAAGACTTTGCTGCAAGATGTGACTCACTGGAACAATACAGTAGAAGAGCTAATGTTAGAATTTTTGGGGTACAGGAAAGTGTAAGTGAAAATACGGACGAACTTGCGATAAATGTTTTTAGGGAGATAGGTGTGAATGTGAATTTGCAAGACATTGATAGGAGTCACCGAGTCGGACCTAAATCTCCAGGGAAACCTCGGCTAATCATTGTCATTTCACATCATATCGAACAAGGCAGGAAGTGTTTCGCAATAAGCGAAAATTGAAAGGTACCCCAGTAACTATTCGCGAGGATCTAACCTCCACCAGGTTGTCAATTCTTAAGGCAGCTATTCTCCGCTTTAATCAGAGCAATTGTTGGACCTCGAGTGGAGACATCATTATTAAGAAACCAGATGGCAGTAAAATTAGAATTAACCGGCTGAGTGACATTCCTAAGGACAGTGACAGCAGTTAAATGTAACAATTCACTGAACTGAGTGCACCGAACTGAGTGTTTATATTCCTAGATTAGTCCACATTTATTTATCTCAAGATCGTTAAATTTTATCTTAGAATAGTTTAGTGAATTCTCATTTATTTTCGTTTAGCTTAGTTAAAAGTTCTTTTTTGCAACTATTTATCTATATATTTTACTAAATAATTGTATTTACTTTCTTATTTCCTTATGATTAATTTAATAACTTTCAATTTTAAATACTTTTAATTTTTATTTTATTAATTTAGACACAACACCCTTAATTTAGTCGCCCTTTAAAATAATAGGTAATTCTAGGCACAGTTGACTATATTCCTGCACCTCACTACTTCAATTAACTTTAAATTCCTCCTAGCTCTTTGTGTTTATCTGTACATTTTGTTAACTTTCATCGTTCCAAGTTGGCAAGAGTTACAAGTAACAAAAGAAATTCCTCTGACGTCACCAGTCGATTTCAACAGCCACCGTATGTCGCCTCAGACCAGCTACCCTCTCCCGTCCTTCCGCTGTCCCCACTCCCCTCACCCTCTAGCGCAAACCTTGACCAAAGTACCGCTAGTATCCTCAAGACTTTTGTCTCGCAACATCCCAGAGCCCTGCACGTCTGTCATATAAACGCGCAAAGTATATTAGCAGCCAACCGAATGGACGAGATTGCTGAAATATACACTCCACCTGTTTTCCATGTCCTGCTAGTGTCTGAGTCATGGTTAACAGACAATAGCCAGTCTTCTTTGTGTCATCTTGAAGGCTACTCGCTTCTGAGAAATGACCGCACTCACAAACGGGGTGGAGGGGTATGTGGCCATTTCCTAACTAGCCTCAAACCTAAGCTGGTCGGTCTTTCACCAGGCAGGTATGAGAGAAAACCGGAATACATGCTCGTAGAAATAACAACGAACGGGATCAAAGCGCTTGTAGGAGTAGTTTACAAACCTCCGAATACAGGTCACTTAGAGGACTTTGAAGCTGACTTGACTAAATTACTGCCGGACTACCCTCACACAATAATTATGGGGGATTTCAATACGGATCTAACTGACGCAACTTCTTCCGAATCCACACGACTCAAAACATTGTTTCAAGCCTACAATATGGAAATCTTACCTCTCTCTCCGACTCACCATACATCTCATTCGCACACACTATTAGATCTTATAGTTACCAGCAACTCAGGCAAAGTCTTCAATGTTGGTCAAATCTCCGTACCTGGTATATCTGCACATGACGCAATATACATCTCGTATAACCTCCGGCCACCGAAACCCTCCCAGAAATTTATCACCTATCTACCATTGAAAAATATAAATAAAGATAGACTCTTAGAGGACGCAGGCAAAATACCCTGGCATGACATAACGAACTATAACAATCTAGATGACAAAGTTGACTTCTTTAATAGCAAAGTAACTGAACTATTTGACAAGCATGCCCCAAAGCGGCGAGCGAGAATATCGAAAGGTCCCTCCCCGTGGTTAAATGACAAAATTAGACAACTAATGAAACAAAGAGACTGCGCTCACAGACAGTACAAAAATGACCCTACCGTACAAAACTTTGACGAATATAGGAAGTTACGAAATAAGACAACACAACAAATACGAAATGCTAAATTGCGACACGCTTACAGTTTAATTACGCCTGACGGTAGAACAGCGACGACATTTTGGAAGTCTATTAATAAGCTTGGACTTACGAAGAACAAGGCCAGAGAAGAAATTACAGTACCTCTCGAGACTCTTAACGAGTACTTTACTGCTAACTGCTCCGCAGTACGACATGACGACAAACAGAGACTTATGAATTATTATGGTACACACCCTACTCCTGACAGAGAGAAATTCTATTTCAGTCACGTGACGCCCCTCCAAGTCAGAAAAGCAGTCCTCAGAATAAGTACGAAAGCAAAAGGAATTGATGACATAGGGACTGACATGGTCAAACTAATTCTTGATTGTATATTACCAACCTTAACTCATATAATCAATTTCTCTCTTCTATACTCCACATATCCAACTCTCTGGAAGAAGGCTATTGTGCTACCTCTTCCGAAAAGTAAAACGCCTTCGAACGAGGGAGACTATCGTCCAATCTGTATTTTATCAGCTTTATCAAAAATCTTAGAATATGTAGTTCATTCACAAATGTCTGAGTACATTCGAACGCACAATCTCCTTAATCCTCTCCAGTCCGGTTTCCGACAAGGACATAGTACAACTACAGCCTTACTTAAAGTGACTGAGGATGTTAGACAAGCAATAGACAGAGGACGATTCACAGTTCTGGTACTACTAGATTACAGTAAAGCTTTCGACAGGGTAGACATTGACAATTTACTTGTAAAACTGAAGGCTCTACATTTTTCTCAGAGTACGATTTCTTGGATGCATTCTTATCTTCACGGACGTCAACAATGTGTGAAAGGTAATAATGGAATTTTTTCCTCGTGGCGCCACGTGAAGAGAGGAGTCCCTCAAGACTCTGTACTTGGTCCTCTTCTTTGTGTGAATGACATATCATTCAATTTAAGACACTGCAAATACCATATGTACGCTGACGATCTTCAACTCTACACCGACTCTACATCACGAGACCTCAAGGAAAATATCGACTTACTAAATATTGACTTACGGTCTGTTAGTGATTGGTCTGATGCGCACGGCCTGAAATTGAACCCTACAAAGTCGCAAGTAATCCTTCTTGGCCATCAAAGTCAAATAACAAGTATAACTAAACGTCCGTTGCCAGGAATAATCCTGCAGGATGTTCCAATTCCTTTTGTATCACAAGTGAAGAATCTCGGTGTTATCATGGACGAACGCATGACTTGGTCTGCACATGTCTTACATACCTGTCAAAACGTTTACTCATCTTTACATTCTTTATATACTGTATATGCAGTTTAAGAAAATATGACCACGTGTCACCATCTTTCCTAAAATTAGAGTGGTCGCGACTCCAAGTTCGTCGTAACCATCATACTTTGTCTCTCCTCCATCGAGTTCTTACTACATCTTCCCCATCCTACCTTTCTTCACGTTTCCATTACTTCTCAAATGTTCAAGACAGACATACAAGGGCTCAAACATCCAACCTGCTCATCATCCCTCACCATCGAACTGCCGCATATAACAGCTCATTCTCGGTGTTTGCCGCACGAGAATGGAATCGTTTACCGGACGACATCAGGGGAATAACAACTACAGTGTCATTTAAAAGAGCGTTAAGAGGTGCAACAGGATGCGAGTGACCTGTGAATTTCTGGCCTTTCAGTGATCGTGCTACTACAATATTATTATTATTATTATTATTATTATTATTATTATTATTATTATTATTATTATTATTATTATTATTATTATTATTATTATTATTATTATTGTACCGGGTGGTACACCTCCACGCCGCTAATTCAAACCTTGCGCCAGTTGAAACTCTTCTACTGGAGGAAGCCTGAACTTTATCTACAGTGTTAATTTTCAAGTTTCTCAGAAGATGTCCCTACTTGTAAATTTTGAAGTTTCTGAACTGGGTCGTTTTCGATGTATTTTTGTTTTGCCTGTAGTAAGAAGTGTGAACATTCTCTTCTAGAGGACACTACTGAAGAACTACAATTGTGCACCCTAGTCCGAAGTGAAAGAACTGTGTTTTTGGAGAAATTTTGAGTTCATAAGTTTGTTCTTTGTTAAATTTCTTTCAGTCATTGTTTAAGTTGGCAATATTAACCCTTTCTTTCCGCCAGTTTTGAATTTGACCTATCAGGAATTTCTGTAATTAATTTTCCACCAATAATGTGTTTCTTCTTCATCTAGTGTAGGGGTTTTCGTTGTTAGCCAATAAAATGATTGTGGGCGGGTGTTCTCATTCCTGAAACGCCTCGAACTTTCCACGAGGGTATATAAACTGCTGATTTTCGGGTTTCTGCGCCACTTCTGTAACATCTATCCGTGTGTAAAGTACGTAGCAGGGGGCGGGAAGCGCCTCTTTATTCGGGCTGCAGTTCAACCACCAGGTAATGGCCTTTTAATAACTTCTTTTCTTGCTAGCTCAGCAGTTTAACTCTCGGGGCAGGTCCGAAGCCTTTTACCATGTAACTTTCCCCTAAAATGTAAAGACACTCGGTATCTATTCTATCTTTTTAAACTACAAATTGGGATAGAGAGTTCTTAACCCTCTCAAGCTCCCACTCAAATTGCTTTGAGGTGAACTTATTTTCACAACCGTTTCTTCCCTTCTAGTGTAATGTAAATCGTTTTCTTATATAAGTCACCTCTTTAGTATGGGATTAGCCCTTGCATTAGCGGCCTAGTGCCAAGTAGGTTTTAATAAGGCGTATTTGGAGTGCAGTTTCGCCTCCTCTCAAGTTGGTATTGTGGAGGCCATGTAATATTTCTGTTTCTTCACTGAATAGGCCTCAGTAGGTTGGGTATTTTTACCCCTGTGTATATGTCCTTGGAGGACAGCTTGAACGTGGAGTTTGGTGTGGCCTTTGATAGGCTTGAATTTAAGAGCGGGTTGCTCTTTCTTAAAATTTTGGTTCTGCGTGCCTCGAGGAGGCTTTACTGTGTAATTGGGAGCAAGTGCTCCTAGGTATGATTGGGGTTTTCTGCCCCTTTGTTGAACCTTGTATATAAGTAAAGTTGGGCTCATTGCTCAAGAATTGTTGTCTGGCTCTCGGAGCCCAAATCCTGTAACACTGTAATTGTACATTCTCGTTTTTCGCTTTGCTACTCTGTACCTGCCATTCTTGTTATTTCTTGATTTTGGAAAGAAAATATAACCTTGTTAAATTTTATCTTAAGTTTAATTTCGTATTTTGAGACCTGTTCACCCCCGGACCTTCTTTCACCTCTGCAAATCCACGAAACTCGGTAACAATTATTATTATTATTGCTGTTGTATGAATGTCCTACTGTGGTGGAATTTTATTTCAGTTGTATTTTGATTGTGTTTTAATTGTATCTTCTAGTATTAATTACGGTAGTATTACTTATGACTTTAATGTATACTAATTGGTTTAGTGTAAGAGAAGGCCCAATGGCCTTAACTAGGCCAATAAAGACATTTATCTATCTATCTATCTATCTATCTATCTATCTATCTATCTATCTATCTATCTATCTATCTATCTATATTTAATCATCAGGTGTTTCTTGTCTTAACGTCATTTTTGTTCTGTATTCCGCTTCTTGTGTAATCACTATTTGTTATTTTGATCTGTTTTCTTGTATTTTTCGTCTTCACTTAAATGTTTGCAGAATTTTTTTCTTATATAATTAATGTTTAAATATCATTTCGCTGCTCTACTATTGCAAGCGCGCACTGCCACCTAATTATCAGCCGACTGCAATGTATTTGTTAATAAATGAAAATTATAATGGAATGAAAGGGAAGAACCGCGAAGCGCACTCTGTAAAGTTAGTTGCCTGATATAAGGGGATTCGAAGGGCACCATGTGACATGATATGTAAAGTAAACCTTGAGGTCAGGTTGGTTTGAACGTCGGTAGATGGACGTGTCGTGGTGTGTTCTATTCAGTTCGTATGGACAGTCTGACTGCCTTAGAACACGAAAGGGAGACATGGTAAAAAGTTAAATTATCACAAAAGAAAACGATCAATTTCGATAGTGCGAAATTTTACAAAGTGGAGAGTGTGTGTGTGGTTGCATCTCTCGCAGATACAAGGTGTCAGTAACAAATTCAGTAAGTTACAATAATGTGACTTTTATTAGCCATGCCTTATGGCTGAGTTATACGAAGAATAAAATATATTACAGCCTTCCAATGAATTTTGGGTTAGCGTCACGGGAGACATTGGAAGTTTATGGTAAAATAAAAGTTAATGAAATCGTACGTCCAGTTATTACACGTCCACTTCATAAACAGACAACGGACTGAAGGTACCGGCAAAAAGAAATAAGCTCAGAACCCCGTGGTGTCTCGTTAAATTACGGTTGACGATAGTATGTCGTAGTACGAAATACAGAGTAAAATAAGCATCGCAGTTTCTTCGAGTAAAATATTAGCAAATCTAAACAAATGGCGAGAAACATTAATGACTGAAATATATCGGAGGCCATGGAATGAGTTGGATTAAATGGGCCAAGTTCAATCTGTATATGGTGGCCATACCTTGCCTATCTAGTCCGATATGGCTCGAGAATAGAGACTGGTGATGAAATAGTCGATTGGCAAACTAAAATATTACGTGACGCAAGACCAACTACAATATCTCAGACCTTAACCTACCTATCGAAACAGTCCATAATGGCGGCAGCTGGAGTGCTAGCATGCGTTTGTTTTGATTTGTGAAAGTCGTGTTGTTACCAAATATTTACGGAAATTTGAATATTATTAATCGTATATTATATTTATTTATAGTCTTAAGAAGGTTATAGATCCTCTTGCAGTGCCGTAAGAAGCTAGTTGTTCTCAAAGAGCTTATTAATTCCAACAATATCGGTGGTGATAAGGTTAATGTTGATTCTTGTGTTCTCTGAAAGTTTCTTCCTTCATTTTTAGTTACCTATGCAATATGTTTATAGTTTAATGTGCTGTGTGCCTGGATGTAAGTAAGAGTTTCAGTGTTCCCGTTTCCAAAAGACCTAATATTAAGGCAAAATTGGGTTAAGAGCATTCGGAAGGAAAACTTCGAACCGAATCATAGGCCTAATAATGCTGTGTACATTAATCATTTTATCATTTTTGAAATCAAATGTATTGTTAGGGAAAACATTATATACCCATAGAAGGTGGTGATCTAATTCGAGTGCCGCGCAAACTTCCGAAGTTAAAACTAATGTTGCCTATCCTAGCATTTGCCCTATCAGCCAACGTACCTTACTACAAAGAAAATTAAATCAGTCCCAGAAACATCCGGAAAATCATGACCAAGATTTATGATTTAGAGACGAAATTAAACGGTGGTGCAAGAATGATGTAATTAATTTTCAACGTTTTACAATGAACGTGCGTAAACTAAACCTAACCCCATTTCCCGTGAGTGAACATGAGGATTATGTTCTTTTTTATGTAATATACAATTTTGCCGTCAATTCTGGTGAGTTATAAGGTAACGTGTTCTTTAGATGGCCAAGTGTATCATACAAATATCGCTTGTACCTACTCAACAATACAGGTGGATTTTGGAGGGTTGAAATATTGTTGGAGAAATTTGTTTGCGTGTTTTACATAATGGGCGGTGGTTAATGGTGGTGTTACATAGTATTTCATGTAAGGTTAATAATGCTCTTTGTTGACATCTATATATCGTATTTGCTGACCGGAGATTCATATGTGAAATATTTTTATACAATACCCTGTGTCTGTTTTAACCTGACGTTGATACAATACTTCTCCCTTCGTTATTTTACCCTCTAAAATTACATTTAGACTTACAATACGCGATAACGCTACTTTTAGTGTTTAATTATTCACATTTCGAGTTAATGAGTTGCATTTCATGACGTTCGACTTGTGATCTTTTCTTTAGGTGACTCGGAATAAACACGCATAACCTTACCCTCAACCTCTCATATCGCCCACCGATGTCCGCCATGTTTTTCCTGGATTACGGTCTGATGTAATTGTAGTTGGTCTTGCGTGACGGATTGTTAAACGAATTCCTTGTCCGATGTTAATGACTGTGTAGGAGTACTCTGTATCAAGAAGTCTGGTGTTTAATGTCAAAAACATATGGGAAGCTACGGAAACATAGAGAAGTCTTTAAAAAGCAAACAGACTGTTATTATTGCAGTTTAGTATTAGATTTTGTTTCTAAAACAGAGAAGATAACAGTTTTGTTGAAAGATTCTAAAGCATTAGAAGGGTTGCACACGTTTCGGAAGGGAATCAGACGAGAAGTTAGATTGTACTACGATATTATTAATTATAATAAGAATAATCTTTGTAAAGAAGCGAGATACGTCAAAATATTAAGGCAAGTGTTGTATAATAATATTGTGAATGATATTCATGTGCGTAACATTATACTAATAGCATGTTACGAGTTTCAGGGATCATGAAGTTAAGTACCATTGGAGTTGTTTATAACAAAGTCATAAACCCCAGCATGGCTTGCTAAATTACGAAGCGGTCTTAACAGATCTGATGAGTACTAGAATAGACACCAACGGATAGAATACCAATACTGGAGGATGAGAGATGTCTTCTTCCTGAAGCCAACGACCGATAAGTACTCAAAGTCAATGTCTTATTATCCCGCTAAGTAGTTGCTTTAAGTAGAGAAGTATATTTTACGTTGGCAAAAATGTGACATGCCCAGTTATACAACTTGAAGGCAACCGTTTCATTCGTCAATAATTACCTTACGATAGGTAGGAATGTTGTTAGTTGTGACGTGAATGATCCTGAATTATGATATACTGAACGGTATGTTGTGAGAATCTAAGCGGTCGCTAGTAAATGTTATGCAGGTACAATTTAGGCATGGATAACACATGTGTTAAGATAGTGTCATTATGAAGAAATCTCAGTTTAATTTATGGTCCGGATGTATGTTTAAAGGAATCGGGAAGTAAACATGTGCCTGCTTTAGAGTCATCTATGATTATATTTTATGTTAAGCGTAGTATTCGCGAGTGTAATTGTGATATTGTCGTGACGATATTGTGTTGATAATTGTGTTAAGATGAATAGTATTCGTAATATAAAGTGCCTGTGTATGTTTTAAATGAAATGAGAATTCGTTGAGCATGACATGTGTATAAAATGATGAGAGGTTTAATGCGATAGGGTCGTCGAATAATGTGAGTGATTAATGTTATATGGATCGTCGAAGAATGTTTCATTGGGATTAAGCACTTAATAGAATAATGCGATGTAGAGGTCCTGGTGATATTTGTTGTAGTGAAGATTGATTTCGTCATGTGTATGAATTTGATTTGCAGTAATGAATGGTGATCACTTAGGCATAAAGGCGATACTTGCGATGATGTTTCGAGGCGTATCGAAGACACTGGTAGGAAGAACGTCTAAAATATCTTAATTAAATACAGTATAGGTAATTGCGCACAATATTGGAGAATAATAAGAGATCTTCATTAGTTAATGACAGCACATAGATGAGAACCATGTCACAAATGGAATGTCTAACCTTCATTTATATGTGATGTGTAGATTGATTTTCTTGCCAGGTAGATTTCTTCTTATATATCATTGAGTTGACGCTTAGGGCTGAAGTAGCTTTTGCAGGTTTATTTCACGGAGGACACCACAGCTGCAGAGTCATCGCAGATCTTGAATCATTGTAGTTGGTGCTGATTGTATTTTCAGATGTTCATTATTTAGGTGCAGGTGTCGACGGAGTTGAGAGAGGATTAATTTCATTTTATTGTTCAATGTTAATGTTTGAAGGGTTATAAGGTTGTCCTATGTTCTTTGATCATTTTTTGACCTGAATAGTTGTGATAAGCACGGGTTGATGGTGCGTTCAAGTTGTTTAGCTAGATTTTCGATGAATTAAACGATGGTTTAGAAATGATATCGGGATTTCAGGACATGTATTTAAGATTAGTGAATAGATGTGCCAATCCAACAAGATTTTATAATCTTAACCATCAGTTAGAAGATAAATGTGAAGAACGATCGATTCATTTTTTAAATTTAAGCCTTCAGCAATGCGAGGTTGGTTTCCTTTTGATTTTCTTGGCTAATTCTAAAGATTATTATTGTTGTTTCGACCAACCTGTCATAATGAGAGTATGATCATATGGAACGAAATATTTACAAGAGTCAAAGGTAAAGTTTGTTTCTTGTGATTAATGTAACGTTCGGTCATTTCTAACATCCATTTGTGTTGTTTTTTATTTTATTAACATTGTAGTTGTTACATTAAATATTTTAGTCATTAAACGGAACATCGTTCCACGAAAAGAAATATTTCGGGTTTCCCCATTTAATAGAATAAGGTACGTCATGATGATTTTAGGTTAAGACATTAATTAATAAATGTGCTCATACGTCGGACAAATCAACACAGAGCCAGCGATGCGAATCTGTGACCAAACTCGATAAACTTTCACGACCGTAAAGTGGAATCTTTTGCATTTCCGCATGACACCAGCCGAGGCATAAGTTTTTCAACAAGAACCCAGAATTTAGAGATGCGTGAAAGGTCACAATATGGACTTCCAAACTTGCAAATCTAAGATTTTACATATAGTTTCTTGAGTGTACTGTATATAGACGGAAGGAATTATGTAATATACTTCATTTTCGTGCCTTCAAGTCTGAAGAACGGCAGGACGCTTCTAATGTAAACAAATATGTATCTTGATCGCGCTTCAGCTCCTCGTTTTGATTGAAAGTGCGCTTCACGGATCCACTCTCTGACTTCTCTACAGGGAACGAGCTATTCTGCATCTCCAACACAGCAACTTATTTTTAATTTCATGTGTGCTAAACGTTCGTATATAATTCGCTTCCCAGTTTTAAACTAGCGCACAGATTAGGATTACAGCTTGCAATCTCAGTAGAACATTCAATGTCTGAAATATTACAAAAGGGAATTTAATATCCATTGGTGGCCACTATTTCACTTCCAAACATTCGTTTCCACTTGGTCGAGAACAGGATATTATTGGGAAAGTTATCTTTAAAAATTTGTTAGATCCAAGAAATTGGGCGGCGGTCTTGATCCTATATCGCCTATATGTATACTTATTCGCCCACCTATTTAACAATGCTCGCTGTGCCGTCAATCTTCTCCGAAGTATAAACATATTTGGACGATTGATTTACACCAGACTCGAAGCACAATATTTGGATACCATGAAGAACGTCGTTAATCAAAGTTTTTTATCTGTGATTTCAAGTTGAAACAGAGAGGTTGATTCTATTCATATTATTTTTAAGCTCTGAATTCTGAAGTGTTCCTGCTCAAATATCGTATCATCACATCCTACGATTTTTATAATACATTAATTAAGCAATATTCAGTTCAGAAATGAATACTAGAAGATTAGAAACACATCAGCACCAGTATAAAGCTACATCTTTAATCAGAACCATTCTTCAGCGCGACATGGGTGAATTCTCAGAAACATCACTTTGCAATTTATCCCATTTCAAGTCGACAAGTATATCTAGTATAACTGGTAAAAAGGCTACCATTTGATGGAACAAAACCAAATCGTTCCCTGTACGTGCCACTTGGTAAAATGTAAAATGCAATTCACAACGAACAGCACTCTTATCATTTCATTAAATAGGAGGAATAATTGCGTTTAATCTCGATGAATCTAAAACGTGTAGTCTAGTCATTTAGGTAATCGATTTGATGAAATACTATTTTATATCAGAACCAAAAGTGTTCAAGTTATTCCCTGAATATTGCAAGCTGTGCTTTATTTATTAACTTGGCACAAATTTACAAAGAATATAATTCAGATTCTATTTATTAGATTTGCCTGAAGCGCACAACGTCAACGGAGGATTCATTACTTAATGGGCCTCTCTGACTGAATCTTCTTAACACACTCCATTTGCTGCAATTGTTGAAGTTGCCTATGCCTCTGCACCTGTTTCTGTAGAAGTACTATTAACTACCCTTTTGGTTTTGAGTACTTTCGTCTTTCTCTCATTCTTCTCTCGTTTCTATTTCATAAGCTTATTCATACATTGGTTTCACCGCATTCATTTTAGGAGAAATAGTAAAACTTTAAACAGAAACACAGTAATTATTACGATGTCGATGCATTAATGCTCCATGACAGAAAAAAGTGATATTACGTGAGGATTCATATTCACAGCATCACTTTTTAAAAACAGTGTTGATTAGGTCGAACCACATGGATCGAGCTCCGATATATAGATTATGTTTAAGGTTATGCTGTTAATGCATGTACAGAAACGTGCTATTTTTATACTAATTATTTTATTATTTTATATACTACAGTACCAGTGCTTCTCCACAGCATTCGTTATAAGAAGCTGAGGTAACTCGTCTTTATATACCTGTCGTAGTCAT
Organism: Anabrus simplex; assembly: GCF_040414725.1. NCBI lineage: Eukaryota > Metazoa > Arthropoda > Insecta > Orthoptera > Tettigoniidae > Anabrus > Anabrus simplex. The sequence goes on along the minus strand of NC_090278.1, from coordinate 2,636,439 downwards.
ATTGCTTTGCCTGCCATTTTGAACGGTTTTATAAACATTTAATAAGAAGCGACTTACGGTATGCCGCAGTTTGTAGTCAGAATTCATCCGTTATCACCTCATTTTGTCCTTTGTATAGTTAAAGTCTATCCATATATTAGCTTTTTTTTATCCTACATATCTTGTGGTAGATATTGTGTGGTAGAAGGAATAGTACTTTTAACCGCAATTCTTCTACAGGGAACGGTTGTCTTGTGATGTCCAATGTTACTCTCGAAGGAGCTTTTTCTTTTGCCAGGCAGATAACACTTTAAGATACAAGGCTTTAACACTGTCCAGTGTAGGTAGGTTATCCTTCTATAGGTGTATCTAGATAATGTCGAAGGCGAATGTCATGATAGGGTCTGCTTTGTTCGTACGCAGATTTTCCTCTCTTAGCAGCATGTAAGTTATTAGGAATGCTCTGCCATCTGTTAAATATATTCGGAACGTTGGAAAGGTTAGAGAATGAAAGGGCATATATCAGGGAATAGTATTCTTCCGTTACCAGAGGAAGTGTATACTGCAATTTCTGGCTTGATACAAAGGATGAAAATCACACATGGAAGAATATTAACGAAAGTGTTAGTTGCTTAGCAACCTGCTAAGTAGAGAACGTATTGCAGGTTACGGGAAGCCTTCGCCTGAAATTATTGTTGTGATCATTTAATGATTTTATTTTATGATTGCTGAAATTTGGCTGAAGTTAAAGACCTATCAATGTCTCACAATTAAGCGGCACGTAATTCCAAGGAATAAGAGAGAAAATAAACAATCGGTCCAGCAGAACGAACGGACGGATTTGGCAAAAATGTTTTTAGTAAACACTTTTGTATATAGACTTAAGGAATGATGTCACACTGTTTAGAACATATAATTGTGAGCAACTGCAGCAAGAGTTAAACGAAGTTGTAAGATGGACCGATCAGGCCGATAAACGGGGTGAAAAGCCTTGTTGTAAGTTTCGCAAAAAGGGAAAAGTCCTCTCAGTTTTAATTACAGTGTTGGTCTGACGGAGATCACTGCAAGCATTCAACACGAAACCCTTCTCCTCTGAACTCTCGTTCATTCAGCACCGAACATAACAAAGCATTCTCATACATTTAGCAGCAGATTGGAAACGCAGCGGATGTTTCATACCATCATGGTTTTTGTGTTGCCGATTTTGGAGCCGATTGAAAATGACCGCAAACGAAAGAGGAGTTGGATATGGGGTCATAAAACAACCGAAATGGACACAAGAGGCTATCTACAAACGATATAGTCGACAGTAAAATAAACACCAAGAAAAATATTGACTCAAAAGAAAGGCAGTGTTCCCAACTAGCAATTACTTGTTTTCTCGTCACACCAATACACGAAACTTCACCAAAATCCGCCAGAATATAAATAACAAGGTTAACTACGCAGTATTATAGACCTAAATAAAGTAATGTAACCATCTTAACTTACAGACATCGATTAAAACAGTAATATAACCACATTATCGTGATATCTGCCTTTAATAATAGATTTATTGCAGCTAAGGGCCATTACATTAAAACAACAATTTTATTGAAAATGGAAGGATTTTGTCTACATAGGCCCCTGTCCCTATTACACTCTTGATATCGTTCACATTCAGTAGTTCAAAGGTGCCCTCTAAGGCTGGCTCATAAAAGGATTTGGTCTTACACGCCGTGCACTGAGAAACGAGTTATCAAATATCGAAGATCATAGTCGGGCACCTTCCAGTGTGAAGATGGCTTGGCTGTAATTGCATAAAATTCATACCATATTTGTTCCTTCTTAGCTTCTGGCTCTGTTAGCAGATCTTGGAAGGCGGCTGTGGATTGTAGGTGGATCGATATTCTTCTATCCTCGGTATAAATGCATTTATTCCCTCGCTAATTCATGTTATTCAACTGCGTTTAGTTCTGCAGTTCAGGTTGTTGATTAGGCTACCAACGTGTGAATTATCTTGAGAAGAATTCGTGGATCTGTTTCTTCATGCGCTTAAAAGTAGCCGCACACTGAAAATAGAATTAAACCACTTGGTTTTATGTTTATTTGTGAGGGAGGTTATAACATTATTGAGCCTACTGAGGGCGATATAATTCGTAAACAATTTCGTACTTTTTACAAAATATCATTTATTAGCGTGTGCTGTGCATGTTTCTATATTTGACCCACTGAAGTAAATGTTGTAATCCTTCAAAAAAAATTAAATTTTATCGTTGAATTTCTAGGACATCCTGTATCGCACGTGTCGATTTGTTTGGGACGTTCACAAGATGCAAGCTTCGAGAAGTTTCCAAGGACAAGACACCAAGCGTCAAATCACACATTTAAATTTCTTTTGGCTTAAATAAAATCGAAAGGTAACTCCTTTGCGGTCATTGGCCATTCATTTTACTTGGCTGTTTTCTGTTGCAACACTCAGAGCTGGCTATCGGGCTTTCGGGAACTTGTAGAGCGGACAAAAGCTTTCTCTTACAGTTTTGTAAATTAAATTTATTTCTCACTGCGCTTGACCTAAGTAAATCTGCTTGTTTTAAAACTGTATTTTCTATGAACTGGTAGTGACTTTACATATTCAACTTGTAATTTTCTTGCAACATGTGGCCATTATTTTTATGTATATGCGCCAATCCCCGCTACAACTTACCTGCGTGATTTGTACAGTTCGTCTGTCTTGACTCAATACAGGTATAGAGTACATCTTTGTCTCAATATGACCAATTTACATCAGGTCCATAAATATTCCTCTCCATATTCAAGCGCAGCTAAGAATTTTTTTCTCAGTATAATCCCAGAAGACTCTGGGTACAGTCAAGAATCATATCTGACGGAGAGATGCGAGCAGAAGGTCAAGGTATAAAGTCTTGCACCGTGAGCGGGAAAATCAAGGAACAATTACCTAAATCAATACACACCTTGCCAAAAATGCATCTGAATTAATCATGAAAATAAAACAAAGTAAAAAGTAAATAAAGGGAAAATAATATAAACTGGAAAAATATGCCAACAATAAGAGAATGGAACTCATAATTAATTGCTAGGGAAACCTTATATTGACACATCATTTACCCGCCCACACGTCCAGAAACTCACATAACAATTCAGGACTGAAGCAATGGCCCAATGGACTTACATGCACTTCCTACTTCAGCCACCAAACCAAACGTATAATGCCATAGATAGAACACTGTCTCAATATCCAAGGTCAATCACGAGAGGGCCTTCATTTACTCCATCAACTCAACATCATCAAATAATGCCGCTGATGCATCCTCATGCAGTCTTTGTACGGACGTGAGCCGCGTGTAGCAGGCAATAAAATGATCAGAACTAGCCCCTCTCACTACGAGCAGTACACCGTCTTCCCAATAGAAAATCATATTTCTGCCTCAAGGTAGAAAATAATCCACACTGCTGCGCATACAGAATAATGCAACGCACATCAAAACTCATTTATATAATCTCGAAAGGAAGAAAATCATGAATGAAATAGAATGATAACTCATACTCGAGCCATCAAGTCATCATGAAACATAGAAATCAATCAACCCTTCACGGTTAATTATGGCAAACATGTGAGATTAAGGAAAAGATATGAATACCAGAGAACGAAGCGCAAGATTACCAAACCTTTGAGTGCAATGAAGATATGAACACCACCGAATTCTTTGTGTAAGTGAGGGTTAAGATCAACACCTTTAAAACGGTTAAACTAACGTTTATAAATTAGGAAGGCCAAGTGCATGTAAATATGCCCCCATTTTTAAACCAAACATTTTTAAAGGGTCTAGTCAGGGGGAAGAAAGGACTAATCACAGATCGAAGGAAATACCTTCATGACAGATGTGATGGAAGTTCTCCACCTCTTGGGATTCTGTCAAGTTAAGGCACCTCTCTTCATGAATCTCCATGATTTCCACGCAAAGACCGATTAGCTTATAGCCGTCGTAAAGGATTAAAGACAATAACAATCTAAAAGGATATTACTCACATCAGCATCACCAAATAGATCGATATTACACAGACCCAAGGAAAAAATCAGATCTAATTCCAACCGAATTTTTACGTTAGAGGGCAGTTCGCCTTCATGGTATTCTGATTATTGTGGCTATTGTCAGACTTGATACCATTATCGTCAAGTTTCTTCTTCTCTATTGATCTCAGATGTAGTCAACAAAACATATATCTCCCACGCAATAAAACATTCTTTAATAACCTTCCCAAGGAATTCTCGAAGAAAAAATAATGCGAACGCAAAGAACGGAGGGAGAGGGCCAAAGCAGACAAGAGAATGCGCCGAGCGCAACTAACCTGGAAGTGGGTCTCAGAAAAATAAACTTGTTGCCACAACTACTTCGAAACAAAACAAAGAATAAACGTAAAAGCTAAATATTCTTGAGGATTAGGCATTTCAATGGCGAAATATGCCAAATGCACTGCTACGCAAAACTTAACGACGAAAGTAACCTCCGCATTTTTGTCATTGCCAAGTAACAGAGCTCGATTGAACTTGAGTCATACATAGGAAAATCTGCTTCAGTATGGTACGGAAGGCAGGTGAAAAAATATCCAATGAGACGAACAGCAATGACACATTTATACAGAGACAAAAAATACGTGTAAGTCACTGAGACTCATGATGGTCCCCTGTACTTCACAATAGAAGGGACATGGTTCATAAAAGGGTGTGTTATCACCACGGAAAGGGATGCACGCTCTGCAAAGTATTCCCATACTGGCCCGGAAACTGGTAATGAGTTCTTGTCGTATAGCGGTCCATTCCTCCACCAGCGTGGATGACAGCTTCTGGATGGTCTTGGTACATATGGAGGTGCTGCAATACGCCTGCCCAACATGTTCCACACGTGATCGATGGGTTTTAAGTCGGAGGAATGCGCCGGCCAGTCCATTCGCCGAATATCCTCTCGTTGCAAGAGCTCCTCCACCTGAGCTTTCGATGCGGTTGTGGATTGTGATCCATAACAATGAAGTCAGGGTCGAACGCACCCCTGATAAGACGCACATGGGGAAGGAGTACACTGTTACAATAACGTTGTCCTTTGAGTGAACTTCGTTCAAAGTTCTGGAGAACGGTGCGTCCACGCAACATAATCCCTCCACTCTCTATAACACTTGGACCACAAAAATGATCATGTTCGACAATGTTCCTGGGTGCATTACGTGTTCGCAACTCTCACTCAGACGGAATGTGGGAAGATCACGCGACCCCAATCCTCGTCGGTCCCGACCTGATGCTCTTGGCACCATCGCAAACGGTGCCGCCGATTGGATGTCTTGCAGTCCTGTTAACTGTGGTTGCAATTGCACCCGTTGTTTGACACGAGTCTCTTTTTGCCTGTTTAACAATGTAGTGGCCATCTGCTGTTGTAGTTGACCGTGGTCGACTTCCTCCTCTACTATGAGCAGCAGTGCCTGTGGTTCGGAATGCTCTCTATGCACGTGAAACAATGCTGCGAACAATACGGAACTCCTGGGCTACCCTCGTCACACTTCGTCATTCTTCCAGTTTCCCGATGACTCTTTCCCGTGTGAAGTCATCCAAATGTCGTCTCCGAGCCATTTTGTAATGAATAACACCACCACAGTGCACCGAAACATCCCGCTGATTGACTCACACAGCCTTATCCCGTTCTCTCAACTGTCTCGTTTTTTGGGGCCAGACCCATTTTGCACTATAGTCGCGTTGACCTCACGCCAGGTTTCTATGCACGTGTCGGAGACCTCAGGCAACTTGTTACCGCATTTTTATTCATTTCCACTGAGTAGTTAATATGTTATGTTACTTTACCTATCTCAACCTTAATTTCGGCACAGCAGTGTATAATAATGCAAGGCAATCTTTAACAAAATCTTGGAAATCAAGACAGTGATATACGTCTCATTAACATATCATTCACACACCACCCGTCCACAGACCCAAATATCAAATCCATAACCGAAGAGGTAACTTGATGACAAAACATATCCCTTCCTTGTTCATTAGAAGTCATCCAGTAAAACAAACGCTCATATAGCCTAGGCAAAACAGTGAACCAGAATGCAAGGTCTACCCATAAGAGGCATTTCACATTCATTGAACAGCCAATAACAATCGCTGCTAACACAACCCCATACTTTACAAGTGACACTATACTTACATCCATATGTCAAGACAGAAATAAGATGCTTGAACGGAGATTAAACACCTGTATCCCTACTCATACGGAGTGGTCATGGCTTCGTATTCACCAGTTATCTCATCTGCATGGAGTTCTAAACTCAGCTGTACCGGATTACCTTTCATGAAACTGTAATTACCTCTCCTACACGATATGGCTCCTCTTAAACGATATCTTTCAGTCACTCCAATACGGTACATGCACTAGCACACCTCTTCTCGCATCCATCACGCTCTACGTGGACATCTCCAATCACCTCAGCACATCCTTCTATTTTTGCTCGTCAACTTTACATCTGCCGATCTCAATGAACTCTGCTACTCTTCTCTCCTTACCATGACCACTACTAAAACCACCACAACTACCACGACCTCCGCACATAACATCCCCTACCTTCCTATCACTACGGTTACGTCCCTCCCATCCTTCCCCTATTCTGACCATGACCCTTCCTCTGCCGCCATACCCTGATCCTCCCAGTTACCTGTACATTCCTCCCCGCTACTTCAACCGTTCGACAATCGCTGAAGAAGCCTTCGTTACGCCACCAGTCACACAGCCTTCACTCCCAGCCGACGCCATTCAACATCACCACCACCACCACCGCCAGATCGCACTACTATGTACAGTTGTGTTCTATGCGGAGTGGATCCTGACATTCCAGATCAAGATGTTATTCCAGAACATAATCTCGAAGGCATTCCTGTCCGTCACGCGGTCCGTATTAGGAACAACTCCGGACCAACTACACCTGCCTATGGAAAGAGCAGTCCAACGTCTTTTTACCAGCGGCCCACGTATCTACGGTCGTCGACATAAAGTGGAACCTTCACGCTCCCCTCCCCGACCTTCCAACAGCCCACGTCTTCGACCCTGGCTAGCACCCCTTATCCACCTCCACGACACGTTCGTCCACCCCCTCCTTCAATTAGATCTTCCTTCCCACCATCCCTAACAGCCGACCTTCTCAGACTTCTCACCACCTCATTGTACAATATCTCCGCAACCTTACACCTACTAACCTTTCTTTTCCACCCTAGTACTCTCCTCTGAATTTTCACTCCTTACACACATCCCCGGTGTTTGAATAATATCTGCCCACACCTACCCTTCAGGGAGGGGAATGAAAAAAGTACGGTACAACGTGGGTAGATGCAGAGTGGGTTTCGGCCCTTGAGTTTTGTGCCTTAAGAGGCCACGGCTTGTCCGTGGTCCAACAGGTCTATACTCTGACCGGCCAACCGAGCAGAGGAAAGGTGGCCACGGCTCTACCGTGGCTCCACACTTCTGCATTCGGGAGACGGTCCTGGGACACAGTGCTGGACTTCACGCCAGGCCCCACCCTTCGGCTGTCCTGAGAATGGTTTTCCGTGGTTTTCCATTCTCCTGTACTAAGGCGATTGTCGGGACAGTTCGTAGTGTGGGCCACGGCCGCCCACCCCCTCACCTTCTCCGCACATCTCCTTCACCGTAACAAGTCTCCCGGCCTGAGAGACGGCGTCACCGTCTAAGAGGAATTAAAACGTTTAGTAGTAGTATGGTACAACGCTTCTTTTTAGTCACTGCCGCTAGGTTGTGGAATACCCTCTCTGCTATCACTAGACATTTGCGTTCTCGTAGGATATTTCAGATAAATTGTCGAAATCACTTGCTTAATACTCCTAGCGGACTTGTGAGCTGAGTGAAGAGTGAATGAGCACATCTTCATAAAAATTAGAAATGTACTTGCTAGTCATAGGTTTTTAATGTGTTTCCTTCTTATATTATTAATATTAACATTTTTATAATATTATAATCATGTTCATTTATAACGTCTTTTTCAAAAAAGGCTTTCACAGCCGCAGATCTTAAAATCACAGGAATAGAACCAGCTTTTGGGTGGTTAGGCCGTGTGCATTATGCAGAGTTTCGTCCAGACGTGCCATTTGGACTCATCAGCTGGAATGGCACGCCCCTCCAGGACTCTGCTTAGCAGTGGCAGACCAAACTGATTTTATAACGTCTTGTTTTACATTCTATAATTATTCCTATTACTACTATCTCCATAGGGGCATATCTATATATATATATATATTTTAATTATTTATAATAATTTTTAAATTAAGTTACCTTTGTATTAAATACTTTTTGTGTGTTTAGGTTAAGCGTAAGGCAGGGCCTTGAGTCCTAACTTCGCCACGAATAAAAACTTAATTACTTACTGAGGTGGTATTACACACAATAAAGCATATCGTCACCAGATATGTAAATCGAAGTAGGGTCTCAGAACAGAGAAATGACGGGTCGCATACCGCCTAACATTTCCAGTCTGTGAAATTAAACGAGATGAAAACAGACCCAAGCCACAAAAATGGAAATAAATCCCACAAAATCATGAACATTCAAGAGATACCTAAGAAAACCATCTCAGTTTGAAAATGGAGAATAAGTACACATCACAAAGATGGTAGTGTTAAGATAAACACTACCTTCTCATTCTCCCCTGAAGGGCGAGGCGGGCCACCTAGGCACTGACGCCGTCTGTCAGGCGAGGAGATTTCTGTCGGAGAAGCTGAGAGGGTTGACGCCGTGGCCTGTTCTAGGAAATGTACCGGCATTCGCCTTGGTGCAGGAGAATGATGATGATGATGATGATACTTTATTTTTATCTAGATCTACAGTAACAAATACCCATTTGATCCGTTAAATGAGAAAAATAACAATCTCCAGCCTATGCCAAAATTCTCTCTTCCAAACTCCACATACTGCACAAAAATATATACACGCAATTAACAGAAATGAGCAAAAAATAATAAGAATGATAATAATCAAACGTACTCCTTAGGCATGCCATGTAATTCCCAAGATACTCCGGAAAGGTAACCCCCAAAGTGGGGGTCACCACGGCAGTCATCCTCGGCCCTTTCATGCCACGTCCAACGTCTCCCCTGAATATTTCTATTGTCCTTCAGAATGTGCAGGTTAAATAAAATATAATAAAAAGACATAATAAAGTTGAAATAAAATAAAGACCTTCATGCCCCTCTTGACTAGACACGCAAACCATTGCACATTCCATTCCTCTTACCTTTTTTTTCTACTTGACCCACTCGGGGTTGCTGAGTCCAGACTTACGTTCCATCACCAGCCGGGTATGTGTGCTACACTTACATTCTGCCATTACGATTCTGCTCACGTTGCAACTATATCCTTGTATTACTTATCTGTTCCTGCTCATCATATTCAACCATGCTGAATCAATTTAAATACGAAGCCATACTCCACACTAAATTTTCACCACGTCCACCAAACCAAAATTAACAAACAAACCCCACTTCTCAATTCCCATCCCTCTCAACACTTAAATTCTGCCATTACATATACCACCACTTCTCCATCTCCAGATTTCAGCAGTAAATAAACACACTTCATTACTTACCAAAAACTCCATCGAACTCCACAATCATTCCTTTACACTCCAAATTCACTATACAGACACCAATACTACATCAACTTGCCAATCTTATACCGCCACTTCACACTCCTAATCTATTCGAAATTACCTTACTACATACCAATTACATTTTACTCCATTAATTGACTATACCTATTATACCAAGACTCAACTCCACAATTGTTCACTTAGCCTTAACACTCCAGATCAGTTCCAAATTACCTTACAACATACCAATTACAACTTACTCCATTAATTCACTATACCTTCTATACCAACACATACCACCATCACACTCATCCTATCACCCATCATAACGAACCATCAAAAACCATCTTAGCATGTTGTATACACCATGAACAACAATACAAACAAACCATTAGCCCTAATTACTTGCTAGCTTTACTTAGTTTTTGACTCCTAGTTACTATACACTCTTCTCTTTTATCTATCCTCCCCCATAAATCTTTTAAGCTCCTACTTCTCTCTTTATGTAGATCCTTATTTTTATTGACTTTCTCACTCTTATTAACTTTCTCACTCTGCACGACACATTCACTCCCACTTGGCCTTAACCCGCTCTCCTCACCGGACTCTCCCGTTATTTCTCTACCTAATTCTCTGGCCCACATTTTCCTTTTCTCACTGTCAGACCAAAACTCGTCGAAACTTTGTTGCCTTCTCTTTCTTTCCTCCGGACTCAATTCCACAGTAAGATCTTGTTCGCACTGGTTCCTTGACTTGCATTTTCATAATGTCTGTCTTCTCCGGCACTCGTTTCAACCTGTTTTAAACACTGTTCAAAGATTGAAGTTTCGGCACCGTCCAATTGTGGGTCCACTTACCATTGGACACCACCAGTGACTGACCCTTAATATCAGCCCACAGACCTTGCATTCTTACCTTAATCCTATGTTTCTCCAGGAGTTTAACATTTTTAATCCCCTCTCTTCCCAAGTCCGGCTTAATCCATATTTTTTCCTTCTCCAAGTTTCCGGCGTTTCTGATTACTATGTCCGCCATTAGTGATGATAGCAGCGTCACCTTTATAGGTCTGCGCCCCCTCATCTTGCCTACCCTCTCAACGTTGTCTATATCTACCTCACTAAAGTTAAATTTCATTATTTTTTGTATGACATCTACCACCTTAAAGTTAATGTCCACTTTTGCTTCACTCTTGTCTTCTTGTAGACCATACATAAATAAGGTTTTCTTCCTCCGTTCTAGATTGAAGGCTGCTACTTCTTTCTTCAAATACATTACATTCTCTTCCATATTTTTTATTTTCTCTCTTAGCAATACTATTTCTCTCTCACTTTTTTCCACTCTTCCTTTAACTTCGTTCGAGATTTCGTGGATCCATAGCCTCGTCTTCTCGTGTTCCTTGACTTGTTCTTGAATCATCTGCTTTAACTGCTCAAACGGGCAGAGCTCCCCAACTACCTCCTTTACCACTTTCTTTATCACCTCTACGTCCTCTCAATTCATATTACCACTGCTCTGAGGGCCTGTATTCACTTCCACCCCCCCCCCCAATCACCAAGAGCATTGAGACCACCGTTACCGCCAATAACATCTCACCCTTCAATCCCAGTTCCACACTCACTTCCTTGCTTCTGGTCGTTTTCTTCTTCATTGTTCCCTGCCATCTACTTATGACGGCCCTATATTGTTCATCTTCCTTGTCACACTCTACTCGCCCCGTCGGCTCCCCACTCTTGCTCCGCTCGCCCCGCACACTCCACACAGCACGACCGTTCGTTCCGCTTACATAGGCTCGACTGGTGCAGGAGAATGGAAAACCATTCTCAGGATAGCAAACGGTTGGAGCCGGCCGTATCCCGTCTCACGAACGCAGAGGCGTAGAGCCACGGTGGAGCCGTGGCCACCCCTCCTCTACTCGGTTGGCCGGCCAGAGTTCAGAGGTGTTGGACCACGGGCCAGCCTTGACCACTTTTATCCCGAGACCCACTCTGAATCTACCGACCTGTGGGGTTATGATACACCGAAAGAGATAAATCATATGTATCACCCGAAATAGGCGAGAGCACGAAGAAAAACGTTTAAAACGATTGAAGTATCGTTGGTAATTTAGGAATGCCAGTTCAATATTTTTCGCCTCCATTATCAATCACATCAGAAAGTGCTGTGTGTCAAGTCAAGGAGATAAAAATCTAAGTTAGGGCAGAAAAAAGAACTTTGACGGCAGATGGGACACGAGACGCCACCTGTGCACATCGGATGAGCTTAGGATTACAAGTCACTTCTTGATTTGAAACGAGTCATTTGTGCGATAAACAGTGAATCGCAAATAATATGAGTCCATCTTTAGTCACCAACAGACCACAGTAGTGTCTCACTAGCACACCTGTGTTATCGCCGCTGTAGAGCGGGCTGGGCCCCCGCCAGGATGAATATGGCTGCTGTATTACAATGCGAAAGTACTTATGTTCCCACCATGTGTTTCTCATAGACGAGACGACATAATAAGTCGAAAACTTTTTTTTAGCAAAAAGAGCATTTCTTTGCTTTATTGTTATGTTTAATGGAACTTTGCACAGTGAGGAGAAAAGATCTTATATTTACTTTTTGTTAAGGTTCTCTTCAAAGTTATGCTTTAATTCGTTCGTAAGTTGTGTTACCTTGATCACTGTAAAACATTTCCATTGGCAGAAGAACGCCTAGAAATTTGTCGAAACATGTACCATTCTTTGTATTAGTCGTTAAAGTTTATTTGAGACTTAAACTGTATTGAATATCGTTAAACATTTTTATTGTTTTCCTTTACAGGGATTTTGTATGATGTGCAGAAAATATGGAACGATTTAAACAAGACATTTTTAAATTGCAAACACTGAGTACATATCAGTCTCGATCAAAGGGACTGCAGGGCCGTGTAGCAGCTGAACCGTGTCAACTCGCAGAGAGTCTTCTATTCGTTGACATCCCAGCATACCAAAAATCAACTCATAGGCTATGTTCAGGTGTGTAGTGTGGGTTTGTGCAACATTTACCAAGAAACGGCGTAAATCAAATACCTTGAAAACTAGGCTTTGGTGTCAGCGTAATTTTAACGCTTTCGTTCATGGTGTATCACATAAGTTACAGTTAATTGATGGTCATGTCCCGTAAAATATGTAGAGGTGTTTAGGATCTGATACACTTCCTGGCAAGGCTAAAAGAAAGCGAGTTAAATTGTAATTGCCAGTAGAAGTCCCACCATCATCCTGGACAATGTGAGATATGTTGGGAGAAACGGAATTGTCTCTTCGTTCATTATGAGGGACTAGGCATTATTAAAGGAGGGTTAACGTACCACCAGCTTCCTGCAAAAACAAGTCAGTTAAGTACGATGATGAGATACGTGAGTGTCGTGGCAAGAAAAGCACACAATAAACTGTAATCAAGAGTAAACAAACCAAACCCGGCCGTGAAGGTGACTTTGGCATGAACGAGTTGTAAAGAAAATGACGACAATTCATTGAGAACACGTCTTTCATTCTTGTGAATTAGAATCAGACTGGTCACGATAGAAGATGTGTTTCCTGCCTCGCGTGTTGTTGTGTAACAAGAAGCTGTGATGCTCATTACCTGAGCTAGAATGAACAAGTCCCTCAACATGAACAACTTGTACCCATCACCATATTCGTCAAAAATGCTCTTCACAACATGATAGGTAGTAAATATTATAGAGATAAAACTACCGACAAACCTAAGTAGCAATTATAAACCAAATATAGAATTAACTTCTTCTGCTACAACACACAAGGTATGATGCACGTACCTGTAGTTACTAAAACTGGCGATCATGCTGTCCTCCCGGCTTTGGCAGGCAGGAGAATTCGACTGAGATATGGTGCAGAAGAGTTGTGTGAAGATATGAAGAAATTATTATAGTTACACTTCCGAGAGGATTTCCACAAAGAAATATATTCGTTCAGCATTGCAAATCGGTGTTTTAGTAAAAGCACAGTATTCACGAATTGAATGTGGGAAATACAGGTGACCAAATAAGCTACTTGTAATGGTAAAACATAATAATACCCAGTACTTGCGTAAATCAGAACCCAATCAGCTATGTATCCACATATTAATAAAGAAGGTACAAGCATTAATTGTAAAATTAGATTTCGTTTGTGCCTGTGAATATAAGAAATACTTATATTATTGTTGTCATTAATGTTACTTACATTTTCCAAGAAAAATACGCGATCAATTTCAGTGATTGCATTGAAATACTTCTCATACTTTTTCCTGTTTACTGTAGCATGCGAAATGATTAATATGAGCGGTAAGCAAAAACCCAGAAATAATCCTGTGGTTTCTATCGCGCTAAGAATAGATTGGCCCTGCTGTTCCATTTCCAGCGTACTAACCAGGAAACAACAACTAGCGCACAAAAATGTTGTCATCAGGACAGAACAAATGACTCCTAATGTTGAGTATTCCAGTTTAACAGATCCGGGCACCGCACCCGTAGGGATATTATATGGCGCTAAACCAATGGATTTAGACAGTTTCCATAAGGGTGAAATTACTGAAAATAGTTCGTTACTTATAAAGATGTATCTGTTTGTGTCTGTCTCTGTGCGCCGTACTTCATTCGGAATTGTCAACATTTTTGGAAATTTCTTAGAACTACTGTGACACACAATTAATATTGGAAATTTTACGTTTCTTCTGTAAAGTTGTATGCGAACACTTCTAAGATATTTCAATCATGATTCCTAATTGTGTCTTGTTTTAATGTATTTTGTTCTTTATTCCTCTTCTTGCGTAATCACGATAATTATACTGATAGAATTCCTTGTAATATTCTTCTTCATGTAAATGTTTGCTGCATTAATTGTTTTTCTGTAATTAATGTTTAAATTTGATTTCACTGATCTTTTACTAAAAGCAAGCACTGCCACCGCAGTATCTACCAGTCGCAATGCTTTTGTTAATATACAAAAATATTTATATAATCACCCAGGAAATCGGTAAAATCGGTTGCCTGAAATAAGGAGATCTGAAGCGCTATGAAATGTAACACAGTATGATAATTGAAGCCAGGTATTGTCTGAACGTCAGTAGATTGGCTTATCGTAGTGTGTTTCATTCAATTCTTGTTATCAGTCTGGTATAGACCACATAACGGAGACACTGAAATGGAATTAAACTATTATTTATTTCGATAGAGGAAGTTTTACGATGTGTAGAGTGTTCCTTTCATTGTGTATGTCGTACGCTCAAGGTGACAATAATAAATTAAATGTGTGATTGAGTAAGTTACAAAAATATTACTCCTATTATCCATACATCATTGCTGGATTATAGGAAGAATAAACTTAATGGACTTCAATATCTTGTAAATGTAAGATTGATTTGATATATAGATTCTAAAGTGCACTGTATAGAGACTGCAGGAATTGTCTAAAACAGATACAAGCATATGCTGGAATATCTGTTCAAAAATAACAAACTCTTGGATGCCGCCCCTATGTGTCTGCAGGATGAGGGAAGTTACTAATGTAAACAAATATGTATCTTGCTTCTGGGATCCACGCAGTATCACCTGAATTCTCGACAACGTTGGCCCTATTCTACATCAACAACACAGCAAGATATTTCTAATTACATGTGTGTTAAACATTTGTACATAATTCACTCCCTGTTTTAAAACAGAACACAAATCAGTCTTACAGCTTACAACCTCAGTAGAACAATCAATGTCTTTAATATTTCTAAAGCGAATTTAGTCTCAATTGGTGGCCACTGTTTCACTTTCAACCGTTCGTCCTCACTTGACCAAGAACAGGATAATGTGTGATAGGTGCGAAGTTTAATTGAGAGCCAAGAAATTTTATCATGCACTTGAAACTTTATAATCTACCTGTCCTCTTAAATGACATACACCCACATTTATTTTACCAAACCCGACTGTGTTGACTGTCTTCAAAAGTTTAGAAATAGTTTCATAAGATTATGGTACGATGATTATCAATAAAGTTTTGTTAGATCCAAGAAATCGACTGGATCCCTCTGCTTATCTGTCCAATTACTTTTTAAAAGCTGTGTGCTTAGGTAAGATTCAAGGATATTTAAACTAAATGAAGATAATCCGAGATCTTTTATAGTTGTCGAGAAATTTACACCAAACCGTCTAAGCACAATAATTTAGTAGTGTCTTAAATATCGTTAATCAAATCTTTCACACTGTGATTTCAAGTTGAAACAGAGAGCTGGATTCTAATTGTATTATTTGCATTCTTTGAGTAATGAAGATATCCTGTTTGAATTATCGTGTCATCATATTGTAAGACGTTTAGAATGCATACATTAATCAATATTCAGTTCAGAAATTGATACTATATAAGTAGATACAATAAGGGAAACATTGCAGCGCAAGTATAAAGATCCATCTTATTCAGAACCACTCTTCAGCGGGACGTGTAGAAGAATCTGAGATGCCTCACTTTGAAATCAAGTGATCAAGAACACTGGGAACACTGGGCATGTCACAACAAACGCCCCTGACATACTGATAAAAATAATACCAACTCGTAAATACTTGCCACCTGCTAATTTATAATTCAATACGCTGTTCTCTTATCATTCCATCAATCTCTAGAACTCGTTAAGATTCTTTGCGATAAAACTATTTCTTTGTTGAGCCAAGTCATTTAGATAAACGCGTTGATTATAAATTAGACAAATGAATCTGAGTGCAGTTTCTAAACGCAAGGAAGGGTCAGAATATGAAGATAAAGGTGCAATTCAAGAGGACAAATTGGGGCTCACAATTATATATAGAAAGAGGAAATAGGTATGTGTTTGGTAATAATTTAAGAAAAGGCTATGTAGAAAATTAAGGGGGAATTTGATCGCTGGGTGACAGCCCAGATCGGTGGTAAATAAATACAAGTATTGTCTATGTTATAAAGTTTTATCCATTGGTCAAGCAGGTCTTCCAACTCTTCATATCGTAAGCACAGAACATAATAACGTAATAACGTTTGGACCACAGTTACTTCTCTCTGACAAAACTCCGCTCGTGGGCTATGTTCACATGTATAGTGTGGGTTTCTTCTTGATTTGCAAAAATGTGGCGCAATTCAATTACCAAAAAATCAGTTTAGCTCTTCAAGTAGAAACAGGACATTTTCGTACACAATAGGCTTTTTGTAACAGCTTAATTTTAACCCTTTTCTTGCTGGCATATCACGTACGATATAATTAATTAATTCTTTAGTACGATATCTGATATATTCCCTGGGAAACCTACAAGGAAGCGAGTGAAAGAGATCCCAGCATATTCCTGTACAGTGTGAAATACCCTGGGAGAAACCGAATTACCTCGCCGTACATACAGAGTGATCTGACATTATTAAAGGACGATTTACGTACCTCAAGCTTCCTGCAGAAACAAGTCAGTTAAGTACAATGTTGAGATATGTGAGTGTAGTGGCAAGAAAAATGACGACACTTCATTGACTAAATAATTTTCCTTTTTCTGACTTAGAATAAGGCTGGTCATGACAGAAGATGTGCTTCTTGCCTCGTGTGTTGTTACATAACAAAAAGCTGTGTTTCACAATATCTCAGCCAGAACGACCAAGTCCCACAGAAATATAAAACTGGTGCCCACCGGCAGAAATGCTTTCACAAGGATGTAGGTATTACACAGAACACTGATAAATCCGCCGACAAAACTAGGTAGCAATTCTAAACCATATATAGAGTATAGAATTAACGCTAGAGCATGCTGTGTATCCGATCTTTGACAGCAGGGGAAATTCTACTTAAATATGGTCGAGAAGAGGCGTATGAAGTTATTATTATAGTTCCACCTGCTAGAGGAATGACACGACAAAAGAGATATGATCAACATTGCAAATCGGTATTTTAGTAAAAAACACCGTATTCACGAATTGATTGTGGCAAATACAGTATACAAAATAAGCTACGTCGAGTAACATAACGGTAAGACCCACTTAGTGTGATTTTCAGAACAAATTCAGCTATGTACATACTCACTAATAGACAACATACATGTATTAATTGCAAAATTACATTTTTTATTCCGCTGAATCTAAAATGTAATGATGTAAATATTGTTATTAACGTAATTTTTTAATTTCCGAGAAAAAAATGCGATTAATTTCAGTGATTAGACTGAAAAAGTCCTCATATTTCTTTCTGTTTACTGTAGCATGCTACATGATTAATATGAGCGGCAAAGGGAGGATCTGAAAACGTTGTGCGTATCCTGTGATACTAAGAAAATATTGACCTTGCTCTGCCATTTCCTGTCTATCACTACATATATGAGGCTGTAACAACCTCTGCCAGACAAGAATGTTGACATGACGACAGAACAAATGACTCGTAGCGTAGAGT
The DNA here is from genome assembly GCF_040414725.1 of Anabrus simplex. Lineage (NCBI taxonomy): Eukaryota > Metazoa > Arthropoda > Insecta > Orthoptera > Tettigoniidae > Anabrus > Anabrus simplex. The sequence continues at coordinate 2,618,427 of NC_090278.1, read as the reverse complement.
ATTCCAGTTTCACTGATCACGATACCTCATCTTTAGGGATATTATATGGTGGTAAACAAATTAATTTAGATAGTTACCATAAGGGTGAAATTACTGAAAGTATTTAATTACTTATAGAGAAATATCTGCTTGTATCTGTCTCTCCGCGCCGGTCTTATTTAGAAATTGTTAACATGCTTGGAAACTGCTTAGAACTGTAATGATCCATAATTAGCAATGGAGAATTTTAAGTGTATTTCTGAGTAACATCGTTTTGATTGCGTTACATTGCATGTTAAGGAATACTTCATGTTATTTTCTGTAAACGTATGTTACAGAACGCTAAGAAATATTTAATTATCATGTGTTCCTTGTTTTAACGTTTTTTGTTTTGTATTACACACCCTGCATAATTACGATTTTTTTATCTTCATCTAATTAGTTGTTATATCCCTTTTCTTGTAAATGTTTGCTGTATATTTTGTTGTTACTGAATTAATGATTAAATTCCACGTCGCTGCTCTACGTAAGCCGGCTTTGCAGCCGAAATGTCTCACAATTGCAGTGTATTTGTTAATAAGGGAAAATAACTATATAATCACTTGGAGAATCCGCGATCTGCAAATATAGTTACCTGAAATAAGGGGATTCGAAGCGCATCAGGCGTCCGTGAAATGTACACTGACTGACAGAGCAAATGCAACACCAAGAAGGAGTGGTCAGAACTTTATGCCAATTGCAGGGTAGACTGACGTCACTGAGGTATGCTCATGATGTGAAATGCGCCGCTGTGCTGCGCACGTAGCGAACGATAAATGGGACACGGCGCTGGCGAATGGCCCACTTCGTACCGTGATTTCTCAGCCGACAGTCATTGTAGAACGTGTTGTCGTGTGCCACAGGACACGTGTATAGCTAAGAATGCCAGGCCGCCGTCAACGGAGGCATTTCCAGCAGACAGACGACTTTACGAGGGGTATGGTGATCGGGCTGAGAAGGGCAGGTTGGTCGCTTCGTCAAATCGCAGCCGATACCCATAGCGATGTGTCCGAGGTGCAGCGCCTGTGGCGAAGATGGTTGGCGCAGGGACATGTGGCACGTGCGAGGGGTCCAGGCGCAGCCCGAGTGACGTCAGCACGCGAGGATCGGCGCATCCGCCGCCAAGCGGTGGTAGCCCCGCACGCCACGTCAACCGCCATTCTTCAGCATGTGCAAGACACCCTGGCTGTTCCAATATCGACCAGAACAATTTCCCGTCGATTGGTTGAAGGAGGCCTGCACTCCCGGCGTCCGCTCAGAAGACTACCATTGACTCCACAGCATAGACGTGCACGCCTGGCATGGTGCCGGGCTAGAGCGACTTGGATGAGGGAATGGCGGAACGTCGTGTTCTCCGATGAGTCACGCTTCTGTTCTGTCAGTGATAGTCACCGCAGACGAGTGTGGCGTCGGCGTGGAGAAAGGTCAAATCCGGCAGTAACTGTGGAGCGCCCTACCGCTAGACAACGCGGCATCATGGTTTGGGGCGCTATTGCGTATGATTCCACGTCACCTCTAGTGCGTATTCAAGGCACGTTAAATGCCCACCGCTACGTGCAGCATGTGCTGCGGCCGGTGGCACTCCCGTACCTTCAGGGGCTGCCCAATGCTCTGTTTCAGCAGGATAATGCCCGCCCACACACTGCTCGCATCTCCCAACAGGCTCTACGAGGTGTACAGATGCTTCCGTGGCCAGCGTACTCTCCGGATCTCTCACCAATCGAACACGTGTGGGATCTCATTGGACGCCGTTTGCAAACTCTGCCCCAGCCTCGTACGGACGACCAACTGTGGCAAATGGTTGACAGAGAATGGAGAACCATCCCTCAGGACACCATCCGCACTCTTATTGACTCTGTACCTCGACGTGTTTCTGCGTGCATCGCCGCTCGCGGTGGTCCTACATCCTACTGAGTCGATTTCGTGCGCATTGTGTAACCTGCATATCGGTTTAAAATAAACATCAATTATTCGTCCGTGCCGTCTCTGTTTTTTCCCCAACTTTCATCCCTTTCGAACCACTCCTCCTTGGTGTTGCATTTGCTCTGTCAGTCAGTGTAAAATAAACCTTGAATCAAGGTTTGTTTGGCGTAGTGTGGCCTATTCAGTTCGTGTTAACAGTCTGCCATAGACCAAGCAAGGGAGACATGACAAACAGCTATTAAAGTAGAAAATTATCACTTTTAACAATCGGATGTTTTACGTTGTGTTTGGTTGTGTACAACGTTCGTGTAAATTAACATAAATAAATTCAATTGGTGATGGGATAAGTTACAATAATGCGATTTTTATTAACCATTTTTCATGGCTTCACTAAAAAATGAATAATAAAAATAGATAAATAAATAAATAATAAAATAGATGGACTCCAATAACTTTGAAAATATAAGACTTTGGATATATATCCCTAAATATACTGTGGCTACAAAACTTATGTAAATTGTATATACGAGTGAACTGTAACTTCACGCCTGTGCGTTCTACTATGGAGGGTTGAGAGGTGCTTCTAATGTAAACAAACCTGTATATTGTTTGCTCTTCCCGGCCTTTCCTGCGTTTAGAGATTTTATGTTGTATGAAAGTGCGCTTTACAGATCATAATCTCAACAGGGAAGGACCTATTCTGCATCATCAACATAGCAACTTATCTCTAAATACACACGATCTAAATATTTGTACAAAATTTATACCAAGTTTTAAACCAGAGCACTGATCGGTCTTACTGCTTACAATCTCAGTAGAACATTCAATGTCCAAACTATTTCAAAGGGGAATTTAATGTCCATTGGTGGCGACTATTTAACTTAAAACTGTTCGTTCCCACTTGGTCAAGAAGAGGATAATATTGTGAATGTTATCGCTAAAACTTTGTTAGATCCTACAAACTGGACTGCGTATTCGATCGTAAATAGCTTATCTGTCTACTTATTTGCCCTTCTCTGTAACAAAGGCAGCTGTGCAGTCAATCTTCTACGATGTTTAAACGAAGTGTTGAAAATCCGAGATCTAATATAGTTGGACGATGAACTAACACAAGACTCGAAGCACAATAGTTCTATACGATTATGAATATTGTGATTTCATGGTGTAAAAGAAAACTTGATTCTGTTCGTATTATATTTAAGCTTTGAAATGTGCAAATGTCCTGTTGGAATTATCGTATCGCCACATACTCCGACTTTTAGAATGCCTACAATAAGCAATAATCAGTTGGGAAATGGATACTGTACAAGTAGACAGAAGAGAACGAGCACTTTAGTAGCAATTGAAAAGTACATTTTAGTCAAAACCAACCTTGAGAGCGATATGGGTGAGAATATGAGAAACACCACTTTAAAATTAATCCCATGTTCTTGAAGAAAGCTCGGCTTAAGTCAAGAAACCTCTCAACACACCTCATTGAAAGTCACCATTTGATTAATAAAACCAACTCGTTCTCTGCCCGTACGGCTTGCCATAATGTAAAATGCAATGCGCATTAAACCCCCTCAACTCGTATCAGTTCATCAAACTCGAGGACTAATTGCGCTTAATTCCGATGAATCTCAAACGTTTAGTCTACTGTCGGATTTTTTATTATGGACACTCGAGTTTAGGCTTTAATTACAAACGAACCAATAGGCCTATTGAAATTCGAGTTATACCAATATTTTCCTTGTTTAATTCTACATTAGCGTATATAAGACGCATTGTTTTCGACTTTCATTAAATATTTTTATTTGTGGTTGTAATAAATATTGCCGGGCTTTTTGGCTTCTCCTCTACGAAGCGCTCACTTAGGAATATATACAAGGAAAACGACTTGTCTGATTCTAATGAAAATTTTATATGTTATAACCACATGTATTTGTAGTGTAGTTACAACTTTTTTCAACCACTTCGAAAAAAGTTCTTATCATTTTTCTAAAGCAACTCTTTCTCAGCCCAGGATAAACGTACAGCAGCAAACTTGGGCTTGTTTTGAAGCACTCAGTCATGGTTATCAGAAACTACAACAACTGTAACCGTACAGTATGGTACCGAATTTATGAAGAGTAATATTGAAGGGAGGTTTTGTGTACGCCGGACCGTGCGATTAACAGCAGGCCGGGTGGTGAAATTGGGCGCAGTGTTGCCGCGTTCAGTAGTAGTCACGCGCGCCACGAACACAGCTTTCCGTTTACTTTCAACCATTAATTTTATTTCCTCTTATAAATTCCACTTCCCAACACCTTTTCTCATAAGGGCTTTGGACCTTCAACGGCTGGTTTAAAAATGGTTAACTTCGTAATTTAGAAATATCATACTGTACAATTTTTACAAGAGTTATTTGTATTATTATTTACATATATTTACGGTATTTAATTCTATCAATTTTCTTCGTCTGAAAAATCACTGTGTTCCGAAGAATCGGTGCTGCTGTCATTCATGTTGATTATGACTGACTCGAAATAAGGGACATTTGCAGACAGTCCATCTTTTTACCAGTAGTGGTCTTCAGTTTTCTTCGCGTGTTTAATACATTGTTTCCAGAGTTCAGGGGTCACGGTACATAAGGCTTCTCGGCATAAAGCGGAAATTGCTTCCATACCTCTACCATTTTCTAATGTGTTTGCCATATTTGTTCTTGCTATTTTCCCTTTTACGTAAGCCCAAATGAGCTCGATTGGATTAAGCTCGCAATGGGCCACTGGTAACCAAATAATCTGTACATCTGTTCGAAGTCGTTTAGGCAGTTGTTCCAGCTTCTTTACCGGCGTTTGAAACTAAGGCCTGGCAAGGACAATCAGCTCTAATTTAGTTAATTTGTTATAATCGTCAACTCCAGGTGGTAGTGAAATATTATTTGACGTTATCTAATGTATAATTTCACGTTTCAGCCATGACATGTTCGGGTTTTAAGATGAAGGATCGTCCCTCGTGTGATATGGAGCTTGATCTATAACGACAGCCGAACTTTGAGGCAATAAACTCAGGACTTTCATGAACCATTTTCATAATGAGTCGAGTTCATCTCATTCTGGTAATCACCACTACTTTTCTTGCCAATAAAACAAAGTTCTGCACCGTCAAGAAATCGTTCTTCACTTCCGATGTGTAAAATTATGACCTGGATGACGTATTTCCATCATTCTCCTTTGAAGCGGCTCCTACTCTCTTCACTGACGACAGCGATAATTCAAGACAGTCTGCCACCTTCTGGTACACAGGGAACCTCTTGTCCCCTACTCTTTTCCCCTCACATTGAAAGAAAAAATAGCACTCAAAATCATTGCAAACCGGGCTAGCTGGCCATGCGGTAGCGAACGCGCAGCTGTGAGCTCGCATCCGGGAGATAGTGGGTTCGAACCCCACTGAGGGCAGCCCTGAAGATGATTTTCCGTGGTTTCCCATTTTCACGCCAGGCAAATGCTGGGGCTGTACCTTAATTAAGACCACGGCCGCTTCCTTCCCATTCATCGGCCTTTCCTCTCCCATCGTCGCCATAAGAGCTATCTGCCGGTGCGACGTAAAGCAAATAACAAAAAAAATATTAAAAAATTGCAAGTTCATCCTCTGATAACGGCGGTCTCGGAGGCATCTTGAAGTGACGTAGTCAACATGCAGAACATAGGAAAACTGAAAATAACTTCCGGAAAAACCAAGGTCACGGGCATTCCGTTTCACAACTGCCCGGGACGAGTGTACTGTGTTCGTTCCGCGCGTGACTACTACTGAACGCGGCAACACTGCGCCCGATTTCACCACCCGGCCTGCTGTTAATCGCACGGTCCGGCGTGGACAAAACCTCCCTTCAATATTACTCTTCATAAATTCGGTACCATACTGTACGGTTACAGTTGTTGTAGTTTCTGATAACCATGACTGAGTGCTTCAAAACAAGCCCAAGTTTGCTGCTGTACGTTTATCCTGGGCTGAGAAAGAGTTGCTTTAGAAAAATGATAAGAACTTTTTTCGAAGTGGTTGAAAAAAGTTGTAACTACACTACAAATACATGTGGTTATAATATAGAAAATTTTCATTAGAATCAGACAAGTCGTTTTCCTTGTATATATTCCTAAGTGAGCGCTTCGTAGAGGAGAAGCCAAAAACCCCGGCAATATTTATTACAACTACAAATAAAATATATTTAATGAACGTCGAAAAAATGCGTCTTATATACGCTAATGTAGAATTAAATAAGGAAAATATTGGTATAACTCGAATTTCAATAGGCCTATTGGTTCGTTTGTAATTAAAGCCTAAACTCGAGTGTCCATAATAAAAAATCCGATAGTAGTCATTTATTTATTCGATTTTTTGAAATATGGTTTTTAACAGAATATCAAGTGCTCCAATTTTTCCCTGAATATTGCAAGTGATGTTTTATTTATTAACTTGGCACGCATTCATAAAGAATATAATTCATTCTCTATTTTATTGATTTGCACGAAACATCAAGGGAGGACTCATGGCTTAGTGGACTCCTCTAAGTTAATATTTGGGGTGTGTGTGGACCTTATTAAGACACTCTTTAGTATATTTCCTAAAATAGTTAGAAAGGAATATGTCTCTGCAGAGGTTTTTGTAGAAGTATAAATAGCATTCGTTTTGCTTTCGTCTTTCACTTTTACCTCCCTAGTTTCTCATTAGCTAATTCATGACTTTGTTCCAAAGCATTCATCTTTAGGAGAAGTACTAAAAACTTTAAATAAAAACACAGTGATTGTGATTACGTCGATGAATCAATACTACATAATAGTAAAATTTGATTCTACGCGAGAAGTTAGATGTTATTAATCGCACCATTTCTATTTAACAACAATACTGATTAGATCGAACCACTTAGTTCGAACACAGAAATATAGATCATGTTTACGGTAATACTGCGATATATTGCCATCGTGCATTTACAGAGACATGCTATATGCATGGTAATTCTTCTATTTATGTACGAGGGGCGTAGTATGTTATTTTACACATTATTTTTTTGTACGTCCGGGTATGGTTTACGTTTTACTTTCGAAGTTGGTGATGTGTAACTAGTGTCTTGTTCCATCGTTTGGTAGCAGCACGCACAGGGGCCAACGAATGCACTCGTCATAGCGATTTCATAACAACACTGTCAGCGTAGGAGCAGACAACATGAAAACCAACCGTCAGGGACAGCGATATACGAATTGATTCCTACGGAAAGAAGGTGTAACAACTGCCGCAGTTCATCGGCACTTGGTGGCAGTCTGTGGAGAACATGCGCCGTCACGGAAAACAGTTTACAACTGGGTGGAAGGTTGGAAAACAGGACGCACATCGGTGGACATGCGAACCCCTTCTGGAATGAATGTGATAGTGTAACACAGCCAACGTTACCTTGGTCGAACAGGCCATCCAAGGAAACAAATGCATCACATTTACGGAAATGGAGACAGCCACGGGAATTAGCCGAAACACCCTGCAATGGATCGTGCACGGCCAGTTACAGTTGGGGAAGGTGTCATCCACGTGGGTGCCTAGACTCTTGTCTTTAGACGAAAAGCAGATTCGTGTGGACGCGTGCAGAGAACATTTGTAACGCCATGATCAAGATCCAGCCAACTTCATGGCTAGGCTTGTGACTGGTGATGAGACATGACACCATTGCGAAGAGCAACAAACGAAACAACAATCGATACAATAGAAGCATATGGGCAGACCACCGCCAAAGAAATGTCGACAGTGCCATCACCTGCTCGGGAGCATGAAGGAATCTCTGCCTGGTCACCGTTTTCAGATTTTGCAGAACTGGACGCTGCTGTCAAGGGATGGGTACGCAGCACTACGAAAGAATGGTTTCAGGAATGTCTGAGGAGATTGACACATCGATGACAAAAGTGCATACAGTTAAAAGGAGATTATGTTGTGAAGCTGGACGTAACAACTGATGTGTAATGTATGAGGTGTGTTCAAGAAAAGACCGAACTTTGTAAATTGCACGCAAACCGCAACATTGAGCGAGTTGTGACTGTGGCGGAGCCTAGCGGCAACTTCTGACAACAGACCGCTGCTTTCCGCATTCCATTGCCTGCATTATCAGTTGAGTTAGAGCCTCTGAAGTGATTGCGTGTGTCATATGTTCGTCGAATTCTATAATGAAACAGCTTGAGGAACAATGCGTGTGCGTGAAGTTCTGCTTCAAAGTTGGGAAAACGTTTGTGGAGATGAGACGTGGGTGTACGGTTACGATGTCGAAACCAAAAGGCAATCATCACAGTGGGTGGGGAAAGGTTCTCCTCGACCGAAAAAAGCACTAATGAGTCGTTCAAACATCAAGGTGATGCTGATTGTGTTTTTTGATTGGAAAGGCATTGTCCATCACGAGTTTGTACCCCGAGGCCAGACAGTGAACAAAGAACTGTACCAGAATGTTTTAACGCATTTGAGAGATGCTGTGCGCAGGAAGCGGCCTGAACTGTGGGAAAACAAATCCTGGATGTTGCACCATGACAATGCGCCAGCACATGCCTCTCTCTCGGTCCGCAGTTATCTGGCAAAACACCAACACTTGGCTCCAGCAGACTTTTTCTTATTCCCCAAATTGAAAACCACCTTGAAAGGACATCGTTTCCAAGACATTGAAGAGATCAAGGAGAATGCGACGAGGCAACTTCGCGCCATCAAAGAAAGTGCATTCCAGGAAGCATTCCAAAAGTGGAAGAAACGTTGGCAACACGCTGTTGATAGTGCAGGGGACTATTTTGAAGGGGACAGTCTGTGAAATGATGTAAGCTACATAATAAAGTTTTTCTAGCCACAGTTCGGTCTTTTTTTGAACACACCTCGTACTTCATATAGGTAGAAAAGAGAAAAGTGTAAAACAGTATAGTACGCCTTTCGTATTAGAAGACCCGTGCTACTCCCTAACATTCGTTAAATATAGGTCAGATGGCGCGTCTTTATTGAAACATTCTGTTAATAAGCGATATTTAACGCAGATGAAACATAAGGGCGTGATGCCGTATAGAAGGCGGGAACTTGGATGTGATTTCCTAGGCAGGGTGTGGCCATGCATGAGTGGAACAGAAGATATGTTGGGGAAGAAAGAGAGATAAGTATTTTGTTGTGGGAAGCACCATGCCACCCTAACAATATTTAAAGCGGGAATAATCAGGTTGACCACATCACGGGAAGCGAGTGATATCTCCTCTATCTGAGGTTTTCCAGGATAATAAAATGATGAAAGTTATCTCCATAATTTTAAGAAGTTAATGATATGTTTAACACCATTAATAAGTAACGAGATTAATAACTTCGCATTAATTCGACCACTGTGGGAAGTTGTTTAGTGGCTGCATACCAAACCCAAGAGTGTTTGGAGGGAGTTTCCCTGGCGTCGCTTGGTTTCTTGCTCCCTATAAGAGATGCGAGATGTGGAGGGAGGCGGTTCATTCGACGGTAAGATTGCTGCTGGTGCGTGTCGCGAAATGTCTGAATTTTGCGCCAGAAAACTTTGTCTGAACAAAGACTGTAATTACTTCAGTGCGGTTACGCTAATGTTATTCATCGGAGAAGTGATGTAATTCCGTTCAATAACTTTCTTAACATGTGACTATATTAAAATGTCTTTATTGCTGCGTGATCACGAATTTGTGAGCATTCAACTAGAAACATTGTCATATGTATAGACTTCTTTGCAGAAGTGTCAAGGGTGAATGTAGCAATAGACGATCTTCGGCAATAGGATCAGAGCCGCTAATAAAATTATCCAGGTTTTGTCTACGGGACACACATGTGTGGTGAAGTTGAGATAATTGAAGTGACAATATAGTTCAGCGGATAAGGCTACTAGTTTTGTATTTTAGTAAAGTAGGCCTATACACATGTTAAGACGTAATTTCTTCTATTGAAAGGACAATAATATTAACGTCATGATATACCAGTCATTTACCTTACACCCATGAAGTTCGGCAGGAGAGACGGTGGTGCTGTGCAGTTTATTAACTAAATATCTCATTCCAGTAAGTGTCGTAACGAGTTCAAGACTGAACGTACGAAGTCTTCAAGCTGGTCTTCGCGAGTATATATATATATAGAGCCACCTACGCTGCTGGGAACAAGAGGATCTATCCAGGACCACATCGCTACCATGATGGGCTAAGAAGGCGCAGCCAAACCCTGAAGGAGGGATAAGGAGGTCACCAAATGTCAGATAAGTGAAACATACTTGTAAGCATGTGATAGGATTAGCGATAGTTACGCAGAAATTTAGTAATTAAGTATGGAAATATTAGTAGTGAAGCCCTCTTGCAAGTAGAATACGACTTAGTCATAGCCCATCAGGCTATTTATTAAGATGGCTTTAAAATCACTGAAGTTTTAATGTACAAAAATGTTTATATGTAGGGAATAGCGACGTGAGTTAAATTATGTGGTGGGGAGAAGAGAGCCAGGTGTTACTTAAGGGTGTTTAGTTGAATATTAGATCAGAATATTCCTTGGTATTTGTCTTCCGATCAAATTTCGTTGTAAGTAAGGATCATTTTGGTTAGTTTATCATCCTCTCTTATTTGGAAGGATAGATATATCTGCGTAAGGTAGTGTTTGCATGCTGTCTGAGTATGATTTTATATGCATGTATCTATTTGATTGAACCCTCGTGAAATTCTAACCACGTTGCATGTAGTGTCATCAAAATTTTTGACTACGTTTCACACTTCCAAAACGTGGACTCGAACCATGGGTCTGGAGGGTATCAGGTCATGCCATGTGTATAGAATATCGTGATTTTATGAGAAATAGTACGGTATAGTACTCTGTATGAAATGAATTAGAACCGAGGTGGTCAGTTCAAAGAGCCAGATATGTAGAATGAGAATTGGTTCCTCACTTGTTATAAGAAGTTGGTCGAGACGACAGATATGAAGGCCCTCTTGTAATGTCGAGTCTGGAGTTCAGGTGGTGGATTAGGCTACCAACGTGTCAATTAGCTTGAGAAGATTTCGTGGATCTGTTTTTCCAAACGCGTAAAATAACCGCAGAGTGAAAAAAATAATCCTCCTGGCTTTAAGCTTGTTTTTGACGGAGGTTATCACATTATTGGGCCTACTAAAGGCGAGATAATTTTTTAAGAATTTCGTTCCTTTTTGATGTAGCGTGTGCTGTAAATGAGGGGCTGCCTGGCCGAGGCGGTAAAGGCGTTCTCGGTTCGCCCAGAAGGAAGTGGGTTCGAATTCCCGTCAGGAAGTCATAAAATTTAAGAAACGAGATTTCCGCTTCCGCAGGTGCATATGGCCATGAAGTTCACTCAGCCTACACCAAAAGTGAGTACCAGGTTAATTCCTGGGGGCAAGGCGGCCGGGCGTACAGCTAACCACTCTATCCCATCAAGTGCCGAGGTTAACAATGATGGAAGCCTTTACCTTAAACTACTCCAAGGGCTTTCAT